>NC_069381.1:207519166-208222500 GCF_027475565.1 Acinonyx jubatus | reverse complement strand
TGGCAATTTTAGACTCTTGAAGAGCCTCATTAAAAAGTGAAAAGAAACGGGGGAAAATAATTTCAGGAATACATTTTATTGAACCCAATATATTCCAAATATTTTCATTTCAACATGTGATCAGAATTACGAATGTGGTACAGTACTTTCCTGATCTCTGGCTGCCACCCGTGGTGATTCAGATTCACTTGGTCTGGGGTCCAGCCCCGTCTGGGCGTATTTGTAGAGCTCCCAGCTGGTTCTCGTGTACAGACCGGGAGTCAGCCCAGTGTCCTAGGCAAATCTCCTTACTACCCCTTTCCATGAAATAGATGATGCCACTGGCTGGAACCATTTCACAGTGTTACTGCTAAGAATGAAACGGGATCCTGATAATGAAACGTATTGCGAAATATAAAATGCCGCAGGAAGGGAAGAGCTTCTGGGTATTCATATTTATGCCAAAATGTGGTTCTTCCCAGTGGACCCTCCTCCCAGAAGGTCTGCTAAGGACCTGTGTGGTCTTGTCCTTGATTCTAACTACTTCCCGTCCTTTTCTTGAAAGGAGGTGCTTTTTTTTTTTTTTTTTTGCCTCTGAAACTGATTTTTCCTGAGCACTGCCTTTGTGCCAGGCTGGATGGATAACGGACAGAGCATGATTTTGGAAGTAACACTCAGCAGAGGCAAGTGCCAGGCCCATCTGCTTATTAGCATTCTCTGGGGCTTCGTTTGCTGGTCCGTGACTGGATGCCATATATGAGGCTGGGCTTTTGTGAGGACTGATAGAAATAATGGACACACACACTTAGCTTGGGTCTAGACTCCGCTACAGGCATTCTGCTGGGCCCTGTGCCATGTGTGGTTCCCGATGACTCGGGAACCGGCCCTACCGGTGGTAGTTAGGCTAAGTCACTGGTGGCACTTGAACGATCACATTAGCTGGTGAGCACACACGTCCCCAGAGCCCGCACTCCTTGGCCCTACTCTCCCACGCATTTACAGAGGAACTCTTTTTTTCCTTTGCACACACGAGATCCCAAGAGATTTGGCCTAATCCATGTTCAAATGGACTATTTCCTCTGTCCTGAGGGGAGAGATTGGGTTTAGCGTGGCTGAATTGGTTATTCAACTTTTAACTGCCTTCCTCTGGAAGCACACCCAGTGTTGCTGATTGAATCTGCCCTCGGGAGGGCGGCCCTGCCTTTCTAGCTGGTGCTTCTTGAGGGAGCTGGGCCCCCATCAGACAGGATTCGGGGCTAAAGGAAGTGCCCCCATCTCCCTGGCTAACGGAAATTCTTTCCTCTTCTTCTCAACTCAAGGTAAATTAAGCAGTAACATGTTGCAACAAACATTGTGGGCTTTCTTGCACAAAGAGGTTTCTCAAAAGTCCACTGGCCGATTAAAAAAAAAAAAAAAAGAGCAAAACCACCTGACTTATTCTATGAATGCACCCATGGGTGTACCAAGCGTCTCATGGGGGCATGGTGATCACCTGACAGGCTTACCACAACTTCTGTGGACTGTTCGCGGACTCTGTCAGAGCGGTACACGTGGTTCTGTGATGGCAGGCAGTTGTGTCTGTGCCTTGCTGATTTTCTAGGTGAAGTAATTCAGACCCAGAGAGGTAGGGATCTGCTTAAAGCCAGGAACCGGTAACATGTGATGCGGGAGCCTAAGGCAGGCTGACAGGCCACAAACACCTCCGCCCCTGCCCCAGGGGGGATTTGTGTGGTATTCCTTGGGCACTCCTGACTGCCCAAGAACGAAGGAAAGGGGGAAACAAATGGTTGACTGATAGAGATCCTAGTCCTATGGGACCCAGGTCTCCATCACCCCTCCATAGCGATGTGGGAAACAAAGGCAGAAGGAAATGGCAGATAGAACTAAATTTCCTTGTAACCTGCAGCCCACTGACAAATCTTTGAGGCCTGCAGAGTAAAAGGTTTCTCCAGGAACTCTTTACTGTCTTAACTTTAATGCTTTGCTTGAGGGAAAACAGCCTTAGCTTGACAATAGATAGGCCTCCAGTATCCTGTGAGTCATCTGTAGCATATGAAAATCTCACTGGAAACTTCCCCTGGACCTGACTTCCTCCAGTCCCATAGTTTATTACCCGTCTCTCCTCACGGTCCCTGGGCAGCTCTTCCTGCCCACGGGTCCTGTCCCCCTGGTACAAGAAAATCACCTTTTGGCCCCAAAGACGTCTTCAAGAATTTTTTCTTGGCCGTCGGCTCTGGACCCCATGAACCCCATTGTCACCCCAAAAAACCTCATCAATATGTACAGATAGCATTTGTGGATGACCTCCCTAGTCAGGTGGCTAAGAAATGCTTCACGTGGGCGGTTTCATTTCGTCCCATCTCTGTGAGTTAAGCTCTAATATTCTGCCCATTTGATGGGTCAACTAGGAGAGTGGGTCATTTCTCCCAGGTTCCCCATCTAGGAGCAATAAAGACAAGATGAGAGCCCGAGACTCTCAGCAGGGCATTTCGGAGCAAGCACCTCCCTTATCGTGTTTATGTAACTGGGAGGCTCACTATGATAATGAGCAACTTACTGTGGGTTCAGAGCAACAGGGGAGATCCCTTAAGATAGTGTATAATTAATTCCTAACGAGTGACACGGTCAATAATTGCTATATGAATCCAGACTAATTTGAGTCCAATATATTTTTAAAAATAAAATAGAACATACGGTTGGCTAACCACAGCTTCACAACCCTCTCAGTTTTCTACCAGGAAGTCAATTCTTAGTCTATTTTTAGTTGTATTGTTGCATATGCCGCGCATATCAAACACTTCTCAAAAACATTGACATTTACAACTGTAGCTTTGTCTGGCTAATTGGTAGCTGTCCCACAGCAATTTGTGCAGGGGCCATTAGGAGGCAATTTGGTTGAAAGGTCATCCATAAGAAGGGTGAACCAGGGGCACCTGGGTGGCTCTGTCCTTTAAGCGTCTGACGTCAGCTCAGGTCCCCATCTCACGGTTTGTGAGTTCGAGTCCCTGTGCTGACAGCTCAGAGCCTGGAGCCTGCTTGGGATTCTGTGTCTCCCTCTCTTTCTGCCCCTCCCCAACTCATGCTGTCTCCCCCCCCCCCCCGCCCCCATCTCAAAGTAAATAAATAAGTTTAAAAATAAAAATAGAAATTTATCATCTCTGGAGCATGTGTGCCTGCCTCATTTTGTGGTTAAAGGGAGGAATCTTAGTAGTAAAGAGGTTATGCTCTGTGGACACTTGACGTCTGATGGACAAGGTTTATTCTACCTGCCTGTCCACCCTGATGTGTGAACACTGGGGTAGCACCCTCCTCATCCGGGTCCTTGGTCCTGAGAGACTGGCGAAAATCTTTTCCGAAACTGAGAGGGACTCTGAGGCTCCAGCCCCTGAGAGATGACGTTTTCTGCGATCCTTCATGAAGGTTGTACGGAAGCCGTCCTGTCTTCCGTGCTGCATGGCAAGTCGAAATCCATTTTGCTGGCCTGGCTCCTCCCAGGATGCTCTGGGCCTGCTTTTGCCCACTCTGAGCAGCGGTTTTGACTCTAATTGTCAGGGGGAGGCCTCCCAGGACAGATGCTATATATAGCCTTACCGAGGGGGTTCTTTTCCTGTGGATTGTATTGAGACGGCAGAGAGATTTGATGAGCATGACTGAGCCTGCAGCCCATGAAGGGAACACAGACCTCTCCCCGCCTAATTACAGTAGGCACCCGAAGTAATGCAGAGGAGCCCTTCACATCCACCTTTCCTTGCTCTTCCCTGAGGAACATGCACAAGCTTTGAACTAGTTTGGGGAGGAGCCGTGTCTGCCCAGTCTCACCCTCCTCCTCACCTGCAGGCCCGTGTCATTCTTCCATCATCTTTTTGCTTCCAGACCCTAATTACTGAGTCTCCGGCCAGGCTCTGTGCTCGTTTCCTATTGCTGTTGTCACAAATTGCCACGAATTCGATGGCTTAAAAGGACACATTTATCACGGTACGGTCCTGTAGGCCGAGGTCGGGAATGGTCCTCAGTGAGCGGAAATCAAGGTGTCAGCATGGCTCTGTTTTGTTCTGGAAGATCTAGGGGAGAACCCATTTCCTTGCCTCTTCCGTCTTTGTGAGGCCTCCTGCATCCCTTGACACGTGTCCCCTCCCCCTATCTTCAAAGCCAGCGATGGCCGACCACGTCTGTCGCCGGGTATCGCTCTGACACTCTCTCTCTGTCCTCCTCTTCCACCATCAAGGATCCTGATGATTACGTCGGGCCCACCTGAATAATGCAGGGTAATCCTTCTATATATTTTTAATGTTTTTATTTATTTTTGAGAGCAAGAGACAGAGACACACAGAGCACAACCGGGGGAGGGGCAGAGAGGGAGACACAGAATCGGAAGCAGGCTCCAGACTCTGAGCTGTCAGCACAGAGCCCGACGCGGGGCTCGAACTCACAAACCATGAAATCATGACCTGGGCTGAGGTCCACGCTTAACCGGCTGAGCCACCCAGGCGCCCCGGTCATTTTCATATTGTAAGGCTGATGGATTAGCACCCTGCAAATCCAGAATCTGTGAAAATGTTACATTTCATGGTAGAGGGAAGTTAGCCAATGGAAGTAAAGTTTCCAGAAGGTGAGATGTGGACATCTTTGAGGGGCCGTTATTTTGCCTCCCATAGGCTCCACACAGCCTTCTGCTCATGGTCTAAAAGCACCAGTTGGAGACCAAGAGGAGGCATTTGAAGCTGGTGATGGGGAGCACAGCCTCTTGCATCCGAGGGCCTGGGGTTTCTTGCCTTCGTAAGTTACTGTCTTTGTGACTTTGGACAAGCTCCAGCTTCTCTGTGTCTCTGGTCCTCGAACTACAAAATGGACACGATAATAGGACTGCCCTCATGGAGTCAATGTGGTTCTAAATAAGGTAATACCTAGCGTTTGGGCCATAGTTAGAGCTAATAATCCTAGCTGTAGCACTTACTGAACTGTTGTCATTGATTACCCGGGGAATGGCTGTGTCCTGTGTGGCTTAGTGTCTGCATTACCTAAGCTGGCTTTTGCATCCTCTGGGTGGAGGCTAAATTGTTTTCCACGTTTGCTTACAGAGGAGCGGAAAAGCCCTTTCAGAAACTTTATTTATATTTGCTGCCCTGTCCTGACATTGGATACTGAGATATATGTCATATATATCAATATGTATCAATATGTATATCATATATACGTATCGATATATACATATATATCATATATACATACCATATATATCAGCTATATACATATATTTTTTAATGTTTATTTTTATTTTTGAGACAATGTGAGAGACAGTGCAAGCAGGGGCAGACAGAGGGAGACACCAAATCTGAAGCCAGATGCAGGCTCTGAGCTGTCAGCACAAAGCCCGACGCGGGGCTTGAACTCACGAACCGTGAGATCATGACTTGAGCCGATGTCGGATGCCCAGCTGACTGAGCCACTCAGGTGCTCCTGATTATATATATTTACTCCATATCCAGGGTCCTGTGTTCACACCAGGTTGGAGATCCCTTTCCATCCCCTCCATCTGTGTGCCCTTGTTAATCAGTTTCACCAACTGCTTGGGTTGTGCAGAACATGGGCTATCTCTTGGATTACAGCCCACTTGAGGATTTATTCAGTAGAAACAGATTAACTGTATATTCTGAGACGTACAGTGCAGTGGGTCTGTTTGATGGAATAAATGTCTGCACAGCTGCCAGACCTTGTTCTGTGATGCTGGACTTCATTGGGCATCGGGCTTGCCAAGAGCCGGTAAGTGCAGGGAAGGGGTTTCGACTTAGAACCTTTTGTTGCCGATCGTCCCTTGCACAGGGGCCCCTAACACTGCACCCGATTTTACTAGCTGTCCGTCCCTACAGCAGGCCCGGAGTGGACTTCATCTGAGTTCCAGGGCTTTTAGAGGACTAAACCATCTTGGAGAGTCACAGGATCATAGATCTCCTTCTTTATGAGCGGGCATAGAGAGTGATTTCTCTGAATTCTACAGCCGTTAATGAAAGAAGAGGAAATCCAGCGTGTGCCTGAATGTCTTCACATACTATAAAATTGTTGCCTGTGCCAGAAGTAAGAAGGATGCTTTATTTATTGATTTATTGATTTATTTATTTATTACCCGAGAAGCCTTGTTTTTATCTTCTGGAAAAAAAAAATAACACTGGATCACGAGGGAGTCCTCATTTCCTTTTTGGTTTTCTGGTTCCCTTTACTCAAAATGTTGTTTGATGTGATGAAAAGAACCTCTTTTAAATTGTGAACTAGCATTTCATGAAACTGTTAACATATATGACCTTGTCAACCGTTATAACTCTCTTAGAATGGAGTGTGGAGACGAACGTCCAAGTACAAATGTGGTGTTCTAGTTTTGCAATACAGGAAGAAAAACTTCTGTGAAGACGAGAGGGGATGATTGTACACTTTCAAATGTGAATGAGATCAGTGAAGTGTTTCTCCCAATCATTTTATACTTTCAGTTTGATCCTTTTAGGCAATGACTAAGAGGCAGCTCTTCTAGAAAGGAACCCCGGATTTCAAGCTCTGGTGGAATGGTGTCCCTCTTTGCGTCATCTCTTCTCGGGATGAATTTTAACTCACGGACAGTCACGTTCAGTCAGGATGCTGTTCTAAAATGGGATTGAAATTTTACGTTAATGCGCTTACTCCAGATTTCTAACCATGTGAACTCTCCCCCTTCTCTGAATTTCTTATGTGTCTTTTCTTATACATACTCAGTTCAACGTTCGTGGAATCCTGCAATAAGTTAAGCTATTGGTGCCTGCCCTCTGATATTGAATTTCCTGCCTCAGAACTGTCTTTGTCAGAAGCCAGTGGGTGCAAATCTGCCCACGTAAAGTGGCTAGTAAAAGCCAAATCTGCTGCCTAAGATGTGGCCATGGAGAGTAAAGCAGGAGTCAGTCCTTTGTTTTCCCTCCCCCTCTCCCACCACAGACCATTACGCCTCTTTGAATTAAAATTATTTTTTTTTCTTCTATTGTAGACCCATATTCTAAGAATTTTTCGGCTGGTGTCTAACTTACTGATTATGTACTGCAAGATTTGGGGAGCCTGTTGGGTAGGAGGGAGATTGATCCCTTCAACTGTGTCAGTGGTTGGGGCACCTAGGTGGCTCAGTCGGTTGAGCATCTGACTTTGGCTCAGGTCGTGATCTCCCGGTTCGCAAGTTTGAGCCCCACGTCGGCTCTTTGCTGTCAGCACAGAGCCTGTTGTGGGTCCTCCGTTCCCCTCATCCCTCTGCCTCTCTCTCTCTCTCAAAAATAAATAAACATTAACTCAACACAATTAAACTGCGTCCATGGTTGAATGATGCGAACATTATGGAGAGATCGTTCTGGTTCCTGATAGTTCCTAGGCATCAGCCAGCTTCCCCAGTGTGGCCACGGTGCACTGGGCAGGACCTGGTCCTCTAGCTGTTTGCTCTGGCAGAGCGAAAGAAAGTCCTCAGCATTGCTTTAGCATCAGAGAAATGCAGTGGAGCAGAAAGCTGAAAAACGATGATGGAGATTCAGTCAGGAAAAAATAAAGAAAACTGGAAAAAAGCATGAACATGGCGAGAGCAAATTGCCCCAGGCTGCCAAAGAAAATAGTCTGTTAACTCTTAACTTGCTTTGAATAGGAAACCTGTGGTGCACAGAGCTGCAGAGCCCTGGTCTCAGACCAAATTGGGAGTAGAGCTTCGGAAAGGCCAAGTGAGCCTGATCGCAGAAAGGGGAAGAATTATGGGATCGAGCAGGTGGGCTGTGGGGACCAGACAATGGGTAAATGGAGACAGGAGCTTCATTCTTGCACATTAAATTTTACTTGAGATGTATTATTATCCTAATTTCTTAATTTTTTTTTACCATTTATTTATTTTTGAGAGACAGAGAGACAGAGCATGAGCAGGGGAGGGGCAGAGAGAGAGGGAGACACAGAATCCAAGCAGGCTCCAGGCTCTGAGCTGTCAGCACAGAGCCTGACGGGGGGCTCGAACCCACCAACTGTGAGATCATGACCTGAGCCGAAGTCAGACGCTTCACTGACTGAGCCACCCAGGCACCCCATATTCTCCTAATTTCTTCTCCACCAACCTCAGGAAGGAGCATTTGCTCTATGTTTTAACCAAAAGGAAGATGCTTCTCCTGAGAGAAGTAGAAAATTGGGGCACGTAGTGGGTACTTACCACTTTGGCAAGTGGAAACTACTTAAGAATATTTTAATATGGTTTAGATACGAATGCATTGGACAACTAAACGCTGTTTAAAGGCTCTGAACGTCCTGTCATAAAAAAAAAAATGGTTCCCCTTTACACCCTTCTCCAAACTTACTTAGCCATGATATACCTTTCCCCTCCTTTTATCTTTTGCTTTTTACAGAGGCAGTGGTTGGTTGGTGAAACAAATTTAGAAGGAATGCTTCCCTGTCTCTCATTTTATAAGTGAGGAGATGGGCCAGGTGAAAATGTAATTGTCCAAGATCCCTCACTCTGGAAGGACTAAGCAGAGATTAGAATCCCCACGTTTTGCGCAGAACACAGCCATTGCTAGCTGTCGGGTTCTGAGACTGGTACGAGCCTTGGCCTCCAACAGGAGTGCTCCTTGCATGTCAGACAACACAGGCTTATGCTTCCACGGGCCCCTGAAGGATGGTTTTGCACTGAGCAAGACTTGTTGGACCCAAAGCTCATGCCTGTGGTAAGAAACCCAAGAAATCCTGGCAGTCTAACAAGAGCTTGACCTCACAGGATTCCTGGCTCTTATTTCAGAAGGATCCAGATAAATCTTATGCTCCACGTAACTTGCAGCAATGTTTTTGCTTTATTGAAAGCAGTTTTCCTGAGGACTTCCCATTGCTTCTCTTTTCTGTAGAATCAGCCTGTTGTGGTGTCAGTGCAAGACCCATCCCTTCACTCTTCAGAAAGGATAAAGAGAAAAGCCTCAGGCTTGTAGGTTAGGAAAAGAAAGGAGAATTTATAAATGTTATGAGGAAAATGGTGGTTAGAACACGCTTCTACAGAACGACTTGATATTATCTAAGTTGCTATAACGATTAGTTGGAAGCCATTCCTTATTATGCTTCCCTCTTTAAGATGCTGTGCTATTTTTCTGAAGACTGGTATTTGATATTGTCAACTAAATGAATTCTTTAGGCAGAAGAGCTGTAGGGTTCACATTAAAAAAAAACTGTAGGTTCTGAGTCTCATGCTTTAGTTGGAGGTATCTGGGAAAGAAAGAAACTTTGTGACTTCTTTTTTTTTAATGTTTATTCATTTGAGAGAGAGAGAGAGCGCGCGCAAGCGCGCATCAGCGGGGGATGGGCAGAGAGAGAGAGGGAGACACAGAACCCGAAGCAGGCTCCAGGCTCTGAGATGTCAGCACAGAACCCGATGCAGACTCTGAACCCACAGACCATGAGATCGTGACCCGAGCCGAAGTTGGCCGCCTAGCCAACTGAGCCACTCAGGTGCCCCGAAACTTGGTGACTTCTAATTAAAGGCATATATATTCTCTTGTATCTGCAAAGGCCACCTGAGACAACTGTGTTAGCAATAATCTCCCAAGTTAATATGTTAAGATTTTCAGTCAAAATGTTCTAGAACCAGATTTATATCTAGTCTGACTCTCTTCAATGCATTTAATGCTCAGTGTTCCCATTTGTGACGGAGAACACTGGACAATGTATCAGATGGGGCCTTTGTTCCTTCCGTGGTGTTCTCCCACCAAATCAAACTTCCTGAAACTGAGGTTTTAAGTCAGGCCCTTGTATACCAATGCAAAGTGAGATTTCACACACGAGGTCAACAGAACTCTGTTTTCATAAACAATTCCTGTATTTCTTTCTTGAAAGTTCCTTGGAGGTTCATTTTATCTTGTAGCAATGGTGGACTTCAAATGTGACTGTTTTTGTAGAAATGTTTTATATTTTAATCAAACATAGGGTGATTTTAACAAGCTATTTTCACAGCTGAGTTCCCAGTGCTGGAGATTTATGGTGTGTTTCATACGTTCTTACTTTGCTCTCCACTCTTGACTTGTTTATTTTTCATGACACATCTGAATGCCTTCTTGCAAGCAAGACCCTCTTCTTGAGACTCAATTGTGGGGTTATTAGTATCAGGGCACATTACAGGGATCCTTAGTGAGGGGTTAAGAGACAGAATTCTGAAGTTATTTTCTTTTCTGACGAAACATACGCCTGATGTTTTCCTCCCGTGGAGATATAACCCAGACTTCAGTTTCTGAGAGCTTTGAGCACTTAGGACTTCAGTGTTTTCGATAGCATCCGTCTGATCCTCTTTAGACGGCCTCACATCATTATCATCCAGCTGAACCACTAGGTGGGAAAGATAAGAATTCTCAAGCTTAAGTCAAGAACTATAATGCAGTCGTGAGTCAGATGTGTTATCATAGGGCTATCTTCTTTATGTCATGAGGTCAACTTTTAGTGAAATTACCCATGCCATGGACCTTAAGTGGGTGAAATGGAGATGTTTTTATTGATGATATATAAAGGGGAAATTGCTGAGTAAAGAGCCTTTTGAGTGAAGATGACAAATTATCTTCACTCCATTTAGCAGGGATATTGCTTCCAAAACAAATTATTTAGACTAATGCTGACACTGATCAAAAAGTGCCATGCTCCTTACTCAATAAAATGAGAATATAAAGGAATATGTTAGCAAATGCCGGCATTGTGATTTCTCTTCCTAACTCAAATTAATCATAGGTTTTCTAAAGTAAAAGAAAAGCATGACATTTCCCTAGATCCAGCCTCTAAATGTATGTCTTAAACTTGTAAGAGTGGGGTGCCTCGGTGGCTCAGTCAGTTAAGTGTCTGACTTTGGCTCAGGTCATGATCTTGCAGTTTGTGGGTTCGAGCCCCTCGTTGGGCTCCGTGCTGACTGTGCTGAGCCTGCTTGGGATTTTCTGTCTCCTTCTCCCTCTCTGCCCCTCTGCCATTTGTGCATGCTCCCTCTCAAAATAAATAAGTAATAAAAAAGAACTTTCTTAAATTGTAAGAGTAATTCTAATATAAATATGGTTATTTTGCTTACAGACAGTATTGTGTATGGACCAAATGATAGACTTTGCCCTTTAGACATTTCCGTATTGCTTGTATGAGTATTCCCCAACATCATCTGACATGCTGACAGATACCCGTGTATTAAAAGTCACATAGAAGATGAAGCTATTATAATTTACTTTCTCTCACACTGAACTGATACAAACATGCCTTATTCTTCTCAACCTTAAAACTTGGAAATCGAATAAAGTAGAACCTAATAGATCAACAAAAACAATTCCTGTAATAATTGCACATTTAAGGGTGAGTGGTAACTTTATGGCTATAAATCAAAGACTTTTTATAAGTACGCCTAGAAGAAGCATTTTTCATTCTGTAGCCTTCAGTAAAGGTTTGGTGAGTCTGGAATTGGGCAGATGTTGGGTGAGGCATGGGTACACAGTATGTGATGTACTGACAGCTTCTAACGTTTCTAATGAGCTTCTTTGTATGAACAGTTTCTGATATGAAGAGAAATTTGCTTATCAATGCAAAGAAATCCATTGATATGTTAATTTTATCCAAGCATCTCTTCACTTTCTAATTCACTCCCCGCCAATAATGGAATCGTAATTGGATTTCTGAAGGAACATGCGCAGAAAGCAATTTAAAAGTAACTTGTTAATCAGAAATCACTCCAGATTCATAGAATTAAAAAAATGAAGACATATAACCTTTGTCCCCAAATAGAGAAAAGGTCAATTTCCCCTAAATACTATAATTTGAAGGGGGATTACCTACCACAACGTGTAAACCTTAGCGACGCTTCAGTTTCTATCATTAGATAATTGAAAACTTTGTGTCAAGCATTTGTCTCTCACCTTGGCTGTGAGATGCACAAACTTAAGATAGAGGTAATATACCAAATCTTAATTCCTTAATCTTTGTGTTTTCTATTTAGGTGTCTCTAAGTGAAGAAACCAGGGTCTCCCTGTATTTGTATGGGTTAGGGATTAGGGAAGGACATAGGAAATGTAGTTTGAGGTGGGAAAGGGGAGGGGATCACAACTTTGTGAATCACTAGCTATGTGGCTTTGGCTTGTTCTTTAATCACTTGATCGTTACTGACTTTAGCCATAGGATGAGCTATCATCAGATTGTCCTGGGTGTTTGGTCAGATGATACATATAACGTAATGTGTGTAACCCAGCACCTGGTCCGTTGAAAATGGTGACCTGACTAAAATCATCTTCAAAAGACACTAGCTCTTGAAAAAGCTAGAGCAAGAAGTAAATTTAGGGGTACCTGGCTGACTATGTTGGTAGAGCATATCACTCTTGATCTCAGGGTTGTGAACTCAAGCCCCATGTTGGGCTTAGAGCCTGCTATAAAAAAACCACACACACACACACACACACACACACACACACACACACTACACCACACCACAAAAAAACAAAGAAACAAAGAAAGAAGTAACTGTATAGGTGACTTTTCTTCCCTAGTACCAATAAATAATGACATAAATAAAACCTAATAGCGACTCACATTTATTCAGTGTTTCCTCTGTACCGGGCTCTTTGCTCTTTGCTTTTTAGTTTATACTCACAGCAGTCTTACGGAGCAGATAAGAATATCTCTACATGATTAGTGAAACAGGTGGTTCTTGCATGCAGCAGCGAATGCCCAGAATGTGGTGGGATGTAAAGATAAGACTTGAAGAATAAGAGCTCCTGCTGTTAGCAAGCGTGGTCATTAACTGGACCAAAGATATGCCCAGGGTTTCATACCTGGCGAGGAACTAATATTTACTGAATGTCACATATTTCAGTTAATTTAATGTTTTTGTCAGCCTTGCTAAATAAAAGGTTAAATATTGGGGCACCCGGGTGGCTCAGTCGGTTAAGCGTCTGACTCTTGATTTCAGATCAGGTCATGATCTCACGGTTCGTGAGTTCGAGCCCCATGTCAGGCTCCCTGCTGACAGCACGGAGCCTGCTGGGGATTCTCATTCTCTGTCTCTCTCTTCCCCACACCCGCTCGCTCGCTCTCTCAAAATAAATAAGCTTAAAAAAAGGTTAACATTAAAACATGAGTTTGAGGGTTATAAACCCATCCTTTACGCAAGTAGAAAACAACCTGTTGGTAAAGTCATTGGCTCTGTCTGCGAATGCAGTGGGCATTGATAATGACAAGAGATCAGTGTAGCCCCAGACAGTTGGCAGTTGCTTCAGGAAGAGGTTGGATACGCATGGAGCTTTCAAGGCTGCATACTGTTTAGCTGCACGTGCAGTGGGGTGTTCTGCGTTTTCAGTATTTGTTTCAAGAGTAACCGGTTCCTGAAAGACAGAACAAGTCAGCAGGATAAGGATAATTTCTGAGCAGCAGACACTTGTTACTTGCAGGTTCCGATGAGAACTCCAAATGGATTCCAGCCAAAGTGTTACCATTGCCACTCACTGTGAATACCAAGACTTACGTTCAAGTCTGATTAATGTTAACTGTCTGATAAGTTTTGGAGGGTTTGTTGATATTTCCTGACAATGTAATAACTCATCCAATCTTTTTTTTTTTTTTTTTTTTTTTTTTACCAGAGGGAGTTTTTATGATTCTTTCTTTGAATAGATTCTCTTTCGCTTACTGGTGTCAGCCCAAGTACCTTGCTGTTTAAGAGAATTGCGTGCCCTTTTTGCCTGTAATCATTTATGTGGATTTTGATGTCTGTGTTTTGTTTTGTTTTTTTAATGCTTTAACTCTCATTTTCTAGAGTAAAAGAATATATCTTATCCCTAATGGCTAATAATATCATGTTAATTGTGTTCAAATGGGAGTATGCTTGTTTTTTGTATTTTAAGATATGTAGTATAAGTGATTATTTATGGAGACTCATTGTAGAGGAGACATATCTCTTTGGAAAGTCCTACTCAGGGCTTTAAGCTAACATGGGAGAAACTGTAGCAGTTACCAGAGAGATTGATAAAATATAGAGATGAAGGAATGCCAACCAGTTATCAGGGCCTTCAAATCAAGCATACAACAGAGGAGTCTTAATGGAGGCTTTAACACCCATACTGGGGATTGCTCCCTCTCCGTTCTCTTTCTCTCCTTTCATCACCTTGGTTCCTTAAAGGTCAAGGCTGTTTCACAGTGACACAGTGCCAGCCATGTAGTACATACTCATCAAGTCCCTGCGTGGATGCATCATGGAATGCATGCATGTGGGAGCGAATGAATGATGATGACCCATCATGAACTCTTCTCTTGTTTCTTGCCTAGCTTCCGTCTCATCCCTAGTTGATTGCAGTATGACCCTTGTGCATCAGTTGGGATTAATTGTAGAAAAAGCACTAAGGATTTTAAGCAGGAGGGGATTTAATACCGGGAATTAGGTATGTGCCAACCACTGAAAGGGCTGGAAAAGTAGGACTCAGCAGGCCACTTGTACTATTGATTCAGGAACTCTCTGGGATCAGGAAGCCGAAAGCTACAAGCCACTAACGCTGCAACTGTTGCCCCTTGGCAACCACCTGCCTCTCATGGCCTGGCAAGGACACACAGCCAGTGCAGCAGGACAAAGGTCTCCACTTCCCTTCCGCATGTCCTGAGAGACTAGCGAGTGGTAGGAACTCATTCTCATCAATGCCTGTCTCAGTGCCTTGTATGCACTCAAATACTCAATAAAAGTTGGTTCAGATATATTACATTAGTCTGATGTTCTGCAGATTCCAGGTTTGTCTTACTTGAATGTTTAATATAGATCTTGTTATTTCATTTCCAAGTGGATTAACTTATTTGATTAGACATAAAATAACAACAAGGAATACATTACCAGTAGGGTAACATTCAGGTGTTCTGACTCAGGACCACGTGAGAAAATTGTCTGGAGTCATTGTCTTTATTTTAGAGAGGTTTGAACCGAAGGCTCTGGAATGAGTTTGAACTTTGCACGGTAATGACAGTTAAGATCAGATTTAACTAGGATAAATTAAATAATAACCTTTGACCAGGAAATAGCAGTGGGAACTGCTCACGTATGTTACATATTTGGGGCACACAACTGTTTTGGCCAAATAGGTCTTTGACTTACTTAGTGAACCACAGGCCACAATCAATCTCAATTTCAGTCTCCCCTTCTCTCATTTATTTCCCTTTATTTCTACCATCTGTTCCCTTTTATCCACCATGGAATGCTTTACTGCAGTCCATACAGAAATATACCTTTTAGTTACTGATAACTGACATTTTCCAGTTGCTAAAATCCAACTCACCACCGCAGTCTCAAATCTCTGCTGCCTCTCTTTAGAAATAAAAGCTCCTTTTCTAGATAAATTACTGAAAATTGGCTCTTTAGTATTTCAAGTATTAAGGGTATCATATTTGGTAATTAATTATTATTCCATATATGTTTAGCTATTAATTAATATGCCTTGTAGCATTTTACAGATTTCATAAAATAAAATCTGCAAGAAACGCTCCCTTGTGAAAAGCAGTGGGAAAGCCTTTATGTTTTGACTTAATTAGTGTGACAATAAGAATTGCTCACTCGAGGGAAAATGCCAGAGTCTAAGGATGAAGGTAATTCCAGTGGCTTGATTATTACCTTTTCTTTCTAAAGGAGTCCAGTCTATTGAAGACTGACACAAGTGAAATCTTAGTAGAGACTAAACCCGTAGGGCTGAAATAATTGAGAACTAAATATAATTCTGAGGAACAGGAGATACCAAAATGTATTTTAACCAGTGCCTTTCAAAGCTGATAAATAAGTCAGTGCTTGCAGACATTATTAAATTTGTAAAGCTGTACTGGTCTCAGTCAAGTAATAGCTGAAGGCAAGCAGCAAGAGAAAACCACTGATGACCAGCGATGGCTCTTGATGGAATAAAAAAGAACGAACAGCCATGATATGTCTTCTCACTCCCCTTTGTTTGTTTTACGTTTGAATATCTGATAGTATGAAAACCGAAGCTCTTTTTACTATTGTCT
Source organism: Acinonyx jubatus (assembly GCF_027475565.1). Classification (NCBI taxonomy): domain Eukaryota; kingdom Metazoa; phylum Chordata; class Mammalia; order Carnivora; family Felidae; genus Acinonyx; species Acinonyx jubatus. The sequence continues at coordinate 208,206,534 of NC_069381.1, read as the reverse complement.
AGTAAATGCCAGTTTGAAGCTAGAGTTGAGATATTAAACAGACTTTCGAGAGTCAAGATTAAGAATCTCCGGAGAAAAGTCTGGAAGTCACCATCGCCAACAATACTTTGATCCCAAAGGCAGAAGGATTTATTTTGGTGCCTCTAACATTATAAGCTAGGCATAGCTTATAAATATAAACAGACGAGGACCCAGATGAAGACGAATTCCTACAAAGACAAAAACAGTCTCAGGCAGTGTTCACGGGAAACAGCGAACCGGCTTTTGGCAATGACTCAGGAGGGTGGACGCAGGGGGCTCCAGCATATTTGTCGCCCTTGATTTTTTTTTTCTTTTGTAGTTTATGACAGTGGGATTCAACTGGAGTTAAGGGCTTGGTATGACTTTAAAAAACTACAGTAAAATTCCTCTGTATTTAGCCACTGACAACTTTATGTATTTAAAGGGCTCATTTCTGTGATCCCGTCTCTGATGACAGGAAGTTGAGAACAAGAGACAATTTCTTACTATTCAGGGGCTCCTGTGTCTGAGAGGAGGATGTATTCTGTGCACACCTTTATTTCATCACGAGTACTCTGCTGTCTTATTTCTTTACATTCCTGTCTCCCCGTTACTGGAATGCCTTATGGTTAGAGTGTTGCCTCTTTCATCATAGCGACCTCAGGGCCTGGCATATGATAGTTGCCCAAGAAATGCTTTCAAAATGAAGACATGTACAGGAGAAAAAAGAAATTGACAGCCTTCTCCAGATATTTTTCCCATCATAGGCACCCACCTGTCCCATTAAGAATCTTTGTAACCTTAGAGCACCTGGGTGGCTCAGTCGGTTCAGCATCCCACTTTTGGTTTCAGTTCAGGTCATGATCTCACAGTTTGTGGGTTTGAGCCCCGAGTCAGGCTCTGCGCTGACAATGCAGAGCTTAATTGGGGTTCTCTCTCTCTCTCTCTCTCTCTGTCTCTGCTCCTCCCCTGCTTGTGTTCTCTCCCTCTCTCAAAATAAGTAAACTTAAAAAAAAAAAAAAGAATCTTTGTAACCTGCAGAGTATATGTTTAGAAACTCCCAGATTTGTTTGCAAGAAGCTACTAGTGAGAGGAGTTCAGGGAGAAGGGTTAGTTCCTGTGCTTGGCTACTGTCAGAGGCCTCTTGGATGGAGAAGACCCCGGCAGCTTCTTCCCCAGGATTTGTGCCCAGGACAGGACATTGGCATAGGCATTGACTGCCATTCTGTACTGCCAGCGGGCTGTCAAAAAAATGCTGTGAAGTAGACACCTTTGAGGTCAGAAACATCTGAGATCCAAATCCACGTAGTCTTCTGGGCTGTGAGGCCATGGCAATTTTTTCTGGCTTTTCTGAGTTTGTCTTTTGTGGCTGCAGTTACTGTTAATGACATTTAAAAAATTTAAGTAAGGGGTGAAAACTTGGCTTTTCAATGTATCTCCTTGGTAAATATTTAAGGTCGTGACAAATTGAGAATCAGGGTGTAAAGGACAAAACCCTTTTGTATTCACTTTCTTTAGTTCCTGCTCAAAGAGAATATACAGATGGTGCATATGTGCGTTTGCGTGTGTATGTGTTTTAAGGAGAAAGAGAAACTTGAGAGACAGCAGACTTGGTTGCTCAACAGTCAGTGCTTTTGAGCAAATTTTTATTGGTGGATAACATTCCTACTGAAAAGCATAGAAAGTACAGTCTGGTAGATTTCCACAAAATGAACACTCACACATCCAGCACTGGAATCAAGAAACAGACCCTCACAACCTTTGCAGGACCCACTCTGTGCCCCTTCTAATTATCAGTCACTCTCTCTGGAGTTTGGGCAGTATTTTGTTTTTTAACAGCACAGATCAGTTATGCCAGTTTTGAACTCCATATAAATGGAATCTCACAGCAAATATTCTTTTATGTCTGGTTTCTTTTATTTAGTGTCATGTCCTTAACAGTGACTTAAAATTGTGCAGGGTTCCACTGCACCTGATTTGAAGAATTCATCCATCCTCTAGGTCGTGATAGATTTTTTTTTTTTTTAGTAACAGATATCTGGTGTGATAATCATATCATGATCTTTGACTGTTCCCGAAGGGGGAGAACACCTAATGTAATCTGATAGGCCGTCATCTGTTGAATTTGATCAACACTGAGTAAGACATGTATGTCTCAGATCATGAAACCTTAAACATCTCAGCTGTCTTCTCGACTTCATCTGCTATTACTTCCACTTATTTGAAAGGCTCAGATGTAATATTAATTCTGACAGCAGTTTGTGGCTGGAAATTGCATGGTAGTCATTGGCTGCCTTCTCAGTATGTGTGTGTGTGTGTGTGTGTGTGTGTGTGTGTGTGAGAGAGAGAGAGAGAGAGAGAGAGAGAGAGAACGTGCACTCACTCGTGCATACGTGTGCAATGGTGCTGTGATGGAGAGAATATCATGTGCACACAGATGCTCTGCAGATATGAAATATGCAACAATGAAAGATAGTTCTTCTGTTTAAAAGAGTAGTCTTTACAAATATTATGTATGAATCACTATCTTTGTCTTGCTACCCCCACCAGGAGTCTTTAAGTGGCCTCTTTGGCTAGTCGATCATTTCTACTTATTACCTACACTTCTGTCTCACTCAGTAAGGCCTCTCAGCTAAGTTTTTTGCAGAGGTGAACTCTGTGCTTCTGCTGCGTTAGCCATTTTGTCATTTAAATTCTCTCTCTTTGTTTTCCTTTTACAAAACCTTTAAAAATGGCAGAAACTGAAGCTTATAGAAAATGCAAAGAAGGAATCATCCCAAACAAATTATCTTTTTTAAAATTATTTTAATGTTTATTTTTGAGAGAGAGAGAGAGAGCATGGGGGAGGGGGAGAGAGAGAGGGAGGCACAGAATCCGAAGCAGGCTCCAGGCTCTGAGCTGTCTGCACAAAGCCCAATGCAGGACCAGAACTCACAAACAGTGAGATCGTGACCTGAGCTGAAGTCGGACACTTAACTGACTGAGCCAGCCAGGTGCCCCACAAATTATCTTTTAAAAATAAAATGTATTGGTTTTTCCAGGTGTACTGTATTTTGAATGGGTTCTGAATTTAAATGTAAGTAAGCAGCTCAAAAAGTATGTGGATTATAGAGTCTGCAAAACATTGGCTCTTATTTTTAATGTTGTTGATCTGAATGTCACCGTTTTGGAAATCAAAGACAATTTTCCCTGAAATTGAATTTTCAGAAGGTATTTTTTGAAGGCCTCCTCATGCTCTCAGTAATTTCAAGTTTGCCCAATTTACAGTATCATAAAGATTAATATGGTTGAATATAAAGCAGATCAACTGGAATTGAAATAAATCGTGTGGTCTGATCAGCCATGTATCCAATCGACTAACTGAAGGACAAAGGAGCACGCTTGATTGGTGAAATTTGCTGTTCCTTGTATGTCACAGGTTTTGGGTGTTACTGAGGTATCACAAATATGTGTTTTTAAGCAATGTTTCTTCATGGGTATCTTGTAACCACCATTTGGCTGATGTTTCCACAATAGCCAATCAAATGATCCTGAAGCTTCTAAAATGTTTCAGAACCTGAGTGTCGTGTGATTGTTAGTGCTCTGTTCAATTCAATCTCACACACTTTGGTAAACACCTCTTAAAAGTACAGGGCATGGAACGCAAGAATGAATGCGATCACTTTACTGACTTTAAAAATTCATGCTCTCACGGTGGTCAGAGAAATCTAGAATCAATTGATAAGATCTTTCATGAACTTCCTGAAGGACCGAGGAAGTCACATCAAAATCGTGTGATGGAAACAATCCCGTGTTTCCATGAAGACAGGACTCACTCTTTGTTTTTCACAAGGATATATAGTGCGAGGATGGGAGAGTTGTGTATGCAGTGGGTTTACTATGATCTTTTTTAAAGCTATCTGTACCACTCAAATAATAGCATTAAAGTGGATGCAATTATCATGGTTTATTTACAGAAAAGCATGGTACATTTTTTAATTTGATTTTACTCGTTAGGGAGATTTGTCTGAAGTTGTTTAAAGAGAGAGAGATTCAGAACCCAGAAGCAATAAAGAAAGAGGAAAGTGGAAGAATAAAACATTTTTTTTAAAAAAAAGGTGACTTAATTTCCTACTGGCACAAACCATCTCCTTTGAACTACTAAGGAAAATAAAGCAATATTTTTCTTGGGCTGTATCTGAAGAGAGAAATGAGCAGCTCACTAGTTGTGACTTATGCAGCTTTAATGCACTGGAGAATGTGTGTTTGTCTCAGGCGACGTGAGAGTTAATGTTCCCGTTTCATCTAACATTCAATGTCAGGTCAGAGCTTGCCACCAAGTCCCCATCTTGCTCCTTGTTCTTCAAAGGTTTGCCATCTCTGCTCTGAGTTCGGTGAGTCCTTTTTTTTAATGGCTATGAGTCAGATGTGCTGGTGGTTGAGAGCTTGTTGCCTTAGCCTTGCTTCGGGGTCTGAGTCTCCACATTTGTTCTGAATCAGGAACATAATTATATTTGGAGCAAGGAGAAGCAATCATTTATCATGGCAGACCAGGATGAAACAGTGCTGATGCATTTGTCCGTAAACCTACCAGGTGAATAAGATCATTATTGCCAGCTCCATCATTTTCGGTTAACCTGGAGGCAAAATGGAGAATTGTCAACACCATTACCAGTTGGAAAGAGAAGAGTTCCTCCCGCCCCCGCCCCTGCCACCCCCACTTATTGGCATATTGGCATGATGAACAAGTGAAGATGTCCCAGGCGGGTATGCTAAGAGAGTCTTTTCACTTCTTTTGCAATGATGGCCGTGTGCGCATGGAATAAATAATAATGGTAGTAAATAACCCAGGAGGTGGTCAGTAGCAGACAAGTATTCGGGTCTTGACCTTGTGCCCTCTTCTCCCCAGACTAGCCAATGGCATGACCAGGGAAGCCAGACACCTTCACTGGATGTAGACCTAGTTTGGAGCTTGTGTGGAGCTACCACAGTAATAAATACTGGGTCCGTGTCAGCCAGAAGAATGTAAATATTTAAAGGGTCTGATTGGCAGTGAGCTGTTTCAAGAGCCTTCTGTTTATAATCATTCACTGAAGTAAATGTTTCCTATTATATAGGCAGCATGTGGTAGGTTACTGAACTTCACTGCCTGGCTAAAGTAACATGAAGAATGTAAAAATCTGGCAGCCGTGGAATGCCTTGGCTACTTTTTCAAGATTCAGCCAAGCTTTCATATCTTTCTGTCATGACGGTTGCCCCCTGGCAGGTCCCATGTGGTGCTGGCTTTTTTGAGTTAACGCACAGGATGGAGGTTGGTAACAACTTGAATTACCTTAGACTGCTTGCTTGGCTTTATAGGCAGAGATTGTAGTTGAAATAAACACATTAGCTCTGAACAGATAACCTTTCAGTCCCAGGAGCTTCCCTGGGTCAAGTTCACTTCCATTGGACCAGAGATCGTCTCATGGCAAAATCATTTCTTACAGTTACCAAGGGGTAAGAAAATTCCCACGTATTTTGACTGCTTAACCAAAGAGGTGGTTCTGAATCAAGTATTGGTATCATGCTTCTCGCTTACATTTTAAATGTCGTCCTTCACTTTAACTTTGCATCAAGTTGTCTGCTTTCATGCCAGTGTTTATGCCAACATTGATTCAGCTTTTGGGAGGCAACTCCAAGACCCCTCTCCCTTAACTAATTTAATGTGCTATTTGCTAGTACATTAGCAAATGTACTCCTTTTTCTTCACCCAGCACGGGCAGTGATGGATCGTGGGGTAGCCAAGTGGTCTTCCCTGACCTTGCACTCTTGGTATGGGTGTGGTGGTCACTCCATCACTTGGTATGAAGTAACCATAACCACTCAGATGCATAGTGGGTGAATGAGTGACTGAATGGACGGGACCCATGTTATCAGAAAACAAGATATTAAATTGGACCACGGAAAGGAATGGGTTTTCTGAATAGCAGGTTAGAGATTGTGCCTGTGGGGCCACATTTCCTCCAGCGTGCCTATCCCAAATTTGCCATTCTCACTGCTCTTTCCTTATCTTACTTCATGGTTTTTATTGCCTGTACCATTTACTTGCTTTATGAAATCGCATTAGGATGAAATATTCAGTCTTCAAGACCTTCATGAATATCAATTTATATGTACCAATTTCATAAGAACTTTTGGAGGGTCTGCTTATTTTCTATTGCTGCTTTAATAGATGGCTGCCAACTTTGTAGCTTGAAACAAGACCCATTAATTATCTCACCATTCTGTAGGTCAGAAGTTCTGGCCGGGCCCCCTGCTTAGGGTTTACAGACTTGAAATCAAGATGTTGGCAGACCTATATTCTCATGTGAGAGGCTTGGAAAAGGATCCCGCTTCAGGATCATTCAAGTTGCTGGCGAAGTTCAATTCCTTGCAGGTGTAGGACTGAGGTCCTTGTTCCTCCCTGGCCGTGAGCCAGGGGTCACTCACTCTCTGCTCCTAGAGGTCACCTACATGCCCTCTCACAAAGCTGCGTCCGTCTGGAAGCCAGCAGAGTCGCTGGAATCCTTCCCAAGCTGCAGGTGTCTCTGACTTGCCCCTTTGCCATGGTGGGAGAACGTTCTCTGTCAAAAGGCTCATGTGATTAAACCTGCCTGGATAATTTCTCTTTCTTAAGGTGAACTAGGAAGTAACCTCAATGGCAGCCGCAAAATCCCTTCTGCCCCATAAAGTAGCAATATCGCTGGCACAGCAGTGGGGAGTGAAGTCGGGGTCCGTCTTGGAATTGGAATTCTGCTTACCACTGGGGGCAGGGGGATTAACACCAGATTCACTGTGGGGAAGCTTTCCCCGTTTTTAACATCTAACGTTGTGCACTCCTCTGCACGACGTCATTCCTCCCATTCAGCATCCCGGTCCCCATTTTGGCCAAGAGGCTCTTAGATCACTGCTAGATGAGCACTAGCCTAAAAGTGTGTCTTGGGGCGCTGTGGTCTCACGGAACTCTCCTGGCTTTGAGAACCCCATGGTATTTTCCCCGAGCTCGTTGCAGACTCCTCTGCCTTTAGCTGCATTGCTCGGTCCGTTTCGACATGCACCATGTTCCGCATGCACCACCCACCATCTTTTGGCCGTTCAGCATTTCACTTTACGCAGTAGACACTCATTGCCTTTGCTTGATGAGGTGAACGACTTTAATGGCAGGAACTGAGGAGGCTTCATCCACTAGGAGTCATGTTTTGTAATTCAGGGCGAGGAAGCTTAGGGGATCTCCTACTGCACCTTCTCCGTGGTCCAGTGATTTCTTCGTGCTGCTACCAAGTGGTCCTTCCTAAAACACCGTTTGCATCAGGAAGCTGGTGCTCTCCTAAGCTCCTCAGTGGCTCTCTGTTGGCTGCTAAATCATATCGAAACCTCCTGGCCAACTTTATTTCTCACTGTTGCCTAAATTAACACTTCTATGATGGTGGCACCTGGGTGGCTCAGTCGGTTAAGCGTCCGACTTCCCCTCAGGCCGTGATCTCCAAGTTCGTGAGTTCGAGCCCCACGTCAGGCTCTGTGCTGACAGCTCAGAGCCTGGAACCTGCTTCGGATTCGGTGACTCCCTCTCCCTTGGCCCCTCCCCTGCTTACACTCTGTCTCTCTCTGTCTCTCAAAAAATAAATAAAATAAAAAATAAAATCTCTACAGTAGTCAGGTTTATATAGCTCAGTAATTTCTCTCGTGTACCACTTCTGAATCTGTTATATATCTTCGCACTGTGCTCTCTGATGTTGCATTGTAATTATTTGTTCTTCCCTGTGAGAATCAAAGCTTCTGAATCACAGTAACTGTGTCTTTCTTCCCTTAATAACTTGGGAGTTTGTATCAGTCGGCCATGTGATAAGTACTCAGAAAGCATTGGCGAAACTGATTCGAACAGATTATTTAATAAGTATTTCTTGAGTCCCTACTGTGTTCCCGCGCTCTGCTAAATGGCTGAAAGATGAGAGGTGAACAGGATGTGATGTCTGGCCTTGAGAAGATCCTGAGTTCCCAGAGAAAGACATGGATTAGTTCTGGATTAGTTCATGGATAAGACCTCTAACTGAGGCATGTGTTAGGTGTGAGCTCAGAGGTCAAAGAGCCTTATTGCGCCTGGTGGGTGAGGGGGATGCTGGGTAGGCAACTTGGAGGAGATGTTTGGCTCATGTCTTAGGATGAGGGGTGTTCACAGAGTGGGTCATCGAGGTTGAATGTGGAATGGAAAAGCCATTCTGGGACAAGAACACAGGTGCGTGCAAGCATAGAGGTGTGTAAGGGTGTGCTGCCATTAAGGTAAGGTGCTGAATTTGTTAGAACTGGAGAGCCAGGTGTACAAATAAGTCTGCAAGAGGAGGCTGAAGCCAGATTACAAGAAACCTCCAGTGCTTTGAGCTTTGCCCAGTAGACATCGAGTGGCCATGGCAGGCTTTTCAGGATGTAACCTGATGAAATTCGTATGTTACCATGCCTTATTCTTTCACACGAGCCATGGGAAGATGACAATTTGCTTGACTGTGCTTGCTGGCCAGGCAGCCGGCCGGATGCATCCGTGCACCTCGGTGGCCCAGCAACATGCCCGCGGAGGGTGGAGGACTGGAGGAGCTGGGGGCAAGAGTGGGCGCCGCCGGTGGCTGGTCCTGCCTTGCTGTCCCCTGTTGCTGGCTGCGCCGCTGCGGGTCTCAGCTCCCCCACTCCCTCCGGCCAGCAGAATCCTAGGCAGGCCTCCTTCTGGACCCCGCCTCACGGTGTCCACACTGACCGCTCCTTGTCCATGTGTCTCCTTCCTCTCTGCCTCCTGTGGCTGCAGCCACACCGCCCTGCTCTGGAGTAGCCCATACAGATCCTCTTTTCTCCCCCCACGGTCCACTTGGGGCACGATAAATACTTGATGGATTGCAATCACTTGGTCCAGGGCTCTGTTCTTTCAACTTCCGGTTGTATTGGTTCTTGAGAGAACACAGAAAAATTGCCGTCTCCTCATGTTTCTTTCCATTGCTGCTCTTTAGCTCCTCAAGTGGAACAAACCGAGATGCTGGAAATCTCTTGAACTTACGGGGAGGACAGGAGACACCTGTACTCCACTTTCTCTCAGATGCCCTGAGTGTCATAGGCACTGAGTACATACCTCCACCTGCATGGAGGAACTTGGGAACAAGTTATAAAACCAAGATGGAACCGGAGAAGATAAAACGGCTGATACTATATTAGCAGAAGGAAAGGGCTTCAACGGAAGTACTTTCGTGAGACCTTTTTAGAGTTCTCAAATCTTTTGCTCCTCAGAGGATATATTCTTGGCAGGTTGGAAAAAAACATTCTGTGTATATATACATACACACACACGCGCACACACACACACACACACACACACACACACACACATTAAAACTCACCCTCACCTACTTGAAGAATCTTGCTAAATAGGGAAAATAGAGGGATGCCTGGGTGGCTCAGTCAGTTGAGGATCCAACTCCAGCTCACGTCATGATCTCACGGTTCATGAGTTCAAACCCCGTGTTGGGCTCTGTGCTGTCAGCACGGAGCCCGCGTTGGATCCTCTGTCCCCCTCCCTGTCTGCCCCTTCCCCGCTCATGCTCTTTATCAAAAATAAAAAGAAACCTTTAAAAATAAAATAAAAGTAAATAGGGAAAATAGAGATCATGAGTAACTCTTTTGAGTAAAACAAACTTTACGGCAGTCATGACAAACAAGAAATATCCCAGAGGCTTTTCTGGAACTAAGGTAAGAATTCCAGAGCCAATCCTCCATTGCCCCTCACTCAGGGCTCATGCTCATCCCGGGCTTTGATTTATAAATTTGCTTTGGTTTCTGATTTACAGTGAGTTGAAGAAAAAAAGCAGAAGTAGGTCCTTTACATAAGCTCCTTTTTGTAATTTTCAATTTATTTTCTCTCTTTATATTTTTAACTGGTGTTCCCACAAGCACTCGATACTGTAAACAATTCTGCCTTGGAAACTTAACATTACTTACTTTGTTTAGCTGGTGCTATGAAAGCTTTTTTATTTATACTACCCTTACTTACCTCAGCATTTCCCCTAATCCTCCTTATTATTTTCTGCCATATTTTTCTCTGTTAAAAAAAATTGGGGAATGAGAATAACAACTCATTTTGATGTGATATCAATGTGCATTTAACCTGGCAATTAGCCAATAAGATAGATTCTTCAAATTTTACCTCCTTGGAGAAACTTGGACTCCATCATGGCACATTTCATATTATTGTTATAATAATAACAATATTATTATTAATTAATAATAATTAATTAACTGGTGTTTGTACTGGCCTGAGTATGTACCACTCTCTCTGTTGTCTCCATGTTAGGTCATCTTTCTCTTTCTTTCTTTCTTTCTTTCTTTCTTTCTTTCTTTCTTTCTTTCTTTCATGTTTATTTTTGACAGTGAGACACAGTGTGAGTGGAGGAGGGGCAGAGAGAGGGAGACACAGAATCTGAAACAGTCTCCAGGCTCTGAGCTGTCAGCACAGAGCCTGATGTGGGCTCGATCCCATGAACCACGAGATCATGACCTGAACCAAAGCCGGATGCTTAACTGACTGAGCCACCCAGGTGTCCCTCCATGTTACATGGTAACCTCCATGTTAAAGGTCTGCTCTAACCCTAGACATTCGAGGGGGCAAGATCTACAGCTCTATGGGTAACAGGGGGCACTTGGTTTGGTACCCTGTGTGGAGCAGGCATTCAGGAATAGCTCCTTGAGGAATTCATGAATGTATTTTCCTAGAGTTGCAGATGTACATCTCTTAGTTACATGCGGTTATCTTGATTACAGATGTGATTCAAGCTTTTAGGGTTGCATTGTGTTTATACCTCAGAGTTCATTTTTAAATTTGAGTATCTTTCCCCTTAAAAGCAACCCATCAATGTTCATGGACACATGGTAGCCATGACAGACATTTGTGAAAAACAGGAAAGAAACTACACATCATAGAGCCTGCTTTACTAGAATACTAAGGATAAGATCTCCTAGCATGTGTATATTATGTAATTACAGATTACAAATTCTGCACGTTTTTTATACGGACAGAAAAAATTTTAAGATAACAAACAGTAGTTCAACAAAGTTTTGTGCCTGTTTTTTCTTAGATGTCCTCAACAGCGAGCTCAAATCACCTTAAAATCTCTGTATATGTTACCATCTATTTATAGACTGTTGATCAGTTATAGAAAACATAGTTGTTCGTTGTTTTTTTCCTCATAATTCATTTACATAGTTTATCATCACAATTGCATTTCTTAAAAGCTATTCGATATCCTGTACATGTATTAGATTGGGCTAATCAAGTCACTTCTACTCTAATTAATTAAAAATAGGTTAAATGCCTTCTGATCCTTGGGACCTGTCTAGGCACCCTTCACTGAAGAATTATGAAGAATCATGACATTGTATTGAAAGCAGAAAATTGTTACCTCCTAAATTCACTAGTTCTTTGTGCAAATGTGTACCCGTTTTATTATTAAACAATACTGTACTTAAAAAATATTGTAGGGGCACCTGGGTGGCTCAGTCGAGTAAGCGTCCTACTCTTGGTTTCAACTCAGGTCATGATCTCATGGTTTGTGGCATCGAGCCCCGAGTGTAGGCTTCATGCTGGTGGTGCAGAACCTGCCTGGGATTCTCTCTCTCCCCTCTCTCTCTGCCCCTCCCCCTCTCCTGAGCATGCGCTCTTTCTCTCTCAAATAAACTTTTAAAAAATATATTGTATAAAGCCTCCGTATCTGTTCATTTTATGTTTCTTCCTTCTCATTCTCTCTCCTTTCCCTCCTTCCTCTCTTTTCTGCATTTCTACTTGTCTCCATTTTAAATTCATTCAATTGCTACTCTTCCAACTTTCTTTTGTCTTTTTCTTCCAAGTCATCTTTTGAATTGCACTTTGCTCTGGATTTTCGGGGATGAGTCTGTGTCCCAGAAAGTCTAGAAGAGCGAGAAGCTGTTGATAGAAATCAAATATCTTCAATATCATTAACTGAACAGGCAGTAGCATTTATGAAGCTTCTTGTACTGTTTCCATAAACAGGCTTTACTCTCAAATTTGCCATTTACAAGCCCTGTGAGACCTCAACGTAAATCGTAGATTATCTGTCTGTAGCCATTGATTTATGCTTTAATGATTTCTATTTTGGAGACATCTTAACAACGGCACATTTAATTTGGATGCTGCAGGGAGATAACAGAGCCCCATGAAAGAGAATGTGTACTTTCTTAATCTTGTGCAAATGATATTGTTTATATGGACTTCTATGCACTGGTTCCCCTGGGTCATTTTTCCAGCCCCTAAAATAGGAAAATAAGGTTGTTTGATAGAAACTTATTTTCTTTCAGCTTCATTTCTAATAGCCAAACTGTTTAAGAACTCAAGCATGCTGGCTTCCTCCAAAATTGCCTTAAATGATAGAAATTTACTCACCAACTCGGAGCAAGTTATGTTGACATCAATTTTGCAGAAACCCAGTAGAGGTTTGTTTGGACCCGTAACAGTGTTGATTTCTTTAAAAGGTGATTTCAGTTCTCTTGTACTTGGCGATGGCTAGACTTCCTACTGAATATTTATAAGGTAGGGCAAGGCAAGTCCTCTGCCTACCAGAAGGGGGTGGCACTGGCTCCATTAGAGACAGGAGAGCATTGATCTTGTGAGAAGACAAGTTTCCTCCAATCACCAGCAATACAGAGCAGGGCAATGCATGGAACCACAACCTAATCCTCCCAGTTTGGGATAAAGCTTAGTTTTCGCAGTAAATTGTCTTTTAAGCTGCCTGTAGTTATTTGGTCAAATGCCAGCTTAAAGATGGCAGCAATTACCCAATTTGTGAAGATAACCCCTTTTCAGGCTCTGCAATTTAGTTTAAGCGCCTTCCTGAGCGGTGCTATCCGTATTATGGCAGTGGGGTGATAGGAAGATCTTTGAAGCTTGGATTCCAATTTTGCAAGCGCTCTGATACCTTAGAGAAGCTCCTTATTTCCCCCCGAGATCTTTTTGCACCCAGTTATTATCCTGGGAGCTGATTGAAGTCCCGTCTCGGTGTTCACGGTATATGCAGGACCTACATCAAGTTTGGGGAGTACATTGGCTTGAAAAGAGCAGAAACAAAACTGCCAAATCCATAAAAGTTTTAATGTGGCAACTTTAAAAGAATGCCGCAGCTAAAATGCTCATGAACTTGAAAGTCTGTTACTAGATTTGAGCATTTATAGTTTCATGTAAAGCCAGTAGACATCTAGACACTAAAACTATAATAGCTAAACTTGTAAGACTTTTTTAAAACCCCCTTTGCAATTATATATTATTTTCTGATAGCCTATTATTGTGTGAACTTTTAAAAACCATATAAAAAAGTCTGGTTCATAAGGAAATAATGAGTTGCCGTATTTGATTTTTGGACATGCTTAGTGCTAGATGGATGCATTCAGTCATATTATGCCTTTGCAAATATAAATTTAGGTGACAAGAGAACATAATCATTATTTGTGTCGATTTGTATGTGATCCCATGAGTGTACAAAACTGAGGGGTGCCTGAGGGGCTCAGTCAGTTAAGGTCTCACTCTTGATTTCAGCTCAGGTCATAATCTCACAGTTCATGGCTTTGAGCCCTGAGTCGGGCTCTGCCCTGACAGCATGGAGCCTGCTTGGGATTCTTTCTCTCCTTCTCTCTCTCTCTCTCTCTGCCTCTCCCTCCCCACTTTCCAAAATAAACATTAAAAAAAATTTTTTTAATGGTATAGAACAGGGGCACCTGGGTAGTCCAGTTGGTTAAATGTTCGGCTCTTGATTTTGGCTCAGGTCGTGATCCCACTGTTCATGGGATCGAGTCCCACATCCGGTTTCACACTGACAGCCGGGAGCCTGCTTAGGATTCTCTCTCCTTTTCTCTCTGACCCTCCCCCATCCCTCTGTGTGTGTGTGTGTGTGTGTGTGTGTGTATGTGTGTGCGTGTGTGTGTGTGTGCACGTGTGCTCTCTCTCTCTCTCTCAAAATAAATAAATTAAAAAAACTGTTAAAGAGTGATTCAAAATTGAAATATGAAATGAACATTTTCAATGTTATGGGTGTTATAGAAATTAAATTACTTTCTGTAGGGACTGGGTGGAAGATGTTTTCATTCATTGAAAAATGATGTTCAGAAATAAAACAGGGACTTCTTAGAGTGGGCCATTATGTATTCTTCACAATAGCATCTTTCACCCCATAGATGTCAATAGTTTCAAAAAGTTGTCAATAGTTATAAACTAGGTGATGCTGAAGAGTTTTCTCTTCCTGTGGCTCTATGTCAATAGCCTCTTCTTTTCTAGCTATATTATTTCAAAGTCAGAGTTATAATTTCCTCCTGGGGGGGGGTTAATCACATCAAATAGAATTTGACGTGTCTGTGATTCCACGTATGGCAAAAAGATGTTTGAAAAACAAGACAAAGCATCACTGGTTATATATAGAAGCTGCTAAGGAAGGGCCAGCTGGTCTCCATCTGTTCTCAGTTTTTCCCCATCTGTAAAATGGGATAATAATAGTATCTACCTCATAGGGTTGTTATTAACTAACACAGCGAATGTGGAGTCCTTAACAGAGGGTCTGGTGCTTATCGAGAACTCAGAAAATATTCAACAATAACTGCAAAACAAAAGCAAAGGCAACCATCAAACCTCGGTGAGAAATAGCTTCACTCGTAGCCAGTGTGATATATTCACTTACGTGTTTCGTAGCTTCCAGGATCATAAGGTGAAACACTGGACCGCTGCAGGTGGAAATTGTAGCTTTTCTCAGGGTCGGTTCAGAGACAGTCCGCCTGGAAGCCCACCGGATGAAACTCTTCAACTCAGAGGTGCCTCTTGATCCAAGTTTGCTTTTTAGCTTTTAAAAAAAAATACAGTGAAGATGCATTTGAAGAGTGTAATTTTCTATTCTTCTTTACTTTGGGTAATATTTCTTTGTTTTTTTAATGAACCAAAGGAAATGAACACTAATACACACCTTTTCTTCCCTTCGTGGAATGTATGTCTAAATGGAGATGTGGATTTATGAACATTGCAACTTGTGAAATGTGTACCAGCGTGACAAAATCCTCTCCCTGAGCTGTATACAAATTGTTTGGAAAGTTCTGTATGCACTTGTAATGAGGGGTCTGACTCCAGTTTTTAATGTTTGACTGGTGACAGCATTTAAAAAAATTTTTTTAATGTTTATTTATTTTTGAGAAAGAGAGAGAGAGAGAGAGAGAGAGTGAATAGGGGAGGGGCAGGGAGAGAGGGAGACACAGAATCAGAAGCAGGTTCCAGGCTGTGAGCTGTCAGCACAGAGCCCAACGTGGGCCTGGAACTCATGAACCGTGAGATCGTGACCCGAGTCGAAGTTGGATGCTTACCTGACTGAGCCACCCAGGCGCCCCTGACTGCTGGCAGCATTTAAGTCACGAGCTTGCATCTAGGGAAGCTGATAAAAAAAACCCAGATGCCCCCTCCTTTGGCTCCAGGAGGCACCCACACTTGAGATCCTCACCCCATCCCGGCCCCTGACCGTTATAAAAACCTCAAGCCAGTGTCCTTTCCTTGCTCTCTGAAGCCATTGTTGGATCTCTTTTGAAGCCTATACTCCCCTCCCTAGAAAGCCTTTTGCTACCTTCTTGGCTTATGTGGTGGAGAGGGGAGGTCACCAGTCTCAGTATTCAAACCAAATTTTAGCTAGAGCCCCTGTGGAGTGGCCACAAACATACTGGATAGGTTTGCTCTCACGGCTTCTTACCTGCACTTTATATGTTATTTACATGTTCTAAGTATTGTCAGAGGGATGGGACGCCTGGGGGGCTCAGTCGGTTGAGCGTCTGACTCTTAATTTTGGCTCAGGTCATGATCTCACTGTTT
The DNA here is from genome assembly GCF_027475565.1 of Acinonyx jubatus. Taxonomy (NCBI): domain Eukaryota; kingdom Metazoa; phylum Chordata; class Mammalia; order Carnivora; family Felidae; genus Acinonyx; species Acinonyx jubatus. The sequence continues at coordinate 208,190,666 of NC_069381.1, read as the reverse complement.
GTGGTATATTGTGCCTTGTATCGAGCTCCAGGCTGATAGCTCGAGCCTGCTTGGGATCCTCTCTCTCTCTCTCTCTCTCTCTCTCTCTCTCTCTCTCTGCTCTTCCCCTGCTCACATTCTTTCTCTCTCAAAATAAACTTAAGAAAAATATTGTCGGAAGGAAATACTAGTATAATAAAGTTCTTACTTTCTGCTAGGTACCATATTAAGCCTTTACATGGATTAATTATTTCATTTAATCCCACAACAGCCATATGATCCATATTATCCTATTTTCAGCAACAAAATTGAGGCACAGAAAGATTAAGTTACAGTTTCAATGTCACGTAACTAGTGAGTGGCCGAGCTAGGATTTTAATCGAGGCAGTGTGCGTTTAGCACCTCTCTGCTGTGTTGCCTTCTCTCTCATATAAACCTAGCATACAATTTTTATAAAGCATCTTGTTGAGAAAATCATCCTTGCATTTCCTCTTTTCAGCCCTCACATATTAAGGAAAAAAACATATCCAAAGCTCTATACATATTATAGTCTTGAGGAGATCCTCATGTACTAGGGGCAGGCTCTGACTTATCTGGCTCCTTCCTCCCAAGCAAACACTGGTCCTGTGCTTATCAGGCAACCGGCAAATGTTTCTTGAAGTGAAATAATATGCAAATATTTAGATATGAGTGCTATTATTTTCCCCTTGACTTCTCTTGTCAAATTATTGATTTGTGCCTATGGGCGAAATGCTCTCAGAAAAATCAGTGGGAATAATAGAGCAGAAGTCTTAAACAAATTACATACTTAGAGGAATATGTCATTTGCCTGATAAAGCAGTAATGATGTTTTAGCGTTTGGAACTTCCGTGGTATTTTGTGTTATAGGCTGTTGGGATGACACCTATTTGTATGTACGTATGATTTGCCATCTGGATGGTGAGCCCTGAGAATACAAAGCCAACATCTTATTGAATTCTGCATCACCCACTGCACTAACAGACCTTTACACATGGGCGTTTCTCATCAATGTTGGCTAAGTTGTTAAATAACTATCAAACTATATCTAAAATGCATAGATTGTACCTCAGAGCAATAGCCACCAGGTACCATGCTGTTCCATCTGCTCTGTGCTTATCAACTCTGGTCCTTATAGTAAGGCAGGTCTACTTTCTCCATTGTCTGGAGTTTCATGACAGTAAGTTCTAGAACTGTGACTCATTTGCTGCCATTGACGTCATGTCAACCATGCCTGCTGGACTCTGCCTTTCTGTCTGAGGTTGAGATCTTGAAACCCTAAGCTTACTGTCCCCGGAGAGAAAGGTCTTTGAAATGTATTCAGCTGCATTTTTTTATAAACCTACCTGAAAATCTTTTGTTTTCAAGAAGATGGAACATGGGAGAAGATTATGCAGTTTCCCTGCTTGACCCTACTTCTCACCTCTTCTCTCAACCATTCCCATCAAAGAAAGAAAAAATAGGGGCATCTGGGTGGTTCAGTCAGTTGAGCATCCAACTCTTGATTTTGGCTCAGGTCATGATCTCCCAGTTTGTGAGTTCAAGCCCCACATCGGGCTCTGTGCTGAGAGAGGGGCCTTATTGGGATACTCTCTCGCTCTCGCTCTCTCTGTTGTTCCTCTGTCGGTGCACTCTCACGCTCTCTCTCAAAAAAAATAAATGAACTTAAAAAAAGGTAAAACATTTGATTATGGTTATTTAGGGAATAAAATTTAAAAGACATTTTAAGACTGGACAGTTAGTGTGGGAAAGATGTGCCACACTGAAGAGGAAAAGGACAGAAGGCAGGGAGTTCCAGGCAGAGTTTCTAGACATTCTGAGAGGGAGGTGCTGGTGCAGGACTGCCCATGCCATAGAAGATGCACTTTGGAGCCAGGTAGTCGGTCCTTGGTTGAAATCCCAGCCTTTACTTTAGTGAAGGCAGCAGGCCCTCCTGTGTGGGTCTTTCTCTTCATCTACAAAATGGAGACACTAATTCTCACCTGCAGGGTTGTTGTGAGGCAGAAACGGACAGTGCTTCTGAAGCCCCCATGGTCACAGCTGGCCCTCTTCCCACAATCCCTCCATTAGAGCAAATCCCCTGTGTCCATGAAACAGAACTATTGTCGCCCCTCCAGGGCACGGTGTCATGGGGACCAGCCCAGGCTCAGACCCAAACACGCTTTTGACCTCAACAGAGTCAGAAAGCTCCGTTACTCAGTTTCTCCGTAAAGGAAAGAAGACCAACAAACTTGATCTAAGTACTTACAGTTGACAAAAATAACAGAGTGGAAAGAAAACTCGACACCCTGATTTCATTACTTACCAAGTTTTGTAAAGGGTGCTTGCCTTCCAGAGGAAATCGTCTCGAGTCAAAGACGAGTTGCTGACATCATTACAGTTGGACGGTGTAACTTTGTGAGATATTTTGGGTTTTGCTGCATGCCACCGTGATGAATGGAGTGGGGAAGTGGAGACCGACTTCACACGCCAAGCATTAAAGACAAGCCAAGCCCTACAGCCATCTGGCTCCTGACACCGTGGACATGATTTACTGACACGCCGTGCCTTCCTAGGTCACCATCAGGTCTTCCCTGGCAGCCCCCTCACTCCCCCACCCCCAGTGCCGCTCCCCGTCTCAAGGCCAGGAAGCCCTTGGCTTGTCTCTGCAAACTGACATGGTGGTCATCGCAGCGAGAGCCTTCACGGTTGTCGGGGCCCAGACCTTGATATCCAAGAGCTCCCAGTGAAATGTGGGAGAAATACGTCTAGACAGAGACTGTCCATAGAATGGGCTCCGTGCAGTGGAAGTATTTAGCCAGGGATGTTACATGGGCCCAGGGCACTGAGTCCCATGGGGGGCTTCAGGGAAAGTTTTGGGACTGAGCGTTACTTCAAAAAGATGGATAGAGACAGCCTGTTGTGTCGAGTGGGGACTGTATGAGCAAACGCCCAGAAGCTAGGGTTCAGTACCGTGTATGCATGGAGATGGAGATCATGGGTGAGGGGCATCACAGAACTTCCAGTGTCAAGCCACAGCTTGGAGAGGAAATGGGTGAGGGTTACGGATGGGGTAGGGAAGGTCCTATTGCTAAGCCAGGGAGATTGGACTTCATCCTGTAGGCAGGTGGCAGGTCAGATCTCTCTCACTGGTGACTTCATGGAGGAATGATTTGGGATGGGGGGTGGATCGGAAGGAGGCAGGAGACCCGTGACAGCTAGGAACTATTGCTGTCCTCCACACGAGGGACATTGAGGACCTGGGGCATGGCAGTGGGAGCAGACGGGATTGTGCATGCTCCAACCGCAGGAAGTTGGCAGGCTCAGTTTCGCAAATGAAGAACCCCCGAGTCTAAGGTTGATTTTCCTTCCCTCCTCATCCACAACCTGCCACGGCTGATTAAAGCTCTTGAAGGTCTTGTATAAGCCCGTTATTCCTCTAAGGACTTTTAACTAGAAAGAAAAAAGTAAAGAAAGAATTATTTAAAGGAAATTGTGGTAGATATTTAAGAATTCAGTTATAACCAGTTGCTATGGAGTTAGAAGAAAACCTGTGGACAGGTGGGGTGTGGGTGTTCTTGGGCTGACTGTGGGTGGGTCAGGCACAGCACAGAGTATGACTGTGCACAGGACAGAACACTGTCCTCATACAGTGATTTTCCCACTGGCTTGCTATGATGAAACTTGAACCGTTGGATGACTTCATGGAGGAGGGATTAGAGTTTAATTCAAAAAGGAGTCTTCAGCTACATGTCATATAGCCCCAAAATAGAAACTCGCTCTTTTTCAAATGTCTGTCTTTAAAGGGCCAGAGGATCAGGGACAGAAAATTCTGAGCAACTTCAAACAGAGCCCAAGTGGCATCGCACCTTATAGAAAGGACTCAGCATCATGAAGCAGCCGCGATGCCTCTCGCGTCAGCCAGGATACGAGGTCCGATGTTATTTTGCCAGTGGTTTAGATATGTGTTTTTATGTACAAAAACAAGAATGCTTTCCAAGATATGACTGTTCTAAGTCCCTGGCTAGTGCCTGTGTGTTTTTCAGATTTCGGCTCAGGTGTTACCCTTTTTGAGTGGGTTTCTTTGACCTCTCTGGTCCCACAGAAACACTTCCCCTCTGTCACCTAACACTTAGTAAATTGCATTGAAATTTACCTGTCTTCCTGTTAGACCACGAGGTCTTTGAAGGCAGGGACTGTTTGATTTGTGGGTTTTCAACACCTAGGTAGAGCCTGGCATAGGTTAGTCACTTGATACATGAATGAATGCGTAGAATTTTGGATTCTGCTGTATACCAGTTCCCATTGTGCTCATTTTGACAATCTAGTTCTGGTTTTCTTTTCTTTCTTTCTTGTTTTTCCCCGTGTGTGTGTGTGTGTGTGTGTGTGTGTGTGTGTGTGTGTCTTAAAACAGTTCTACGTGCCTGTATCCCTTCAGCTGCAGTGGAGTTAGAGTTACTAAGGCTGTTTGAGCATCCTTGGATTACATAAAAAAGCGCAAATTACACTGTTTGTGGATTCATAAAATATTTTAGTTGGAGTCTGTGCTCACATTAATAGCTTACTGTCAAGCATACAAATTACTTTCATCAGCCACTGGTGAATACACGTGACCGTTGGAGCAGAGCCCTTGGAAACGTGTTGGAAGAAACTATGAGGTGGTCAACATGGTAGCTACAGTCTGCTGAATTTATCACCCAGGTTGATACCTTACACAGTTCTCTGATTTTTCTAACTTTTGCTGTTTTGTTAAAAATCACAAAAGGCCCATTTATAACTTTATAAAGAGACATACAGTGAAAAACATCTTTTCTCAAGAGGAAACTGTGACCTCAGTAAACCTTGGGAAAGACTCCGTATGGTTTCAATTCTTTTATTTTAAAAATTGCTCTGCATGTGTGTGTCTGTGTGTGCATTGCATGTGTGTGTATTCGGGTTTTACTTGGATGGCGGTGTAAAGTGAGGAGGGATTTAAGAAATTGTAACACAAACAGAGTTAATATTCCTTATGACAGCAAATACTTCCAAAACACAACAAAGCCAACCATTTCTACTCTTTACAGAATTTTTTTTGCAAGATCTCATTGATCACAAAAGTGGGAAAAACCATCGTCACCACTCTTTCTCATGTTCTGTCATATCTACCCTGTTTTGGAGGAAGGATTATTTTTCCTAGCTCACCTAAAGACTAGGCTAGAACTTAACTATCTGTCAAAGGAGAAGGCAGCTCTAGAATCCTGGAATCTTGTTGGCAGTGAGAGAAGGGTTCCCTTTAAAGTACTCAGATGAGTGGTTTAAATTGAAAGCAATGTTTCTGAAAGACCAGGTACTTACTACTCAGTCAAGGTCATTCTTCCCAAGCATCTTGAGAATGCGCTGTTCATCTGTGCAGGCTGTTCAGGTAAAAAGAAAACTATCAGTTTAGGGCCAGCGATTGGCGTCTGGTTAGGCTCTCTGGAGCCTGGCTCACCTAAAAGTCTACCCTGGGCTCATTACATTTCAGCGTTTAAAGCCACTGTCTGCTCACTGCATGGAGTTGCCACACCATTCCATGACTCCTGCCCATTTTCCATTATGCTGGCTTCATAAGGTCTGTATTATTGTAAGGGCTCTCTTTGGAATCAGCATCTGAGCAGAGTAGGTTTTATTTCTCTTTAATTACATTTTTAGTCCAAGAAGTAAAAGGTTGAGTGTAGAAGACTGCAGTATGGTCGTGGCCTGTAACTTTTCAAAATGTCCCTTCATAGAATGACCACGGTTTAAATAATTTTAAGCCATTATAGCAGTGGACCATTAGAGTGTAGCTCTTCAAAAACACCAAAAAGCGTTTTTTCCCCCCTTCCTCTGACGTCACAACTGTTCTTTGTCAAAAATTGGAGAATTTACAGATTAATTCCCGAGACAATTAGACATGTTTTGAGAAAGTTGAAAGAACATTCAATGCTTACTGCCACTCAAAAAGGTTTCTTGAGGGGCGCCTGGGTGGCCCAGTTGGTGAAGTGTTTGACTGTTGACCTTGACTCAGGTTATGACCTCATAGTTTGTGAGTTCGAGCCCCACATCGGACGCCTGCTTGGGATTCTCTCTCTGTCCTTCTCTGCCTTCTCCCTCATTCAATAAATAAATAAATAAATAAATATTTTTAAAAAAGTTTTCTTGAAAACCATGATAATTTCTATGCAGCCTAGAGAATCCCCCTGTCCTCCAGACTACCCAGTGGATACACAAAGTCAGCTTATCCAAACCTTAAATCATTTCCTCTTCCAAATTGTTCTTTCTTCTGTGAGTGACCCTCACCCCACCCACCTCAGTAAGTGACCTAGAGGACACCTCACCCGATGTCATCACCCTCATGACCACCAACATCTAGTCAGTCTTGAGTCACCCTGATTTTCCATCCGCTAACTTGTCCTACTGCGCCTCTGGGTTTCATACAACTCCTCTCTTCTGCTCTAACTACTCTGGTTACATCTCCCTTTGCCTGCCTGCCTGCTGTGAATCCCCAACCCATACACCCAGTCAGAAGGAACCTTCTCAAATAAAAACGTCTGTGAATACTGTTGTCCTGCTTGAAACTTACGTATGGCTGCACCGTGGAGTTCAGGCCAGAGTGCGAACTTCTTCATGTGGCTCACACACTGACTTCTTTCTCAGCCTCAGCACGACCTCTTGTCCCTTTCATTTCCTCAGGTGCCTCCCTGTTTCCCTGACTTTGCATTTGGAGCTCTCCTCTGAGCCCCATGGCACCAGTGTTTGCCCAACACACTGATTTTGAGTGTGTGTTTGTGTTTGAGTGTGTGTTTGTATCATCCTCTCGACTGTATGCTCCATGAAAACAGCGACTCTGCATCGTGTTACCTCCCTAGAGCCTAGGAAAATGCCACGTGATAGTTGCTCAGTAAAAATCTGTTGGATGAAGGGAATTTCATCTTGGGGCCACGTTACCTGGTGAGATAAAAATGTCACTCGACAGATCTTGCAGTTGGTTTATCAAATTGTAGTTGCTAGAAGCCCCATGTGAAGCGAAGGCATCATGGCACTTACACAGTAAATTTGTTAGCTGGGACCATTTAATTCGATTTGTTGTTCAGTTCTTAAGTCCTTTAGCATAGTTGGAAAGCGCCCTGAAATTGGATTCAGAACACGCTTGGAGTCCGGCCCTGGAAAACTCCCTTAATCCACGGGAGTAGACACATCAACTAATTTTTCTGAGACTCCATTTCCTCTGCTGTTAAAATAATGGTCCTGAAATTTGCATGTCGGAGCACAGGGGCAGACGCCTGCCCTAGTGCCTGGCACACAGTAAGTATTCAGTCAATGTTAGCTTCATATACTGTCATGGATGAGAGCTAAGAAATACTGGTATTTCATGTTAGTCAAGATGTTCCAGTATTAATTACATGAGTTCAAGTCACTGTGTGCCACATAATTTACCAATCTGGTCTTAGTGTCTTCATTTTACTTTAAAAACTAGTGATACCGCTTTAATCAACGAAGCCAAACACACACGATTTTCGTCAATTCCATTTTGTTCCTGATCTATTTCCTCATTTCTCACCCATTTCTCTCTTTATATCCTGTCCAGAGAAAAAAAGCACAATTTAGCTTCAGGGAGAGGAACTCCTGCTTCTAAGTTAGCTTTGTTTTGCTTATTTTGAGCTCACGATTCCTGAAATAATGCCAAATTTGCATTCAAAAAAGTATATTGACACTGAAGAAAGACATTAGTGTTCTCCCCCTTACAGGTAATTTCACATGTGTCTCCTTTTGAAGTATCATCACACTTCTTGTTTTTTTAGCTCCAACGCTTTTCGTGGATTTTTGAAGCAGTGGTAATGGAGCTTTTTTCTCTGTAGGCATATTTCATGGTTGACAAACGTGTCTTAAGGACATGATACGATCAATGGTAGGAAAAACAGATTCAGTCTCTGCCTTCAAGGAGCTCTTGTTTTTTTAAAACTTACTCTCAATTTAATTAATTTAATGAACGTGATTAAAGGCACATCTATTGACTGACATTCTTATCAAGTCTTTGAAAGTTCAGTGACACTAAGGTTGAATGAAGGTGGGTAGCTCCAGAGTTTAATTCTAAAACGTGCACTCAAGAGAACCACCGACAGACTTCCAGGATATATGTCAGGAGGAGTATCTGTCATATGGGCATCTTCACAGTATCATCAGGTCATAAATTTGAACATTCGTTTAACCGGAAGAGAACCCTTTTCCTCTACGCTAACACTCTCTGAATTATAATCAGTGATGATACAACTTGATGCCTTCTCTGCTGGAAACACAAACAGCTACCACCAAAAACCAAAACAAAGAAACAAAAGAAGACCATTGGAGAGTTTCTGCCGTGAACTCATCTCTTTTTTTCTCCTTTTCCGAATGTGGTATTTTCCACTGAAGAAATACAACACTCTAAAGGTGATGGGTAAGGATGCTGGCTGTGTTCGTATTGGTTTCCTAAGGAGACTTTTAACAATAGGCTGTCGTGCATTCATCCCTCGATGATATAATGAGGACTAGGATTGGGACATAGTTTTCTAGTGTTCAGGGGTTCATGCACAGAGTGGCCCCTACAAGCCCACGGGACTTGTATTTAGTCTGGCTGCTTTTCATCAAGGGGGCACATCACATCACCACTCAAGTAGGCATAATTGACCTTGCTAATTGTATCCTGCCTCGGAGGAAGAAAGGCTTTTGCATATCTAATTGCTTTTTAATTCTTTTGTAAACATTTAGGTCAGCAAAATATCATTGTCCCATTTCTGATGCATATTGAATACTGATTTTAAATACCTTCTGCTCCTTTCCAACTCTTAATGCATGTGGGTAGAAAAGGCTGTGCCCATTCTCTATGCGATGGCCATTTTGAGAAGAGCACTACCCTATGTGTGAATCCTCAAATGTCTTCTCAACCTCTCTGGAAAATTGAAACCAAGGCCCAACGATAGTTCTTAAGGTTGACCAGTTCTCTCAACTAACAGAATCTGCAGTATCATCCCAAACCAGACTCATTGGTGGTATTTCTACTATAAAATTCAGGTATTTTACTTATGAATCTCTGATTGTTTTCATAGATAGTCTTAGCTATCTTGGTGTAGAGCATTTTCTTACTCAGATTTTATTCTGTTTCCAGTATTCACCTTTATTTATATAAAGCAAAAAAAAAAAAAAAGCGATGGCTTGTTTTGCAGGAGGAAGGAGCCCTAGACAGAACCAAATATGAAAAATGAGTGTTTTTTTTAATTAACTTTTGTGTTTTTCTGGTTTTTGTTTGTCTGTTTCTGTGTTGCCATAGTGGCGTTCAGCACATCTTGAGGTCAGCAAAAATAATAATCTCTGTCTGTTATGTTACAATTGTATATATTACTTTCCATTTGGAAAAAAAATACTTGGAAAAATACCGTGTCAAGTGAAGTCAGCAATCTTTTGACAGAGTAGACAACTTTATATTTTCTTCCTATAAAGGAAGGAAAAGGTCCTCTTCTGCTACAGAGAGCAGGCGAAGGTGATTCTACCCCTCTTTTCTTTACTTCAGGGCATGGGGATTGAGGAAATATGGGTCTCTAATATTAGAGTATATTTGAGGATGGACCGCTAGGGACACTGATATGAATTTATTTTAATCATGCTGGCAATGCAATTTATTACCTCGGAAATTGATTCTCAACAAGAAGCGTGCGAACATCTTTTTGACTATCAGATTGCTTGTTGGCTGTATAGGGAAGGGGAAGAAAAAAAGCAAATCAGGTGAAAAGAATTGATTTGATTCTGAGCTGTTGTTGGAGATAGATTATTATTTTTTAAAGGGATTTATTTATATTGTGCTGAGACCTTATTAATGTGCTCCCTTTAGCATTTCAGAGTCCAATTTCCTAGAGAGACCATGTAATCATCCAAATTACTCCTTCCTCCCAGAGAGGTATGATGGGAGCTCAAAGACAGGTGGGTGGGTGCCTAACAAAAGGGAGAGTGTGTGTGATTTCTGTGGCCACCATATTGTTGCATAACAAATTACCCTGAGACTCAGTGGCAGGTTTTGTGGCAATACCATGGACATACATAGCAGACCAGTTTGGCCATTGGTTGGAGCCATGAATCAGTCAGCGTCCCTCAGGGAGCTTTTCTCTGTGGTGTTTGGAACTTCCATAACATTCTGTAGCTAGTGTGGATCCAGGAGCTTTGAAAAGGATTCTTGACAGCAGCCATAGAGATTTCATTTGAAAATAAGGCATAGTATGAGCTTTACCACTCAAAATAACCAGACTGTGTACAATATATGAATAACCTGCTCTTTCTGGTTAATTAAGAGTTCACTGGAATTTGAGATTTTTTTAGGATTTTAATTTCAGTTGTTAACAACTAGTGTCCACTTGGGCAAGCCATCCGACCTCTCAGCCTCAACTTGTTCGTGTATGAAATAGCCTTGGTTCACAAGGTGAGAGTTGAGTACAATGCTCTGTGTGGAAATGCTTTGCAAACTCAGTGTTACAAATGAATGACCATTGTGGAAAACAGGCTGTGTGTCTGTAAAGGTTCAAATCCAACATCTGTAGCTGTATTCTCAGGCCCTATCCTGGGTTTTAGAACAAAATTGGTTGATATATTGGTAAGTTTGTTTAAATATGAGAGTGAGGTTGTCTTCCATTTTTCACATGAGGTATTTTGTGCATGGAACCAAAATGCTTATGTAGGCAGATAACGTAAAAAGACACAAATATTTGGGTTTCTTTTCATTTGATTCTGTGATTAGGGGAAGCCATAGTTATGGTCAATTTCTAATTATCTGCATATAGATTAATTCAGTAGGGATACACGGAAGGCAGCTCTCCCTTTTATCTTTTTCCTGACAAGATTCTCTCCTCTGCTCATTTTTAAATTCCCTCTTTTAAGGTGTGGCTAGTGGAACACAAGGGAAGCCTTTTAAACATGTTAAATTACCCTTGTTTTGCTTACCCTCTTCCTCCTTAGGGAAGGTTGGAACACAGAGAGCTACGTCACAGGTAGAGACAAGTGTTCGACTTCCATCTTAGGAGGTTCTCTGCGGGAGGAGCTGGGAAGAATTGCAAAAGGAACCATTGTCAGGAAGCCAGGTTGCTTGAACTGTTCTGCCTCTCTCCTCGAATCAGGCACCTTGCTCAAAGTTTATTGAAGGTCTGTCAATTTTGTGAATCTGAGCACCCATGATGAATGAGAAGTGTGGAAGTCCATGATGATAAGTTGGGAATTATTCAGGGTCCTCTTTCAGTCACCATGTCTTGCCCAACATTTTATTTTATTATTATTATTTCTTTTAATGTGTATTTATTTTTGAGAGAGAAACAGAACGTGAGCAGGGGAGGGGCAGAGAGAGGGGAGACACAGAATCCGAAGCAGGTTCCAGGCTCTGAGCTGTCAGCACAGAGCCCAACGCGGGGCTCGAACTCACGAACAGTGAGATCATGACCTGAGCTGAAGTGGGATGCTTAACCGACTGAGCCACTGAGGCACCCCAACATTTTCTTTAAGGAGTCTGGTTTCTTCCCTTCTCCCCAGTTGTATTGGCACTGACTTCTCTGTCAAAATACCCAGGTCTGCACTATGACTTTATCCTTCAGAAGGTATTTCCGTGTAAGGCAAAATCCCGACTTCCATGCAGACATAAAATGAACATGTGTTTGGATTTTATTTTACTCATCAATCAATGAGGAAAGCAGGCAGATGTTACAGTCAGTTCAAAAGAGAATCTGAAGGATAGGCTCATTGATAATATCAGGAATATTGAAATGAATGTACACATGGAAGCAAAATTGTTATCCCCTGTTTGAAGGGGTTGATTTGGAGGATGGGACGTCACTCAGAAAGCTTCTGGACAGGACAGAATTTGCACGTGTTTACACAAGAATCATTCTGCATTGCTGTCACATAACTTACAGAGTTGTACAGTACTCCCACAGAGCCAGAATCCGATAATTCAGAGGACTGGCCCCTAGGGTAGACGGTAAATGCATAGTTTTCCATTGAGGTACGACATTTTCCTCTGTGAGTGGCAAGTCACATTGTGGTTGACTTTGGCCACCTCTACCAGATTAAACTTCCATAAATACTGTTGTATTGGACACCTGGCTGGCTCAGTCAGTAGGGCATATGACTCTTTATCTTGGGGTCAACTCTTGATCTCAGGGTCGACTCTTGATCTCAGGGTCAACTCTTGATCTCAGGATCATGAGCTTGAGCTCCACATTGGGAGTAGAGATTACTCTAAAAAAAACACTGCTTTTATCATCTGATTCATCTTTCCTGTCATTGATTGTGTCTAGTCTGAACCCTCGCCAGTCATCAGGTTCTTTGTAATCTCTTACATCTCCGGCATCACATGCCAGCTCTCTCCAAACATGAACCCTACTTTAGTCAGACCACCTTCTTCCCTCCACATGTGCACATGATTAATTCCTCAGCCAAGCCTTATGAGGAATCTCTCCTTTTTAACCTATTCACTCCCTTGTTCAAGGCAAGTGCATCTCAACTTTGTTGAACCTTGCCTCTTATGACATCCTGTTGGGTATATGGATCATGCCAAACTACCCACCACATAGTTATCTGCTGTTTTCTATTTTGGGGGGAACACTTCATGTTTGTTGATTCCAGCTTGATGGAAAACTCTTCTTTGTTTTGGTTATATCTCACCCTGCCTAGCACCACTATGAGCATATAAAACTACCCATTCTATACTTACCGATCTGTAATTATCCTGTCCTTGGTTATTATCCATTTGTATGACTAAAACAAGAATTGAATACATGGGGGAAATGGAGAAAATTTTCATTTCTTGAAGTTGTTCCAAGATTCAACAGACTTTTTCTGAATCTTAACCCTAACAAAACAAAACAAAACAAAACAAAACAAAACAAAACAAAACAAAACGAAAAACCTTCCCCAGGATATTCCAAAGCTTTGGTCATGGGTCTGCTTTGATTGATCGCTTGGATTGCCACTACTAGGTGAACCTTAGAAAGAATAGATTTCTTGGGAGCAGACTTGATATTTCATCGTTAAGCCCCTTCAGAGTAATTGCTCAAGGTAACGATAAACCACGAAATTACATTTTATATTACGTCCAAAAGCAGTCATCCAATTTGGAAGGTGAAAAGTTACTTCGATTGGTACACAGTGAAGTGAGTTTGAACTCTGTGCATGATGCAAGGGTGTACCTGAGGCTTTATTGTCTAGGTTCACAGTGGGATACCTGCTTTCCAGGCTGCTGTGGCTCTGGCAGAATGGCAGTTGCTACCAGTTCTAGAATGGGCTACAGCAGATAAGAAGATCCGATTTTCTCTCCGTTCATGAAGGCAGAGATTTTTGTCTGTTTTATTCACTTGTGTCTCTGCATGCCTGCAGCATGCCTAAGCATCTGGCATATTTTTGACGCTCAAAAAAATATTTGTTTTGAACGAACAAATGCTTGTTTTTCATTTTCTAATCACTGTAACATATTTATAGCTTCAGAGTTTACAGTTTTTGAAAATCTGATTTTGGTGGTGTTCAATGAAACTGTTTCCCCTAAGAGTTTAAAAACTCAGACAAAAATCCCACCTGGGTGGCTCAGTCGGTAGGGTTACTGACTTCGGCTCAGGTCATGATCTCGTGGTTCACGAGTTTGAGCCCCACGTCGGTCTCTGTGCTGACAGCTCGGAGCCTGGAGCCTGCTTCGGATTTTGTGTCTCCCTCCCTCCCTGCCCCTCCCCCAGTTGTGCCCTGTCTCTTTCTTTCAAAAATAAATAAACATTAAAAAAATTTTAAAAAGGAATCACAGTTTTATAAGTAATGTCATCAAGAAGGGAAGTTAATGCAATTTGAACCAAAATAGGACACATGTGCATTACATGTTTATATACATTTATATGCCCCAGAGACGTTTTGATTGATAGAAATCTGTCTTCTACCTAGAAATGGTTATATTATAACATTTACTAATGTTCTGTTAGATTTTTGTGGCATAGGCTTTTGTTGTTCTTAATCATAGCTAGCTAAAACGTCACTTAAAATCATTTACTTATTGAAATGTAGCTTTCGCAAAAATTACATTTGGCACACATTAAAGAATAAAATAGTTTCTTGAGACAAAGATGTGTTTTAATGTTGGAGCCCTTTATTAAGTACACTTCCTACACCCACAGAAAACTTGCAAATACCACAGAGTAAAATCCTGCTGATTTTTTTTTTCTTAGTCTTCCATCCATATTCACACGGAATGATACCTGAAATTATTGTCAGATGCCTTGTCCCTCATCTCAGTGAGATGCCAGGTAGCCTTCAGGTAGTTTTCAGTTCAGTTTTTTTCTTCTTGTTTGAAAGGAACACTTCCCACAGGCCAAATGAGACAATGGATAACCAAGGAAATTTATTTCATGCGTGAGGGCTTCTGGGGGAGAGAATGACCCCGCACAGAAATCTGCCTTCAAAACAGCAAGCGCTTGATCGATCACCATTTGTTGAAAAACAGGGTCTCTGAGCCAGATCCCAGCAGTTAGGTAAGAAGGCCCTTGGGAGCAAGTAGAAATGGTCAATCGGCTCTCCAGAGGCGTAGAAACTTATTACGGAAACTTATTGCTAACCGCATTAGTGCAAATAGACTGTCTTCAAAATAGAAAATTTACCAGGACAGTTTTTCCCCGTGGCTAGCTTGATAAAGAAGTCTAAAGCTTCTCTGACAGGAGCACTCCTACCTGCGCCCCTCTTCCACGTATATATTTTTCTGGGTGATTTTTTTCCAATAACCTCGAGAAGATGACTTTCTGTGCGGATGCTCTTCTGGGCAGTTGTAATCTTTGGATCCACGGCTACTAATATATATAAGTTATGTTTGTCCCCAATTCGGAATATTTTGGGATTATAATACTGTTCAACTGCTTTAGCAAAACGATTCTTTGCTCCTGGAAGTGGGGGCGGGAATGAACCGGGGTCCTGCAGACGTGACCTGTAGTGGGTCTGAGCCGGGAAGACTTCAGGCCTCTGTGGGACTCAGAAGTCTCTCACATTTCTCTGTCCTTCCGGTGAGCTGGAGACGAGAGGGTGCACCTGACCTGTCCCTAGGCGGATAGAGCTTTTCTGAAGAGAGTATTTAGTCTCCGTCTGTCTGTAGACAAAATGGGAAGGATTTAGTCTGATCTTAAAGGAGGAGAGTGTTACCTACCAGATGCAGGAATAAAGGATTTGGAGGTGCTCCTGGGTGGCTGATCAGTCGCGGGTGGCACCAGTCATGATCTCACAGTTCTCGTGAGTTCGAGCCCCGTGTCGGGCTGTGTGCTGACAGCTTAAAGCCTGGAGCCTGCTTCAGATTCTGTGTCTCCTTCTCTCTCTGCCCCTTCCCTTCTCGTGCTCTGTCTCTCTCAATCTCTCTCTCTCTCTCTCTCAAAAATAAATAAACATTCGAAAGGATTTGGAAACCGAAGAATCCAAGCTGGACCAGCAAGCTGAGCCCACATCAGTTTGCAACAAATCATAAAGGCAACACTCCCCCCCCACTGCGTTTTATTGGGAGACTTTACAATGTGCTGGACACTTATTCACATCCCCTTCTTTCTCCCCCCCACCATAAAAACTGATACTGTAGGTGTCGCTACTTGTATTGGATAATGGGCAGTTAGCCGCAGTTGCCTTCTTTCCCTCCACCGCTGTGTTCTCTGACAGAGCGGAGACCCTCAAATATTTGTTGAATGAATCCTCATTTTGTGAATAAGGAAACCAAGATTCAGTCATTTGCCCAAGACCAGGCATCAGCTAATTAGCCCAACTACTCGGTATAAAATCCATCATTCAAGGGCTCCTGGGGCTCAGTCAGTTGAGTGTCCAACTCTTGGTTTCGGCTCAGGATGTGATCTCACGGCTGTGGAATCAAGCCCCGTGTCTGACTCTGCCGGGCATGGAGCCTGCTTAGGATTCTCTCTCTCTTTCTCCCTCTGCACACCCCCCCCACCCCCATGGTCAGTCTCTCTCTCTCTCTCTCTCCATCTCTCCTTCTCTGTCTCTCTAAAATTAAATCTGAAAAAAATCCACCATTCAGTTAATGATAAGGACTTAGATAATCTGAGGATCCTAAAGCTGTTGTGTTTTTTGTTTTTTGGGTTTTTTTTGCATACTTATCTGTCTAAATGGATTAAAATTTCCTTCTTGTTTTATTTGTTGTTTCTTTCCTTTTTCTATGTCTGCGGACACTTTGGGTTTGTTTTCGCCATGCACTAGGACAAAGGAGAGGATTAGAGGTTTGTGCATGAAATAGTCATTAAGTGGAAGCAGAGTTTCTATGAGCCCAGGATTTGTGGCCATGGTTGGGAGTGAGTAGGGAGTCCTACAAGGAAATTAGACACTCGGGGACACTAGAGTCAGAGCACTTTTTTCAGTTGCCCCCCCCCCGGCAAATTTCTGTTGAAGCTTCTCTCTTATGTTGTGTGCATTGCAGGCCTGAAAGGTGTCTAATCTATGGGTAACGACTCGTTACTTTCTTCATAGAAGATGTTAGGAGATGCTTAAAAGTTTTATCATGTGGAGAACATTGACTGGCATTAAGCATGTGATTTTTTTTTTTTTTTTTTTGGCCTTAAATTAGGACCTTGAGAACACCACCAAGCTGGAAATTGTGGTATCATGGCCTGTTCATTAGAGAGCCTGCGGTAATTTATGCCCAGTTTCCCCTCTTGTTTGAGACGGGACGCTGAATGGCTACACGGCTAAGGCAGACTGATGTTTCTCTAGAAGAGTCTTATACGAGTATTGTGTATGCACACATAATGTGGAGTGACCACGGCTTCATGGGATTTTTCCAAATCCACATTATTTGGCAATTACCATGCTATGAACTGAGGGTATACTTACATAAATATTTGGAAAGGTGGACTCTTCAGTACGCGAATATTAAGGACCGACGAGTCTATTCCACATAGCCTAAAAAAACTCTCCAGGTGTAGTCTGGCTCACCTCAGAATAATGGATTTGCTGCCTGGGCCCTTGATTTCCCAGCTTCGAATGGATGCAATTTTAGAACTCTGCTGGAGAGGCCATACATTTTGACAGCTAGAGCAATCTCCAAGGTTTTCATCAGTCATGGCCCTCATTTTGCATCGTAATATGTGCGGGAGATGTGAAACTGATGGTCGCATGCTCTAATGGGGGATTTCACTGATAGGACTGCCGTGCCTTTTGTATGGCTGTGTGTTCTCATAGTCTCCCGTCTTGCTTCAGGGAATGCCCTTCTTTCGAGATTCACAAAAAAATAACCCAAAGAAACAGGAGCTGTCATTTTGGAAAGTTCTCTAGCCAAGTGATTTATTATTTTGGCATTCTTCCACAGTTCTCCTCTTCCGTGATCAATATTTGTAGAATTTTGACTGTGCAAGGTTAATTACACGTGAATGTATACGTGGAGATGTGAATATGTATATCTCACTGTGTAACTTTTCCCTAAGATTGTGATAAACTAAGTTGATAGTGAGTTAGGTGCTTTTGGGAAAAACCTGTTCCATGTGTCTAGGTAATGCAGCAAATTTTTCTCAGTGATGTGTGTTTTTTGTGGATAATTTGAACTTATCTGATTGAACTTAAAACATCGCAAATACAGTCAGCAAGTTTCTAAAAGTAATGTCAGGATTTCTGAGCTGTTAAACTTGGGAAAGAAATTAGAATATGTGTCTTGTATTATCTTATTAGCTCGTGGTTATCAATTATCTGAGCTACTGATAATCACTAAGTAAGAGAAGTTGTTGAAATGCATTTGGCTACTTACATCTGCTCGTGAGTGTATTTCTGATGTTCTGGAATTGTCCTGCATTCTGAATAAGTTCAGGCCATGGACTAGGATTGCCATTATCACCAGTATTGTCTACTGTTGTTCTGGATACTGACCAAAGGAGTGAGATATAAAACAAAGTGAGATACACATACTGGAAAGAAGATGAACAGTCCTCTGTTGAAACAAAAAGGGGCAAAGAAATTGAACAGGTCATTTACCAAGGAAGAAACAAAGATCATCAATAAATTAGTTTCAAAAAATTTAATCTTTGGCAAAGATGCTAAAGATGATGATCACCATTGTTGAAAAGTGTCTGTGTGGAAAGAGCCTTATACATAGCTATCGGGAATAAAAATTGGCAACATGTTTCTGAAAGGCAATTTTAAAATAGTCACCAAAAATTTTAAAAACATTCATATTCCTCGCTGCCATAATTCTAGGAATTTAATATAGGCAATGTGTCTTTTCTTCTTTTGCATTGCTAATCCCTTTTCTGATTAAAATGGTGACTCCTTTCTTGGAAAAATGCTAATGTACAATCAAGTTTGCATTTAATTTCTTGGGTCATGTGGTGATTGCCAAACTCCAGCACAATGACAGTACCCTATAATGCAATATAAATTTTGCACAACACCCTAGATACTGTTACTTTAGAAATTGTAAAGAATTTAGAAAATAAGATCTGTGAAAGTCCAGATTAAATATATTTCATGTATAAATTTCTAAAAATAAAGCATAGAGTAAAATCTTACATTTATAAAAAAATAGCGTAGCATACATTATCATCTTAATATGCATCACTGGCCACTGCATGTGATTTTCCCTTTGATTTCTGCCCCATCATAGCTGCTGCTTCCTTGTTGCTCTGAGATTTCAGCCCCTTCTTGTCCTGGCTAACTCCCGGGAGTGAAGCCTTCAGGACAAATCTTTAGAAGGCCCCTGCTTCTCTAGCCAGCGCCTTGAAGTTGCAAGTTTTGCTTTGTTCCCTCTTTCCTACCCAGGAAAAATATTTTGAGAGGATAAACAAAGCCCAGCCCAGAAGTATTAACTCTCCCTTGCAACAGAGAGAACCGTCCCCTTCAGAGGACCCTCCCACTTTGTGTACAGACTTTGTTAAAATATTTTTAGAGTCGGGGCCACATTGAGGATCTACCCAGAGGATGTGGGTAGAACAAAGCTCGGTAGTAAAGAGGGCTGAATTTTGTTGATGGTGCTATTCCCAGAAGAGCTCTTAAGTGAGGCCAGTTAGGAGGGTTCGTGGAATGATGGACAATTGCTGGATGCTATGGCGTGTGGCTTCAACTCATTTATCCACACTCAGGAAGAGGCTGTCTTAAAATGGTAGCTCCTGGTACCACAGACAGGACGTCTCGAGAAGCCATCTGCCACTTTAGGGCTCACCCTAAAAAGCAAAATGTTTTTGAAAAGTAACAGTATATATCATAAAGGGAAATGATGATTCTGTTGCCTCCCCAGGCTTAGTGTGCAGAATCTCGTGCTTTGTTTTTCTCTTGTGGTGGTTCCATGGTAGTTGCAATCCTGCACCAAGAAGTAAAGCAGTCTTAAGGCCATTCAAACTCTCTGGTTCAAGCCCTTGAGCAAAGAGAGAGTGTCTCAATACAAATCCCATTTTGACTCAAAGGAGTTCTAGGAAGAGAGGTACTTAAGAACTGGGCTTTGGGGCGCCTGGGTGGCACAGTCGGTTAAGCGTCCGACTTCAACCAGGTCACGATCTCACGGCCCGTGAGTTCGAGCCCCGTGTCGGGCTCTGGGCTGATGGCTCGGAGCCTGGAGCCTGTTTCCGATTCTGTGTCTCCCTCTCTCTCTGCCCCTCCCCTGTTCATGCTCTGTCTCTCTCTGTCCCAAAAATAAATAAACGTTGAAAAAAAAAATTAAAAAAAAAAAAAAAAGAACTGGGCTTTGAATGGAAACTGCCTGCATAACCTCTGATAAGGGACTTAACCTCTCTGTGCCTCAGTCCTTCCCATCTAAAATGGGAATCATCACCATACTTATCTCCCAAGATTATGTGAGAATTAGTCAATTCGTATATCGGATGCATAAAACAGTGCCTGAGAGTTATCACTCCATCAATGTTAAGCACGATTATTATTTTCGTATGTTTCATGAGACCCATACATAAACTAATTAGAAATATTACGTATTTTTAAAATGTAATGTCCTGGTGACATAAAACTGAATATTAACCATTTTTTAAAAATCGCATTTTGTTTTTATCCCTTTTTTTTTCCTAATCGGATTATTACTGAGTGTAGTATTGGCTTCAAATGAACAGGATTACGCTTTGTTTTGCTTTTATCTTATTGTAGAGTCAATAAGTCATCCATACCTGGCTGAAATGGGGCTCAGAATCGATGAGCACAAAAAGCACTTCCCTGCCTGCCCTTCCCCTGGGGTCTGAAGGCTTCCAATTTGGAAGTGGAGTTTGGTGAAGTTTGCTTTGGGCATGTTGGCCAGGAAGGAAGTGGAGAAGGCTGGTGTGGTGTCTCCTTGAAGTCCGGGTCTTTGGCCTGGGTTTCAGTTCCTTTTGCCAGAAGAGTGGTATTGACTCAAGACAACCGGACCACTCTGAGCACGAAATGTAGTTACGTAGCCTCCAAGTGAGCAAGAAGCTCTTTCTCCAAGTAGATTCAAACCCTCCACGGTTCTAGAGGCCGATGGTGATTGTAAGCTTTATGGGGCCACAGAGGAATTTTCTTGGACACCCAAGAATAACTAGCCGGCTTTTTATTGGGAGCTCTTTTACAGCAATCAAGATAATGGGAGGTCTTGCCACATTAATTTGGGGAATAGAAGCTGAGTTTGTTTTTTTATTGGGAGATTTGAGTCTCATCTAAGGTCAATAGTGAATAGACCCTGGACTGTATATAGAAGGCTTGGCTTGGTGGAATTTCCTATACATCTTGAAAGCAAGATGGAATCATCACATGAAACCTTTTTTGCCCAGACCAAAACCTAACGAGGGATCAAATATTTTGGGGAGGTGACTGTGTTCTGAGTCATTCTTTGAATCTAGGCTTTTATTTAGAAGAATAAAAATCTCACTTGTCTTCTGCTTTTGGAGGATTACTGGGGGGGTACTGGTGAGTTTAATTAGGTTAGTGATCGTATAATTTTAAATTATGTTTTTATTTTGTATTTTTACTGAAAGAAAATTAAGAAGAAAAATTAGGATTTGTTTCCCATAAGATTTTTCCAGGCCTCTACAAAAAGAAGACCTGGGGCACGTCTTCTTGTACCACAAAGTGCATTTTCATAGTGTCCCTCGCTCACCTGGGTGTGCACACATGCGTGCACACACACACACATCACACATTTCTGATTTAGAGATGCTGACTCTTTTAGGATTCACACACAACAGGCTTTACCGGGAAGGGATTTTAGGAAGTTGGGGGAGTGTGCATGTCTGTAGTAGAACTAAGGTTTGACTGTGAAAATGCTGGCCTCCCTCCCTGCTTGTTTATTTTTTTGAACTGTATCTGTTTATTCGGTGGAAGGAATTATTGCCCTGCTGCAGCGTGGCTCCTGGTAGGGTGGGTGGGCTCTTTGGTGGGATCAGTGAGAAGCCCCAAGGGCCATTTTCCCCTTCAACCCTGGATTGAATTGCCACCCGGCAGAGCAGAATGAGTGTGGACAGAGGTAGGCGATGTCAAGTTAGATTTGGGCCATCAGCGCTTGAGGCTGGCAGTGGAGGTCTTCCTGTCACAGCAGGAGCCTGACCTGCCAGTTCTGTGATTGCACAAATTCAAGGAACATTCAGAAACAGTGCAAAGATCTGCTGCCCTTGACCCGAGATGCAGAGACTGTGACAAACAGAGAAGGCTATGGGAGATGGCCTAGAGGCGCCAACCCATGGAAGGAAAGTGGAGAGCAGGCCGGGCAGGTATGTAGGCTTGGGCATGAGACATGCACTGTTTAACGGGAGCCGCCTTCCAGGTTCCGGAAACTCCTTGTCATAGCTGGGGCCAGAAAGAGAAGGTTTTCTTACCATCTCACTTCCACCCCAAACTCGGGTCCACACCTTTTTGTTTCCTTGTAGAGCCCATCCGGGAATGTTGGTGCCCACTTGTTACCTTCTGAGAGTGTCTGCAAGTTTTGTGAAAAACACTGACCAAACAAAATAAAATAAAATAAAATAAAATAAAATAAAATAAAATAAGACATCACCACCAACTGAGGTAACAGAGGCCTGACAGTAGAGAAACCTTGAATAAAGAGGGAGAACCCTCAACAAACTAAAACTACCACCAGTCTCTTCCTGTTCCTCTGAACCAATCAGTGAGGAAAATTAATTATAAAACATCTTTAAATATCAGGTGGGCTGTATTTCAGGGTTCCTTGATATCTTTATTTTCTCAGGATACCAGTCATCCCTTTTATTAATTGAGGTATTATTATTATTGTTGTTATTATTATATTATCATTAATTCACCAATACAAATAGACCAACATCAGAAAGGAAGTAAACCCCTCACATGAAACTAGCCTGAATTTTTAGAGTTTGAAAATGATAATGCGGAGTATGTTGTTATGCCATTAAAAAGTTGAAAGTTAAGGGGTCGCCTGGGTGGCTCAGTCAGTTAAGTGTCCGACTTTGGCTCAGGTCATGATCTTATGGTTCATGGGTGCGAGCCCCGCGTCGGGCTCTACGCTGACAGCTCAGGGTCTGGAACCTCCTTTGGATTCTGTGTCTGCCCCCCTTGTGCCCTGTATCTCTCTCTCTTGAAGATAAATAAACATTAAAAAATTGTTTAAAAAGTTGAAAGTTAAGGAGAGTTAACTGATGTTTTTAATTCATTTACTATTGGGCTCAAGCAGTGTGCCATATGCTGTGAATATGACATTCATACCTGTATTCTGGGAGCCTACATTCTAACATGGGCTGCTACTGTGAATTCCCAGATATTTTTTAAAGTTTGTTTGTTTGTTTATTTATTTATTTAGAGGAGAGAGAGAACAAGTGGGGAAAGTGCAGAGAGAGAGAGAGAGAGGGAGGGAGACAGATAATCCGAGGCAGGCGCTGCATCAGCAGTGTGGAGCCCAGTGTGGGGCTTGAACTCATGAATCAGGAGACCATGACCTGAGCCAAAGTTGGACACTCAACCCATCGAGCCACCCAGGTGCCCCCGAATTCTCAGGTATTTATACACAAGGCAAAATGGAGGGAACTTGCAAGAAGCGTAAAGAGAGAGTCCTGGGACTTGGGCAGAGAGACCATCCGTGGAGGGAGCAAGGCCTCCTGAGGGCAGCTGCTCTCTGCTCTGAACTCCCCAGAGTTTTCTGTGATGACACAGAAAATTAACTGTCGGACTCCCTTCCTGGTGAACGAGGAGGGATGAGCTGAACCAACACCAGCTGCATCAGTGACAGGACCCTGTGCTCCTGCAGGTCCCTGTGTTGACTTTCGACCCTTGTAGATCTTACCACACCAAGCATCTCAGCATCCCTGTGAGGCTGGTGATGCAAAGAAAGTGAGAATGCGGAAATAGACAGCAGCTCCTCCGAAGGATGCTGAGAGAGTTCAAAACAGTCCATTTGCAAAGACCCATATGGGAAGTACAGTGCCTTTACAGGGAACCTCTTCCCCTTTATAGAGAGGCATTTCCTAAAGCAACGAAAATAGACTTCTTCTAAAAGAAGACATCTGTTTTCCTGGATTAGATCTGGAAGTCACGGTGTCTGTATCTTTGCTTGATGTGTACCGGGTTTCTGGAGCCTTGACATTCAGACCCATCCCTGAGGATATAGACTAGACGCGTTTCTTGTTCCTCCCTCGCTGGCCACACAGACTTCCATTCTGGTGCCGTTCGCAGGTCTCCTTGAGTTATCTTGTTGAGTTTTCTGCTTACCTGGGCTGATGGTCTCCATGGCTCTTTGCTTCTGCCGAGCCAACCAGAGGGAAGCAATTGAGAGTCTGTCTGCTGGGCAGTGATCGTCCGTTTTGCACTGCTAGTATGACTGCTGTGGCCGAAAAGAAGACTCTTCTGACTACTAAACAGGTGCCTCTTGAAAAATAACAGAAGAGTTTCTTGCTTTTCCTTAATCCATCAAGATTTGAAACCTTTGCTCCCGCGCAAGCACACTCTTACTCAAAATAATTGCACTTGTTAAAGTGGTCATTCATCTAAAAGAGTCCTGTGAGCCCGCTTCGTTCTTTATTCTTATTTTCCCAACACCGAAAGAGAAATGTCTTTTTTCTTTTCTTCTCTTAAGAATACCCTCATTAACAATGACGTTAACCAGACAGTCTTCGAAGCTACAATGTAAGCCTCTCAAAATCCTTGCTCCTGTATTTCTAAATATTTGGTATCGCCCTTCTTTCTTACGAAGAAATGTAGGAGGAGAATTCTACTATAGAGGTGAATAGTAGGAATATTATCAGGTAGTCACAATATTTCCTGAGCGGAGCTCAGTAGTTAAATAGCAGGAAAGTTATGGTTCCAAGGTGACTTTTTACTAACAATAGAAACAGATAATGGCGCTAGTAATTAAAAATTACTCTCACATCATGCATTGCGTTCTACTTAGAAACAGAAGGTAAATACAATAAAGCTTTTGAGTGCTTACAGATTTTGATCGTCAAAGGTGTTATTTCATATATATATATATATATATATATATATATATATATATATGCTTGTCAAAGGTGTTACACACACACACACACACACAGGTGCACCAGGACAATTAGAGTAGTATTTGTCACACCAAACTAGGTTGATCCAATCAGCATGAGGGGTGATTTTGATTGAAAAGGTCCTTGGCAGTATGTATCTAAAAACTAAATGTAATCTTCAAGATTGTTTAGTCAGCTCTATATGCTCATAAAAATCTTTTTATTTTCCATTTAAATTAGCACTGAGCCAGGTGCAAATGTATTCATTCATCGTGTGTGTGTGTGTGTGTGTGTGTGTGTGTGTGTTTACATATTACCAATTCCCTTCCAAAAAGGTTCTATCAGTTTGCACCCCAGTCGGCAGTGCAAGAGGGTATCCGTCTCTCCATAGCCTTGCCAACATGGTGTGTGCCATACTTTTTATTTTTACCAGTCTGGCAAGTGAGGAGGCCACCTCAGAGTAGTTTTAGTTAGCATTATCGCTAATTATGAGGAGATATTTTAAGTAAGAATCAGCCAAGTAAGACATCGTCTAGGGGTTTCACTCAGTTTTCTACAAACTGTATCACTATTTTCCTTGACCATACATCTTTAAGTATGCAGTGAATATGTCCATTGTACATTTAAACAGTTGCAGAGGACACGGTTTCTATCACATTTAAAATACGGTAAATTTAAATAAAATTGCGACATGGCTCCTTTAAGTGTAGTTAGTGTAACCTCTATACCAAACTAGCATCTCTTTCAAAAATATCATTTTCGACTTAGGCTAGTACGCTCCTATGCCAGCCACTATGTTTTTAAAGTTTTATTGAGGAACTTACACATCGTTGTATAAGTTGAAGGCATGTGTCGTGATGGTTTACATGTATTGTGTTTACTGCAATAAATACAGCAAACACTCATTGTCTCACATAGATACAGTAAAAATCAACAGAAAAAGAAGAAACATCTCCTTGTGATGAGAACTTGTAGGATTTGCTCTTTTCTAAAATGTTTGTTTATTTATTTATTTTTTTAATTCTAATGTGTATTTAGTTTTGAGAGACAGAGAGTGAGCAGGGGAGGGGCAGACAGAGAGGGAGACACATAATATTTTTTTTAATATAATTTATTGTCAAATTGGTTTCCGTACGACACCCAGTGCTCATCCCAACAGGTGCCCTCCTCATTGCCCGTCACCCACTTTCCCCTCTCCCCCACCCTCCATCAACCCTCAGTTTGTTCTCAGTGTCCAGGAGTCTCTTACGGTTTGCTTTCCTCCCTGTCTATAACTTTCCCCCCCTTCGCCTCCCGCATGGTCTTCTGTTAAGTTTCTCAAGATCCACATACAAGTAAAAACATATGGTATCTGTCTTTCTCTGACTGACTTATTTCACTCAGCATAATACCCTCCAGTCCCATCCTAGTATAAAGGGCTAGTATCCAAAATCTATAAAGAACTCACCAAACTCCACACCCAAAAAATGAATAATCCAGTGAAGAAATGGGCAGGAGACATGAATAGACACTTTTCCAAAGGGAGACACAGAATCTGAAGCAGGCTCCAGGCCCTAAGCTGTCAGCACAGAGCCTGACGTGGGGCTTGAACTCACAAACTGAGATCATGACCTGAGCTGAAGTCAAGAGTCAAATGCTTAACCAACGGAGCCACCCAGGCACCCCTAGGAGTTACCCTTAACAACCGTCCTGTAGCAGTGTTAGTTACAGTCATGTTGTACGTTACATGCTAGGTACTTATTTACCTTATAACTGGA
The DNA here is from genome assembly GCF_027475565.1 of Acinonyx jubatus. Lineage (NCBI taxonomy): Eukaryota > Metazoa > Chordata > Mammalia > Carnivora > Felidae > Acinonyx > Acinonyx jubatus. The sequence continues at coordinate 208,164,526 of NC_069381.1, read as the reverse complement.
AGTTCATACTTTTTGACCACCATCCTTCAAATGCCCCTCCCTCCCAGCTCTACCTCTCATAACCACAAGTCTGATTTTTGTGTCTGTGGGTTTGGTGTGGGTTTTTTTGTTTGTTTGTTTTTGTTTTTGTTTTTTTTTAGATGCCACATACAAGTGAGATCATGCAGTATTTGTCTTTCTCTGACTTTACTTAGCATAATGCCTTCAAGGCTCATTCATGTTGCAAATGGTGAGATTTCCTCAACTTTTTATGGCTTTATTATCTATCGATTGATCGATCGATTGATAGATAGATAGATAGATCTATCTCACAGTTTCTTTATCCATTCATCCATCAGTGGGCACTTAGGTTGTTTCCATGTCTTGGCTCTTGGGTCTTGGTAATGATGTGTTGGACATGACACCTAAAAGACAAGCAACAAAATAAAAAATAAGAAAGTGGGGTCCCTGGGCGGCTCAGTCGGTTAAGTGTCTGACTATTGATTTCAGCTCAGGTCACAGCCTCATGGTTTGCAGGATCGAGCCCCGCATCAGGCTCTGTGCTGAGTATGGAGCCTGCTTGAGAGAGTCTCTCCTCTCTCCCTGCCCCTCCCCCCCCTCAAAATAAATAAACTTAAAAAAACATAAGCAAGTGGGACTGTGTCAAACCAAAAAGCTTCTGCACAGCAGAAGAAACCATCAAAAGGCAATCTATAAAATGGGAAAAAAAGTGTCAAAGCATATATCATTTGCATAACCATATAAGGGGTTAATATCCAAAATGTAGAACAAGTCATATAACTCAACAGTAAAATAAAATGAACACTCAATTAAAAAATGGGCAAAGGTCTCAAATAGACATTTCCCCAAAGAAGATATACAAAAGGCCAACAGGTGTATGAAAAGATGCCCACCATCACTAGTCGTTAGGGGAACGTCAGTGAAAACCACAGTGAGATCTCAGCTTATGCCGACTACAGCAGCCATCATCAAGAAGATAAGAGATAACAAGTGTTGGCTTGGATGTGAAGAAAACCCTTGTGTGCTGTTGGAAGGAGTGTACCTTGGTACAGCCACAGTATGGAAAACAAAATGGGGGATCCTCCAAAAATTAAAAATAGAACTACCACGCAATCTGGCAATTGCCCCTCTGGGAAAATACCTAAAGAAATGAAAAGACTACCTGACAAAGATATTCATCCCCCCGTGTTCACAGCACCATTACTTACAATAGCTTTTCCATAACAATCATAAATTCTACAGCCTTTCTTTTCCTTTCTGGGCTCCTATAGTCCTTCTACCCCCTCCTGCAGCCCCACAACCCCACCAAATGTCATCCTAAAATAGTATCAGTGTCTGCTTGAAAGGCTATTGATCACCCTATGAGATTACACAGAGAATTGGATGTTCAGATCAGAAATCTCATGCAGTACCAAACTTTACTAATAATTTCAAGGAAACGATCAGCACAAGCAATACGAGGTGAGATCTGGGACTGTCAGTGAGGCTCTTTTAGTCCTTTCTTGCTGCAGCATGAACGGTGTAGCCCAGACAACACAGAAGATACCTAATACTGCATGTGGTTATGGTATTTATGCAAGGAGATCCTTTTAAACCTTGAAACATTTCCATTTTTACTTGCATAGCTTAACAGATGTTTTCCCAGAAGTCGTGTGCTGTGTATCTACAGATTTTATGTTTGTTTCCCCAGGAACAATTCTAGGGAAACAGGTAAACCTGCATTAGGCATTCCATAGATAAGGACCTGCCTGCTTTGCACATGGCACAAAGTCTGTCATTAACAAGCTGACGAGGACATTAAACCGGGCCATTTCTTTCTCTTCTGGGGTCACTCTCCCTTTCCTCCATAAAGGGAGAGAATGGATTTTAGAACTGTGGTTTAATCATTTATCTCCCATCCTGTCCTATTTCTTCTATACAGAAAAATACATAAATAATGGAAACATTCAAACATTGTTTTCTTTGACCATATGCCTTTAAATTTAAAAACCTTCTGGCTTGAGTTATCCTTAAATTCATATGCATATGCATTGATCAGAATAGCGTAAGTGTATTACAGATTTTGATAAATAAAGATAGCTTTGTTAGAAAAACAACTCTTAATAAGATGGATGACTTTTTTAATTGATATTTTTATTAGGATCGTTGACTCACATGCAGTTGTTAAGAAATAATCCAGAGAGGTCCCCAAAACTTTACCCACTTTTCTCCTACGATAACACTTTCCAAAACTGCAGTGTAATACCGTAGTCATACGACCCACCTATCTTATTCAGCTTTTCCAAGTTTTGCCTTTACTCATGATGCCTGTGTGTGCATTTAGTTGCATACAACTTTTGCATGTGTGTGGGCATGTTTCCAGCCCCGCAGTGAAGGTACCAAACATGTTCCTCACCCTGCGTTGCCCTTTTATAACCACACCCTCCTTTCTTCCACCCTCACGCCACCCTAAACCCTGGTGACCACCAGTCTGTTCCCCATCTCTAAAATGATATACAAATGGAATCATACAGTATGTTACTTTGGGGGGTTGTTTATTTTCACCCAGAAGAACTCCCTGGGGATCCATCTGGGTCATTATAGGTGTCAGTGGTCATTCCGTGGTACAGCTGGGCCACCGTCTACGTAACCATTTGCCTGTTGAAAGACATCTGGACTGATTCCATTTTTTGGCCGTTAGCGATAAAGCTGTGAACATTCGTGTAGCGGTTTTTGTTTGAACGTAAGTGTCCCTCTGTCTGGAATACCTAGTATTCCAGGTTTAGTTAGCCTCGGTGTACCTCTCTTGTTTCAAACCTTCACTGGCCTTTGATTAAGAGCTCTAGACTCATAGCCAGTAGATCAGTGTGCTTATTTTATTCCTTCCAGCCAAATGTTGTCTCAAGATGATTTTTCTTCTGAATGTTTAATGCCTTCTCTGGTCCATTTCTAATGAATTGTGCAGTATGGAAAATGAATTGATAAAGTGCTACAAGGCCTAAAATCGGTGACATTTTTCACCTGCCACCGTGTTTGTCCCTTGAATCCATTTGTCAGGATAACTCTCAAGCAGTGTGCTTGATATTGATTTGTCATTTAGAGAATTTTCTCATTGTGAACATCGCGGGGCCTGGAGAGCTCTGCTGAATGTCTGTCCCTCTCCAGGATACGCCGCTGATTAGAAAGCAGAAGGGGAGATATCAGACCTGTCATGAAATAAATTGCTCTTGTGCCACTGAGTAGAACAGCACCTGGTTTGACCATCCTTGGGCCAGCTCACCAGAAGGGGCCTGAGGCGGGGATGTATGTTTCAATGTGGTGTCACTTTTATTAAGTGACTTTGTCTTCAGGGGCACACTTCAGTGCCTTCCAGATAAATCGCTTCTGTCTTTGACAGTGACAATGACAATATTTCCAACTTCACACATCCAAGAGCCAATTGACAGGACAAATTGCACATTGGGATTGCTTGATAAGCACAAGACAGGGCACAGCATCTCAAATCACTCTACGCCATTGGAACTAAGTTATAATATGAATAATAAAAACAAATCTATCACTGACACACCTAACTGTGAGACAGAAGCTGTATTTAACAGCTGAAGCAATGTTCATCTCTTGAGTAGAGTGCAAAAATTGTACTTAATTATTTTCTGATATTGGGTCTTAGTAAATTTGCTTTTCCCCCCACGATGTCCATTTACATAATACAAGGAAAACCTATCTCCCATAAAACTTCTCTTAATATTTTTATAGATTCGGTCCACATAACCCATGCAAATACTTGGAAAGAATTGCTAAACAATAAAACAGTATTCTTCATATTTATGACCTTAGGAAAGTTACCAAGACAAATAAATACCACTAAACAAAGGAATATGTACCAGAGGGTATGCACTTTGGAAAATCTGCTTTCTACTGCCAGCATGGCTGCTACCATTAAGAAAAAAATAAAGAGTAAGTCTGTGAGGCTTTCTGGGTCATCACCGTCCCCTTTGGGATGGTGAACAAAAATGTGTTGTTTGAGACAGGCTTACCTTAGGCAGCCTGGCTCACATTTTGCCTCTGGCTCAGCTGACTAAGCCTGACTAAATAGATACAAGGCAAAGACTTCAAAACATAGCCTTAAGGGGAATGGTAAAAATTCTTCCTCCTTCCTGTCTAGCCAAGGGACAGCTGGGTCTACTCCTGAAGAGGTCTACCTATAAATAGGCCCCAGAGTGGTACCCAAGACCCATTTTGGAGAAGAAAATCCTGCTCTTGATCCAGAATCATCTGGGCTTCTTAGGGATGGCCCGTAGAAGTCGGAAGGGCAGAGCAGTAGGACCCTGGAGGGCAACCAGAAGGGATTCCTAGCTCTGTTGGGAGCTGAGCTCAGGCCTCGCAGCCTGGCCTTTTGAGGCTCTCACGCCTTTGTTGAGGGCTATGTAAAGTCCTGCTCACGCTGCGTGTGGCTCATATATTGTCTGGCTTGCTGGTATGCCACCCACCGGAGCGGGGTTGGGGCCAACATTGCACGCTTGATATTTGCTCTTTGCAATTATTCTTTGAGACAGGGATTGTTTGCTTCGTAAAGCACCGTTTCAAAATTCGTTAGGAATATGATATCTGAATATCAAGTATGCATTCTTGTCTCCTTCTTTCAATTATTAATGCTGGCATCATGGCTTAAATCCCTGAGCTGTGTAAACGCATCTCAGGTTAAGGACAGTCTCACTGATTCTAAATTCCTTTTAGAATGTTCAAGAAGCCCTGACAGGGTGTCTGTCACCTTTCCCTGTCCCTGACCGGGTCTCAGTGTGGACCCTTGAAGAAATGGCCAGAGAGAAGGTAGATGACAATATGAGGGAAAATAAAAGGGTTTAGATCCTCTACAGGGAAGACTGGGGTAGTGGGAAGAATCTTGTCCTTAGAGTAGAACTTTTGTCCCACATCTTGCTCGTTCGCACAGGGACCACCTGCGTGATTTCGGGCAAGTATCACGATTGAAGTCTCTGCAACAAAGGGGTGGTGTTAGGCAGGGATGAACAGCTCCATTTAGCACCAAAAGCTGAGAATGTTGATGATATACCTTGAATTGATTGCAATATAATTATCAACACTGTGAGTTTAAACACTGGACACACTTGCTATTTGGGTCTCCAAAATAAAGAAAGAAGCAATCAAGAGTAGAATCGATGCTGGGTAGCCTAAAACAACTCATCATTTTACTCCAAGATCTCAATGAAGGCAAATGGGTGTGATGTGCCTGGAGTATCCTGAGAGTGAAGAGACAGGTGTCAAGTGAGGCCAGGAAGCTCTTGTGTCCTGTCACGAGGACAAATGTAAAGTCACCAGTGGCATTTTAATTGCCAGGCCATTTTGTTTGGGAGGCAAAGTCTGCCTTGGTCTTCGAGCTCCTACACACCTTTCCCTCTGCCTTGATGTTCCTCCACAGCTCCTCTCCTACTACCGCGACATCTCAGGAACCCAAACCACAATGAGCATAAAGACTAATAAACTTTCATGGGCCACAGCTTGATCTGAGGAACTAACTCTAGGATTTTTTTTTTCATCCCCACTGTGCTCTATGAGAGGGAAGACCTTTCTGAGTGCAAGAGAAGTTTTCCGGATTCGTCAGAAATGCTCACAGAGGCATGCGTGTGTGCTCACGGAGGCCAGCCTTGCCCGTATAATGTTGAGTCCTGTAACCTTCATTTGTGATTGGGAATGTGAGCGTCAAGAGGGCAGGGGGTTTTATTGATTCTGTTCACTAATATACCTGTTCCTCAGAGGTGTTCAATAAACACTTACCAAGTAAGGGTGCAATTAAGAAATTCAGTTTTTAAGCCCAAAGTTTATCACTGTATTCTTTTCTCACAGTGACTTCACAGGTTACACTGTGAACAGCATTTATTCTTTTATACCTTCTTCGTGGTGTACAGAATGTAATACAAGCTCGAGGTCATAATTAGCATTATGTCTGTCTTTGTGTTGGGGATTGTTAGATAATTGGCATGTGGATCCACTCTTCAGAGTGTCTACTGGGTGTTTGCTTTTCTGTGGCCAGCAAGGAAGGAGACGATTCAAGTTAGGCATGTGAATCTCTGTGTTCTGTCCCCTTTCTCTGCAAAGTGAAATAGGAATTAGTGTCAGAAGAGAGAAGTTTGTCCCTGCTGTCGGCTCAGGGTTGCCTCTTCTTTTTCTTATCTTCTGCCTTATAACCCAAAGGCTATTAGGATTCCCAGTCCCGCATCTTCCGTCTTGAGTTCATATCATGTTATTTTATATCAGCTGAGACAGGAAGTCCCCTACAGACAATGAAAGAACAACAAGGATTTTTATATCCCAGGAAAGGCCTCTGGAGGAGCTTTGATCTGGATGTGCCTTCCCAGAGAGCCTTCATAGCAGACTGAACCAAAGCTGGGCTCGTGTAGTCCCGAAGTTGGGTTTGTCCAGCTTGGAAGGTCGAAGATCCCCAGGAAACCAGGTGCTTGGATTCTTCCATGATCATCCATTCCAGCCCACGTCTTCACTGGGGGTCCCTGTCATCAGCCTATCCATCCCACCGTCCAGTCTAGGATGAGACAGGTCAGGGTTCTAAACAAGGGATTTTCAGACCAGAATGAAATATTGACTGGCCACCAAGAGGAAGGACTAGAACGATGCATGCTTGGCCACAGGGAGGCATGTCAGGCACCCAGGGTTTATTTTGCCACATATGAGGGAAGAGTGATGATTCATGAACGGAGAGCTGGCTGGGCTGTTGGAAAAGTCATGGGTGGGAAGGAGAGCTTCTGAGGACACTAGTCTCTGCTGACTGACACTGGTAATGCTGCAGACACTCTGGCGGGTCCCTTAGCACTGTGGCCTCTATGTATTTTCACACGCTGTGTGTATTCTCAAATAATTTTTTCATTTGGGATTGAGCAAAGCCCATTCACACATTGCAAACGTCTGTGTCTGGGCCACCAGTTTATGCCATTGAATGACACATGGGGAAAAACTTTCATTTTTTGCTCTGCTTGTTTATTTCTCTCTGAATGATTCATTCTTAATAAGTTTCTTGCCCAATGCCTGTTTCAGCAACCATAGAAAAGATGTTGGTATTTACTGCATATTTCCAACTGGTTGATACTCCCCCTAACGACTCTTCCTGTCATCTTCCAACTCCCTTTGTCACCCTGGGAGGTGACAACTTAAAAAAAAATCTGTCTACTATTTTGGACATTTAATGAGCAATTCAGTGACTCGACGTTTCTCGTCTACTCTGTGGCTCTGGAAGATTGCAGCCCTCTAGGATGAGGCTCAAAAGGGACTTATTCATCTAGAAAACATTCACCTCTTTCATAGATGGGCAGGATAACAGGATTCCCCTTAACCAAACCTGACATTGGTGTGCAGCTGTCGGCGGCCAGACCTCCTGAAGCAGCCTCGCACATTAAGTCCTGTGTTTTCACTTAGGGAAGGAGTGCCCACAGAGGGGTGTGGAAGAAAGTCCCCCACACAAGGAAGGTTGTGGCAAGAAGCGGTTTCTCTATAAAGAGAGTAAATCCCTACAATGCTGTTGACTTAGAACGATACAAGGATAGAACCCTGTATTTTGGAGTTTCTGTTTATTGACACACGTATACCCTGTGGCCTCAAGTCCAAAGAGGACGTGGCTGAACGCACAGCTTTGATGTTTTGAGACAATTGATTTCGTTCCAGCTTTTGCTTTGTTTTCCCTTGAAAACAGAGCCATAGGTATATTTCTATTAAACTATATATGAAAAATTAAAGACAGAAATTCACTCTTTGGTGTTTTGGTTTTTTTTTTTTTTTAAACCATGAATGGTTTGTGGTTTTTATTTTTTATGTTTTTTCAAGGACTTATAGTCAACAATATGGGTTAATGCCAGACTCTGGAGAACTTAGGAGGGGATTAGCAAATGTGCAGGCAGGTAGTAAATAGTTGACTTCTGAGGGGAAAGTGCACTAAATCAGGGTTCCAGAACACGGGCCATTATGGAAGATACCGGCGCTGACTTAAAGGGGTCATTCTGAGGGGAAGCTATCTTGGTGCATCATTTCACCATTTTACATTCCATTTTTAGGGGAACTCCATTCAGATAATTCTTTTTCTATGTCTCTTTAAGAAATGTCAACTTAACATCATTTCTTTGTACATATGTCAGCTCATGGGATTTCGGACATGATCACCTCCACAAAGGTAGCAAAACAGAGGCTTCATGGACCTCTCAAGGCTCACCCAGTGACACCAGGTGACGCTCTCTAGCTCATGTTTTGGGCTGACGAGATCCTGCAGGAACCAGAGAGCAGTTCATTACTGGGGCTGTTTAGGCGGGTTGGGGCGGGGTCAGCTCATTTAACTGAAGAGGAGACTCGGCCCAAAGCCCTCCCAAGGCCTGCGGTGAGCCGACCCTGGTACCCCAGGACTACAGCTGCTTGTCTAGACAGTCGGCCATCTTCTGGCGTCTCAGGTGCAGGTTTGCTGATTCTGTGCTTGTCCAAAGGGCCTGTCTGTCTGCTGCAGCCTCTGGACTCTCCACGGCAGATCCCAGTTGAGAGCGGGTGTGAGTTGTGGAAAGGCCAGTGGGCACCTGGTGTGCTTGTAGGCCCTTGTCAGTACCGCAGTGGAGAGGAGTCATCCCATAAGTCACTTTTAGCTCTCCTCTCTCTGCAGGCTCACTAATACTTTGCAAGATGAAGCTAATGGAATATTCAGGATTAGTACTGGTAGAACACGTTTATGCCTCTCTTGCAAAGATGCCAAAAGTCTGCAGTTCTTGAGATTAAACATTTTGTTGTCTTCGATTTCATTTTAAGCAGATTATATCTTCTTGACTTTTAGAAAATAGATATATATTGTGAACAGGTATTGTATATATTAAATATATGATATATAAGTTATATATATATACATATATATGTATAAAATTTTATTTGTGCCCCATTTTGCCTGGGTATTTTAGAAAACATATATATTCTGAACAGATCTGTTTTCTAAAATTCCCAGGCAAAATGGAGCACCAATTTATAATACATGATATATGATATACATATGATATATGATATATATAGCTTATATCATATGATATATGATATATAAGCTATATATATGTGATATATATATAGCTTATGTATATAGCTTATATATATATCATATGTCATATGTATATCATATATACAGTTTACATATAGAGATTATATATATATCATATATATGATATGATATACATATCATATCATATATATGATATATATATTACATATATGATATATATATATATAATTTTGTTATTTATGCTCTATTTTGCCTGGGAGTTTTAAAAAATGGATCTATATTATGAACAGATATTATATATACTTAAATATATGATATGTAAATTATACATATGTACATTATTATGTTATTTGTCCTCCATTTTGCCTAGGAGTTTTAGAAAACAGATATTATGAACAGATATTATATATATTAAATGTATGATATGTAAATTATATATATATACATATATGTATAAAATTTTGTTATTTTGCTCCATTTTTCTGGGTAGTTTAGAAGTCTTCTGAGCCTTTCTGCAATTATAAAACAAGAATAAAATTTTGAAGAAATGCCTAGGCCCATAATGGCATGGAAAAGATTGTCATCTATAAAAGCACCACACAAAAGAATACTGTACATTCTTTGGGGGTGCCCCCTGTACCTAGGGTGCTCATATAAATCCAACATTTCAAAAATATATATAAAGAAATCCAAAATTTCTCTTACAGTCAAAATATGGGGGAAAAGAATAAATGGCTGAAAAGTGAAATTGAGTGGAAATGGCTTTCACCGAATAGCAGAGTGGTTCAGGAATTCAACAGGTATCTTTTCAGGGTGTCTTGTCCATGCCGTCTTCCTCATAAATCATCAGAATGTTCCTGAAAGGCCAACACTTTGCAGCCTAGAGTATGTGTCCCAGTTCACCTCCACCTGCCCTAAGGTTATTATGTTTGAAAATGGGCAGGTGATAATAATATTCCGTCCTGATCCAAGAGGTTGCCAGTGAAGCTGGCAAACACAAAGTGCCTTTTGTCTAAAGTGTGGTACAGATATGAGCTATTACTTATTCAGTGTACGGCTTGATTTGGCCGTGATATATGTATATATACACATACCCATATATGTACATATATAAAGGGCGATTTGGAACTTTTCACTTGATGTTTAGTGTGCTCCCTCAGTGACACAAATGGACCACGAAATGAAGATTACTTTCACAGTAAGTTTAATACCAAGAAGTTGCATCGATGTCCTATGTTCTACCTTGGGGTTTTAAAATTGTTTCTATGAATGTCTACATATTATTAAGTAGCTTTCATTATTATTAAATTCTTCAAGCTACTAATACTCTCCCCATTCTTCTTTCAAGCGCGCTTTCAAAATAAAATTTTATTTCCCTTAAAATCTTCAGTTTTCAAGTAATAAGCATTTGTAAGAGAAGAATGCACTTAGTTACACATATTTACTACTATGAAATTGCTTTCTATTGGAGCGAATTATCTACAGGTTCTAATAAGTTTCTTTAAACTCATCCCTTAATTAAATCACAAATGAAGGCACTGACTGGATAATTTTTTTAATATTTATTTTAATTTATTTTTTGGGAGAGGGAGAGAACGAGAGTGAGTGGGGGAGAGGGGTAAAGGGAAAGAGAGAGAGAATCGTAAGCAGGCTCCACGCTCTGTGTGGAGCTGGACGTGGGGCTCCATTCCATGACCCTGGGATCACAACCTGAGCCGAAATCAAGAGTTGGACATCCACCGTCTGAGCCACCCAGGTGCCCCCGGACTGGATAACTTAAAAAAAAAAAAATTGTGTGTGTGTGTGTGTGTGTGTGTGTGTGTGTGTGTGTGTGTATGTGTGTGAGCTTAGAGCACATTGAAGGAGATTTTCTCCCTCTGACTGATATTTCTATCAAATATAAACATAGTTATTTTCTAGTGTCAGTGGATAGTAAGAAAGAATGCACTTTTACTTCAAGCACTGAAACTAGTTGTCCCCATTTTCTTTGAAACTTTGGAAAGTAAAGACGTCATAGAAAGGAAGGGGGTATTGATACAGGGTACAACTTAGATGAACCTTGAAAACATTGTGCTAACTGAAAGAAGCCAGACCCAAAAGGTCACATGTTATGTGATTCCAGCTATATGAAAATCCGGAATAGTAAATCCATCCAGACAGAAAGCAGATTGGTGGTTGTCAGGGGCTGGGGAGAGGGGACGGCAGGGAGTGACGGCTTAATGGGCACCACGTCACCCTCGGGGATGGTGAAAATATTTTGGAACCAGACAGAGCTGATCGTTGTACAGCTATTTTGACTACCAGCCGCCACTGAATCACACACTTTAAAATGGTTAATTTTATGTGATGTGAATTTCACCTCAATAAAAAAGTAATAAAGCTGTTAAAAAAGAATAAAGGTATCATAAAGTACTACATACAGAAAGCACATTTTCCGCAAGGATATAAATCAAGAGCCCTTTATTGTACATTCTCTCCAATCCAGAGTGACGGGAGCTTTTCAACCAGTTGCTGTCCTTGTGGAGTGGAGGCATTTCCTTGTCTATCTGCCCCCAACTGTTGTCATTCCGTCTCTGCAATGTCATCCCTATGGGGCTCCCCCTGTCCTTTCCCGCTCCCTCTGCTCCCTCCTTTCCAGAAGCTCTTGCCTCTTGGCTCTGCTGCTGCTCAGCCCTTCCCATCTGTTCTTCTTCCTGGCATCAAGCAAGTCTTCCGAGTTCAAACCTCGGTCAAATCCAGGCACTCCTGGGACCGTAGACCTCCGATGGCATGCCACGAGAGCAGGGATGTCCCTGCTCCCTAGACTGCATGCAGGGCCATCTTCCAAAGTTCATCCAGTGCTCAGGGACTTCCTGTCTCCCAGGGCTGTCTTAATGCAAATAGTGGCCTATTTGCCCAAGTTGTGGGGAGGAGGGCTTTCCCCACTCCAGCCCTTTCCTTTCTGCCCCCTTCTTCTCTCCCTGCCTTGGTGAGCTGTTCCCACCTGGCTTTTGAGACCCCACATCTTGAAATCCAGTGACTCTTCCCTGAGGCCTCCCATTAGCAGGGCACCCTCACTCCCTCCTCTAAATCCTCAGGATACTTTGCCGTATCCCCCGCCTGCCCTTTTCACGGTCTGCCTTACATTATAGTAGAGGGTTAGCGGTCTATCCAGAACCACCCACCTTGTGAGCTGTGGAACTAGGATGTAAATCTTGACTTTGCCTGCTTCAAAGATTGTGCTGTGAGCAAATCTCCAGTGACCTCCTTCCTATGGATTGTGGACCTCTCCAACATCTCTCTCCCCCTACACCATCCCCCCAGGCCCTTTGCCAGTGTGCATAGTAGGTTGCTGATAAGTACGCCTAGAATGTGCAGAACTGTTCCTCTCCACAAAGTTACTTTTTAAAGGGACTGTCCAGTTGACTCTTTTGAAAGAGGTAAAGCATAAACAAAGATGCGATAGTACTTAACCCGTTTTCTGCCATTTTGAATGTGGCTTTATCTCCCCTCTAAACACACACATTGGTTGGAATCACGGTAGCCCCATCTCCTTTCTCATCATTTCCATGGACCTTTTTCTGATCTTTTCTTCCTCAAATTGATAGTGTTTATATCTGTGTCACTAATTTTGAGCCCAATTATATATGATTTGTGTGGTTTCTTGAAACGATTTCTTCAGTTTGATGCATTTCCGTAATGCCAGTGGTCCAATGGTACCAGTTCCATGCATTTTGATGAATGGAAAAAAAAATAGCATGAAAATCCCTTCTTGGTATGATGATAAACAGGTTTTTTTTTTAAGACACCATTTGAATCACTTGGGATTCTTTGTCTTTCTTTTTGTCCTTCCAGTCTAGCTCTTCGATAAGCCAGCATTCAAGTCGGTTGAAAATAAACTTCAAATACCAAGTTTTAAAGAAATGCCAAATTATGTGAAAGATCATACTATTATTGTGATTTGAATTTTAAAAAGGCGTAGGGAGAGGGAGAGTGGGACTCTAGAAATTAGGTTTTTAAAAATCCAACTCTATTTAAGGAGTTTTCAGTACCTTTGCCAGATGGTCAACTTGTTAGGGAGAAAAGGTAAAAATTACCATGACAGGGTATCTTGTGTTTGGTTTTGTTTTGTTTGGTTTCATTTTCGGGTTTGTTTCTGGTTTTTTGTTTTAGGGAGCCGGAAAAGTGTCTCTCTACCTGCTTCGAGTGACAGCGTGACTGTCTTGAGAACATCTGGGTGAACAACTAGAAGGAAGAGTCCAATATTGACCTTTCCCTTTCTCTTCCTCTCTTCCCTCTGCAGGTTACCTACCTGGGTAAAGTCCCCACCACAGGCATGCAGTTCCTGTCAGGCTGCACAGAAAAGCCAGTCATCGAGCTCTGGAAGAAACACACGCTAGCCCGAGAAGATGTCTTTCCCGCCAACGCCCTCCTGGAAATCCGACCATTCCAAGTGTGGCTCCATCACCTCGACCACAAAGGTGAAGCCACGGTCCACATGGATACCTTCCAGGTGGCGCGCATTGCCTACTGCACCGCCGACCACAACGTGAGCCCCAACATCTTCGCCTGGGTTTACAGGGAGATCAATGACGACCTGTCCTACCAAATGGACTGCCATGCTGTCGAGTGCGAGAGCAAGCTCGAGGCCAAGAAGCTGGCCCACGCCATGATGGAGGCCTTCAAGAAGACTTTCCACAGTATGAAGAGCGATGGTCGGATCCATAGGAACAGCTCATCGGAAGAAGTTTCCCAGGAATTGGAATCCGACGACGGCTGAATGGACTTAGCATGCTTCGGCAAGGCAGCACTGGTCGAGGAATTCAAGATGATAGATGAATAAGCAACGATTCAAATTTGGGAAGTAAAGACTGCCACGCTATTGGCTGACCAAGCTTTTTTAAATTCAGAAGAGCAATTCTAAATCTAAAGAAATGTATTATTAAAGTAATTACGTTACATTGAAATCTGCTGCTGCTGTGACTGTGGGGAGGGTGGGCGTGCAGACGGGGAGGAAAGTTCTAGACTCTCTTCCTCCCCCCACCCCTCATTTCCCAATGCCTCCCTGTAGGAGCTCTCCATGCCGGTTGTCACCACTCTCAGGCAAATACACTGCGGCTGTTATTTGATGAGCCATTCCAGTTTGCCTTACGGACCCCAGCCAGAATGTTTGGTGCCCCTGGAGGATCCCTAGTCGTGGGTGGGGGGGGTGGGGGGTACAGATGGCCGCAGAGCCAAGGGAACACTCCAGGCTCATCCTGAGAGCCCCTCTCCCTGGCATGGTTCAGATTCTCTCCTCAGTAAGCGAATCAGCACAGCCTTTATTTAGCTTTACAACTAACAACCTGGTAGCTGGTAGTTGATTCAGTTAAAGATAATGCTTTTATTTACATAAATATATCAAGTAGTACCCTCTTATTGTACTCACTTCATCTATTTTCTTGGAATACTCACAACTGCTAATAGCTGCCTTCCTTATCCCTCCTCATCCACCCTCTTTCCCCTTCCAACCCAGCCTACGTCCCTAAGGGATGGATTCTCAGCATACACTGCAGGACACAAAAAGGGAAGAAAATAACCAAGCATCTGAAATAACCAGTCGAGCAAAGTGGGAGTTTAAAAACAACCACCACGACCACAGAAACTTTGGAAAAAGGGAACGAGTTATCAGCAAGTGAGCAAAAACTCCACGCGGGCTGTCCTTTTTTCAGGTCTGATTTACAGTAACTTGTTTAGTTAATGGTCCTGCCTGAGGAATCCTTCCTGGCAAGCTTCAGATCTGATCGGGCGTCGCCAAGGAAGCCTTGCCGCCTTCACTCAATGTTGTACTCGAATAGAGAATGTGTTGTGTACAACTGGCTTGTCTAGACAAACTGTGTCTGTCTTCATCTAAAAGGAAATCTGACCTTGTCATCTTCAAATTGGTGAGACCTTAGAGTCAGAGTTTCCAGTCTGTTCACTGTTTCTAATGAGAGATTCTCACCGAGAGAGCCTGAGGTTTCTCAGTTCCGGGGCTCTTTAAATATCATAAACACAAAGTCAACGCTGAATGAAATTGAAAAGCGTTGGTTAAAATGCATACATTTAAAGCCGGGAGCAGATGGCTAGTGTTCCAGGTAATGCTGCTCCTTGATTAAAGTCTGTTTTTCATCCTGGTAATTAATGTTAGGGGACACTGGGGGACCTTACAGAAGCCTTAAATGAGAGCTCATTGAATCCAGAGAGTAATGGGGTCGGTGTTTTGGTCTGTGTATCTGCGTGTCCGTGTACGCGTTTGTGTGTGTGTACGTGTGCCCCGGTGTGTGGGTTCAGTTTTAAGGCATGTAGAATAAGCATGGAGTCGTATTGAGAAGAACTTGCCTCTTGGAGATATTGCTTGCTGCTCTACAGCACATGTAAACTATTCTTTAGCGTAAATGCATTCATTCTTTAATAAAAAATATGTTTGCATTAATAAAGCTGAGGACTTTCATACTCTGTATGTCTTTCCTTTTTTAAGTAATGAAAACCCCAAGGACGAAATAGGCCACATCGAGTAAATAGGGAATCCTCTCTAAGAAACATGCAGCCTTGGTCCTAAAGAACCCATTCCTTGATGGTGTTGAACAAATCTTGTTTGACTGTCTAATGCTCAACTTATATTGAGTTACTGCCCCTTCGCTGAGATGGTATCACGGCATGTAGTTATTCAGTGTGGTGGACTTATTTCAGAGGAGAGGCTTCTAGAACGTTCTGCAAGTGACTGCTATTTATAAAACCTTGTGTATAGCTTTGGGGACTCCGTTCCGGAATCCTGGAAGGTAAATGCGGAGCGATTCCCTCCCACGGCACTGGTTACAAATGCTTCCTGCAGGCCATGATTTCTCAGAACGACCCCATTAATCTCGCAAGGCAGGTGGCCCGTGGAGCCACTGTGTGTGTTGAACAATGCCCTTCATGGAATCAGGAACCAACATAAAGCCTTCTGAAGTGAAAATATGAGAGCCTGCTGAAGAGGTGCACTCGAGTAAGAATCACCACCCATCTCTGACTCAAATGGCATTTTCCCTCATTGACCTTTTCTGAATTTCAGTTTCGCTACCTTGTCCTTGAAGGTGCTTCTAAGAAGGGGGGGGGGGGTGGAAAGAAAGGAAGGAAGAAAGAACCCAGCCAGCATATATTTCAGAACAGTGCCATTTCCATCTCACAGAAGTTAAATCCCAAGTGCACATATGGGTATTTATTGCAGAAAGCGTTTGCTGATTTTTTTCCAGGGTACTGAGTGTGACAGGCTAAGTAATTGGCTCTGATAATGTTGCCATGAGCTTTTGCTTGAGATGATTAGTAAGCAATTTCAAGATAAATACACAACGACATCTTTCAAATAGCTAATGAGGTCTTTGGGGACAACCAGGATTCATTCGCCCCAGAGGGGTGATTCAGACGTGCATTTTTTTTTTCTTCATGGCTTTGGTTTCTCCCTTTCTATACTATACTTTCTATACTAGTGGTCACAAAGCACTTTCATGTATGCTAACTCCTATGCCCCTCAGAAGGATCCAGTAGGGGGTTCCTTATCTCCTTAACTTTAGAGATGAGGAAACTGAGGTTCAGAGAGGTTGCACAAGTCAGCCAAGGCGACACAGCTAGGGTGGATTTGATGGAGACTTTGAACTCTCTGACTTCTAGGCCAGGGCTATTGCTTTGTTTAGGCAAGGTCCATTGCTTTTGAATTTTTTATTTCCATTCTCCTTAAATCCTCTAGTCTGTTTTAAACTGGTATTCTAAGCCACTATAAATAAACATCCTTTGGTATTCATTTCCAAGTACTTTTGATAGCAATAGAAAAAGTTTTAAAAGCAAACAAAGGCCCAGGAAGTTTTATCTGAGCACAAATAGCATAATGTGAGATTTTACTTAAGTATTTTATTGGCTGTGGTCAATGGACAAAATCCCCTCTCCACCCCTACAGAACCAAGATGCCTGGTTTATTTTGTTTTTCTCCGGACACATTAAAACTCTGAGTCAAATCCTTCTGTGGCAGGATTCTAAAACAACATGGATTTGCTGTTTATTCAGTGCGTTTTCAATTCTATATTTATTTGTATGATTATATAAAGTATCTGTTCAAGCCTCTGGGGTGTAAGTGTCATTAAGATGGGGATTTTGTCCGTTTTGTTCACATTTTATCTCCAGCCGCAGGTTACAGAATTCTTGTCATGCATTTGTGTCTGTTTACTTCTGTTGCTGAAAACAAAGAGGACGGGTATTAGGGGAGGGCATTTTTATTTTTCCAACAGTAGGAAGCATATGAGTGTAACTGAGTTTTCCCCAAATTTATACTTCAGGAAACATTTTTTCTTTGCCTTTTTCCACTTTTTCCCCCCTCTTCCCCTCCATCCTTTTCAACTTTGATATTTAATTATTTACACAACACCACTCCAGACATCCTCTGATTTTAGCAGAAAGAGAATACATGCTCTGAATCTGAGACCATGTTTTAGTTCATGATGCGCTGATGTAGAATTTGACCACGTTGTCAAACACTTCAGATCATCCTAGATTGTTCTTATTTACTATTATGTTTCAGTCAGAAGGGACATGATGACAATTCTCCATAGCTTACTATTTCTTAGGCATTCCAAAAAGGTGGGATATAGCTTCTCATCTCCTAGACTGAACTGGGGTGAAGGAGAAGGTTCCCTTAATTGCCCAATTCTTATTTATCTTCGAGAAACTTTCCTTTGAGACGCCAAGATTTGGCTTTTGGAGTAATTTTATGGGATGCAATTGTTCAGCTTGAGAACTCTTGCTTCTTTTGAGGAGGTACCAGCTGATAATAGTTACCAGAAGGGAACCGAGTATGGTGCATAAGTTCAAGCTTAGAAAGAAAAACAACTGAATGGGTAAGAGCAAATTGCTAAGAGGAAGAAAAATCTAAACCATCTTATGTTGGACATTTACAAATAAACTGCGATATATTTTTTTAGTGAATCTAAGACATAGTCTTGTACACTTGAGCGAGGCTGACATTTGCAAAGAGATTTGGGGAGAATGTTTCTTTTGGAATGACTTAGTAAGATTATTTTGGGTTTTGCTTAGGTACCCAGAATTGGTTATTCAAAAATAACCTGAATAGTTTTTGCTTAGGAAATCCATGGCTTCCATTTAAAAACGTTTTTTAAGTTCCTACTAAGTTTTCAGTGGCTTAGAGGCTACTCTACGAAGCTACTAAGGTGATCTGAAAGTGGAATTACTGAAGTATGACCCATTTTTAAGCCCTTCATAACATTACCGATAATCATCAATATTTTCATGTCCATAAAGTCACTTAACAACTATTAATAAAAAATGTCTCATCCTTTTATCGAAAAATACATACTGGACCAAGGTTGGGCCGTTTAAAAATATTATGAGATTTGTAAAATCATGACGCTACATGAGACCTACTGATTTCAATCTCGTCATCATGGGGTGGTGGTTGCCATTCCAGAACGTTCTTTGTCCTCTGGGGACAAAGCTTCAGAGAACCATTTAAGGAAACACCCACTTGCAAGAAGGAGCCAAGAACTGATTCCATTCCAGGGTCCCTTTTTAAGGTAAATTTGGGATCAACCAAGACCAAAATTCATCACAGATACTGAATCCTATTCTACCCAGGCAACAAAATCTGATGATAAATGTTGTTATGTTCATAATTGGATCATCTTCATGCCGATGCTATTATGGGCAGAAGAAGATTTTAATTGGAGGGCTGAGGATGGAATTAGACCTTTAATTCAGTCTTTTGCCCAATTATTTTCTTGCCTTTCTCCATTTTAATAGCAACAGCTTTTCCTAGAATCTAGGACTGCACTTTTAGAAATTAGTGCAGTGAAACCTCATTAATTTAGATAAAACTAATTAGGAGTTGGTGGTTTGGGCCTTGAAATGCTCAAGTTTTATGCTTATTTTTAATAAGCAAAATAAATAGGATGAAGAACGCCGTTATTGGAAGCGTTCGGCCGCCTGGGAGAAACTGCTTCCACACGTCACAGTAACAATTTACCAGACATAGTGTAATTTCAGCATAAGTAGAAACTGGTAGCACTGAAATTGAGGTTTCGATGCGCCGCTTTCAAGCCATCATTCTTTACTTATTAAAGTGGGTTTCTCCACTGAGCAACAAATGGTTAATGCAATTCTAGGAGTCAGAGTCCTTGGAAGTAATAAAACCCCTCTTCTGCTCATCATTTATATACATCTTTACTTTCAGTTAGTATAACTCTTTGGTCTTCTTAACCGTAACTCTCTCAAAAAACTAAACTCTTCCTGTTTCTCGCAGAAACGTTGCTATTAAAATAATGGAAATAGAAATTATTTTCTGATGGTCTTGGCGTTCATCAGTTTTCTCTTCGCTATTCGTTTGTCTCCCCCCTTGCGTTATTAAGACACTAAATTATTGTGGATCGCCGTCAAAAGCTCGGTAACGCAAGATCGTGGAGTCAGTCAGTTATGATCAATTATGTCTCATGGTCTGGTTTGTATTTAAAGTTTAACGTTTTGCTTTTCAGATCCCTGAGTGTGGTTATGATTTGCAGGGTCCCACTACCAAGCAATCTGATAGCTCCTTCCATATGTTGGCTCCATATGAATGGAGTATGAGGTTCGGAGGGTCTCCGCGCACAGACTGGAGACTGTGCCCTGCCCAAGGGGACGTGATAGAGAGACCAAGTGGGCCCTACTGGACCCCACCCGTGCTATTCTTGCAGAGCATGTACTTTGGCCTGGGGGCGGTGGGGAGTGGGGATCGGTCCAGAGAAAGAGGCATCTTTTTGCAATCCATCATCCTCCCAGAAGGTAGATAATTTTTCTACCAGGGTAGATAGCCACTTGTTTCACAAATAAATACCATCTTAACGTGGCAGTCCTGAGGGACACCCGTATCTTTGTTCTCCGTGGATTTTTTGCAGACACACGAAATACCAAACTTTGGACTCTCTTCACTATACCCCGTGTTTCACAAACCAAAAGAGGGTACGCGGGGAGCACCAGTGACGCTCTAGGAACCATCGATAGCTCTTGAGATCGCATTGTACAGAAGGGCCATCTTATTTATGGTTGCCTAACTTTTGGGCTCAGAATTGCAACAGTTGTGAGCTTTGAGCCCTCACTCAGTGCTATTGTATGTGTATTTTAAAGAATCAAAATCATTGTTCCTTTAGAGTCATTTCTTCTCTATTACTCTTGAAGGAAAGGAGTGAGGCATCCACCCTACACATTAACCTCAGAAAATGGAAGAGAAAATTCATTCTGGGCGACTCTAGGGATGCCAGAAAGCCTCAGAACCCGAAGATAAAACTTGGCACCTCTCTCGTTCCCTGAGACGGACTTCTGAGGCGGAGGTCTTATTAATTTTTCTATTTCCATCCAGCCCCTGACCCAGACCTTTGCCGTGACCACAGGTGTGTGGCAGGAGTGAGCAGATGTCAGAGAAGAGTGGCTCCTGGAGAGGAGGGAAAGGAGTCCTGCCTCTGCCAGGATTTGGTTTCAGTGAGACCAGCTCTGTGCCCTCTGGTCACTTTTGGACATGTGACATTTGTCCTTTGTCTGCAAAGTGCCTCCTGGGGGCACTCAAAAGCCATCAAGGAAAGAGACTAGCTTTTTTTCAAAAAAAATTTTTTTATGTTCATTTATTTTTGAGAGAGAGAGAGAGAGAGAGAGAGTGAATGGGGGAGGGCAGAGAGAGAGGGAGACACAGAATCCGAAGCAGGCTCCAGTCTCTGAGCTGTCAGCACAGAGCCCGACGCAGGGCTTGAACCCACGAACCGTGAGATCATGACCTGAGCTGAAGTCGGCCGCTTAACCGACTGAGCCACCCAGGCGCCCCAAGAACAGCTCCTTATTGGAACACAGAACCCCCAGTTCCACTGTTCTTCATGCCCACAACTCCTATTGTTCTAAAGTTCAGATCTGATTGCGCCAGACTTTTACTTCCAAACTCTCCATGGTCTCCTCATTGTCTGTAAGAGAAACGGGTCAGTGTCTTCCCTCCCCCCCCCCCCCCGCCCTCCTTCCTTAACTTTATTTTATATGTTGGTGTGAGAGACCAGCTCCTTCTCAAGCTTTCACCTGCTGTTCCAGGCTCCGGTCTGAACCCTTCTCCACGTTGCCCTGGGCAAAGAACTTAACATCTCAGGCCTCAGTTTCCTCACCTGTAAAGTGAGAGTAACAGGTGTATGACTCCTAGAGCTGCAATGAAAAGTAAGTGAGTGAATATGCACGAGGCACTTAGCCTGGATCCGGCATCTGGCGAGTGTTCAGTCAATGCCAGTATTTGGGAGGGGGGGAGGGTTGTTTCTGCTTCTCACTCCTCCACAGGGACCTGTTGGAGAGCCTACAGCATTCTTTGCAATTCCCCTCAAGGGCCAGACTCTGGGCTTTGGCATGTCTGCTCCTAGGTCAAATTTTCTCCTCTCTGGTGCTGGGGCTCCTTCTTCCAGGCTCCCGCAGACTTGCGAAAACCACGGTGGCCTTGACACCCTTTTCTTCTATGTCTTCCTCACCGCTGACCTAAGGGCTCCCAGAGCAATGCTGTCCCCTAGATCTTTACTGCCGGCCACATGTGTCATTTAAGAATTTCTAGTGGCCCAATTAAAAAAATGTAAAAGAAGGAGGAGAAATTAATTTTAATAATACCCTTTAAGCCAAATATCTAAACTATTATCATTTCAACACATAGCTACTATGCACTAATGAGATATTTCGCGTGCTTGCATCGCCTTCGATGTCTGGTATATATTTTACAGGCTACAGCCCACGGAGTGCTCAATAGCTACGTCTAACTAGTGCTGTTGTAGGTGACTGCCCAGTGCCAGAGCATGGGCACCGTGGCCCCATCCTCTGTGCACCCACAGAGTCCATCTCGGTGACAGAGACATCGGAGGGGCTCGGACACATTGTTTAATGAATAGAATAGTGAACCTGATTACAACTTCATCGGGTGTGTAGGTGTGTTAGTTTTCTGGGGTTGCTGTCACATACTGGCTGGATTAAACAACTGTAACCTCACAGTTTTGGAAGCTAGAAGGCCAAGTTCAAGGTGTTGGCCGGGCTGGTTCCTTCTGAGGCTATGGGCAGAGATCTGGTCCATGCCTTCTGGTGGTTTTCTGAGCCTCCTTGGCTTTCCTTGGCTTCCGTACCACCACCTTGCTGTCTGTCTTTATGTTCACATGATCCTGCGTGTGTGTGTGTGTGTGTGTGTGTGTGTGCATCTGTCTGTCTGTCTGTCTCCAAGTTTCCCCCTTTTAGAAGGACACCGGTTATACTGGATTCGGATTTCATTTTAACTAATTATACCTGCAATGACTCTATTTCCAAATAAGGTCACATTCTCAGATACTAGGGATTGAGGTTTCAACCTATGAATTTGGGTGGAGGACACAATTCAACCCATAACAACAAGGCACGTAGGAATACTGAGTGGCACTTCAGAGCTCATGGCTTGGAGGTGCAGAGCACAGCGTCACTGCTAATGGTTCAAGCCCCAAATTCAGCACCTTTTCTGCTCTCGTCCCTGTGGGGAGCCCTTCTTGTCTAGACTTGAGTTTGGTTTCTCTTGGCCAGCCAGGATTGTGGTTGGATTATCAAGGACAAAGCAGACGGTTCTTGGAAGTATATTTTCATTTCAATGCTTTGAATTTCTTTGTGAAATAAAGCTAACGTGGTTCTTAAATACATATGCCTTTCAAGGAGAGGAAAACCTCTGAACTCGGCCCTTTCCCATCTTCCATTATTATGTCGGTGTCTGGTAATCACTGGCTTGGGTTGTCTGCTGAGGGAAATGAGGTTGTGAGGGAAAACAGCTTGAGAACTAAAAAAAATGAGGAAGTTGGAAGCAGGCAGGATGGCTCTTCCTGTATGTGACAACACTGGGCAAGCCTCAGGCCAAGTTTTCGCGGCTGGGCCAACCTTGGTCTAAGCCAATGCTCGCGATTCCCCCACGGAGCTCCTTGTGCTTTTCATTGGGAATTGGTGTTTTCCAGGCATCTCAAGATGATCCAACTAAAGTCCCCACATCAAAAAAGGAAGAAGGCTCTGAAGGCCAGAATTTGGGATTTGCCTGGAACACAGGGGCCGTGGTGTTTTTCTGCATCTACAGTTCCAGGTCCTGTGGTTGTGTCTCGCTTTGTGTTGTAAGTGTGTGCATCATGGCACACAGAAGAAGATCCCTCCACCTCGTTGTGGAAGCACATCTTTCCCCCAGAATTTAAAAAGCAGCTTCAGGGTTGCTTTGTTAAGATAAGCCCACACCAGAATTTGGCCAGCAACCAAAGAACTCTCTAGCTGGGATAATTTATTACCCAAACTTGTTGTCCACACTGATTATTCAGTTCTTTCTTTTAAAGGTCAGACTTTGTTACATTATGATTAGAGTTGCCTTTTTAACAAGTTATTTCGTTTATGCTTAACACTGCCTATTGGCTACTCCATGGACTCCACCAAAGACATGAGCTAAGGATGGTAAAGAGAGAAGAAAGCATTGAAAGGACCAAGATAATAGGAACTAATTCTTTTGAGCATATATGAGGTACAAGACACTTTTAAATACATAATCTCATTTAATCTCCACAGAACCCTGTGTGGTCAGAATTATTATCCCCTCATTACAGATGAAGAGTTGATTTTGGAAAAGCTTAAGGAAGTTGGCTGACGCTTTGCTTAAAAAGCAAAGCTAGGACTTAACCTCAGGACCCTCTAATCCCAAAGCCTGTGATTTACCTACATGCTCCAGGGATGTTCCCAAGTCACTCTGCCCTTGTAACAGTCCGACCACCTGGCTTTTGGGTCTCCCAGGTTGGGCCCCCAGATTGTCCAACAGATCCGAGTACCTCATTCTTAGGTCCAGCTCGGTCTTGAGAACCTAGTGCGTCTGTCTGTGCAGCTGTGGATAGGCCAACATTTAGTGACTTTTCATGGCCTTGCTTTCAACGCTTGAGCTAGCTGCCAGTGAGCTCTGGGGACGGTTTGTCCCCAGAGGGGCTGGTTTTCACAAAACTAAAACGTTTAACTTCCCCTGGATGATTTAGGCGGTTCTTTTGGATCCCTTCTCTGGCATCAAATGGAAAGTAAATTTCAGTCCTCCTTTCCTTCCATGCACATCAGGAATCCAAACCTTGAGCTCGCATCATGTGAGATTTAAATGAGATAAAAATGGAAATGAACATTTATTGAGTGCTTACCATGTATCAGGATTTAAGATTTTTACTGTCATTTTCTAATTGTGTGCTTCATGAAATGCATATGCAGAGGGAACTCTTAATCTGCCGAGAATAAAGAGGAGGAAAGTGAAGTTCAGAGAGGTATTTGCTAAATGTCACCACCCTGGGGAGGCAGTCTGACTCCTAAGTCTGCGTGTCTTATCCAGCCTTTCAGGTGATTAAAAGGCCTTGGCCCAGCGCATGCTTCCTTCAGATAAGTGACAGAGATGTTCCCTGCAGCCTGGCACTCTCTCAAACCACCCTTATGAGGCCAGAACCTCACTTTTTGATAAAATAAATCATACCTTGGGGCCCACGTCAAAGCTTTTGTTTTGCAGGGTCAGAAGATTGAGAAGAAAGATTTACCAATGCCTTGGGCATCTTTTACCTATTTTAATACCACAGTAAAATTTTTTTCAGATGAAAATATTGAGACTTAGATGAAATGATTTCTCCCACTTTATATTAAGTGATGCTGAGTCTTGAGATGCTCCTCTTTTTCTTAGCATAAAGAGTACCTTCTAGAACATGGCAGAGATGATGTCTAAATTATTAAGGTTCTAAGTGTCTCCTATACACCATTCTTTTTATTCTTCCTTAAAATGTTTCATTTCTTATCCATGAAGTTCGACAGTGGAAATATAGAATCCATTGTGAACCAAGGACTCAAGCATCTAGGGCGACGACCCAAATAAGTAGAATATACAGAAAGAAAAAAAAATTACTGAAATTGTCCTGAGCATAGTTGGATCGTAACAATTGGGTCTTTGTTTCTCAACTCTTTTATGATTTTAAATGTGTTATTTCATGCACTTCATTTAATCAAACATACCATTTATTCCAATGAACCTTGAATGGTCTAACACTAATTCTCATAGCTTTACTAAAAACGGAGGCCATTGTATCATAATTATTGTTCAGTGTTTAAAACCCTATAATTTTCAAGAACTATTATGTCTATCTGCCATCAACATTTTTGTACAAATAAGCCTGAGCATACATTCCTGTTCTTTAGTGTTATTTCCTCTTCATTATTTTATCTTTGATTTCCTAATTTCAAAAGAGGATGTTGTTATTCACAAGCAGATTGTTATTTCCAGGAGAGATGTCACAGCGCTAGCTTTATTTAGTGGTGTTCCTCCTATAACTTCATTTCATAATGTAAGAAAACATGTTTATAATAGAGAAGAAAGGAAGTAGTCATCTCAATATATCATCATGTCAAGAGCAACTCTCTCATGCTGATGTGATTAAAGTGATTGTTCCTTCCAAGATTTTCCTCATGTTTGCTAATGAACATGTAATGTCTTCCATATATATATTTATATATATATGATTCACTTAAGAATTACTTCTGTTGCTCTTTAGTTCTTTAATTTTTGGAAAGAGAAATATAAACACAATATTGGTTTCCCTGGTGAAAATTCTTCCCAGAAGACACAATATGGTATGAGATACCCATGAACAGCAGGTAATGCACAAAGTCATTTCTACTGGAAAATATGCCATCTGGACCAAAAAAAAAAAAAAAACAATTTGTGGAAATGCATGTCAGTATGATTGTGTTATTCTGGGTTAATGGTGATGGTGACTGCATCCTCAAAGTCGTTTTTTAGAAGGAAATGCAAGAACATTTGGAAAAGACCATTATGGATGGCCTTTAGGTAAATTTTCTGGTAACTCTTTCATTCATTTCAAAGAAAGAGAGACTGAACCAAGACCAGGAAGCTATTTCCATGTGCTGTAAAACATGCAGAAAGAGGGGTAGAAGGAAGCATGAGTGTCAACATAACTGAGAAAATGATTTCTTAAATAAGCCCATGATGAGCTAAACTCAGAGTGCTGTTGTGTTCTATGCCTCAACGTGCTGGACACTTTCTAGCTCCTCATAGACTCATACCAGTGGCCTTTGCATATTCTGTTCCCTCTGCCTAGAGCAATGCCACCTTGCAGACCTTGGTCCTCTCGTCCTAAACCCATCCCCTGTGATTCAGGCAATACTTCTTTACCTTTAAAGGAATGACTAGAAGTCTGGCACTGCACTCTACTCTATAGCACCATGAGTATTTTCTTCCTAGCACTTCTAGTTGTAATTGTGCTTTCCTTGTTGTGACTCTGTGAATAATGGCTGTCTATTCTCCACTAGATCATAAGTTCCCTAAGTACCCACCACAATGCCTGCCACTTAAATGGGACCCATAGTTTCTGAATGAATTAATGACTTGGCTTTAGAGTAGTGAGGACCGTGACCTTGGGCCACTTTCCTGAGGTCCACTGTTTATTTCACTACACAGCAGTGGCTTGGCTGGGGGGCAGCATGCTTTGCTGGCCGCTTTCGAGCATGGTCGGTTGACTGTGGATCAGAGGTTGCATCCGTTTGAAGCTATCTGGGTTCTGTGGGGATCAAAGTCTGGCAGATTAGAGGAACTGATTCCTTAATCAACAGAGTCAGAATGACTTCAAAGAGATTTCTTCATGGGAAGAATTGGGCCGGAGTACAGAGAAGGGTCAGAGCCTGGATGTAGGAAACGTTAAATCTTCTGTTCTGACTTTTGAAGCTCTGTTTCCACCACATTGCAAATGTTTCCAGTTTAGTTATAGGCAGGAGCCCAAAGAGAACTGTAATGACTAGAATCACAAGTTGTGAGAACCATAAAAGGCCTTGGAAGATGATTTGACACTTTCTGATTCCCAGATGGGGACCTAGACAAGTCCAGGGACTTGCCCATGACTCCCAGGCAAGTGACAGGGTTAGGTCTGGAATCCAGCTTTCTTTCCATTAGGCTAGACTCCTGTTTCTTATGATGGCAAGTCTGTTACTTATACGCCTGGGGCCCCCCACTCATGTGCCCTGCCACCTAGAATAAAGGTGACCTGGGCAAGTCACTTAAGCCTTGGGGATCTCGGGCTTTGATCACACCTGTAAAATAATGGGCCACGCTCGAGAATGTCTAATGTACCTTGAATTGCAGATCGTTTGTTGTTCTACACCAACCCTCTGCTCTTCCCAAACTGCGTGACTCCTTGGGCCTCATTTCTAAATGTAAGCCGTGTTACTGCACAGCATGATCTGGAAGTTCAACATTAATACTGAGTAGCATTTGTATAGCACTTACAATATGCTAGATACAGTCCTGTGTTACATGTTACCTATAGTAACTAATTTAATTTTCACTGTGTTTTTATGGGAAACACTATCATTTATTTACTTCTGTTTACAGATGGAGAACTCATAAAAGTTACACGTCAGATCCAAGGTATCACCGACCCTACGTGGCAGGGCTACAATTTGAACCCAGAGTTCCTGGCTGACTTGAGGTAGAGACAACTGTCTGTACAAAGTGAGATTCATTTTTCAAATTTGTTTGTGTATCACTCCTTTTCCAGAAAGTTTTGAAGTGTTTCACAGATATACACCCTCTACCACATACAAAATACGTGAATAACAGAAAAGAAAATTGATGGATGAGTCAATACCAAAAATCTTTTGAACACTTTACTAAATGTGGGTTTAAGATTTGGATCAAGTGTGTTATTGGTAAATTAAAAAAAAAAAAAAAGGATCACTTGGAAACCTCCACCCATCTGAGATAAGATTTAGGGAAACTATTTTTAAGACCTCCATTAAGTGGTGGGAGTTTCTCATGTAGTTTGGAGACTAACCCCTTTTTGGAGTGTGCAAATTTTTTTCCCATCCCGTAAGTTGCCTTTTCACACTGTCGATTGTTTCCTTTGCCTCATGGAAGTGTGTTAGCTTGATGCACGCCTACTTGTTTATTTTTGTTTTTGTTGCCTGTGCTTTGAGTTTCGTATCCACGAAATCATTGCCAAGACCAATATTATGAAGCTTTTCCTCTGTTTTCTTCTAGGAGTTTTACATTTTCAGTTCTTACATTTAAGTCTTTAATCTGCTCTGAGTTGATTTTTCTGTAGGGTGTAAGAGATGGGTTTAATTTCATCCGTTTGTTTATGGATATAGAGTTTAACCACCACTGTTTATTGAAGAGACTACCCTTTCTTCGTTGTGTATTCTTGGCACATTTGTGACTACTTCCTCTCCTGATCTGCTCCCCGGCCTTCTCTGTAGTGAAGTATTACAGCCTTCTGGCTCCTTTGCCCTCTGGCACCATCTGGTTTCAGCTAACAGGCAACACTGGCTGGAGATGGGAGGGTGGGAGAGGGGGAGGCCAGTGTATTAATACCCCTGGCTTTTTCCTGGAAGGGTCATCCTGAGCCAAAACAATAAGAAAAAAATTCCCCATGCTCTTTGTTTTTAGTACTATTATTTTTCATACATGAAACTTCCTTGTATTCGATTTCATTTTGGGGTAAGGCTGAGGTAGGGATCTATTTTAATTTTTTTCTGTATGACTACTAGTTGACCTGCAACTCTAAAAAATCCAGGTCTTTCCTACCGATTTAAAATGCTGTCTGATATACAGTAGATCGGCTCGTTTGATTTCTTTGGTTTTGGCATATTTTTTGTGGTGAGGTTATTTGCGTTGAGATTTTTATTCTATTGGTTGCCTTATTAATTGCAATATTATCTTGTACATCTAACCCTCTATTCTGTTACACATAATTTATTTATTCCTTAGTTTTAATAATGATGAAATTTGCCGATATTTTGTTTTTTCTCCTCTCCCTCCCCTCTCCTTCACCACTCAATTTTAGTTGAATATATTATTTTTCTGTGTTTGCTTTCATATCTTTAAATATATACTTTTATTTCTATTCCTTGATTTATTGGTTTGAAAGACTCTTTTCTGGCCACAAGCTGTAAAATGATTGGAAGGCAGGGCATTCATATAACCTTCACCTCCTTCTCTCCAACCTCTTTTTTTGGCTTTCGTCTAATTATTTCAATTCTGTATTGTTGAGGCTTATTATCTGTAAAGATTGTTCTAGACCCATAATTTGTCTTTGGCAAAGTACTCTTGTTCAGTCTATTTAAAGCTCATCTTGAATCCCTTTCCTATCATTTCCCCCTTCCAATATATTACTTGCCTGGTTTTTTTTTTTAATCAAGAAAAATAATTTACAGAACTAATGAGAATTTTACTCTTTGAGTTCTTACATGTCCAGAGCTTCTGTTAGCTTTACTCCTGAATGGCAGTATGTCTTGGTATAAAACTTGAATGCTTTCTTGCCTTGAGTATTCTGTAGAGTACTCAACTGGCTTCGTGTACTGATTATGTTCCAGGCGTGATGTGGAATGACAAGATGCTACATGGTCAACCAGATTTCCCCTCTTACGGTGACTTGACATGTTCTTGGATGCCTGAATGTTTCTTTATTGCAGAGATAAATAATTTGTCCTTGCTGCCCTTAGATTCAGTGTCGACTTTGTATTGCAGCGTTCACTGGGGCATAGCATATGCCTTCAATCTGTAGAGATGTATTTTCATTTATTTTGGGAAAATTTTCTTTAAATGCATCTTAAAATTGTTTTTCTCTTTCATCACAATGGTTTTCTTCTTTGGAGACATCAGTTAAACTTTTAAAACTTTGTACCCATTTTAATTTTGTTTGCTTGTCTTTTTCTCAGTTCTGTGTTCTCCGCGGTTTATTGTATTCTTCTTAACGTTACTCTAGAAAGGACTTCTTTCTAGGATTAGTCTTGTTATTTTGCACTTTTTCTTGAGTTTGCTTCATCTTTTTTTGGTCTTCCTACATTTCCCCTAAACTTTGAAATCTCAGCTTTGAGATCTTGTTTCATAGAAGCAGTAGCTTAAGTTTTTCTTTTTTAAGGTTACGACAACGTGTTTAGTTACAGTTTTGATCTGCTGCTTGGCAACATGATTCTGGTGAATCTATGTTCATCTGCCATTTTTCTGTTCCTTTTCGTTTCAGTCAGCTCAAGCTACCATAACAAGATATGATAGACTGGAGGGCTTATCCAGCAGAAATCTATTTTCTCATTGGTCTAGAGGCTGGAAGTCTGAGATCAGCGTGCTGTCATGGTGAGGTTCTGGTGAGAGCTCCCTTACAGGCTTACAAATAACCATTTTCTCATATTGGAGAGAATGAGAGAGAAAGAAGGAGGGGGGTGCATGCATGCGCCCACTGGTGTCTCTTCTTACAAGGTACTAATCCTACCATGAAGGCTCCACCACCATGACCTCATCTACACCTAATTCCCTCCCAAAGGTCCCATCTTCAAATACCATCACATCGGGGATAAGTGCCTCAAAATGTGGATGTAGGGTGGGGGCACACATTCAGTCCATATCCTTTTTTTTTCTCCTGCACTATCTCCGTAAGTATACTGTGCCAGTTCATTTTTAACTTTATAAGGCGTGTAAGGTGTCTTCGTGTTTCTTAAAGTGTTTGCAAAATCGTGGCTGTCTCTGCAAACTTTTCTGGGAAGTTTGCCAGGTCAAACCTTTCTTGATCACAATGCTCAAACCTTATTTGCTTCTTCATTGTTTTGACATTTTTGCCAACTGGGCAAAAGCAAGGGTGGCTGAAACAGCTCGTGCCTTAGCATGAATCAAGGCAGTAACACCAGAATGTACTCTTGGTCATTGTAGTCTTTACAGCCATGAAATAACAGTTTAAAAAAACTCTTAGTTTTGGTTTTCAGCAAGAAATTTTTTTTTAAGTTTTCCCTTTTGAAATTAATTAATTAATTTATTTTTGAGAGAGAGAAGAGAGAGAAAGAAAGAGAGTGGGGGAGGGGCAGAGAGCGAGGGAGACACAGAACCTGAAGCAGGCTCCAGGCTCCAAGCCATCAGCACAGAGCCCAACGTGGGGCTAGAACTCACAAATCATGAGCTCACCACCCGACCAGAAGTTGGACGCTTAACTGAGCCACCCAGGCACCCCCATGGAATGCCGTCTTTACATGAAAGAAGAAATGACAGAAAACCTAAGCTTATTCAGAATTGAGCGTTTGGCAGATATTTTCTCAAAAATGAATCGAGCGAGCCTGTCACATCAAGGACGATAAGTGGCAATATTTGTTGCCAATGAAAAAAATCAAACTTTTGAGCAAAAATTAGAATTTTGGAAAAAACTCATTTGCCATTCTGAGCTTGAGATCCTTCCAACCCTTATGACTTTTCTGATGAGTTGAGTAGTGATGTTAACAATATGATTTCTCAATATTGCACAATAAAATGTGTCAACATTTGAAAGATCTGCATTACTCAGTGAGCCAAATGACTAATGCGTGATGTTGCAAAATTATGCAAGGGTAGAAGATTCATTCAAAGTGCAAGTTAGATCAATGGATTTTAATGTAATAAAATGATAAAAGTTCATTGTTATGGTCTCATGTTCCACACTACAACTGTCCTTTTAGAAACTATAATGTTTCAAAGTGTTTTAGTATTAAAGAAGAATATCCACAATTATTTGAAAAGGCTTATAGTAAAACACAGCTCTTTTTCCAACTGTGTATTGTGTAAGACTAGATTTTCTTTATATATATCAACTAAAACAGCATATCTCAACAGATAAAATGGGAAAGCAGATGTTAGAATCTAGTTTTTTTTCTTATTGAGCCAGACATTGGAAGATCTTAAAAATATAAAGCAGTGACACTCTTCTCACTAATTAATTATTTTTAATAATTAATATTTTAATATTTTAGTATTTAATTTTAATTTAATTATTTTTTG
Organism: Acinonyx jubatus; assembly: GCF_027475565.1. Taxonomy (NCBI): domain Eukaryota; kingdom Metazoa; phylum Chordata; class Mammalia; order Carnivora; family Felidae; genus Acinonyx; species Acinonyx jubatus. The sequence continues at coordinate 208,132,679 of NC_069381.1, read as the reverse complement.
ATTTGGAAAATATGATTGTATTTCATTGAAAGTTCAATGGGTTTATTATTAATTTTTATTTCTTATGTTTTTTTTTTTCAGAGAGAGAGAGAGAGAGAATCTCAAGCAGGCTCTATGCTGAGAATGGGGCTCAATCTCACAATTCTGGGATCATAACCTGAGCCAAAATCAAAAGTCAGACACTCAAACGACTCAACCGTCCAGGCGCCCCCCCTCAGAATTGCCAATTTTTTCTAGTTTCACCAACGATGGATTTTGAATTTCACCTTGACATTCGTTCTCTCATTGTTTTCTTGCCACGTTTTGGACATTTTCAAGAGGAAAATTTGAGACAAATAAACTTTTCCTCCACACGTAAGACTAGGCAACTGTCTGAAGATTAGCAAACTCTATGTCAACACAACTCATGGAATAGTTTTGAGTTCTGAATACATGTTTGAGCTGTTGAAAGGACAGAAACCATTGTTGAAGAGTAATATAAAGATTTTCTCTTGTTACTAAATGATGTCTGTGTCACGATACAGTCCTCTCACCAAACTAAGGGTAATGTATGAACTGAGATTATTTCAGCTCACGTCTTTGTGCTGTGGGTCTAGCCGCATGTATGGAAACAACAAAGCAAAGAAAATAGTTCCTTCCAAAAAACTCATTTTTGAAAACTTCCCTTGGCCCTCACTGTAAGGTCACCAAGTGTGAGTTCCACATTGTATGTATCCTTTTCTTTCCCAGAAATCACATCATTCATCTGACCTCAGCCACGTCTCTCTCAGCAAGATATGTAGAAAGGATGGAAAAGAAATGATTTGGAAACATTTAAAAGGCGAAAAAAGAGGATGATTTTAAGAAGGGTGTTTAACTGGAATGGCTTTGCTTGATTATACACCTCTCCTTTTATGGTATATCAGACTTAGCAAACATGGTTTTAATTTTGAATACTACCTGTTATTAAGTTATTAAATGATTTTCCACCAAATAACAACAAAAAAAAGAACATGTAATGGATTCCAGATTCAGTGTAGCTTCAAGAAACAGGAGATACCTCAGAGCCCTGGTGGATAATGAAATCCTAGAAAAACTTCAAAGCAAACCCACAAGAAAAAATGCTCAAATTCACATCTTGAGCTCTCCTGGCTACTTTTCTAACCATGAAAGAGGTCAGGCTTACTCAACCACAGAAACAGGTGAAAAATGAATAGTTAGCATAGCAGAACACTTTTCACTGCTGTGCTTGGTTTTTTGTTTTTTTTTTTTTGTTTTTTTTTTACCTTCCTGTCAACCTATCTACAGCTAGAACATGGATAATGTCTATTTTTCAATGCAGAATGAGTGGCAAGCTGAGCTTCAATCATATTGTTTATTATTTTCTTTTTTTTATGTTTATTTTTTTGGGAGAGCACAAGCAGGAGAGGGGCACAGAGAGGGGGACAGAAGATTTGAAGAGGGCTCTGCACTGATGGGCTGACAGCAATGAGCCCAATGGGGAGCTTGAACTCACTAACCACAAGATCATGACCTGAGCAGAAGTCGGACACTCAACCGATGGAGCCACACAGGTGCCTCAATCACTGTTCTCTACATGTGGTAGTGACACAGTGTCCAGGGGGGTGGATATGGGTCCTGCAAGTGTGAGTTGGGCGCCAGGCAAGGCTGGTAGGCATCTATGGATAGCTTTGCTCATGTTTCTCACTCCTAAATCATTGGTGGGAACTCAGGAGAGGTTGTCAACTAGGATGAATCCGGATTTAATTTTTTTAAGTTTCTTTATTTGTTTTTGAGAGATAGAGAACAAGAAGGGAAGGTGCAGAGAGAGGAAGAGACGAAATCCCAGGCAGGTTCTACACTGTCAGCACAGAGCCTGACACAGGACTTGAACTCACAAACCCTGAGATCATGACCTGAGCTGAGATCAAGAGTCGGAGGCTTAACCAACTGAGCCACCCAGGTGCCCCTGGGTTTGATTTTTCTCAAATTTATTTATTTTGAGAGAGAGAGAGAGAATAGGCAGGGGAGGCGCAGAGAGAGAAGGAGAGAGAGAGAGAATCCCAAGCAGGCTCCACACTGTCAGCACAGAGCCTGACGTGGGGCTCGAACCCATAAACCTTGAGATCATGACCTGAGCCCAAATCAAGAGTCAGATAGATGCTCAACTGACAGAGCCATCCAGGTGCCTTCAATTTGATGTTTTAATTGAAACATATGTCAATTAGGCACAAATATTAGACTGATGGCCAATGCTATTGCTATGGGTCATAAAATAAATGATAGTGTCAACACTTAGGAGAGCTGAAAAAGAAGACTTTTCTGCCAGATAAAACCAGTTTGATTGAGAGAGTTAGATGTTGGCATGAACCTTCTGGATCATTTCTCTGTAATGGTTTACCCAGAACTAGAACATTCTCTGTTCCTGCTTTGAAGTACTTGCCACATTTCTTCTCTGAGGGGATACTGGAGATTTCTGAATTTCCAAAGAATGGAATTAGGGAATTCAACCCTCACCTTTAGATCCAATATCTGCTAATCACATTTTTCGAGACTCGGCCACTAATATTTTAGAATCTTGTGCTGCCATGAAGGTGACTATGGAAAGCAATACCAAAGAAACCTCCAAAGGCAGGAGTGAAAGAAGAGAGTGGTAGTAAGTGATATTAGGTGGAGGAGGAAGCTGAGTCATGGGAACCTCAATGGAGAGTAGAGAGTCGAGGGGCGCCTGGGTGGCTCAGTCGGTTGAGCGTCCGACTTCAGCTCAGGTCGTGATCTCGCGGTCTGTGAGTTCGAGGCCCACATCGGGCTCTGTGCTGACAACTCAGAGCCTGGAGCCTGTTTCAGATTCTGTGTCTCCCTCTCTCTGACCCTCCCCCATTCATGCTCTGTCTCTCTCTGTCTCAAAAATAAAGGTTAAAAAAAAATTAAAAAAAAAAAAGGAAGTAGAGAGTCGACACCATATTCCCTTAATGCCCCTGGCCAGGAAAAATTATGATGGTTCCACAAACTTACATAACTGTGAGCCTTGGGGTCCCATATATTTGGGTTCAAATCCCAATTTCACTACTCATTTATCAGATGTTGGGTATGTTAAACCTCTTTGTACCACCTTCACATTTTTTTTTCAAATATAAAACTATTCTAAAATAAAACATTTATTTTAAAATGTGGTACCCCTTGTTCAAAAATCAGGACAAGGTTGGAAGGATGGTTGGAAAAGAAGCTGTCTGAGGGAGGCAGGAACACAAAGAGATAGTAGAAAACGGGCTGAGCCTGAGCCAAAATTCCATTCCCTTGGTGCATTCTCTATTCTCTCAATGGACTCTATTTACAAAAATTCAAAGATAAAATTAGTAGTTATTTACCATGGCGCCTCCAGAGTACAAATCCCAAGCAAAGATCCCCTTTGAGCGTGGGTCCTGTGAGACTGTACCGGTCACATGCCCATGATGCTGGCCCTGCTCCAGGTACATCCTTGGCCTCCCCAGCCCTTTCATTAGCTCCCCAAAGAAAACATAGGGCAAATCATTGTCTATAACTTAGAGCAGGAATTCTTAATCTTTTTTGTTCCACAGACTCCTTTGGGAGCTTGGTGAATCCTATTGACCTGTTCTCAGAATGATTCTCAGAACATTTAGTTCGTTTTGTGCAGGATCTTTAAAATATGCCCCTCTGTAACCCATGATCCCGCTTTTTGCTACAGATTCTTGTACAATGTAACCATCCAACTAACAGGTATTCTGTTCTTCTAGTTCTTTTGAACCAAATAGTTCAGCCACATTGTTAACATATTGGTAATGCAAACCTCTACAATGCATTCCAGTATATCCTATATATCACCACGTGCAGATCAATATTCGGATAGAGTTTAGTCAAAGACCATTCCAGAGTATAATGTTCTTATTTGAGCTAATCAACAAGAGACCTTACCCTGCAAGTCCTTTCAAATGAACATGACTCTGAAACTTTGGAATTTGAATTGTCTCAGAGAATGCAAGAGAGAACTGAATTCATAATTGGCTGGGTTCCCTCGGTTTGGCTGAAACTATATGACTTAAAAATGAAGAGAAAAGAGGAGAGAGTATAGAAGAGAACAAAAATAAAATGGGGTAGAATACCATACTTCATCTTCTGAAATTTCTATCACAATATTTTAAGGATAAAAATAAATTTGAAGGAACTGCTACATTTCAAAAAGAAGTTAGCAAAATACATATGTATGTATTTTGCCACCCAAATTAATGTAATTCTATCCAGGGATAGCGGAGAGTTTAGAACCCTCCATCGGTGAGTGTGCAAGAAATAGTCCAATGATGGTCAGGCATGGACAGTCCCACCCCAGCCCCCTCTTTCTCCGTGTGTGTAATGGAACACTTGACCTATACATCTGGTTATAGTAGAATGGGCTGTTAGGTCATTAACAGCTGGGCCTGTAATTACAGCTGGTGATCAAAGTTATCAAAATTGCCTTCTGAAAAGGTAATAACAAAGAACTGGGGTGAAATTCTCTGAGTGAAGTGAGTGAGCATCAAGGACACTCTTGAGGTATCTGGTAAAGTGTGATTGTTTGACTGCTAAGGCACAAGCCCAGCTCATTTATGTGTGGATTCCTGAGCCCATTTTGCTGGCCTTCAGTGGGGACTGGAAAATGCATCTAGGATAGAAGATAAAAACTCATTTTCAAATCTTTTCATTCCTTGGAGGAACACCATCATTTCTCATCCTATCGATTCTTTCATCTGCGGATCATGAAGTGTGGCTTCAAATGTTTTCCAGATGTCTAATGGAATGTGTGTTGGAGGAAAATAACTTTATTTTGTTTGGTGCACAGATTCAGCCCTGTTACTTGTATTACAGAAGAAAACAAACAAATGGGATTACAGCATCTTTTCTACTGTATGACACTTTATATAAAAACGAAAACTAGAAGATATATGGTAATAGGCTGGGTGCAAGTGAAAAGAGTATCAGGACAAAAGAACTTCTTTTATTTATAATTCTCTCTTTGGTTACTGTTAGTCCTAAGCATGAACCACTGACACCCTTTTTGAAGTTCTTTAGCTAATTAGCTCTTTGATTCAATAACAGAATTATCCTTTTGTCCCCATCCCAGTCCCACCCAAACATGTCAGTATTAGTGACTTGTCACTTAGCTATGGTCCCTAATATACCTTGTTTCTTATAATATTAAAGATCTATATCCTACGTACCTCTAAAAAGGCTCAAGGAAAGCTAGTACCTTTATTACCGCCTAGTACCTTTATTCCTGTAACAAGGACATAGTAATTTCTCCCCCTGCCTATGACATAGAATCCTGTCTGTCTCCATAAATACAAATTATCTCACTTCCTGCTTATGCAGCTGATGAGGGGGTGATGAAATCCAGAGGAAAATCATTTCCCAGTTCTTCAAACTGACAGCACTAATTCCCTGCCTCTTTGAGACTTGGCAGTCAAAGTGTAAGGTGATGCCTTAAAGAGAGAAATCCCAACCTTACATAAAGATGACTTTCCATACTGCCATGACATGACATGATGTTCCCTCAACTGTAAAACACTTTGAGTCATCTGGCTCCCTATTTACTCAGTAATTCCATTATTTCATATGATGGGTTGTCTGAAAGATAATTTACAGAGTTGTTGGAAACACCTTGGCTTGAAGTCCTGAAGCCACCCTATTTTTTATGCCTCAGGTGCTAAAGAAAATGAAAATAATATGTGTGAAAATGGTTCCGGCCATTTTCTCCCTGATTTCCCCTCAAATGTTCTAACCCGAGTGTTGTGAATTCGTTTTGGCCTCATCGGGGCCATAGTTCAGTGGTTATATCACAAGGAATCTTTCAAAGTGGAGTTCCCACTTTAAAGTCCGGGAGCACTAGGGGGGCGAGGCAAGTAGGGAGGACGTGAGGAGAAATGTTCTAGCCCCAAACCTGGCTTTCACTAATCGTGGTGGGGGTGTTACTAGTGGTTATCACCAACTGGGTTATCTGGTGGTACCACAAGAGCTACAGCAGAGATAACTCAAATAATGCTTACATAAATCTCTCTCTCCAGTCCCTACAGCGTCTCTGAGGATGATTTCACAAGACAATAAATTTAAAAATCAGGAATAAATACTACTGCTCTTCTTCCGGAAAATCTTAAGTACTTGAAAGAAGTGGTCGTTAGTTAAACGATTCCTCTTATTATTGGTGACTCTTCAGGAAAAAGACATTCTAAGAAGTGGATTCCAATGAATATGATGCGAAGATCCACAGCTATTTTCACTGTCGTGACAATAACGACCACGACAATGATATCGAAACAACAGCAATACTGCTGGCAGTTGCTACCACTGAGCACCCATTTCACATCAGGTTTTGAGCTGGATGCAATATTATTTCCTTTTTATCTCGTCATGTAAACAATGGAGGAACTGTTCTAACAATTCGAGTGAGTTGCAAGTAAAACGCAGCCAGTTCATGGCCAAACACTTTTACCACATGGATCTGGTCCGCTAGGCTCTTTCCTCTGTCCTCCTTCCTATATGACACCCTTGTTTGTAGGTTGTCAGGGCGCCAGTAGAGAAAACATTTGAGCTAATGTTCAGTCTCCTTCGAGATTCCATTAATAACAGTGATAGTAACAATGGGGTATGCCACAGACATGCATATGTGTATACACGCACACACACGCACGCACACACGCATACAGTGCCCATCTCAAGAAATTTCCAGGAGTAGTAAGGGCTTAGAGAGAATGGGGACTCATTTCTCTCTCTAGAAAATCTTTGGCGACCTAGCCCCTCAAAATTAATTAAGGCAAATAAAAATAAAGAAAAAACCCCAGCATACTCCATTTAAAGACAGGGAGAAAAAAACCAACTATGAGAATCTCGATGAGAGAAGCACATAGAAAGCTTAATAATAGGTTTTCAGATACTTGGGAAAGACCAGCTATTTCCCATCTCCTCTGCAGCAGAGAAAAAGGAACGTGGCTTAAAATATAGCACGAAGGAAACTTAAAAACTAGTAATTAGCTATGGGCTTAAGACCTAGGGTGGGACGTTGATGATACTCATGAAGTTACCAATTCTCTTAGATAAAAAAAAAAAAAAAACAAAAAGGGAGACCTCATTATTTTCTGGAAATGATTCCTTAATACTTGAGAAACAGTGCACCCCAGTATTTAAGAGTAAGGATTCTATGTAGTTCACCAGCCAGCCTGGTTTATCTCTTCATTTACCACATTGGCGAGCTGTGTGAATTTCAGAAAGTTAGCTAAGCTTCTTAAACCTCATTGTTTTCACATTTCTATAGAGGGGAATTTTGATCCATAATGAAAACGTAGATCATGCTAATAAAAGTGTGGATCATGTTTTTAGCATAGTGTTGGCGAGCACCTAGTTAATATATCTTAGTTATTTATACATTTATATATTTATATATATATATTTATATATTTATACATTTGCGTTTCGATGTGGTTGGGCTTGACAGCAGGACTATGGGATCCATGGCATTTCCATTTCCCTTCAGGCAAAAGGACATGTGGCGGACATTTGTCTTATTTTTATTTTTATTTATTTATTTTTGGCTACCCAGGATTTAAATTCCTTTTGTATTTGGCAGAATCACAGATTGTTCCAAGCCACAGAGAGGCAGATTATCCTTCTCCCAACATCTTGGTGTTAGAGTGGACGTGTGTGACATTGGCTGGCTGATGAAACGCCCCAGGCTGGGTTTTGAATATGGAGTAGTAGTGAATGAGAATAGCGGTGACTAGAGATTACTTCCTGTGGCTGTGATAGGAATTGAAGCTATAGGGAATTCTCAGTGTGTGTCTGAGGGGTGTGGAATATGATGGGACAGTAGCCAGTCTCCAGTGGTAATGACACCTACAGTAGAATCCTAAATAAACTATTTCTGTGGTAGAGTCTTGGCCATTTCTATCTTCCTTTGGCTCTTGGCTCATTAGTCATTTGAATGAACCTGTGATGTATCTATGGGCTATCTGCACAATAATTTTGCATGACAGCTCTTCACTGGAGGAAAGCTCAGTGGCATTCGAATGTGAATATTTGTTTCTACTTGTTTCAAACGCCGACGAATGCAGTTTGATAGGGGATTGGCCACTCTCTGCTGAATTTAGTGGGGCTTGGCTCCGAGCTATGATTAAATCCAGGTGTGCTCCCCATTTTCCTCATTTTCAATGGACCAGCAACTATGAGCATATCTTTCTGATGGTAAAAGGCAAGAAGGCACAACCGAGCAAGCACACTGCAAATGTCTTCTAACATCTTATCAAGTATCTTCTAACATCTTATTGGCCAAAGCAAGCCCAGGAGCAGTGGAGAGCAAAAATTTCTACTTTCTCTCATGGAAGACACTGCAAAGTCACAGGAAGTGACACTGTAAAGGCCAAGGCTGTGCATGCAGAGAAGGGTGAAGAGCTCAGGCCATTAAAGAACACGTGGGTTCCTCAACACCCTTCCAACAAAAGGCTTTTCTGCTTAAATCAGTACTTATTTCTATTTTTTTTATAACAAGGAACTTTGATACATCATGCAGAGATTATTAAGGGAGTGAACTGTGTTTCTCCATTGAGTTTGAGAGAGTGTCAGACTGTTGTCCAGCCTGCATAGAGCTGAAGGCAATGGAAATCTAGTGTCTTCCAGGATATTGAAGGATAGGGATCTGGCAGCCTGTGACATTTAGCTACAACGTGATTTGTTAGATCGTTGTCTGTTGTGACCTGTAATGAAGTAGCCATTGAAGACCGCTTCATGACCACGACTATAGAATAGAACAGAATAAAGGACATATGTCATTCCAAGAACACAGGGTGGGGTGTTCACAGCTAATAATATCTGCATAATTTAAAACCGAGTAAAACTCAAATAATTCTATTCTTGGGGCGCGAACTGAAAACCAAGAACTTTGTATGACGGTTAAAGGAAGCTGTTTGAAACATTTTATACCTTCAGTGCTGAGGTGGTGAGCTGAAAAGCAAATATGGAAGAATTCTGGGCTTTGTCAAATTACAACGTTGGTTAAATATGCAATGTTTCCAAATATCTTAAGGCACTGACTGAGAAAAAATAGGCTTCTGAGAATTGCAGTGGTTACTCATATGGCAGTGTTTGGATAAGAAGCAAAGCTCCCCGGGCTTCTCAAGTCTGCTGGGCCTGCCTTGATATCAGAAACAAGCTATTTTCTTTTTCTTTTTCATCTAAAGAGACTATTCTAGCTTGGCTTCAAGACTCCATGTCTCCCTTGCCTATTTTGCAAAGGACTTCAATTTTCTCCATGTCCTTTCCTCTCACCTCTCATTTTGTCCAGACCTAAGGATAAGGTCAGATTGCTGCATGCCTCACGGGTCTGAAGAAGTCTCAGACACAACTCTTTGTTAATTTGTATCAGAAAAAAAAAATCTGAGCAGTATGTGTGGGAATGGATTCCAAGGATGCTAGAACAAATAGGGAAGAATATAAAAATAGATCAGACTAATTTATTTTAAAATCTGGAAGGCGCAAGAGATTCTGGATTCAATATGCCAGAGCAGTGGAAGTCATTTTATGTGTAATTTGAGATACCATAAATTCTTCTGTGTAACAAAGAAGGAGATGTGCTGTGGTGGAATTATTTGGTGTAATCCATTCACCTTCTATCTACAGTCCATAGATAAGCAGAGGTGGCCCCTTCCTGAGGCCTTAAAAAGTCATTTGTGAGGGAAGCACTATCATTTCTGAAAATATTCTCGCGGTACTCTGGAAGCTGATAATGCTGGTGGAAGACAATGCCGTTGAAATGGGCTTTCTGATTTCAATGCTATGAGAGCAATTAGACTGTAAGACAGCAACATATAGCATCAGATGAATAGAAGCCCAGTGGAAAGGCACTCACACCTTAGAAACATGGTGGTGAACTAAATGTCTTGACCCAGAGTGAGTTGGATCATGACCTTCTGATCATGGAGTACCAGACGCTAATATTCAGGATAGCACATAAAACAGCTATTCGATTAGTATAACTTAAACAAAATACAAAAAAAAAAAATCTGAGATCTTCTCAAGCGTCACAGCTCCTTATGAAATTCCCAGAGATGAGTCGTTCACAGATCCAAAGCCTCAGTGAAGTGGATGCCTAGGGACCTGTAAAGAAGAATTTCACAATAGCATCATGTGCCTGTAAAATGAATCTTCACTCAGTATTCCTTAAAGGGACTTGCAGCCATTTAACAGGATAATATTCAGAGGTTTGGGAGTCATTTATTACAGTCTCAGAGAGAACCAGAGAGAAACTTTAGTCATATTTGGCGTTTAGGGGACAAGTAATAAATGGAAATTTGACCTGAAGCTGCCTCACAGTAAGTCTACCTCTGAGCTCATCTTAAAACGATTTCCCTATTTGCTAAATGTAGACATACAAATATTTAGCAACAATGAGAATTCTCACACTAATTTGCAGACCCACAGAGTAAGTACTATATTTGTAACAAAGGCTCTCATTTCTTACCAATATAGAAAATTAAACAAAATCCTGAGTGGTGAAAGCAATGTAGGGCACATGGATCCCTCATTCTTAATTTCTGAAACAAAGAAGCAAAATAAAACAAAACACAAAACCCCTACACACAGCCCATATCCACAGCATAACTAGAAAACAGAGAACATCTAAACTTAAAATTACTTGTCAGTAGAAAAATACACACCAAATCCTAGCAAGATGTCTCCCACTTTTCCTGCCACACGATTTAGACATTTCTGGAAAATGGCATTGAAAGACTATAGAGGAATTTGTGGCAAGCCTAAAAATGTGAAAAACAATGCCAAGAAGAAAATCCACGACAATGCAAAGAACACAGAGCACTGTCTACAGGGAAAATGTTAAAGTGCCTTCAGAACCTCTGGAGTCAGTCTTGAGAAAGCCATGTTTCAAGGGAAAAAGAGGGTTAGAGGGAATGTAGGGGTGCCTTTTGGAAACTGAGCAGAAAAAGGAAAAATAAGCAAGAGGAAAAACTTCAGTCTCTTTCAAGATTAAAAAATACAAAATAAAAAGAGACACAAAACTTCTCTCATATCTTTTCTCTCACCTATGCCCCTTCTCCAAATCAGTAATCATTGTTACAATAACTAAAGATATGCTTTTGAACCTGGAATCTCATAAACCACCCAAACGTTTAGCCTTATCTGTAGAATTCAGAGAGGCATAAACAGTCTACCTACCTACCCACCTATCTACCTACCTATAAGATATTGAAAAATAAATACAAAATCAACCCCCAAACAACTGAAGTAATGAACATTCTTCCAAAGAAACAAGAGTTTATTGAACTGAAAAAGAAAATTTAATCAAGACAAAATATATCAAGAATGATGATTAAATTAAAATTCGCCTAAGAAAGAATAAATAAAATGGAAAACAAATAAGAGGCATTTAAGAAAAATAGAAAAACAGGGGCACCTGGCTCAGTCGGTTAAGAGTCCAACATCGGCTCAGGTCATATCTCACAGTTTGTGGGTTTGAGCCCTACATCGGGCTCTGTGCTGACAGCTCAGAATCTGGAGCCTGCTTTGGATTCTGTGTTTCCCTCTCTTTCTACCTCTCCCCCACTCGTGCTCTCTCTCTCTCAAAACTAAGTAAACCTTAAAAAAATAAAAAGAAAAAAATTAGAAAAATAGAGAATAATAAAATTTAGATAAGGAAAACAGTAAAAAGGGTCAGAAAGAAAATGGTTGAAATAGACATGCAAAGAATAAATAACATATGTATAATTGGAGTTCTGAAGAAGTGTTTAAAATGACAACAATGGAATAGAAATCATATTTTAAAGTATAATTTGTTATTTCCACTTTCAGTAATAACTAAAGAACTCCGATAAGACAAACTTGTTTGTAGACAACTCTACATCTTAAAAAATACAAAAGTTAGCTATTGGAGGGAGAATAGAAGCAGAGAGATTCTACGGAGTCCATGCTTGGAAGCAAGAGTTACAGAGCATGAGTTCTGTATGTTTGTTTGTTAGCCCAGGGAAGGTGCAGTTTTTAGGAGCACTGGTGGAAAAACTACAGTCTTTTTGGCCAGAGAAACCAGAGGACTTAGACTGACACAAACAATCACTGGCAAGGCAAAAATATTTCCCAATGAGAAAGAGCCAGAGAAAAAGTGTTTAACTTATGTCTGTCCCATATCTGGATAATTTATGAACCCTGAATGGTTGGAGCAGTCTCAAGACAACTTAGCCAAAAACAAAAGCTACTTTCTGAGATTGGAGCTAATTCCCAGGAATGCATTTGTAGTTCAAGTCCAACCAAGTTAAATACCTGCTAAAAAGAGACAAGCAAAAAAAACAAAACCTAAAATCCAAGGCTCATCAGCAACAACAAAAATGACTGAATCCAGAATCTTCTCAACATAACAATAATGTTTAGAATTCAAGCCAAAATTCTCTGACATATGAAGAAGTAGGGGAAGAGAACCCATTCTCAAGAAAAAAACAAAAATCAATGGAGACCAAACCTGAGATGATGAAAATTTTATAATTAGCAGACAAGAATTTTAAAGAAGCTAATATAAGTATCTTCAATGATGGGGGGGAGGACACACACACTTGCAATGGATTAAAAGAGACACACAAGCTGAAAATGAAGGGATGGGAAAAGATATTCTATACAAATGGAAACAAACAAATAAAAAAGTGGGGATAGCTATAATTATATCAGACAAAATAGACTCCAAGTCAATGACTAAAATAAGAGACCAAGAATGTCATAACATGATAAAGAGGTCAATATAAAAAGAGGATAAAACATTTGTAAATATTTATGCACCCAACATAAGAGCACCTAAATATATAAAGCAAATATTAACAGACCTGAAGAGAGAAATAGCAATACAATAATAGTAGAAGACTTCAATATACACTTTCAACAATGGATAGATCATCTAGATGGAAAATAAATAAAGAAACATTGAGCTTAAGCTACACATTAGAAGAGATGGACTAATAGACATTTACAGAGCATTCTATCCAACAGCAACAGAATGTGCATTCTCCTCGAGAGCACATGGAACACTATCCAGGATAGATCGTATGTTAGGCTTTAACTAAGACTCAATAAACTTAAGATTTAAATCATAGCAAGCATCTTTCTGACCACAATGGTATGAAACTAGGAATCAATTATAAGAACCAGAAAATTCTCAAATAAATGCAGGTTAAACAACATGTTACCGAATAACCAATGGGTCAAAGAAGAAACCAAAAAAGAAATAAAATATCTTTATTCAAATACAAATGGAAATACAATATACCATTAGTAGGTAGCAAAAGAAAAGGAAGTTCATTAGGGATAGATGCCTACATTAAGACAAAAGAAAGAGCACAAATAAACAACCTAACTTTACACTTCAAAGAACTAGAAAAAGAAGAACAAAAGAAGCCCAAAGTTAGTAGAAAGAAGAAAATAACAAAGATCAGAGCAGAAACAATTGAACTAGAGAATAGACAGACAATAGAAAAGATCAATGAAACTAAGAGCTGTTTTCTGAAAACATAAATAAATAAGATAGACAAGCTTTTGGCTAGACTTACCAAGAATAAAAGAGAAGATCCAAATAAATAAAATTAGAAACAGAAGAGGAGACATGACAACTGATACCACACGTTAAAAAAGAGAAGTAATTTTTGAAAACTTCAGCAAAATGGTAGATTTTGAGTAACTGATTGTTGAAGTTAGTGCAGAGAACAAAGGAAGAACAATACTATGTTATATACTCAGTGCTGTATGTTCCATGTTGTATGTTCTAACAAAACTGAAATAGGGCAGCTAAAAGATGGGAGGACAAAGGTAAAAGAAAGAGGAAATTTGAATGAAATCATCAATTTTTTTTATAAGCAATAGGTGGGAATTTAGGATACCATTAGAACTGACAAAGTAGCAAAGCTTAAAAAGGAAAGTATAGAGCGAGGACATTAAGATGGTCTGAATATAAAAGTTACTGCTTTCACAAAATACAGAGATTGTTAAATCTGCAAAAATTAAATAGACAAATGATAGAGAAGGGAAAGCTCTTCTTACAGTAGAAACCAACCAAACCAGTGGTCACCACTTAAACTGTACGTTAAACAAGACAGACTTAATAGATGTTTGTAAAACATTCCAGCCCAAAACAGCAGAATACACATTTTCCCCAAATGCACATAGAACATTCTCCAGGATAGATCATATATGATGACCACATGGTCAAAATTAACATACCCAGTAACTGGATTAATCAACAGCATGTGCTCCTGATATTATGCAGTAAGCAGCCTCATTTCTATTGCATTCTCTCCAACAAGGCATAACTTGAATCTCACCATAAGGAACCATCAAGCAAACAGACATTAAGAGACAGTTGATGAAATAACTAATCTGTTCTACTGATTTTTGCCGTCGTTGTTTTTACTGTCAAGGGTATTACTGTACAACTGGATATTTAAGAGAATTCTATGTTTTAAGAACATGTACACTATAGTATTTGGAGGTAAAGGAGTATCATGTGAGTCATATGCTATTAAATGATTAAGAAAAACAATAAGAGGTAACAAGAAAAAGGAGAAAGAAGAAGGGACAGGGATAATGGAGAAGGAAAGGAGAGAGAAGAAAGGACCAAGTGACTCTGGGCGAAAGGCATCAGAGGATTTTTATGCTATGCTTGCAGTTTTTATGTAAGTTTAAAATTATAGAAAAAATAAAAGAAAAAATATGTTCAATGAAAAAAAAATAGTCTTATGGGACAGATGCTTAGGAAAGCCTCCTGGTGTAGGACTTGAAAGCTTCATGGGTGGTTAATACAGTGATGTGTCCATTTAACTTTCCGGCTTGACCAGTGGGGAAGGAGGACTGGGCTTGCAGAGCTCATTAGTGATTGTTAAGCTTAATCAGGGGAGACACCAATTAAAGCTGCTGCTGCATATGTCTCCTTATTAGAACAAATCACTAGAGCCCTTGGGACCTGGCAGATAGCTATTGATTTCATTTCTTTTTTTCTGTCCTGATAAAGAGCAGTTTCCAGAGATAACACTATGAATGAGTACCTTTTCTTGGGGTTGTGTAACCATCCAGCTTTGTCCCAAGTAAACATCTTGACCAGCAGAAATGTGCTTTATGGCAAAGGAAATATGGAATGGAATATGGTACCGGAGGATGAAGTGTTTATAGCCAACTGTGGCCTTATGGTAATTGCAGGTGTGAGAACTGAAGCATCAACCTGTATTTCCTTCCTTACTGTGTCAAGTTTATATTTGCACATTTAAGTAATTTCCCTTTTATTTTGACTCCTTCTTTCTTCCATTTAATACTGAATTTACCTTGGACAATGTTACTATTTTGTTCATAGCGCATGATATCATCATGGAGTTGCCTCTCCAGTGGAAGGGGAATGGACACCCCCTTCGAAAAAGAAGGCGCTGCTGTTCTTTAAGCAGGACACAAGGGTTCATGACGCTTCATTATCATCTCCTTGGGAGGAAAGTGAGTGTATTTTCAGCTGCATAAGTGATAGCTTGATTTTAGTGGGAAATCCTCTTCCTTTTTTCTTAAAGCCTAAGAATGAGGAAAAGGTTGTTTAGGACTCTTCCATGTTCAAGGATAGATTGTAGAGGACATTTGCCATTTGTGTCTGCCCAGCTTCAAACTTCAAACCCTAGAAGAATGATTTAGAAACTGAGGATAAGAGAGAGAGGGTTTGTGGTTGGCTGTTGCAGACTTAAGCATTCATGGAGGGAAATAACATCAACAGCCTGTGGTTGTTGTCCTTCATTCCTTGGTCACTGACTATTTTCAAAGCCTGTTTTTGAGCATTACTAATCATTTTGTGAGCGACCCAATAGAATTCCAAAAATCCAGCAGCTGATTCAATTAGTGTATTGAATACAATCCAAACTAAGCTATTAGAGCAAAGAATCTCACAAATATAGTATTTTTTTTTGTCAGGTAAGAGTTGAGATGGATGGAATTCAGCACTGTCAGGCAACTTTTCTCCCCAGCTTCTTGCAGGGAATCAGATTCCTTCTATCACGATGCTTACATCTCTAGGGTGTTGTTCTGGTGTTTTTCCCTGAAGCTGGATCACCAGCACCGTGCCTACATTCCACCCCGTGGAAGGGGGAAGAGAGAAGTGGAGGACAAGCAATTTCCTCTTAGAGGAAGGATGTAGAAGTTGCAGAGATCATTTCTTCTTGCATTTGATTTTTGTGAGTTTAGTCACATGACCACTCTTAGCTCCACGGGAGGATACAAGAGAATAGAGTCATTAGCTGGGCTGCTTTGTGCCTTAATATAATATAGGAAAGTGAAAGCATCTATTGTTACAGTAGTATTGTTAAAGTAGAAATGGATCCTGGGGAATCTAATGCTGCACCACATTTGGATGGAATCAACTGCTGTTGTTTATAACTGAAAACTCCTGAGTAGTACAGCCACCTTTTAGCTGTTAACTTTCCCTTAACTCTCTATGCAAATATTGGAAACTATGAATCTGTTTTTGTAGGGTGTTATGATCAATATTTAAACATTCTCTAGCTCCTCCTTTAACCTTGCTGAGTCTGTCCCCAGTGCATTTAAAAGATGGATCTTGAGAAACTTAACAGAAGAGCAGGGGGGAAGGGAAGGGGGAAAAAAAAGTTACAGAGAGGGTGGGAGGCAAACCATGAGACTCTTGGATACTGAGAACAAACTGAGGGTTGATGGGGGGGTGGGGGAGAGGGGAAAGTGGGTGATGGGTATGGAGGAGGGCACTTGTTGGGATGAGCACTGGGTGTTGTATGGAAACCAATTTGACAATAAATTATATTAAAAAATAAGTAAAAGATGATTCCTTTTACACAAGTTTGACTTTCTTACAGTACAGCAAGGTAAGAGAGAATTTCTAGTTCACGGTGGGTTACTAAATACTAGAATAAACTATGAAAGGAGAGACCAGACCTGCCCACATGAGGGGTTATTTAAAACAAGATACATTCTTGTTCTTTTCTGTTTGCAACAGTTTGCTTGGGCACCCAGGTACATATGAATAACATTCCTATTTCTAAAAGGATTTGAAGTGGCTGAAGTCTAAAAGTCACAAATAAAATTACAGGGACCCTGGGTGGCTCCGTTGGTTAAATGCCCAACTTCGGCTCAGGTCATGATCTTTCAGTTCGTGAGTGCAAGCCCCTCATTGGGCTCTGTGCTGACAGTTAAGAACCTAGAACCTGCTTCAGATTCTGTGTCTCCCTCTCTTTCTGCCCCTCCCCTGCTCACTCTCTGTCTGTCTCTCTCTCTGTCAAAAAAAAAAAACACCAAACATTAAAAATAAATTAAAAAAATAAAAAACACAAGTAAAATTAAAGCAAAAACTAGAAACACAACAAAAAGTTTAAAAGAGATAAAATGAATGAGAGTAGAAACAGGATAGGGCAGGAAATCATTAATTAGAACAAAGAAAATTACTGCAAATGAGCAGAGAGATTCACACTCAGCTTTCTAACAGCTAATCAATGAGATACGCTCCAATGCCCAAATGGTTAAATGGGTGTGTAGTGTGTGTGTGTGTGTGTGTGTGTGTGCACCTTCTGAAAGTTTTAGACTAGAAAAGTCACTTACAAATTTGCTCATATTATTAAAAATGAAGGAACTTGAAAGTACTCCAGCAATGAAAAGATTAAAAGGCACTGATGAAACTTACCTACAGTGTTTATTTGAAAAGCTTTCCATTTTGATTTGACGCTTTTACTTATAACTCTAACCTGGCCTGTGGTCCATCAAATCACCTCCTTTCTTCACTGCTATAGCTGCTAATTCTCGAGCAGAAAAATTAAAGACTTTCTAGGGAGACTGGAGAATTAGAAGTTGCCTGGTGGAGTGTTGGTGAGGGTCTGTTTGTGCACACGTACGGCCTTGCTCTGATGCATGGGTTGACAACAGAAAGAATATCAAGGGCATGAGATTTTTAAAGGAATTATGAGGTGGGGAGGAGACAAATCACTCTATTTTCATCCCTGAGATCCTTTGTGATGGTGAAGCCATTTTTACATTTAGTTCCAAAGATGAGCTGCTTCTGGTCCTGTTCCACCTGTGATGCAGGAGTAGAGTTTGTAAGGTGACGCCTCCAACCACAGCTCTGAACCAAGTCTCTTGTTTCATTGACTCCATTGTAATACAGAGTGAGGTGTAAGCCTCAGCTTTCCTTCCTCTCTACTCTGTAATTGGTGTCACTCAAAGGTGGAAAGGTTTGGCAGGAAGGGGAAACCAAGTCTGGGCTTTGATAGCACACATAATGCCCACGAGGAAATTCTTTCCAAGAAGTTTCCCATTGGAGCAAGATCTCTTCATTTTCTTTTTATTGTGATGGTGCCATTCTGTGAGCAAACTTGTTTCAGAAGAAAGTCTGCCTAATATGGCACAGAATTGGGCTGAATATGTTTAGCTTTCTTTGGATGACTAGTAAAATGCAAATACCCTTGGAGAGTAGCTACATTGCCCATTACTAAAGGTTTTCAGTCAGGCCTTTGAAATTTTGGCAAGAGTAGCCAATAAATTGGTACTTCTAGGAAAATACATTGGCATATATTTTTTAAGTTTATTTATTTAGTTTTGAGAGAGAAAGAGTGTGTGAGCAGGGGTGGGGCAAAGAGAGAGAGGGAGAGAGAGAATCCCAAGTAGGCTCTGTGCTGTCAGCAAAGAGCCCAATGTGGGGCTCAAACTCATGAATCCTGAGATCATGACCTGAATCAGACCCAGCTGAGCCACCCAAGTGCCCTGCATTGAATTTAAAAGACAGGGGTATACAGGTTTTCCCTGCTGAAAGCAGAAAATTCCTATGAAACCCTTTGAAAGCCAAAAGGGCATAAAGCAAAAAAGCAATAATGATTTTGTGAAAGTGAAAGTCCTCCCCTGATCTGTAGTAATATGAAGACCATAGAATTTGATTCTCTAGAACTTTTTATCTGAAAACTCTCAGATGTTCTCATCATTTACCTTAATTGAATTTTTAAATTTGTTTAAGGACAGGGTTTCATAACCACATTCATTGGTGGAAATTTTAGAGAAAGGGGAGTTAAAAGATTTCATGTAATCTCTAATGAACCTTTATTTGACATGTTATCATCTGTTGCTTAATCAGGTTGTCTAAATTATAAAGCTATTTTTTTAAGGCAAGGATTCTCTTCCCACATCCTCCCTGAAAGTGTTGTACATATGGTGACCATATATTTCCAAATCAAAATTAAGTAAGTGGTTAGACTCTGGTAGAGTATTTGAAATATGAAATATTTGAGTCTGAAATCTGAATCAAGAACATTGCAAGATCATTTTTTAAAATGAATTTATGCCATGTGAGTAAATGATACTATGTTGATTTCTAATGCTGAAATAGATCAATCCTATGAGCAAGGACATTTGTTTTTGGTTTGAATAACTCTGCAAAAAAGTTCATACTTTAATCATTGCACAATGATTTCTCCCACCCTTCTTGCCTTCCATATTCTAGGCTTCCCTCTTCTTGCCATACTCTACCCTCTTTCCTCTTCACTCTCTTATGTTTACCCCCCTCCCTCTTTCTTCCTGTTCTCTCTTTACCACTTGATCCCTTCTTTCTCTCCCTTCCCCACCTCTCTTTGTGGTTAATGGAAAGAAAATTGGAATGAAACTTACTCAAGCAAGTTGGGGAACAGAGTAGCTCATATCCGGATAGACTCCTGTAACCCTCACTCCCTAATTGTGTGAAAACAAGATTTTATTTCAGCTTCATGAGTCAGTGTGCTAGAGAGGTAGATTCTTCTTTCAATAGGAAATAACTTGCACATGTAAGGTTGCTTTTGAAAAATAAATTGCATGTGAGATGACTCTTTTGAGTGACTTAGAATATATGGTGTCAAGAGGCCAAATCGATCATGTTTGTGAGCATATCTTTCACAACTTTCGCGAATGGAGGAACTCGGATTAGACATCCACACCCTACAACTACATTAACAAGTGACCAGAAGTAAGTTATTAATAGTCAATGTGGATGCTGGTCTTATAAACTCTTATGAGAATGACCTCTGTATTTCCTTAAAATCATTTGCTATCTCCAGGAAAATGAATAGAAAGATTATCAAAAGCTATCCTTTTCCATGAGATTTGGTCATTGATTATGAAGGCTTTTGAGTTAGGTTTGAGTTCTTTCAAACCTTGGGTTTGGTTATGGGTTGGGGGGGGTGTGGTTAGATCGCTCCATTGTAAAATCACTCTTTTATTTTTCCTCTTTTCTCAGTCTTCTTTGGAAGGAAGATACTATGCAGATCCCACACGTGAGTAAGTAGTTATGGTCCCTTCCTTGATGGAAGAATATCTAAATAATTTATTTGAAATTCTTCTGCAGGGGATAGTTATCTCTTCTCCTTCATTTATTTATTTATACTATTTGTTTATATTTTGTATGGACTTCTGAATATTTATTTTATGCTTTGAGTTACTGCCCAACACAAGGCAGATGGTAATTTCAAAAAAAATTTTCAATTATATACTGTGACTTTTATTTGCAATAATATAATGGTATTTCAAAGGTACTTTGGGGGCTCAAAACTAGGATTTCTAAGTCAATATGTGCATATTCTATATGTGATATTTCATATAATAAAGCTGTGAATGGTGCAAAATATTATGTATATGCTATTTTTTTCATATCTGCGTAATATAGTTTACATATTTTGTGGTATTGAGATTTCACAAAATTTATGGTGCCAAACTTGCATTTAATGTTTACTTTAAAAACATATTTGTGGACATTAAAAGTTTTGGACACAGGACATTACATTTTAATTTTTAAAGATTTTTTTTTATCTCTACTACGTTATTAAGAATACTTTGTATAATGTCAAAGCATTATAGCTGAAGACACTAAGATCAATAAATACCCAAATAAATGTTCCGTATTTAACAGAAGAAGAGAAAAATCCCTAAACTGCTATCCTCCAGGAAATTGCACCAAACCCAAACTATTGACATTTTTAAATAAAATAACTCGCTTGCTTTTTAAAAATAAGCATAATCTCATTCTATGAGTATCAATCATTCTAATAATTAACTGTAAACCTCAGAAGAAAATGAGCCATGTAAAAGAAGGACTGATTGTAAATCCTCGTCTTACCAAACCATCCATCATTCTAAATGGATCTCCTTGTATTCTGCTTCCCGAATGCATCAGCAATCTCCCAGAATTCCCCCATGGAGTGTGGATAAGAGGAGTTGATATATCACCATTCGTCTTTAGCTATGCACTACAAACATAGGCTGGTCAGGCAGTCTTAATCCTTTTAATATCACAGGTAATTTTGAGACTCCAAAGAAATCTATGGATAGATTGTCTCCCAGGAAGGATACTTAGAGCACTAACTGGATCATGCAGCCTCCTAAGATCCATATGTGGCCCCTGAATTTGTTTCAAAAGTGATTGGTCTAAGCCATTTTGTGACTCCAAGCGGGGAGCCCTGGGGAGGAAAGGGACTGGATTTCCTTCTCTGGATACGTGAAGGATAGACCTTAATTTCTTCTTGACCTCAGTCCAGGTGTTTATTCTTTTGTCCTCCCCCAAAGGAACCACCAGTGCTGAGACAGAAATTCCATAAAGGCAGAAATGGAGGGTATCCCTAAGCTGAACACATTGTTTAGACTGAGCTACAATAAACTTGTTTGAATAAATGAATGGATTAATGGATGTAAAGATGCATTGGGCCCAACACTAGTTTTCTTATTAAATTCACAATGGCAGCAACAGCAATACACACACACACACACACACACACACACACCTGTAACTTCCGTAACTTTTCTTTAGACAATCAACACTAATGTAAGACAGTGAGAAAAAAAAGAAAATCCTACAATTTCTAGGATTTTTATAGAATGAGGTGAAGAACTGTAGTTTGGTGGTCCTGCTTCTTACAAATCTGTCCCACTCTGTGTTGGTCCCATCAACTCAAGTGTCAGGATTTGTGGATCAGCAGAAGGAAGTCTTAGCGACATCACAGGAAAACAATGTCAACAATTATCAGAGCTGGTTCCTATAACTTCTAAATCAAAGGAGAGGCATATCATGTCACAAGTGCTTTGTAGCAGGAAGCCAGATGCCAGCATAAAATTTTGCTGGGTTCCAAACTCTCCAGGCCAAATGAGGACAAGAACAACACTTTTGCACCTTGGCTTTTGTAAATAGCTCATATTCAGCTTCTCTGAAAACATACTACCCACAGTTATTCTTGGAAAGGAATTTTGAAAAAGGTAAACTTGTTCACCAAATTACTGGATACTTACAGAAAGTGAAATTGTAGCAGGGAGAGACGAGCAGTGATTGTTAAAGTCGGTTTCGTGTTCGTGTTCATGTAATTGTAGAAGCATGTGATAGTTTAAAATGTTGGTAAATGATTATTTTAACCTATTATTATGGAGAGTGTTTTGAATATTCAAAGAAGAGAAAATGGCATAACAGACTCTTATATAGCCGTCACTCATCTTCAATAATTATCAATCCTTGTCCACTTGTGTTTCTTCTACGTTCCAACCCATTTTTCCCAGCATCCATTCTCCAACACCAGATTATATAGATGCAAATCCAAGACCATATACTTTTCTTCATTATTTTACCATGCATATCTAAAAAGGTAAGGATTTTTAAGGCAAACATAACTGTAATAGCATAATCACACCCTCCCCCCAAAAAGCGATTTTTTTAACGTTATCTAATATGTAAGTAATTATTTATTTTTCATTTTAAAGATGATAGGATCATATAGACCTAAGTCAGAAGCACCAAATGTACTGAAGTTATTTTGTTTGGGAATAGATACTAAAATTTATTTTGTTATGTAGCATATGTTAGTAGGAATTCACTTTTTAATTTGTTTTACAGAAGGTAAATGTAAACAAAACTTAACTTTGTTACAAGGGTAGAATAAGAAGGAACCATAAGCAAACAAAAAGCTCAATGTGGTCACTGAAAATAGCTGGCGTTCCTGCCTGATGATTTCTCTTTTCTCTGAGGAAAAAAAGAGATGAATTTCTGTGCTAAGAATGAGTGGGATGTGATGGGAAAAGGAGTTTTAGGAAAGTAGAGGAGGTCAAAAGCAGTCTTATGTAGATATCTAGTTTGAAATGGGACACACACTCTCACTAGCGATCTCCAGAGCAGATTTTCCTAACTTCTCTTAGCATATCCCTGATGATATGGGAGCACCAAAGGAGCGACTCTGAAAAAAATGAGACTGAAAGTTAGACTATAGGAACACACAACACTCATTTTAAGGAAGAAAAATGTAGGTTAAGAACAACTTTTAAAACCTTATCTCCTGGCAAAGTCTGGTTCCATGTCATGAAACAAATTTAATATTCTTGATCTAAAACTTCAAATAGATTAATAGATGAAGGAGAGTAAAAGTGTACTAAACTATTCCTCTCATATCAAGAGGACCAAAAATAAGCATTTCATTTTGGTCTTTGATATTTAGATAAATGTAGGTTAAACAGTGCTTCTGAAAAACTTAAAGGGAGTTACTCGAATTATTATAGCATGTAGACCTTCAAAAGCACTTATTAATTTCAGCCAAAAAACCAACAACAAAAACAGAAACAAAAAATTCACATGTTAAAAGCTAGGAAAAAAGATATCAGTGAACAATTAAAGGAAAAGAAGAAAGCATAGAACCAAATGATTATAACAGAAACGAACTGATTAAATCCCCCCAATTTAAAATCAAAGGCTGTCAGATCAAAGTGTAGTAATTAAATGCTACTTACAAAAAAGAAATTTCTAGAAGACTGAAAGGTTAGATGTGAAAAATGAAGAAAGTTGTTTTGGGAAAATTTAGAACTGAAGAAAGTAGAATACTACAGTAGATATTAGGAACTCAATAAATATAATAAAGATCAACGGGAAAATTTCGCTACTTGTACAAAAGATCCCCTGATAATATTAAATAATTCAGTGTACAATAAGTATATGACTCCTAGAAACTTTTCCACAAAAGTGCCCATTGGCACATTTATATAAAAACTTGTTCAAAATCAAGATGGAATGGACTAATGTATCACAAGCATGAGAGATTTTATCATGACACTCTGTTGTTGAAAACGAGGCAAATACAATACAAGTGAGTTTATGCAAGATCTGAATAATACGCTCTATCAGATTAAAAACAATAAACATTATGCCATACCACTTTTTCAGCATCCATAGAATACTCACAAAGTTTGCTCGTGTATTAGAGCATAAAAAACCTTAATATATCCTAAGTGGGTGAAATTGTATAAGGTCCACTTTCTGATCAAAAGGCCTGAGAAATGAATCACAATGAGAAACATCCCAATGTCTTAACACCTTTCAGACCTGTCTCAGAAGCTCCTCCCTGTCCCTTGCACCTGATTCTATTCATTCTGAGTGGCTCACTGAGAACAGCCTACACCTAAGAGAAGGTAACTTGGGTTCTACCTTTTGAAGCGAGTGCCCCAATGTTTGCGAGCATATTTTAAAGCACCACATTAAACTGTTTTAAAATATCAATAAATAAACTGTGTTACATATCAAAGTTCGTGGAATGTGATTACAATTTTTATTATTTAACCAAAAAGAATGAAGATGAATGAAGGTGGAGAAAAAATTTTCACTTCAAGATGCCAAGGAAAACAGCAGAAACATCCCCATGCACTAAGATCAATGCCAAAATTAATGAAGTATGTAAATAAGTAAAAGGCAAGAAATATGGAAATGTATGAAATATTTTTAGTCCTGGTGCTCTGAAAAATCCAATGAAATGGACTTACATCTGAGAGAGAGAATGAATAACCATAGACACATTGCATTACAAATTTGGAAAGTGACAGAACCACAAATATAGGGCTTTATTTCATTGTAAAAGAAAACTATTTAAAATTTATGTTAATATGTGTTTAAATTGCATCTAAATAGGCAATTCATTGCAAATACAAATTTGTAAAATCACCTAAAGAAGAATTTTTTTTAATGTTTATTTGTGAGAGAGGGAGAGAGCCTGAGCAGGGGAGGGGTAGAGAGAGAGGGAGACACAGAACTCGAAGCAGGCTCCCAGCTGTCAGCCCAGAGCCCGACATGGGGCTCGAACTCATGGACCGCAAGATCTTGACCTGAGCCAAAGTCAGACGCTTAAACCGACTGAGCCACCTAGGTGCCCCTCAAGAAGAATTTGCAAAATTCTGTTTTCTCCCCTCCAGTTATTCCAGGCCCAGAAGGTTTTACTTTGAGTTCTTTAAGATATTCAGGGAGTTGATTCATCTGATGCTATTAAACTATTCCACAACCTAGAAAATCTGAAAAAGTTTCAAATTAATTTTAAGAAGGAAATAAGAGTCAGGTACCCAAAGTGATGACGAGAAGAAAATTAATCAATTTGTAGATCTGTTTTAATTATAATACGTATAGACTATCCTGAATGATATCAGAGGTACAGTGGCGGAGAAAAAATGTGAATTCATTGGACTTTTAAAATCAATTCAACAATTATCTGCTTGAGATACATCAAAAACAAAAAGACACTGGCAGGTTAAAGAAAAAGAATGAAAAATATAAAATAAGAAAAGATAAGCGCCACACACAAAATAACAACCAAAAAAAAACCCCTCAAAACGAATTTAAGCTAATAGCATTAAAGCTGAACAAAATAGAGTTAACTATTAGAAAAATATTTAATAGAAAACGTGGGGAGTCGTGTTCTATTGATCAAAGTAGAATGTGGTAAAGATAGGATAGTCTTGAATCTTGGGGCACCTGGGTGACTCAGTCGGTTGGGGCTCCAACTTCAGCTCAGGTCAGGGTCTCAGGGTCCGTGAGTTTGAGCCCCGCATCAGGCTCAGAGCCTGGAGCCTGCTTTGGATTCTGTGTCTCCCTCTCCCTCTGCCCCTCCCCTGCTCACACTCTGTCTCTGTCTCTGTCTCTGTCTCTGTCTCTCTCTCTCAAAAACACACAAACAAACAAACAAACAAACAAACAAAGGATAGTCCTGAGTCTTTATAAACTAAATACGTGGCTTCACGACATGCAGATTTAGGAGCAAATGATCGGCACAATATTTGTAATAGTTGAGGAACCAATTCAGAAATTATATGTTGGGCATGTTTTTGAAATTTTCATATTTTCTGGTCTACTTGTTGTGCTTCTCGGAAAATATATCTCAATAAAAACAATCCTAGGGAAGGGAGACAAAAGTTTATGTCCACATATGGTCGGTACAGAGTAATGATCCAAAACATAGACTCGGGGGCCAGAGTGTCTGGGTTAGAAACCCTGTTTTGTGTCAGGAGCTAAGTGAATTCTTTGCGCCCCACTTTCTCCATCTGTAAAGTGGAGATGAAAAGCCCCATTTCACAAGGTCCCTTCCCGTCAGTTAAATGAGTTGATAAATGTAAAGTGCTTAGGACAGTACATCTTACATACCAATCTGTATATACGTGTTTGCCGTTATTAATTTTATCAGTATTAATATTTCTGAGAAGGCAATAAGGAAAGAAAAGGTGACTGACTATCCCATATGATGGGGGGGCGTGGTTAAGGAATGTCTATTAAGGGAAAGCTTTGCTGGCATTGAAAGCTAATGGCTAGGAAGACGATGCTAAAACATGCTAATGATGTAATGGTAAGTAAAAAAGAAATCTACAGATGACGATGTATGTTTCCCCTCTACCATCATCTACACTAGATTTTGTTTCACAATTTTTCTCATTTACAGTTGAAAAAAGGGCAATAACAGAAAAGGGGGCACCTGGGTGGCTCACTCAGTCGAGCATCTGACTCTGGATCTTGACTCAGGTCATGGTCTCACAGTTGTGGGATTGAGCCCTGTGTCGGACTCTGGGTTGAGTGTGGGACTCGCTTAAGATTCTCTTCCTCTCTCCCTCTGCCCCTCCCCAACTTGTGCGTGTGGGCTCTCTCTCTCTCTCTTTCTCAAAAATAAAAAATAAATAAATCAAGTTGAAAAGGGCAGTTTGTTCGACCTTTCATTTTCTAAGTACCTTTCTCTCGACGAGATGGTAAAAAGGCTTGGAAGAGAATTCAGATCAGGATTCAGAGTTCGTGAAATCACTATTTTGTTTCTTCGCAGGTGATTAGCCGGTGCTGGAACCACAGCTGCAGAATCAGCTTGGCATGACCCTCCCAATTTCTGGCAAATGTGTATTTCCTTGCCTCATTTATTTTCTGTTATATTGCCCTAATTGAATTATTCACACTTGCACCTTTTCGCTGACTCATTTTTGAAATGTAATTTTTCTCCCCACGTTTGTTGCCAAATATGTGCTTTCACTGCTAAGGATGGGGTTGAGATTGGCCATTCTGGACATGGATGGCCTCTTGGTGTTATTTCATATTTCCTGATGTACGTGTTCCCCCTCACCAAATGCTCAGACACTAAAGCACCCAAACTTGATGTGTTTCTGAGATGCAGGTTCTGTTCCGACCTGCACTGGGTGTGACACGTGGAAATGCTCATCTATTAAGGTTTGGCCACTTCCATGGAGGACAGGCCAATGCAGGGAGGGACAGCTTTCCATGAGCATTTTATATGGGTCCCCTGACGGCTCAGCTGAGCAATACTGTCCAAATAGGGATCCAGGGACTGTTCTAAGTCATTTCTCACTTCAGGTGGATTGTCACCCTCCTTTGTCAGCCAGTGGCGCAAACAGAACTTTTCAGACTCAGGAGGCAGAGCTCCAGCTGACTTCAGCATATCTGCTCGAGATGAACGCTTGTAGCCAGAAAATAGGTTCAATGAGTAGTGAGGACACTCGACTTGGCATTAAAAGATGCTTTCCTACGTTTCTTGAGGTGTGCTTCAATTTGGGCCCAGCAATTCCAGAGATGTGGCTCAGCTCCCCTTTTATCGATCGCAGGCAATTCGCACTTTCCTATAACTCTTCTTTAAAAACCGGCTTCAAATTTAAGCAGCTGCTGCACATGTAGGAGGGTGACAGAGGCAATTTTGCACCCTGGGAAGAGCGTTACCATTGCTTTATGGAGAGGATCAGAGAAGCATGTCTAATCTAATTGTCTCTCAGTAATAGAGTCACTTTAAGACAGTCTCTTCTTGATGGAATTCGTTTCTGGTTTCTTAAATAGGGTCTTCTGCGTAATGTAGAGAGATTGGCTAACTCGGGTGTTGTGTGGCCTGAAAAGTAAGACTGATGGGTGAATCTACTTCCCAATGGCAATCCCTGCCCCTGGCTACTCTTCCAGGTCCTGTGGCGGGAGTGGTAGCTTCCCCCTGCCCCCCAAAGCCCATTGTGAACAATGGGTCAGAATAGTGCATTATGCAAACCAAATGCCATGGCTATTTGTTACCCGAGGCTAAAATTTCATTGCCTATTATATTTCCGATGCCAAACTATGTTGGGGCACCTGCAAATTACCCTATCAATGATTGTCCAAAAGCTTGTATTATAAGTGTATTTCAATATTAAAACGGCAGTATTAGATGCTTCAAACTCTTATATAAATCCTTTTCTGTTGTTAATTTGCTATGGAAACCTTAAATTACCTTGCAGATATAGTAAAGAATCATAATCATAATCATAACTGAAGTCCAAAATGAGGGCAGAAGGAGAAAACCTTGGTTTTTTAGCTTTTCCACAGTGGTCGTCCATCTACGCCAGTGACCATCCAGGCTTCGTGACCTGCGAACTTGGGCCGACTTGAGAGAACTTTCTTGGCAGGAAGTAAACTGAGGTATTCTCTGCACGTACTGTATCTAGTAGTAAATCTCTTTACACAAACGTATTCCCAGGGCTGCACTGGAAACTGCTACCTTCTTGCAAAGCTCACAAACTTGTAATGGCAGAAGCTCTAATCTCAAGGTTGAATTGAATTTTTTTTTCTTTATCCAAAATCTCTTGATTTTTATTTCTCAGCTCTCAGACACCGTCTGGAATGTGGCTCGATGCAGTAGCCTAACGGCCACATATGCTTGTGAGTGATGTGTTATTTGCCAGGGTTGTTATTTACAAAGTACCACAAATGGGGTGTTTGCACAGTAGATCTGTTCCAGACCTCTCTTCTTGGCTTGTAGATGTCTGTCTTCATGTTCACATGGGTGTTCTCCCTGATGCCTGTCTCCGAATTTCCCCTTTCTATAAGGTCACATTGGATTAGGGCCCATCCTAATGACCTCATTTTATTTTGATTACGTCTGTAACAGCCCTGTCTCCAAGTTCTGTCCCATTCTGAGATACTGTGGGTTCGAATTTCAAATTTGGAGTTTTAGAAGAGATGGAATTCAATGCATATGGTGGGCCTCCTCAGTCCTCTCGCTATGACATAGAATAGGCCTGTGAAACCTCCCTCCCAGATTAGGGTTCTCTCAACTTCACACGTGTTTCACCTGGGAAGCACTGTTTCCTGATTTCTGAACTCAAATTGCTCCTCACTGCTTCTGAAACTCAAAGCCAAGTGGTCACACGCTCCCCCCGTCCTGCTGCTGTTCCATCTCTATACCTCTTGTGCGGTAGAGGGATGTGCTTTTGAGATTTGATTTCTTTCTGTTCTTTCCCTACTTCCTTCAGAATAATCCAGATGAAATGGTAATGGTTTAATCTGCCGGTTTGGGGGGGGGGGTCTCCAATCTCTAACATAGATGCTCTTTGCTGGAATTGACACCTTATTTTTTTTACATAGATTCTGCCTTTGATATAGAGTGTTTCCCAACTCCCAAACTTGTGAAGAAGGCACACAGATCCAAGATTGGTCTTGCCATGTTTCCCCCCAGCCCCCTTGGCTCTAACAGCATAATAGAATTTGGGGCAAATGATCCAGCACTGGATTCCTAGCTCCAGAGCTAAAAGTCTGAGCTTGATTTTCACTAATGCATCAGAGATCATGGAAACTTTGGTGGGCTTGCCGTTTGAAAAAGGCATGTATTTTTCTATTCACTAATGCCTGAAAGGCCCGTATATGGAAAGGTACTCTTTCCTCTAAGGATCTTTGCCCCAGCTGTACTGTCTTAAGAAGACTGTAAGAAAAGGCTTGCCTATATTTATAAATCAAGCAGTAGCCTATTCCCTGCAAAAGGCATTTTCCTAGTCAGCGTCTGGCTTGATCCCTGTCACCTGAGCCTCTGCTAAAGTGTTTGAATTTTCTCAAACCAGGTAAGACCTGCAAGGTACTTGTTTTAGGCCTAATGTGCATAGCGCTAACTTCATAGTGACATCCACTTATCTGCAAACAGGGCCAACACCCAGCTGTAGTGACCTGCCAAAGTGAGAATTTCAAGTGACACACAACCAAACTTAAACCCACCCACCAGGTCTGAAGAACAAAAGGTCACTTGCAAACTCAGCCTGCACCCAACCTCATATGGCCACTATGAGTCTCTCAAGCTGCAAAGTCTAAATATCCTGCTCATATAATACCTACTGAAGTTCAGGGACCAAAGCCATGTGCCTTGAGTTCACTCACATCTCTCTGAGCTCTTTTGATCCAAAGGTTCCATTTTTTTTTTTCATTCTCAATGTTTCTGGCCCTGCATAAAAATGCCAGAGCTTGAGAGGTGCCCAATGAATAGTACCTCTCCCTCTTATCTGAGTTCTGAACCAGCTGGGAAATCAAGTTGATGGAAGACCAAAGGTACCTTTAAAAATTTTTTTTTAATGTTTATTTATTTTTGAGAGAGAGAGAAGGGGGTGGGGTGGGAGAGCAGGCAAGGGGCAGAGAGAGGGAGACACAGAATCAGAAGCAGGCTTCGGGCTCTGAGCTGTCAGCACAGAGCCCAATGAGGGGCTCAAACTCATGGACCCTGAGACCCTGACCTGAGCTGAAGTTGGAGGCCCAATCGACTGAGCCATCCAGGCACCCCCAACATGCTATCATAATTTCCAATAATGCTGACAATGGAGAATGTAGCATATGTCTGGAGGCAAATAAGCTTTGTTGAACTGAACCCCAGAATTACACAAATATACCCACCACTTACAGCAGGACTGGACCATCATAGGTATCCCCATGCAGGCAGACTGTCACTGTAGCACTTATGGTAGATAGGACAGACCGTAACCCATGCTTCGTGGGCACAGCAGCTCTGGAAAGCAAAGGGAAAGGCAGTGCCAGACCTATGTATGTCCATTTCCTCTCTTGAACTCATCAGTAAGAGTTTTCCTCCCCTGGTGAAGGAGAGAGGTGGGAAGGCCACACTAATGGAGCTCGTCCATATGGAAGGACCCATCAGGCATTGGGAGGAGGAGAGTGACACCCACACTCACCCCAAACTCACCCCTCACCACCAGAAAAACAAGTACATGCACACAAAAAACCTTTTTTACCCCACACTTCACACTCATCTCCTATTTCATTTTCATCTTCCATTCTTGTGATGTTTTCATCTTTTTAGGGCTCTCAGCACTCTTGGGCTATTGTCTCAAATATACAGAGTCCCTGAGTGGGAACTTCATCGGGGCCAGTCACCCCCAGGAAATGCTCCCATGTTCCTTGACCCCTATCAAAAATACCCGTCAAGTACACCACACGCTTCTCAACCTGGAGTTGCATCTGGCTGGTGTGAGTGGGAGATCTGAAACCACCAAGTAAATGTGGCCACCATATAAATGTGGCCCTCATTTAATAAAATGAGTCCCATTAGATCATCTGGAGGAAAATAACACCAGTAAGAGCAAGACCCCATTCTGTTGATAGTAATCAAATACGTCTACATTTTGGAATACAAGGCAAATTTATGTGGATTTTCAAGTAAAATATAAGGCTTTGAAGGGAACTGACCTTGACACTGGCTGCTTCGCACCATTCTCTTGGTGCCTCCAGGGACGTGCAGTCACTCTCTGTTGGTGCGGAAGTGGGGAAGGGGGGGACATGTGTCTCCATTAAACATTGGGAAAAACACTAAAGTGGCAGGAAAAAACAAGTATTCTGAAGTCAGCTAAATATTGTGGGCAATGTCCACTTTCCAGCTAAGTGACATTTCACAAGTAACTTAAATGAACTGGGCTCTGTTCTTTTATTTGTAAAATGAGACACAACTAAATTTTCTTACTGCATAAGGTTCATGTGAGGAACGATTGAGATAATATCCATATAAGTCATTAACACAGCGACTAACACATAGCGGAGGCTGCTGTTGAGATGACGCCTTCTTCATTGATTTCTTTATCCATTTAGCTGGCCATTAGTTCACCTGTTTACTCATTAACCCACATCCATTAATCTTTTAGTGTCTACTTTATATGTAAATACCTTAAGTCAGCAGGATAATCTAACACAATTCGTTACCAATGTCAATGGCATCCAGGTCCATAGGCGGATTACACTAAAAGCATTTGGATGTACAGAGGAAATTCTTTAAAAAGGTCTTAAATATGTCACTGATATTGCTATTCATTACACAAGTTAATAGAAAGGGGAGGATGTAAGAATTTTAGAACATTTTTGGAAATATCACTAAATATTTCTACTTAGTGACATTACGTTTTGGAAAATTATTTTTTGAAAAAGTACCATCTGTAACATAATAAAATATTTAATAGTAGAATGACTATTTTATATTTTAATTCTTATACGTCACATAATTTGTACTTTTATTACATAAACATAATTATATGAGTTTAATAATATAATATTTCATACAATAAAATTAGTAGGTTTTTGAAGCACGGGTTCTTTGTTTTTAGTCTGAGGCTGTTTTTTAAATTTTATTTATTTATTTTAAGTAAGCTCTAAGGCAAATGTGGGGCTCAAACTCATCCCCCCCACCTCCGCCCCGCCCCAGATCTAGTTGTCTGCTCCACCCACTAAGCCAGCGAGGCACTCCTAGTTTGAGTTCTTCACAGATTTAACACAAGTTAGTCTTCAAACTCTAGAGGCATTAACATGAATTGGATAAAGAATAAATAACGTTCGTGATGGGACCATGTGGGCTGAACCCCAGCACAGAGCATGGTCCTGGGAACTGGAGACTGGCTGACCCCAGCAGAAGCGGGCCATCATCCCGGAAGCCACTGGGGTGCATGGGACAGGTGTGCACAGCGCCCCAGCAGAGGTGTTACAGCTGTGGAAGCAGGCAGACCCTCAGTTGTCAGAAGCACTCTTTTAATGCCTTTGCAAAGATGCATTAAACAGGATAATTAAGTGAGCGAAGAATCTCTGAACCATAAATAACCCACGTAGGAAGCTGTGGGAGAGAGATCTATGAACGTGGCAGGGTTGGCTATAGCTCTAGAAGACGAAGGCTGGTACCTGATGTCCCTTCCTTGTGCACCTGCCAGGCTGTGACGGATCCAGCCAAAGTTGCGTCAGTGTATTCCGGCTAGATTTTTCTGGTTTCACTCTTGTTTTCGTGTCCTGCGCTTAAAACACAGGCGAGGGCACTTCAGAGCCTTATGTGACCTTAGAAAAATGGCCCTGTCCAGTTTCCAAGGTCTACACTTGAAGGGACTGATCAGGTTGGGTCTGACCTACCTTAACAGTGGTTGTGAGCAACTAACTGAGGATTGGGAAACCCTATTAAGATCTAGTTCCCTGAAAGAATCTGGTTTCTATGACCTCTCCTGGCGTGTTTCTAATCAGATGGTTGGAATTTAAGTGAGACTGTGCGAGGTGATGGGCAAAAGGGAAACAGAATCTCAGATAATACACACTGAGAGGAGTTCTCCAGGGGCGAACCCCTTGTTTTAGCAGTTCTGAGGAGTCACAGATGACATGAGGGATTTGCAGACAGGCTTCTGGGGCATTCTTCTAGTAAGTACCATGACTGAAGATTTTTGTGATGTCTGACTGAGATGAGAAAAGATGGCCTAGGAGGCTTCAGGAAGGAGTAAGTTCATGCTGGTACAGAGTAACTACTAACACTATCCAAAACATGAGCGATGGTGTAGACAGCACCAAAGAGATGGGCTCTGCCACCAAAATGGGTGGTCTTAGTCTTGATAGTGGCATTTGCTGAGCATTTGTGAGGTGCCCCCCACTGTGTGCACTATGCTTTATGTATATTAGCTCATTTGAACCTTACAAAAACACTCTGAGGAAGGTGCCAGTCCTATGGCTTAGTCTCACGGCATGTGTTTTGAGAAAAAGAAAATGAGACATGGGCTCCATGATGACTAAAAGACAAAGTCAGAACTTTAACCCAGATACAGTGAACTCTGGGGAGCACACTCCCCTACAGGAATGCATTTGTGGAGCACGGGTTTAGAATAGTTGGAAAATTCTTGCCACCGAGTGCTAACTGTTGACCTTCTAGAACGCGGTCTGTGTGTGGATGGCACTCAGGAAGGCACATTTGCACAATGGTGAAGAGCAAGAAGGAATTGCAGTTCTGAAAAATGCCTAGTTGTGTACAATTGTGCAGTTCAGTGAACCTCTGTATCAGGAAATAGTAGTATCAGATAATACATAGTAAGGATTAATCAATACATTTGAATGCTTCAGTCCATGCCTATTCTTTGGCAAGCCCTTTTTGTATCACAATGGAATAGAGAGTGAAAACAAGAGTGGTTTAAAGCAAATGTTATTTCTCCATAATTGCTAGTATTTCATCCATAGTCATCAGTTAATATTTACTTTTGATTGCACCTGATAGAAGCTCAAATAAAACCAGCTTAAGTAAGATAAAAAAAAGGCCATGGGCTTCAGGTAAGGCCAGAATCTGAAGGTCAAATACTGGCACCCTTTCTCTTTCTCTTTCTCCTACTCTCCTTTGGTTTCCTCCGGATTGACTTTATTCTCAGGCAGACTTCTTACATACGCTGCTAAATTAAAAGGAGCAATGGATCTAGTTCTAGGAAAGAACTGACTGGGTCCTGGAACTAACCCTGTGTGGAAAGAGACTGCTCATGGGGTCATTTGTTAGACAGCTCTACCACGAGAATGGGGAAAAGAAGGTCCCCAGATGAAAAGATTCCAGGCAGGCAAAGACAAGATAACACATTTGACTCTATATTTGGCATTTCTGAAGGATAAGAGCTTTATACCACCTGGTCTATTTTTTTACAACTGAGTATTGGATATGTGATAAATGGCATATATTAAGCAGTTTCAAATATGTCACCAATTGGGCGGTCGTTTTGAGGAAGAACCTCTTCTTATATGGGACACGTTATTAACTTCATGATCAGTCAATAGCCAACAAGTCTTTATGAAGCAATCCCCATAGCCTAAGAATCCTGCTGACACACAGCACAAAACAAATCATAGCAATTCCGTACCGTGATAATGGGGGTGTCTCCTGACAAGCAAAGCCCCAGCCCCAGCTGTAAGCCCACATTTTCGAGCGATATTCAATACCACTGCTTCAGAGAAGTCTAAGAGTACAGATCATCTTTGTGTATGGCAGGTAATCTATGTGGGGCAGATCCGTAAGATGCTTTGTTTTTGTTTTGGTGTTTGTTCTCAGCGTCCTTCCTTCGGGTGATTTCACTGTTTATTAGCACCCTCTGGGAGCCAAAAAGGAATACAAATCTCCGATTTGTCTGGCTTGTCAGAGAGGGGTGTGAAACCACAGGGTTCATAGGATATGAACCCATAGGATGGGTTCATAGGATATGTCATGGCCAGAGGAATCATAGCCAGCTAGGTGAACACATCCTCCTTTTCTTACAGAAAACCATGTTGAGTGTATTCCAGGCTACAAGTAACTACAGACTTTGAGCTCTGCTTGGCTTCACATCTGACACCAGGAGGTCAATTCTGGAGAGTTAGGCAGGGTCTGCTATCTTAGTAAAACCCGACTTCACTCCAGCTATGGCACGCATTGAAAAGGCTTTGAGAAAGTGATAAAATGAGATTTGCCGTCAAGAAAGAACACTCTGACAGCGAATGAAGAATAGATCAGAGGGAGGCAAGAACTTTTACCGTATCCAGGGAACAAGCCAGGGGTCTGAATGTAGAAAATATGAAGAAGTGGTAAATGTTCCCATGGTAATTGAATTTCAGAGCTAAGGAGAATGTGGATGGAGATCTAGACCGGAGAAGGGGCTGTCGTGATATCAGGTGGGATTTCACCATCAGCTGGCCAAGCTGTCCTGCTGTCACCCTCTCCCTCCTTCTCCTGTGTCGTGGCTTTTGAGTCCTGGCAGATCTGTTACCAGAGGCAACACAAAGACTAGGGCCACAGCCAGAGTCACAGCTTCCCTGGGGCAGCATTGGCGTCTGTTGTCAGTGTCTTTCCTCCGTTTGGGAAGTGCGTCTGTCCTCCGTTTGGGAGGCATGTGCTCATTTGCTTTCACACATTGGTGTGTCTGGTCTGAGAATTTGCAGTAGATGGGACCATGAGGCCACCCCGAGGAGACCTTGCAACAAAGGAAGTAGTAGGCTGTGCAGTTCATGTTTTCACTGCAAAATCACCAGTCATGACATCCCAAAAGCTCCCGATTTTAGCACACATATTTTGAGGGACGCCTGGGTGGCTCACTTGGGTTAGCATCCAACTCTTGATTTCAGCTCAGGTCATGATCTCGTCGTTCATGAGATCGAGCCCTGCATAGGGCTCTGTGCTGACAACGTGGAGCCTGCTTGGAATTCTCTCTCTCCCCCTCTACCTGCTCCTCCCCTGCTTGCTCTCTCTCTCTCTCTCTCTCTCTCTGCCAAAATAAATAAACACAAAAAAAACCCACATATTTTGAGAACATTCTTTTACTCTCCTGAATTAAAATAATAGCTTGCATAACCAACCTAATTCTAAACAGCTATACAATGCCCTAACTGTACTTTGAAGTAGGTATAATTCAAAATTAACATGTAATATTATATCTTCCGATATATAACTGCTTGGGAATAACTGTACTCCAGGATGAAAAAAAACCCCACTGCTCCAGCTTCATAAAACACTACCTAGGGGCAGTGTACTGCTCCCAACTGGGAGCCACTGGGTCATCTCAATGTGTCTCTTTAACAATGAGACAACTGTGTCATTGGAGGGGTGTATAACTTCCTCAGGACATACCAGGAGGCAAAGCCAGAGCTCAGGTTCTCAGATCAGCCCCAGGGCCCCTTATAAGCAACACTTCACCTCCAATAGACTCCTGGCATAGAACCGCAGAGGCAAGATTTGCCCACATTGAGTAGTCTCCAGGGTGGAGTAAAAAAAAGCATGGGCTTCAAAATTTCTCTTTATGTCCATTAGGGTAGGGGGACAGGCACAAAGAAGGATGCCAAGAAGTCAGCAAAGTGGTCATCAAACATATCCAGTGACCTTGATAGCTCATTTTTTTAATGTGTTGTCACATTCATTCATTCATTCATTCACCTTGGGCTTTCAGGACTGTCCCTATATATATACATATACATATATATATATATATAATTTATTGTCAAGTTAGCTAACATATGTGCATGCAGTGAACTTTTGGCTTTGGGAGTAGATTCCCGAAGTGATTCATTGCTTCCATACAACACCCAGTGCTCATCCCAACAAGTGCCCTCCTCAATGCCTATTACCCATTTTCCCCGCCCTCCCTGACTCCCTACCCCCATCAACCCTCGGTTTGTTCTTTGTATTTAAGAGTCTCTTATGATTTGCCTCCCTCTCTCTCTCTTTGAAACTATTTTTTCCCCTTCCCTTCTGTTAAGTTTCTCAAATTCCGCATAGGGGTGAAAACGTATGATATCTGTCTTTCTCTGACTTATTTCACTCAGTATAATACCCTCCAGTTCCATCCATGTTGTTGCAACTGGTGAGATTTTATTCTACTTCATCGCCAAGTAGTATTCCATTGTGTATGTATGTATATGTGTAGACACACACACACACACACACACACACACACACCACATCTTTATCCATTCATCAGTTGATGGACATTTGGGCTCTTTCTATAATTTGGCTATTGTCGATATCACTACTATGAACATTGTGGTCCATGTGCCCCTTTGAATCAGCCTTTGGAGAGATTCCTAGTAGTGCTATTGCTGGGTCGTAAGGAAATGCTATTCTTAATTTTTTTGAGAAACCTCCACTGTTTTCCAGAGAAGCTACATCAGTTTCCATTTCTACGAACAGTGCAAGAGGATTCCCCTTTCTCCACATTTTCACCAGCATCTGTTGTTTCCTGAGTTGTTAATTTTAGTCACTGTTTTTGCGAAGTTTGTAGCCCAGTGTAGGATATAATAAGTCAGGCGTTAATAAGTGCAGTGAAGCTCTTGCGGGTTTTGTCATTGGATAATTGGGGAAGAATTCTCTGTACCGGGGACATTTAGCTAAATCCTAAATGGTGTGATGGAAGCAGCCAAGCTAAGATCTGCATTCCAGGCAGGGAGACCAGCAAGTTATAAAGGCACCGAGGTAGGACAGAACGTGTCACTGATAAAGTGCTAGAATATAGGAGGTGGGTCCCTCCCATCTTGTCGTCTTGCCAGCATCCCAGAACTATGTCTCTGTTCTCCCCCTCCCCCAAGGTTGATCATGTGACCCAATTTTGGCCATTTACATCTTCCTGAAGGCTTTCTGAAATGAAGATCTTCTAGCTGCCCTGGGTGGGCCTGTCCTTCCAGAAATAACTGCTGTCCTTCCAGAAATAATTGCTGTCTGGCTGCCTTTTTTTTCTTTTTTCTTATTTATCTATTAGAGACAGAGAGAGAGAGAGAGAGAGAGAGAGAGAGAGAGAGAGCATGTGAGTGGGGAAGAGGGACAGAGGGAAAGAGACAGAGAGAGAGTCTTAAGCAATCTCCATGCCCAGTGTGGAGCCTGACACAGGGCTTGATCCCATGACCACGGGATTATGACCTGAGCCAAAATCAAGAGTTGGATGCTCAACTGACTGAGCCACCCAGGTGCCCCTGTCCAACTATTTAATAAATGAATGCCCCAAGACCATTCCAATTATTTATTTTTGTGCTTAAGTTAGTCAGAGCTGGCTTCTGGGTTTTTTTGTTTTTTTTTTGCATTGAACAGCCAAAAGTTGAGTGCTATTTTTAGCTCATTTTCATAGAGATGTCTCTAGAACCCGACTTTTACCTTTGTCTGGTAGTAAAGAAAAAAGTAGTTATACATTGTATTATTGGGGCCGATGGGAGGGGTTGGTTCAGCACAATAAATATTAACAAAATTGTCACAATCGCCATCAAATAATAATTTGAAAATACCAATAACCAGCTTCCTAGATTTGCTACTACTCTACCAAAATATGAGCACTTTGTGAGTATCGTTTCTGTCAGCTTGCTCTACCAAGTGGCGAGAAGTTTTTTTAGACTGGGTTAGCTGTGCCATAGGCTTCTTTTCTGTGAGAATGGCAGGCAAATTGAATCAATTATGTGATTAATAGGCCAAATTTATCCTAGGCCTGTCATACTCAAGAGACAATTTGTTTGCATTTTGCTTAGCAAGAAATAACTGTTGAGATCATCCAACACAATGTGAGATGAATCTTCTTTGGAAGGTGCCCAGAGGCCAAGTGCCCAATGAGATGTGTTCAGCAGTGAGGTGGGCAGGTAGTTTTTTCTGTCCCTGGAAATGCTTGGAGGAGTTTCAGAGGGAATCGTTAGATAAGCACCAAGAGCTTTTTAAAAAGCAAATTTCTAAATAATTACTTAAAGTAATATTTTAAACTACCATATATGCTTTGGGAAGCACTAATTTTTACACCTTTACATTTATTTTCTTAATTTCCTTCTGAATTGTTGGTTCCCCAGGTTTAAGGTTGCTCTTGGGTATTCTACCCTAAGTAATAGAACAAGGTACGTTAACTTTATCACACTTGGCTTCCAGTTTTCCTTAATTTACAAATTGTCAGTAGCATAAACATTCCCCTAGCTCATTTTAATAACTGGTTTAAATCTTTCTCTGAAAATAAATATATTTTCTTCCTGAAATAAGTGTTATTTCTTTATGCCTCAACCAGCCAGTTTCTTCTGTCTTTCTGCGAAGCATATATATATATATATATATATATATATATATATATATACATATATATATATGAAATGTACTGTCCAATCAGGCAAAAGTAGCTGGCTGTTCTGAAGTTTCTTTGCAACACAAAGCCCTTGTGGTAGCAGAGGCAGATATTCTATCTGAGAAGTATTTTCTTTTGGCATCACCAAGAGCAATGCTGATTAGGTCAGTGAGTTCAGTGAATATGTGCAATGCTAAAGGCAATTCAAAGAACTTCCTTATCTTTTAATGTATGTCATCTCCAGAAAACCAACAAACCAGGTGTTTTTATATCCACTGTCGCGTGTTTAGACTACAGTTCCTAAAAAGTCACTTGTGGCAGGGGCTGGTTAAAAGTCTGACTTGATTTTGGCTCAGGTCGTGACCTCACAGTTTTTGAGTTTGAGCCGCATGTCGAGCGGACAACATGGGGCCTGCTTGGGATTCTCTCTCTGCCTCCCTCTTTGCTTCTCTCTCTCTCAAAAATAAATACATTTTAAAAAATTGTTAAAAAGGTCACTTTTGGCCGAGGCTCACTCTCAAGTGAGTAATGAAAGGTTCTGGCCTAGGACTCAGGGCTCTAGATTGTAGTAACTACTAGATTTGCTACAAAGCTAGCACTCAGTGCTTCTTTGAATAATAATGGGGGCTTTGGACAACATGAGACAGATTTGTGTTCAAATCATAGCTTGACCGTTCATTTAGTTTTGTGTCTTTGTTTTTTGTTTTGCTTTTTTTTTTTTTTATAGTTTTGTGCCTTTGGACAAGATTAGCAGTTTATTTTCTGTATCTTAAGACTTTCCCGAGGAGCTGTTGAATTAGACACAATGCCAATGCAATACACACAGCATGTGCTTTCAAAGTCATGGTTATTAATATTGTTAAGTATCAATGTCATCATTATGATCATGTTTCCCATCACTTGGAGTTACCCAGTGCTTTTGTTTAGCAAAACAAGTGCCACCTAAGTTGATTGTTTCCTTATTCCTGAGGAAATTTAAGGATCATTAAAGATATTGTGAACTGTGATTGCTGGGCAGTGAGATAACTGCAAAAAGAGAAAATACAATAAGCCTCAAACTTATCGAATGTCAACCTACTCACACTCTCTACTTGACTGTCTAATGAGCCTATGGAACTCAGCATCCCCTAAACTCAATTGTTGGTTTCTGTCCCCCTCACACCTGCTGCACCCACGTCCTTCCTCACATGGTTGCTGGTACTTCCCTCCTGCCAGTCACCAAGACTAAAAGCTTGGATTCATCCTTGGTTCCTCTCTTTCTCTTATGCTTACATAAAATCCATCAGCAAATCCTACTGGTTCTACCTTCGCTCCTGGATTATTCCATAACATCCCAACAGGTTACTCTGCTTCTATCCTTGGTCTCTCAAGGCTTTTCCTTGCGAAAAGTAATTAAAACATTCTTTCAAGACTATTTTTTGGTATGGGAAAAATGGAGATGGAATTGAGGAGGGCAGCATTCATAAACCAGTTCTGGATAGTAGGACTTGGAATAAAATACTGCTTGCCAGCCCATACCTATATCCACATGGCTTTACAGACCTATCATCACATGTGCTCAGAAGTGTGGTGGGGATTAGGGAAGTGCTGGGGATGGTCATCAGTCATGACAACATTTAGATCACGAACTATGTAAACTCATAGACACTTTGGTTTACTGTTGTCTCAAGTGTCTTCTTAGTTGATGCTTTTTAGAGCTTCTCATAGAAGCTATGGGTTCTTCCATTCTTCCACTGTCTTTTTCTCTTCCATGTGAACCTACTCCAGTGAGCATTGGTGTTCATAGGGGAGCACATGCATCCTAAAAATACTGATGAATACCTTGTAGAAGTAATAACTGTCTCCTTAATAAAATTCTTGATGACTATTTGATGCTATTAGGAACAAAGCATTTCCTTCCCTCATTAGGGACAGAATAGATGATTTACAATCAGTTTATTGGTAAGAATGCTTTTGATCTGCCATACACATTTATGAGAAGAATAGCTTTGGGGACATCTTATGTATTTTTAGCCATCTTCTTTGCCATAGTCATGTTTATGGGCTGCTTGAACTTGTGAGCTCAGCTAAGCTATCTATCTAGCATACTTTGATAGGCTCTTTTGCAAACATTTCAGTTTTGGCATCAGAATAAAACAAAAATCCAATCCTCATCTCAGAGATGTCAGGCTCTATGGAAAAAGAAACAGTATTATGGCAAGCAAGGACTTTGGGATTCTTGTTACAGAAATAAACATGCACAAAGGGCAAAACATTTCCAATTTCAATGGCCAAATTCTCATTCACCTGTTGTTTCCTCTGATCGTCATCAACTTTTCAGTATAGAGAATGGGGTGAGAGCTGTGTACTTCAAGATAACTAGTTACTGATGGGAAGTTCTGACCAAGTGGGCCTAAGAGTGAATCCCATGAGTTTAAAGTCAGACAACATTAGCCAGTTATTAAGTACAAAAGGTGAGGATTGAAAGACTGGTAAAGCTTTCTTCTTCAGATATAATATGGCTCTAGATTTAGAGAAACCCTTTGACCTCAGTCATGTAGCACAACTTGTATCCTTTGTGTTCGGTGGAAACGCCAAGTTGGGAAGCTTTGAGGAAACAAGTGAATAATTAAATAAGCACGACAGTTACAGAAGTAGGCAA
Organism: Acinonyx jubatus; assembly: GCF_027475565.1. Lineage (NCBI taxonomy): Eukaryota > Metazoa > Chordata > Mammalia > Carnivora > Felidae > Acinonyx > Acinonyx jubatus. Next base: position 208,090,168 of record NC_069381.1, on the reverse strand, counting down.
GCTTCTCCAATCCTGAGAATTCCATGTCTCTCCACTGCATTCATTTGCTATCTGTTCTTAAAGCTCTTAAAAGCATCAACTAAGGACACTTGAGACAATGTTAAACGAAAGTGTCTGTGTGTTTACACGGTCTGTGATCTGAATGTTGTCATGAGTGATGACCATCTCCAGCACTTCCCTAATCCCCACAACTGTACACTTTTGTCTTTATTCCACCACATTGTGACCAGACCCAGGTCTGATCAACAGCCAACTCTATCTTCCCTTTTCCCAAGGACTTCATCCCGATCTTCCTTGGTTCTTGAGGTGCAGCGCGGCTGTTTGAATGGAGGATAAACCAGTCATTTTTCCACACCAGCCAGAAAATAAGAGGCTGCTCCACTTCAGCTCAATTGATGTTTCTTTCTCTCTTACTGAAGGGCAACATTTGTCTACTCCTGTGGGAAATAGACTATTGAATGTTATTCTGAGGTGGCCCCAGATGTTGTTTTACCTTGTTCTCTAATGATGGACATTGGTGACAAGATATAGGACATGTGCGTCTCTGAAAATACTAAACTTCATTTTAGTTTCTGTTGGAGATGTCTTCTCTTCATGGGCTTATGGAATTTACTTTTCTCATATTTTCTTCCTTCTCAGTAGCTTAATTCAATAGTCTATGACATATTTCCAAAGAAGGTCTAATGATATCTCCATCTGACCTCTTTGGTCATGTGGACTTCCTACTTTCACATTAATGGGTGGAATATGATTTCTCTCTCCTTGCAACGGGGCTAGACTCAGAGACTCATTTTGAATCTACTCACCAAAAAATATCAGTAAAATATATGAGAGCTGAGATCACAATGACAATAAGATGTTGTGGAAGTGAAGACGACATGACTTCTAAAGCTAGGTCAGAAAAATCTTAGAGCTTCTATCTAGGTCTCCTGAAATGTCTCCTAATGCTTCTTCTTGAAACCTAGCTTCTAAGTTGTAAGAAGCTCCAGGTACATACAGAAATCACACATAGGTGTTCCAGTAAACAATCCCAGCTGGGCTCAGCCTTTAGGCCACCCCTCCATAAGCATCAGACTTAAAATGAAAGTGGCCTCAAAGTGATTTCTGTGCTTTGCTGTTTGAGTCATCCCAAGCCAATTGACTATTCTCAGCCATGGCCCAAACATCATGAGAAGAGAAGAGCCATCCCTGCTGTGTTCTCCCTATGTTCCAATTAATGAGCATATTAAATGGCTGTTGCTTAATGCCACAGTGTTTTATGGGTGGTTTTAATAAAGACATAGATCATTGTAATAGAATTGAATACCAGGAGCAGGGTATTCCCAGAACAAAAACTTAAACCACGTGTCATCATGCTTAGGATTAGGTTGCAAGTGGAAAATGGAAGGGTTTTGAAGCTTCTGTTAGGAAAAGTTGGAAGGACTTCAAAGAGGCTATTGATGGAGGCTGGAACGTCAGTAAAAATATTATTATGGGAGATTGCAAAAAAGTTTGATGAAACAGTTACATGTGATGATATAGAATATAGAAAATATGCCTAATGAATTGGTGGGTTTCCTAACGAGGTTTCCAAGCAGAATACTCAGAGTTACCTCTTTTAGTGACCCATCCTAAGATATAAAGACAGACAGACAGACAGACAGACAGAGAGATGAAGTGAAAATAATGTTTAGCTTTCAAGCAAAAGTTAGTAGAAATATAAAGAAACCATGACTTTGTGAATTGGAAAATTTAATTGATTCTCATTCCCAGCCTCTCCAGATGGCAAAAGATTCTCAGAGTAAGAAAGACCTCGGGGCAAATACCAAATCCAAAGCACTGTCAGGAAAATATAGTCTCAGGGTTAAAGATGAAGTAAATGGCAAAATCGTGAAACTTTTGTGAGCTGTAAAAAAGACGTAAGATGGTGCCTCGGGGGTTCTTTTAGATGGGTAAAGGCCTTCTAAGGATCTAAAGGACATACCTCATAGACTTTGTTAAACAACAGGGCTTTTACGAATCTAAGGGAAATACCCCATAGCAGCCTCATGAGGGGCTCTGGATAGAGAAAGGCTATCTCGAAGAGATTTGCGGGTGTTAATTTTTTTGAACGGAGTGAACAACAAAACAATTCATAGAAATCCCACGAGGTTTTAAAGAAGTTATACTGGCAGGACTATCACCAACTTGAGCTAAAAGAAACAGAGACAGTACAAAATAAAAGAGGCATTTGACACTCGTACTTCCCCAAGCAGGAAATAGAATGAAAAAAACACTCCCTTCAAACACAGGCTATTTTTCAAGGCGAAAGCAGATGACCCAGAGCCTGGAACTAAGATCCCAGAGGCCAGAGCCAACAGACACAGAAATAGACACAGAACAATGTGTGTTTGTGTTGGGAAAGTTTCTACCTGATAGACTAGGCAAGATCCCTCTCAAGTGAAGACCAAGGACTGTGGAAGGAAGATGTTTACTGGCTTAGAGGATTCACCATGCTTTCGGGCCCTTCATGAGCCTCAAAGACTGAATTGGGTGGGCTCATAGAGAATGGTTTCATTTTCCAGGGGTAGACTTACATTAGGCAAGCCCATTCAATTGACTCATAGAATCAGAGCTCAGAATTTATGAGAAATCACTGTCACTGGAATTTGAATACTCAAAGACGGTAATGATCAGAACATTCTCTTTCTGTTGGCAAAGTCCTTCTCCCAGTAATTTAGGGCATAACTTAAAGTCTCCTTAGTAAGCTGGCATCAGAAAAAAAATGTGTGTGTTTGGATGGAATTTATTAGATGGGCTGAATGTACGGGGGTCTCAGGCTTCATCTCATCTCATGGTTTCATAATAGGGATGGTTTTGCACTGTGCATTAGGCCACAGTTCCTTGTCAGCAACCCAGTTTTGGCAATGCCTGCCAAAAGGATTAGAAAGTGGAAAATACAAGGCTAAATCTTGCTTCGCTCTGTGCTGTGCTTGAGTGGAAGCTGACAGTGTTCACCCTGCAACTCCTATTTACCGTGCCTCCACGGCTCCTTGTATTTCCCTACTGTTCAAAACATTCTTCTTTAGACATGTCAATAAAGTCAATCAGGCTACACTGAAGTGTTTAATATCTGGGGATCATTCTATATTCTTGAAGTGTATTTGCAGTATTATTTTTCTTTACATTTTGTGTGCTTCCCAAATGATTCAAAAATCTTCATTCCCTCTCTATCCATGGAGTTATCCTACGCTAGGGGATGATGCATTTATCTATGATTCATTGTGTCTATGAAGTATTCTGTACTTTCCAAATATTAATTCCTATGTGATGTCATGCCACACTGGAGCTTTTTCCTAGTAGGCTGGCATCCTGTAATTTTTCTGACAAGCCTATGCTCCAAATTGCTTCTTATTTCCTCCTTAATCAAGTCAACCATTGGTCTAATTATGATAGTGGCATATCTTACTTTTTGAAATTGTCTGATTTCATTGGGATTTTGCCATTTCTGCAGTGAAGAGTTTGTTGTTCCAAACTCCTTTGTTTATAAGCATTAGAAATTCACTTTCAAGTAGATATTAAAAAGAGAAGTTTATGGTTGCTTTGTAACTGAAGGCTTGATCCTGTCATTGCAATGCTGGATGTTTTTCTGTTATTTCATTGATCTCATCTGCTGTTACTACAGATGACTTCATTCATGTAGCCTTGGGAGATGATTCTAAAGAATCCCAAGTCACATAAATTTTATGACCTCACATTTAGAAGAAGAACGAAGTTATCTCTCTCAGTATGCATACATGATCAAAGTTTTATAACTTGGTCTTATCCTTGACCTTATTAATTTATTTCTAGTAGAATCGCAATATTTTGATTGACCTGTGTAGGCCACTCATGGATATTGGAAGTCAAACTATGAAAGCTACACCAGAGTCCATGTAATGGGAAGGAGTGATTTCCCAAAGGCAGACTGAGGGTTTTTTTACAGGACGGATGACAAATGCTATTCTGAGAATGATATTAACAGAGAGCACATATTTACATAAATAGGCTATATCCTGTAATGATTGCAAAGGTACTTGTAATTTCAGCTTTTGCCCTCTGTGGGATATGTAGAAAGTCATTGTGAAATTATCTGAAAACATAACATGTGACCAAAATAATGTTTTATTAAAGGGTTGGCCAACTATAGCCCATGGGCCAAATCTGGCTCTCTGCTTGCTTTTGTAAGTAAAGCTGTATTGGAATGCAGCCATACCCATTCCTTTACTGTCTATGGTTGCTTTCCCTCTACAACAACAGGATTGAGTAGTTGTGACAAAGAGCAGTTGGCCTACAAAGCTGGAGATATTTACCATCTGGTTCTTTACAGAAAAAGTTTGATGACTGTTTTTCTAATAGAAAGATTTTCTTGTTCAATTGAACCATCTCTAACCAGTAATTAGGATGAGGAAGGGACAGAGAATTAACCTGATCAACTGATTCAGTAAAGGTAATTGACATAAGGTATATATTACAGGTAAACTAGATTTGTCTGGATTAACTGAGATTATTTTACTGAGGTAAATATTCATATTTTCTCTGTGTCTCATCTCAGAGACTAAATACATTCTGAGACATTTCCAGAAGTAGAGATTAATGGTTGAAAGGAGGGAGAAGTGTGTTGGGAGTATAGATTTTCTGAATATTGCCATGTTCAGGGAATATAAAGATATGCCCATGGGTTTCAGAAGATGTCTCCAGTAACGTCATCTGGGGACGAATCAAAATTGAAATTGAATCTGGAATTTGTTAGTTCATTAAATCTCACTTTACCAGTAAATTTCATGTCTTAGTTAGCCTGGGCTACCAAAACAAAATACCATAGACAGAGTCACGTAAACAATAAAAATTCATTTATTATGATTCTGGAGGCTGGAAGTCCAAGATCAAGGTGCCAGAAAGAGAGGTTTTATTTTGAGGCCTCTTTCCCTGGCTTGTAGGCAACCATCATCATGCCTATGTGCTCACGTGAACTGTTACTTGTATGCAGAGAGAGAGAGAGAGAGAGAGCAAGCAAGAGTTCTGGTGTTTTATCTTATGAGGCACTCATTCCATCATGCGGACCCAAGCTTCAAGACATTATTCAACCCTAATTATCTCCCAAAGGCCCCACCTCCATATACCATCATGTTGGGGCATAAATCTTCAACATATGAATTATGCGAGGGGGACACAAACATTCAATCTGTAACATTTCCAGCGTCAAAATTTTGCATGTGCATATATGTGACCAGGTGATCCAGTGTCAGACAAATAGAGAAGAAATCATTGTAACCACTTAATAAATATTAATTGAACTCTTATTAGATTTTCTAGTTTTTGTCCTTCACTTGCACACATTTCTTGACCTCAAAGGTCCACAGTAAAACTCATAATTTTCCAACCAAATTGAGTGTATTCAGAGAATGATATAGTCATTTTGTAATAAAAACTAAGAACTAGAGTCATCCTTCATACCTCCTTCCTTTCCATTTCTGCCAAGTCCCGTCAGTTTTATACCCAAAATACATCTTGAACCCAACCACATTTCACTAAATCCATCTCCAACAGCCTAGGCAAGGAACCCAGGCAACCATCTCCTGCCCGTGTGGTTTGCACTATAGCTCACAACTACTCTCTCTTCTCACTTTCTCACAATTTCCACTTGTTTATCTGTCTTGCAGACAGAGTAAGTTTTCAAAACATGTCAGACGTATCTGGTGATGTCATTCAGCAGCTGAAAACATTACTTTGCCTGTCAATTGTTCTTTGGTGCCAAGCATGGCCTCCTCTGCCTTGTGTGCCTCACCTTCCCCTTACAATCTCTTCTTATCCTTCCTCTTCAGTCATACTGACCATCATTTTGTTCCTTAAAACTCCCCTACTTTCCTCTTTTACTTACTGTCTTAGTTCACTCAGGCTTCTATAACGAAATGCCACAAATGTGGCTTACAAACGACGGAAATTTCTCTCACAGTTCTGGAGGCTGGGCAGTCGAAGTCAAGGTTCTGGAAGACTGAGTGTCTGGTGAAGGCCAGCTTCCTCACTGACAGCATCTTCTCAATGTAACCTCAGGTGTGGAGAAAGTGAGGGAACTCTCTGGAACCTTGTTCATAAAGACACTATCTTGTTCGTGAGGGCTCCACGCTTATGACCTCCACCTCAAAGTGTCATCACACGGGGGGATTACATTTGCAACAGGTGAATTGTAGGGGGACGCAAATACGAAATCTTTAGCATCTGCCTCCTTCTACCTACACTGGGGATTACTTCCCAAGCTCACTCCCAAATCAAGGTCTTTGCCTATGCAGTTCTGTCCATTTTCCCATGGTGGACTTGTCCTTGACAGTCCAACCTTGGTTCAAATATCATTTTCTTGAAGAGGTCTTCCCCAGCTAGATAATAACTCTCTATTGTATCATCTGGGTTCATTCTCCTGGTAGCCCATATCTGTGTGTGTGTGTGTGTGTGTGTGTGTGTGTGTGTGTGTGTTTATTCATTTTCTTATTTCTTATATAACTTCCCCTCTAGAGACAACAGCATGGTTGTATATTCTCAGCATAATGCAAGACTGAGTAAGGGAATGAAAACATTTAAATCAAAATATGAAATAGCATTGTATCCCCCACCTTCCTTTTAAAACTCATATTTATGGAAGTCAGTGACTTCCATAAGTGACTAATTAATATATATGCTGAAACAAATAGCTTGAGTTCAAACCCCAGCTCTGCCACTTACTAGATGTGTAATCCTAGATTCACCCCCTGCACCTTGATTCCTTCATATTAAAAATAATGGGTATATTGGGCACCGGGGCGGCTCAGTTGGTTAAGTGTCTGACTCTTGATTTTGGATCAGGTCACAGTCTCACAATTCATGAGTTTGAGCCCCAAGTCAGGCTCTGCGCTGACAACGTGGAGCCTTCTTGGGATTCCCCATCCCTCTCTCTGCCCCTCCCCTGCTCATGTGCATGTTCTCTCTCTCTCTCTCTCTCTCTCTCTCTCTCAAGGTAATACATAAACTTAAAAAGTATAATGGGTATAATAACAATATCTTCTTTGTAGGGTTGTTATGAGAGTCACATCAGTTATTACAAGTGATGAACTGGGACTACTCCTGGCACATGGCCAGCTCTGAGTATTTATCACTAGTAAGAACATAGATGAAATTAATATACATTAATTAATAATATTAATATTACTAAGACTATATATTAAAATGAATCTAACAAAATGGCTGAGCACTGATTGTAGGTTTATATTTAAACAAACCGGAAAAAAAAGCCAGAAAGAATCCTCTTTAAATTTTGGCAAAATAAGATACAGAGAAGGACATAAATTCTAACTAAAATGTCAAGACCTCACATTTGGCAAGTCACATCACACTCCCAAATGTCCCAACGAGTAAATATTATCACTGGTGTAGGGATGGAAATATGAAGGTGCCAGAAAGTTTACTGGCTTGCCTGAAGCCCTTAGCTCCTGGCTGATAGAGCCAAACCTTGAGCACAGGTACCTAGACTCCAAATTCAAATTGGTTTCAATATGCTATCTTACGTCTTCTCTTGTAATGTTCAGTATGCAACCTCTGCACACGTTCGGGGCGTCAGCAAAGCAGGAATCCCCTACAAGTACGAAAAATATTTAGAAATGTGGCTTCACGGAAGTAAATTCTTGGGACTTACATATCAACGATAACTGTTACCACAAGTTCTCTTGGACTTGAATGTATCTCTGGAAGATAGGACCACACATGGAACAAAAATAATGATTTAGTCTTTATCTCAACCGATTTCCTGGCTTTGGTGCTGCTGACGGCAGTAGGAGGTAGAGGGGTGGGAGTAAGTGATGAAGCATTGATACTAACAACATTTGACTTACATGGCCCTGCACCACTACACGAAGAACGTCTTCTAACCTCTCATTCTGGCAGACAGACACCATCAGATAATAACTCAGAATTCTTTCTCATTGAGGCCAGTTCTGAACTGGTGGTCTGGAGAGGAATTCTGTATTGAATTACCAACTAGTTCCAACAGAATCATTTCCAACAGTAATTAGGGCTGATGGAATGCCCATTCCTTAAAAACAGTACCAAATCCCAGATTTTTCCAAAAAGAAAAATTAGAGCCCAGCTTCTTGCCTGCATTCCTTTTTTTTTTCAGAGTGTAGAGAGATACGTTCGCAAGAAAGTAAAGCATGCCCTCATGTACATGAAGATGCCTCCATGGTCTCCTCCCTTCTGCTACCAGAAGCCTCCCAGAGCATTGAGGGCCATCATGGGGAGAGCTGAGACACTGAGAGGTTGACTACTCTTGATAGAAGTGTCTCTCTAGCTCAATATAGAACAATATGGCACCTTGGCCTTTGTGTCCCAGTGGTGGCTATCTTTATTAAAGTTTTGTGAATCTGAAGTGTCCTCTTTTTTAATAGAGCTGTCTCAGTTGATAGAGTAAATAGACAATGTTATCTACGGGGCTAAGATGGTTGGCAATCTTCTCATCAGAGGAAGAGACAGTGTTCTATTTAGGACAAGGATGAGGTAATGGCCGTTGTTTGTGATGGGAGGTCCCATTCCTAATTATTAGCGTATGGCTGGGAAATGCTGTGAGATGTTGGCTTGGTTTGGTGATCGCTTAATAACCTTTGATGGGAACTTAGAAAGTTATATTCTTTCTCTGAGTTTATCATTTCTTACCTTTTATAACCTCAGGATGCTTAACAGTAGCGACTGGATATACCTTATAGCAATAAGGACCAGATGGGGCTTGGTAAAGAAGCTGAAACCACATGTGTTTGAGAAGCTGATACTAAGATTATAAGCCATTTCTGTTGGCTTGAAAAGAGAGAACCCACAATTATCATGTGTTTGAACCAATTCTCACATTAAGTAATTTCTTAAAGAAATTGGATCCTCGCTCTTTCTCTCTCTCTCTCTCTCTTTTTTTTACCAGATAAGTTCCAAATGAACATCCTGTCCCAGATCCTTAAAAGTCAGAAATGCTGTTACACACCTCATTTGAATAAGTCTCTCTAAGGTTCAAATTTTCTCATTCCAGAAGTAAAAAAAAAAAAAAACAAAAGAAAACTACTTGAGTTAATAGTTTCTGTCACCCAACATTGGCATTTTCTTCTCTTCTTTGTGCTCTGTTGGCCCTGTTTAAGACAAAAGTGCTGAGGATTAATTGCAATTATCATATTCAAGGCAGAAATGCCACTTTAAGAAGAACCAATAAGCATAATTACTTGCAAATGCATGTACAAGCATTATATCATGGGAGAGGGGATGCAAACCTGAAATCTTGCTAGATTTCCAATCAAAAGTTTGTCCATAATCTTTCTGACCCCGGGGCCATCTGTAGACCACTTGTCACTGAATGCAACTCTGGTATTAAAACGGGGAGGGACTGCCAATGCGTCTAAACTGTTAAAGATTAATAAAGAACAAAGAGGAGTCAAGAGGCAATTTGGTAACATGGGCTTTGGTGTTGTATACTCAGGCCTGAGTTGTTGCATTGCAGGCTGGATCTTTTCACAGCGGTGTGATTTTCATGATTTGCTTACCTTCGCCGATTGTCACCTTCCTTGGGGAAGAAAGCAGGATGACAGAGGGCTCAAGGGAGCTGGTGCTGGAACCTGCTGGCCTGCCTTCAAAGCTTGGCTCTGCTGCTTACTGTGGCCACCTGTGGCACCTGGGGTAAATTGTTTCACTGGGACTTTCTGGCCTTCCAGTTACGCATCTGGGTCATGGAGCTATAAATAATGCGTACCCTTAGGGACTTTGTGAGGAGTATGTTCATTGATCAAATTCTATTTATAAATGCTTAACACAGCACCTGGCACTAGGTAAATGAGCCATGCATGGAAGCCACTGGATGTAGTCACTCAACCTACCAGATTCTGGCTTGTTAACAGAAAGAGAATAAAATGACAATCTGTTTATGTCTTCAAAACCCTTCTTTGGATTGGCCATAATACATGAGGTTTTAGGCATCCTGGAGGTCAGATTTTATAAAAGCCATCATTCCAGTTAGCTGGTCTAGGAGGCTGGGTAATGAGTAACAGCTTTGAGTGGCAACTGGCCTGAGGATTTCACACTGTATTTTCTTAGGTAACCTCTAAGGTTCTGGGAAGGGAAGTGACATCTTCCCTTGAATAGTGATCCCATCTTGCAACAGATTAATTGGGTCCTTCCTTAATAATACACGCTAATTGACATGAATTGAGTAAAGATGTTTTCAATTCTGGGCTGAATTGTTTTCCTTCTGCTTCTTAATCTTGACAACAACCCCTGGAGATTACTTCCCTCCTTTTTCCAGGATGAAGGTCAAATTCCTTAACCCAGTCTACACTGTCTGCCTGCCTGACTTCTGCAGCCTTCAGTGAAGTTACTCCCCCCTCTCCCACAATGCTTTTTACATCCATTCATCCCTCCATCGACCCTTCATTCATTCATTCCACAAATATTCACCAAGCACTCGGGTGGTGCTCTCAAAATGAACACAGGGAGGCCATGTCCCTTGGGCGCTTACGTTCTGGTGGAGGAAACAGGCCACCACAAGTGTGTAAGTCATAGAGAAAAATAGTGCAGAATATGGGAAACATGGGGGGGGGTACTGTTTTAGACAGAGTGGGTGATATTTGAACAGAGATTTTAAAAAACATGAGGGAAGAAGCATGAGGCTCTCTGGGTGATGGACACTGGATGCTGTGGGGAAAAAACCCCAATAGCCCTGAGTCAAGGGCATGTTCAGGAGTGGGTGAGTGACAGGAATATCACCCCTCCACCACTTCACAGTCTAGGAAACAGAATTCGAGAGACTATCCAACTCAGCTGAGGTCACACATCTGGAAATGGAGAACTGCCCACCTCCAGGGTCCCCCACCGTTGGGCTGCTCCGCCGCTCAGTGTGGTTTCCCTTCGTTGACATTCAGGGCTCTCCCTGTAGCAGGAGACGGGAAGGGGCAGTTTGTCCGTCCGTCCTTCCTTCCTTCCTTCCTTCTTTCCTCCTTTCTTTCTTTCTTTCTTTCTTTCTTTCTTTCTTTCTTTCTTTCTTCTCTTCCTTCCTTCTTCTTGCTTCCTTCCTCTTTTCTTTCTTTCTTCTTTCTTTCTTTCTTTCTTTCTTTCTTCTCTTCCTACAGTTCTTCTATGTTAATCTTACCTTCATCTTTTGTCTTACTACATCTGTCACATGCAATCATTCCTTCCTACACACTGTATCTTACTATTTTCTTTCTTTCATTGCATTCTTCACTTCAGCTTGATGCGTAAGTCATTTCATAAGTCAGTAAGGAATCCTTCTCTTCCTTCCTTCCTTCCTTCCTTTCTCTCTTTCTTCTCTTCTTCTTTCTTCTCTTTCTTCCTTTTCTTCTTCCTTCCTTCTTCCTTCTTCCTTCCTTCCTTCCTTCCTTCTTTCTTCCTTCCTCTTCCTTTCTTCTTCTTTCTTCTCTTCCTCTTCTCTTCTTCTTCCTCTTCTTCTTCCTTCCTTCCTTCCTTCTCTTCCTTCCTTTCCTTCCTTCCTCTTCCTTCCTTCTTCCTTCCTTCTCTTTCTTTCTTTCTTTCTTTCTTTCTTTCTTTCTCTCTTTCTTCTCTTCCTTCCTTCTTCTTGCTTCCTTCTTTCCTTCCTCTTTTCTGTCTTCCTTCCTTCTTTCCTTCCTTCCTTCCTTCCTTCCTTCTCTTCCTTCCTTTCCCTCTTTCTTTCTTTCTTTCTTTCTCTCTTTCTTCTCTTCCTTCCTTCTTCTTGCTTCCTTCTTTCCTTCCTCTTTTCTGTCTTCCTTCCTTCTTTCCTTCCTTCCTTCCTTCCTTCCTTTCCCTTTCTTTCTTTCCTTCTTTCTTTGTTTCTTTCTTTCTTTCTTCCTTCCTTTCTTTCTTTCTTTCTCCTTCAGTTCTTCACCCCAATTAACAAGCAAATCATATTTACTTCAGTATCTCTGAGCCTCTTCCTTTATATTGCTTTATAGGATCCCTTCTCTATGTTCTTCTTCATTTTTACAATTTTAAACAGGTTTTTCCAAATTAATTTGTTTCTGAGGATGCATGGTACATATTGACGCCTTGTTATGGCTTTTTTTGTCTTTTTTTCCCAGAGCAGGGGGGACTTATTTACTCAAGCAAAGGGTTCTCCTTCTCCCCTTCGCTACCTCGTTTGGTGGGAACAGTGGTTCATGCAAGGCTGATTCTCATGTCCTTCCCATGGATAAATATAAAATGTACTGAGTTTTTGTGTGATGATATACAGAACAAAAGACTGATAGGTTTTTTTTTTCCTTTGCTCCTTCCACAGGTATTTAAGTTAATCTACCCATGACTATTGTTATACTAAAAATGTCACATGAAATCAATCCAGTCCACACACTGTACATACATTTTCCGTAAAATTGCAGGCTTCACTGAAGCTAGATGAGAAAGTCAATTTGGGCTTATTCTCATTGTACAATAGCACTGATGGAGTGCACACAAGTATCATCAGATTGTTCCTTCATTATGAAAGTGTACTTCCAAAAGAAATAGGGAACAGAGAAGGATGTGTTAAAAGGGGAGAGATTGACTAAGATAAGAGTGCAGTCACTTCATTTTAATACTTTTACTTATTTTTATTTTGAGAGAGAGAGAGAGAGAACAGAGGAGGAACAGCGAGGGGGGAGAGAATCCCAAGCAGGTTCCATGCTGCCAGCACAGAGCCAGATGACCTGAGGCTCAGGCTCGACCCCATGAACTCCGAGATCATGATCTAAGTGGAAGAGTCCAAGGCCTAGCAGACCCAGCCACCCGGGCACCCCTTTAACAATTTAAAAAGCAGACAAAACAGTCACGCAAATGATTGGAAGACAAAAGGGTGTGTTAATACCCACTGAGGTTTTTCTTTCTGTTGTCTTTTAAATGGCTTCCTAATGAGTCAGCTGAGCAGATCAATAAACCTAGTCAGGGACTGTTACTTCTGTAATCCCTGAAAGAGAGGTTGAAGGTATAGAAATAATATTCATTTTGACTGAAACGTGGACATTACAAATCTTGCAAAACAGACTCAACCTACCATGCTGAGGTATAGCAGCTCCACCAGTGCAAGATTCGAGTTAGAATAATCTTTCTCTTGTCAACAGTCTTGTTTTATTTATTCCGCACCACCTGGCACAAGCCATGTGTCCAAATCCTATACTAGCACGAAAAGCTCTGCTATTTTCTTATATCATAAAATATCACCCCCAATCCCACCAGATCTGTGGCTTGTAACATTCTTTGCAAAGGCTGCAAATGGTTCATATTTTAAAACTGTTCTTTGTGTGAGATTCTATTGCAAATCCAAAGATCCTTTCCAGAAAGAAGTGGTCTGAGACGTAGCAGACGCCCACACTTTGAGCAAAGCCTTTAAATCTTGTTTTAAGGGTATTTACACATTCCAGAGGTAATTAAATGATAAATGTGTGTAAAGTCTTTAGTAATATATATTGATTTTTTCGGGAACAGATCCTTAAAGTAATAGAGAAGATGTTGCTTTATTATTTTTTCTACGTAGCATGTGGAGTATTTCTGATGCAGAGAGGCAGAAACGATGTGTTTGCAATGGCTCTGACTTGACTAGATCTAATGAGGTATTGATTCTGAATTGTGTGTCAAGCAGATAGTGTGAGAAGCTGGAGAAATATAATGGCTGAGAGCCTAGGCTTGTTTGGCTTCCCCTCAGTGAGTTCTTGAGTTACCATAAGAAATTAGTGAGTAGGCATTTCTTGAAGAAACTGGGCTGCAGGTATATGGTAAGTGTCAGTTCATACAATAGAAGCTTACAAACTTATAGTTGCTTTAAATTCGTAAGTCGTCGAAGGATAATAGATTTCAACACATTCGCAATTATTTGCTTCTAGATATAACCATTGAATCAAATCCAGATGACTATTAATCTAAAGGAATACATTTTGGACAGATAGACTTATTAACAATTAGAATATCGATTATTTATATGTTAAATATTTGAAAGCAATGTGCTTTACACATATGGTTTGCATATTAAAGTTACTTAGGTTAGTTATTCTTGATCTCTAGGGAATAAGAAACACCAGGCTAAGCACTGTCTATTTATTAAATTCTCTAATTCTTCGTAGGCCAAGTAAATGAGTTTTACTGTACTGAAAATGATTTTAAGCCATTATTTCACTTTCTCGATGTGATTGCCCCTCTTTATTGCTGAAGACAATATCATCCCCACAGTAAAAATGGAAGAAAACACTTTTAAGAGGAAAGATATGAACCCAACATTCTAGATTCTGCCTGTGTGGCTATCAACGATGTCGTTCAAAACCACTTACATAAAGATACAGCGCAGACTGGTATGAAAGAATGTGACAACGTTTTTCTAGCCTTGCTCTAAATATGTATCTTATTTGAACAAGGAATAAAACCCAAAGGAGGCTCAAATTTTGTTCCAAAAATACGCTGCCTCTTTACATATGGGTTTCTGAAGAATGTCTTGTTTCATAAAGAAAACCCAACATCAGAGCCACACTTCCTGTACATCAAGCTATATTTCAAATGGCACCCTGGGTTCTTTATCAGGGAATGGGCCTTGGACACCGAACTTCAGATACCCTGGAAATAGTGGGAAAAATAAAGTACTTTCAGTGCCTGCTTACTGAAAAATTCTGAAGGGAATTGAGATGGTCTGTGGATGTGTTTTTAATTTCCTGGAGGCAAAGAATGTTCATCTGAAATCTATTTTATGGACGCTTTTCAAAAGCTAGTGGATCTAATACATTTGACCTGCAGAATTGGCCTCAGGCCGACCCACACTTACCTGGGCCATCCTTCTTTTTTGACTTTCAGCAACACTAGGCCAAACAGACATGAACATCCGCTTAGAAAAAGCTAACCTAGATTCCAGGGGAACCAAGTAAAAAGGAACCAGAGAACCAATGCCTTTATGTTTTCTGCTAGATTTTCGCCGAGCCCATCCAGCTTCTCTCAAGACAATGGCGTCATAGTGTGTTAATGGTATTTGATCATCTAGGATCGTGATACGTTCTACTAGCCATAGAAAAATTGGTATGGGAAATATAAGTTGGGTGAAAACTCTAGTTTCTGCCGCACAGTGACTGAGTTAACAGAAACCTGTCTCCCACCACAGGTACACGGGGATATGGGCAAATTATAAAAGAAAATACGTGCAAATCTCATCTCAAGGAAAGGAATGGATCGTTGCATGTTCCATAGATGAAGAGAGAAGGCAAAGCCAAGGTGATAAAGAGGAAGTATGTGTGATGATTAGGGTCAGAAACTCTAAGCCAGAAAGCCTGGGTCCAAGTGCTGACTGCCATTTGCCAGTATTAACAGCAACAAATTGAACTTCTAAGTGATTTTCTGGTCAAAGCAGAGATCGTAGTGGAAGGTGGGCAATACTTAGAAATGAATGTAAATGTAAACACCACATAGCAGATTGAATGAGATGCGGCCCAAGTGCCATGCAGGCACAGATGTGCCGTCTTTAATTCATGCTTCTGAAAAGAAGATTAAAAGTGAATGACCTACGAATCCAAGTCAAAAAAAGAACAGAGCAAACTGTGGAAAAAGGGAAAAAAGGTAGAAAATAAATAATAAATTAATAAAGTAAGAATGAAAGCAAGAATGAATGCAATAGAAGGGAAGAAACAATAGAAAGGGTCAACAAAGCTCAAAGCAAGTGCATTACAAATATGAGTAAAATACACAAATATCTGAGAAGATTGATCTAGGAAAAAGAAAGGAAGAATATTAGGAGTGTAAGAGGCATTATAAGAGGTAATGGAGAAATGTTTCAATATTATGAGTGTATAACAAAGCATTCTATGCCAACACATCGGGAATTTGGGAGGAATCAGTAATTTTCTCAAAAAAATCAAAACCTATAGGAGCGCCTGGGTGGCTCAGTCAGTTGAGTGTTTGACTTTTGAGTTTGGCTCCATCAGGATTTCATGGTTTGTGAGTGTGGGCCCCACAATGGGCTCTGTGCCTCTGCCTCTCCCCTGTTCATGTGCTCTCTCTCAAAATACATAAACTTAAAAAAAGTCAAAACCTATATTACCGCAAGTGATTTAGGAGAACATAAAAATCTAATAGCCGCATAAACACTTTAAAAATCCAATTAGTAGTCAAAGCAGTACCTGCCCCTCCTGCAGAATACACACACACAAATACACACATAAACCAGCATAACAAACAAAAGGAACACAAGCCCCAGACAATAAACCAAGTCATAGCAGATGTTCCAGGAATAAGCAATTCCAGTTTCATGCAAACTCTTCCAAAAAACAAAGCAAGTGGAAGATTTTTCCATCTCGTTTTACGATGCTCTCATGACTTTGAGCATTGACACCACGAAAAGAAAAATCACAGCACAAGCTCACTATTAAATGTGGATTCAGATGTCAAAATAGAATCTGCCCAACCTGAATCTTGGGTGATATAAAATAAATAAAACAAGTCAGAGTCAGGTAGGGGGTGTCCTGGGATGCAAGAAAAGTTTAACACTAGAAAACCTACAAAAGTAACCCATCACCATGTTAAGATGCCTTTGGCTTCGGTGAGAAAGGAGCCAACAACAACAACCACAAAAAGAGTATGTATTATTCTGCAAAACAGGAAGCCCAGAGGGATGCTGGTTTCAGGGTCAATTCCAGAGCACCATCATGTATGTTATCAAGGAACCAGGTTCCACTCATCTTTCCTCTCTGCAATGTTCAGTGTATGTGGATCATTTCCTGCCTAGTTGCAAGATGCTAGTAAAAATATTTAAAATATTAAAAAAGAGATAGTTTCCTGCCATGTCCTTCTTTCAGTCTGCCAAGCAGAATACACTTTTATGTCACTGGCCAGGGTCATGTCACTCATTCATATTTAAACCAACCACTGAGAAAGATAATAGAATTACTAGAGTTTGTTTAGCCTGATCAAAATTCCCCTTAGGAGCTGCGGAACTAGCCAGCCCATGAACTACATAACCTCCTTACACCGGACAAAATCAATTTTCTCTTAGCAATGTAGACCTGGAATGATGGCTTGGGTAAAGACTGCAGTGTGGACACATAAAAGGGGAAATGTGAAATCAATTCAATAGCTACAGTAAAAACAACGGGTGAAATCAGCATTCAGTTCTGTCTGAGTAAAAGCAACAACAATAAAAACCACTTTAAAAAAGGAGAAAGGGACAGGAAATTAACATAAGAAAGCCAATCCCTCAAAACCCTAAATATCTTAAAAAGTATTCCTTTCCATTTAGGAACTCATCAGGGATATCACCTAGCTCTTCTCATTTGTATTCAATATTTTAATGGGTATCCTCATCAGATACATGAAATGAAATGAAAAAAAAAAAAAACAAAACTTGAAACAAAATGTAAGGATAGGCTAGAAAGAGACACAGATGTGTGTTGTGGGTTTTTTTTTTTTTGCCATATTATGATCATCTTCATGGAAAATATTAGAGACTATATTGCCAGATTACTATAATACATAATCTGGATTAAAGGATTTCTGGATACAAGATCGATACACATATGGAGAACACCTATATACCCTTTAGTTACACAGCTAATTGAAAAATGTAACTAGAGTACAAAATGATCTAATTTACAGTAACAACAAAAGCAGTGAGGTATCTATAGCAAGTCCTTAGAAATCTTCATGGAGAAAATTATAGAACTTTAATTGTTGAAATGAAAAGTCCTATTTTTCAATTCTTAGTGAAAAAGGAGATAAATATACGAATTTTATAGGATTGTTCTAAGGATTAAATTATTTAACACTATTCCTTGTATAACAATCACTCAAAAGAGAAGCTTTTAAAATAAATTTTTATAGAAATATTTTGTTATTTTTAAGAACTTATAAAATAGCTCCAAAGAGCCGTGGAGTTCCTTGGAGCAGTTTGAAAACCACAAGATAGCATTTATATTTTTCAGCTAATCTAAACCAAATCCAACACCCCCTTTCTGACCTAATGCAACATTGGACTTTTCCCTTGGCTACGAATTCTCCTAACACTCATGTGCACACTGTGCCCCATTACCACTTGTCAACTTATGTTTTCCATCTTTTTAGCTGTATATTTATAGGAATGTTTTGTCCCCCTAAAAAGAGAACAAATTCTCAAGTTTATGGATAATCCTTTCTCTTTCTTTTTTAGCCCACGAAACATCTGCTATTCATTCCTTTATTGCACGAATATTTTTAAGTGACTACTTTGTGTCAGGCACTGATCCAGGTTGTGGGATAAACCCGTAAGAAAAACCTGCAATGTCTCCCACCCTCATGGAGATTACACTTTATCAAGGGAAGCAAATATTGAACAATAAACCTAAGAAATTAGCTAGCTATCATGGCACAGATTGCTAGCTGTTCTCTGGGATTCTATTTCCTCTTTCCTGGGCACACAGCTAGGTTATATTTCCCAGGTGCCTTGGCAATTAGGTGTGCCCATATGACTGAGTTCTCACCAACGTGACAGGCAGTGGTATTTGCCAATCCCTGGCCACGACTGATACGAACCTTTACATCCTTCTGTTATGTCTTCCACTGATGAGACCATCACAGGTCTCTAGGGAATAATGGAGTCACAAATTGGAAGAAGGCAATCTCTAAATCACAAAATTAAAGAAGCAGCAGAAGAAAAGCAGAAGAAGAAGAAGAAGAAGAAGAAGAAGAAGAAGAAGAAGAAGAAACTTCTTTAGGAATACTGATTTGGATTGTTTCATGTGTGACAAATAAAATTTATTGTGCTTGGCTCTTAGATGCTTTTGGCTTTATTTGTACTATAGTCCAGCACGTCCTGAGTGAATAAATATATAGTATGCTTGAAAGTGTTAGTTGCAGGGAGAAAAAGAGACAAGGAACAAGGAAACAGACTAAAAAAATAGAGCAAAGTGAGTGGGTGTGGGATGCCAAGGTGTAGGGTGGTTGCGATTTTAATTAGAGTGCTTAGTGTAAGCCTCATTGAGAATGTGACATGTCACAAACCTTGAAAGAAGGGAAGGTATTATCATGGGAGAACATTCCATGAATTCCAGTATAATGTCTGTAAAGCACGAGAGGGCACCTGGCACCTTCACGTCATACCCGGGAGATCACTAGGGGTGGAGTTTTTATTCTAAGTAAAACCAGAGTTAATATTGGGGTTTGAAGCAGAGTAGGATGTTTACTTTAAAATGATCTTTCCAGCTACTTGGATGAGAAGAACTGTAGGGTAGGCATAGGAGGACTAGTTAGGAGACCATCGCAACCAATTAGATGACAGTTCACAGTGACTCAGTCTGGGGGAGTGCTAGGTGGTGATAAATGACAAGATTTGGCATCTGTTTCGAGAGCAGGGCCAGAGTATTTGCTTATCAATTGAACTCAGAGTATAGGCAAAGAGAAGAGTCGAGGAAGACTTCAAGGTTTTTGTCCTGAACAACAGAGAGATGTCAAAACACCATCACACTGAGAGGGGGAATCAAAAAGTGGGTGGGGAGGAATTCTGTTATGAAAGTGTTAAATCCAAGGTGCCTATTAGTGTTATTAGTGCTGAACCATATGCAGGGGCTGATAGTCCATCCCGTGTAAATGCAAAAATAGAATTTTGTATCTTTCAATCTGATGCAAGTCCGGAGTTTGGAAGAAAGGTTTGGAAATCATCAGCATAAAGGCAGTATCTCAAGCTCCGTAACCAGAGCAGGTCAGATCGCTGTGTCAGCTCGGGTGCAATCAGGAACGAGGAATCGCATCGATCGTCTTAACTGGAGGGTGTAATATAAAGAGATGTTAAGCAGGTATTGGAGACAGGTATGGAAACACAGCAAGCACCTGCCATCCTTTGGCTGGGGATAAAAAGGGAAGAGTTGGGGATTAATAAAGTGTGAAGTATGGAAGACAAGCCGTGGGACTCAGGTCTCTGAGGAGGTGGCATCACTTGCCTGGTGTTTCAGAGAGGACTGAGGACTGAGTCTGGTAACATGCAGGGGAGGGACCTTACAAACTGGGACAAGCCGCTGCTACTGGAATCAGCTGTCTCTTTCAGGGTGAAGACCGATTGCCCTTCAAATTCCTTCTCCCTTTCCGGTCTTCCGATTTCCCTCACGTGTCCTCTACTGGCAGAACCTCCCTGGCACCATCCACAAAAGTGGGCCGTGCTTTGTAGAATCGCAAAGCGCAGTGTAAAAAAGTCACTTGAAGATGAGACTCGGGAACGAAGTAGCCACCAAAGAGTGTATGCAGAGAGCACTCTAAGCCCTGGAAGGCTCCAGGTGAGAGTTCAGGAAGGATCGGGGCAAAGGAAACGTTAGAAGAAACAACCAGTGAGTCGGAAGAAAACCAACAAATGTGCATCCTTAATATCTCAGTAAATAAAGTGCTTTGAAGAGCTGTTTATCAACTGTAAAATGTAGATCACGTGGGCTGTTGATTTAGCAATATAAAGGCATTGGTGACCTTGACCAGAAAGGCTTTGTGGAGTTGCGGGGACAAAAGCCTTTGGGGGTCCATTTAAGAGGGAACTGGTGTAGAGAAATCAGAGACTTAAGTATATACACCATAGAGGAGGCTTTTGTTGCAAAAACGGATGGGTCTATGGGTAATAGTTCAAAAAAGAAGTTAGATTGAAAGATTTCTTTCTTCACAATTTTTTTTTACATTTATTTATTTTTGAGAGACGGAATGAGAAGAGCATGAGTGGGGGAGGGGCAGAGAGAGAAGGAGACACAGAATCTGAAGCAGAATCCAGGCTCTGGCCCAGCATTCAGCAGAGAGCCCGATGCGGGGCCCGAACCCACAAACCGTGAGGTCGTGACCTGAACTGAAGTCAAACGCTCAATGACCGAGCCACCCAGGCGCCCTTGAAAGATTTCTTTCTTACTGGTCAGAAAACGGTACCATGTTTGTGTATCAGTGGAATGTTCCAGTAGAAAAGAAAACATGGATACCACAGAAAAGTGAGGGAATAGTTCCTGGAAAAGGCAAGGAGGGATGAAATCACGTGCATGAGTAGAGGGGTTTGAGTTAGGTAGGCTCGTGGGTAGTTAGTTCATATCTAATAACACAAGGAGGGTGAGTTCATGAGCACAGATGCTGAAAAGCATCCACTGTGGTGGGGGAATCTGTCAACATTCTTTCCCAACTGCTTAAATGATTGTTCTAATTTTTCATGTCATCAACTGAGAGTGACGATGGCAGAGAACATATGTAATAGTGAAGAGAACAAGAGCCATTGGATGAAACTAATTCCTAGAGCCTCAGTTTCTTGATCTGAAAAGGGCAGCTAAATCATAATGCCTTGTGCAAAATGAGTGTCATTAAATCCCCTCGAGAAATGAAAAATCTAACAGATGTCCCATTTTGTTAATGATGATGTCTCTATAAAACAAAATGAAAACACTTCTTTAATAAAAAATAGCCACGGATTTGTATAACTTGGAATTTTCCTAAGAGTACAATGACATGAAAAATCATTTATCACTTTCCAATGGACATACATTTTAAAACGATCTACTTAGACATGCATTCTCCAGGAATATTTGGGTTAAAAATTAAATCATTAAATTGAAAACTTCTTGAAGTCAGAGATACCATTTTAAGCTCTCAGTATGAAATGACGGCACATCACATATAGTAGGAGTCCTGTACGTATTTTGGAATAAATTCATATAACAATGGTAACCTGTCAAATATTATTTATGAGAGAGAGAGAAGAAGGAGAGTATCAGATAAAACCACATTCTAGGTAATATTACCACACGTCTATTCTGATAAGATGAAATACGTCCTCATGTCCCTGAAGTTATTTCCAAGTCTAGTAACAAAACGTCCGACAGCTAAATTTATGAATGCTTTTTCTCTTTGAGCTATCATTGGATTTAAATTACAGGCACACGGGCAATCCTGAATAATTACCAGTGGGATGAATTGATCCTTCAGGTTTAATTTTCTCATTTAAAATGTCCTCATGGAGAGGACCAATTCTCTGTACAGCTCGGTCTTAAATGAGATGCTGAACGAAATGGAGCTGGGATTAATGAACAAATAATAAACAGTCTCGGTGCGAGAACTAATCCAGCAAGACAGCATGACCGGTTTTATGTTTGGGCCATGTTAAAGCTGTCCTTTCTGCGAATTGAGAACTAGCTGTCTGTAAATTACATGCTCGATTTTGAGGCAAAAGGACATTTCACATTTAGTTTGTAATTCTTGCTATTTCTCTTGTTAGATGTCCCAGACCATGACTATATCAGATCGTTCTTTGGAAGAAGTAAGTTTTTCTTCTGGTAATTTTGAGGACGAGGGTGAAGTCACTGAGAAATTATTTGTAAGTCATCTGACTTCTTGCATGCTTTGGAAGAAAAATAACATCAAGTATGTTTATGTATTAACGACTTCATTGAACTATAATTTATATGGCATAAAATTCATCCATTTGAAGTGACCAATTCAATGAACTTTAGTAAATTTATAGACTTGTGCAACCATCATTATAATCAACTTCAAACATATATGTCATCCCGGAAACACCCCAATCCCACTTAGAGTCGACCCCGAATTCCACTCCCAGCCCTACGTAACCATTAACGTACTCTGTTTTTGTAGATTTGCCCTTTCCAGACATTTCGTATACGTGGATCATATACTGTACAGTCTTCTGTGTCAGGCTTCTTTTACTTAGCATGATGTTTTTTGAGGTCCGTCCCTTCTTTAGCGGTCTTTCCACATATACTTTAGATTCTTTGGAGATTTATGGACTTTTAGCACTCCTTTTATTGCAATGTCACAGTTTCCCATTGCAAATCAGTCTTCCTCACTGGACTGTGAAGTCTTTGGGGGCAGGGACTCGATTTTATTCCTTGCAAACAATCCCAGGTTAATTTGCTATATAATTGGCACTCAATTAGTGCTTGTTGAGTTAATGAGTGAATGATAGAAAAGTTGACTTTTAACTTCCACCATTTGCTCCTTGTTGTAGATTGTTTGCTTGGGAAGCAGATATCAAGAAGGAATTTAGTGCACAGGATGTATATTAGTTGGAAGGGAGGAGGTGGGGAAGGATGGAGCCCAGCAAGAGCTGAGTTATGACATATACTCTACAATAACCTCAGCCAATTTCACGGAGAATTCTGAGGCTAACATGACCTGTCAGAATTGTCCTATGTTGGGTTGAAAAGGCCCAGCCTTTAAGACCTCTTTCCATTAGTCAGCCGTTGGACCTTAGCCAGGGTGAAGGGTGTGGCCTGGAGCCCAGTGGCTTCCTGCAGCTGAAGGAATCCCTGAAGGAGCTGACAGAAGGTTCTTCCTTGTAGGAGACCTGGGCTGTCAATCTCTGTGTCCGTTAAGTCTCTACATTTTCTTTTTTTTTTTAATTAATTGTTTTTAAATGTTTATTTATTTTGAGAGAGAGAGAGAGACAGAATGCAAGCAGGAGAGGGGCAGAGAGAGAGAGGGAGACACAGAATCCGAAGCAGGCTCCAGCCTCTGAGCTGTCAGCACAGAGCCCAACACGGGGCTCGAACTCACAAACTGTGAGATCATGACCCGAGCCGAAGTCGGATGCTTAACCGACTGAGCCACCCTGGAGCCCCCTCTGCATTTTTTTTTTTTTACCAAAACCTTGCTTAAGGTAATGTCATCATCACATTCTGCTATGTCTTCTAGATTTTTCTATTTCTGTTACCAAAAAAAAAAAAAAAATCACTGTAATATATGTTAAATTCTGCTATACTGCTAAAATACTGTTTTTGTGTATAACAAATGCTTTTAAGTTGCATCAAGTCCTTGTCAGAAATGTTCAATAACTTTAGTTTAAGATTAAAAGCAAACAAGGCTTTAGACGACAAACGGGTTCTCTAATAATTTTAGAAGTATCCTAAAATTATTCTGCTTCATCATTTTTGCTAGATAGTTCTTCCTCTGTCAACATATGTGGGAGAAGTTGTTTTAGATTATTGAAACCCTTGGATGAATAATTTATCAAATTGTCAGCAGCTGTTTTTTATAACAATAGATTTTAATGGAGTAGCCTTCTTTCATTTTTCACTTAAATTTTTTTTTTTAATTTGCCAAAAATATGTTCATGAGCCTTTCCTACAACTTCTTCTGTAACATCAAATTTGGCAGTGATTTTTCTGGTCTCTTTAAGCACAGTATCAGAGAGGAGAGGTTTTTTGGGTGAATATTTAATATTTCACTTTCAAAAAATAAAATTGCATTTGTTGGCAGCCTTCTAACCTTTTGGTTCCAAAACACATATCCCTTTTCCGCACATACCACTGTTCACTGTAGTTATTGGTAAGCCAAGAAGGGCTGGGTCATTGGCCTTGTTTGGTTTCACATCGTGCGTCATCTGGGGATTATTGCTGATCTCCTATTACTTCTAATGTTCTCATTCAAAGAACTAATAGTAACTAACGAGCGCTTTGCACATCCCGGTTCTCTAGTAGGTATTTTCCAGGAGGTATAGGTAACCAACAAAGAGAATTTTTGTTATCTTGGGCACCGTATCAATGGCACTGTTGGCCATTTCCTATTTATTCCACGACCCCCCTAAATTCTACCAACTTGAGGGGCCAGTCTGTAAAGAAAGTTTCCTGTGCATTTTCTTATATTAATTCTCAGATCAGCTTTGTAAAGATAAGTACTTCACTTACTCTTTAGATAAGAGAAACTTGAGGTTCACAGTGAATTCAAGTGATTTGTCCAAGGTCCTATAACAAAGAAATAGCAGACCTCATAGGCTAGACTTGAGACCAAATCTCCGGTCATCAGGTTCTCAAAATCTAAGTTAAATCAGCAGGTTTCTATTTCGTAAAGGGAGCAAGTATAGTGCATGCCACAAGCACAGTGTAGGTGGTAGAATTAGCACTCGAGCCACTGACTGAATTGTTAGATTTGTCAAAGAGTGTAAGAATTTTAAAAATAAATATAAATAACCGTGGCTTAACCCAGCCCCGAAATCTCACAAGATCATCTGTCGTAAAAGGCGATGGTGGGGAGTCGTACTCAAACAGGACATATTGAACACATACCTTTTCCCCTCTCACAAGTCCACTGAAAAGAAAGGAAAGGAATCAAAAGGCACCGATCAAAAAGCCTGGAACACCCCTATCTGCCATATGTATTGCAAGTACTATTACATCTGCTGGGTCATATGGTCCAAATGACGGTGCAGCTTGCACAATTGTGTGGACCTGTTCCAGAGGCTTATTTTACTCTGGGCCCCACTCAAGCATTCTAAACTGGCAGCCTTACAGAATATTTGGTAAATGATTTCCTTCATACTCAACCTATATAAGTATATGCTGCCTCCAGAATTCAAACAGGCCTTCCAGGCATCGTGCTCCTTTCTTAGCGGAAGAGGACCTTAGAGGCAACAACTTGCCCTTCACTTTGGAGGATGTTTCAATATGCTTCAGCTCTCTTAAGTGCCAGAAATTCCACGGAGGTAGCAGGCTGCTCAGATTTTCTTGGATTTATTTCCTATACTCTGCTGTGCATGGGTTTGGCCAAGATGTCTTTGCTTCTTTCTCACCCCCATTCAGTCAGCGCACCACCATCAGTGTGATGGATCAGCATAAAATCTTGTGGAGTGCGAGATGCTAAAGGCGTCTCTGCACTAGCTTATAACATAGGACTATAGATCTGATGTATCCTCTAAGGAGTACAGTGAAAGGGCATTAATGTCTTTGTCAGGTGAAAGCAAACTATTTCTAGTAGTATATATTGATAGATAAGAGACAAAAAAAAAGGCACTCGTAGCTGTATACATAGCTGTATACTGGTGATAGAGACTGGGTTGATTGGCTCCAGCATAGAAACCGCATCCAGAGCACCATCTTCAGTTTAGGTTGCCCCCTAATTAAATTTAGAATAATCCGTTTTATTCCTCACGGGCCATCTCTTTTGCACAGGGGCTAAATACAGTGATTGAATGGGGATGTGGTTGGGATCCCTGCAATCCTGCCACAAAGGCAGTATTGCTTTTGATTTACTATTTTGACAGGCAGAGGAGGTTCTACAGGCTTCCACTTGGCTTTTCCAACTACAATAGCCCTCACTTTGTAGGGCAGGAAAACAATACGGGGATCCTGCCAGTGGCTGAGTATGTCTTTTCCAACTGTGTTTTTCAAGGCTGAAAAAGCAACCATGCAGTGGATTCTGCAACCCAAGAGACCCATTGTGAGCCCTGGATCAAAGACAAAGTCCATTAATCACCTGGATTTCACAGCCCCTACTCTGACTGATGGACCTTAATCTTATTTGAGACTCTAAGAATTACCATCAGTTAAGTCTAGTAATTAAGACTAGTCGATTAAGTCAGTGTCTAGTAATCCCCCCAAATTCTGATTATTTGCCTTTATTCAATTTACTTCTCTGTTAAGTGATTCAAGGTCCCATTGGAGAAAGCTAAAAAGAAAATATGCAGTATATATTTTTGGCATTAAATCTGCAGATTTCTTTAAGGGAGGCCAAGCTTCCATTCAATGGGCCCTGAGTCAGTGAACTGGGTTGTGTCCAGAAATATGCTAAGGCATCCTGATTCTTTCCTGGTGATTCAAGTCAGATTTCTGTTCACAAGACTTAGAGTTCATCACTTGTAGAAGTCACGTAAGGGTCTAGCACACTGCCCATACATTTCAGTCCTAGAGGCACCACAATAATTTTGCAAGTCAAACTCTTCTGATTACTGCTTTAGTTTTTGCTACCCATTACAGGAACCGTGCCCATCTTGTCTCTATAGTTTAAGTCACACCACTTGGCTTCTGCCATTCTGGAATCCCATCAATCCCATGAGATTCAGAAGTCTCATTTTTATAGCAACATCTGAAACTGTTATTCCTAGCTTAATGATACCATCCACCAAAAAGCATTTCATGGATTCTCGTACTGCCCTCAAAAATGTATTTCTCAAAGCCTTGGTAGTGGCGTATCTCCTGGAATCTCCTGGGTCCGTGGTTAAAATGTGATTAAGGAGGTAATAGTATTACTCCAATATACTTATTTCCCTAAGCATTTAGACATCTTCCTAAAGCCCTAGGAATACCTTCCTCTAGACTGAGTCTACCAAGAAATTTCTGGCATTCCAACGTCATTTAGTATAGACTACAGTTGTGTTCAAGAAAACTGTTGGAGACACTCTCTGCCACTCAAACTATCTCACTGAACCTAGACTATCTGGATTATACACCATCTCAATAAACTCAGCCCGCTCCAATACTTTCATTTTTTTTTCACCATAGTCTATCATTTGTAGGGTCCATTTCCATATATATTACCCAAGTTATTTCCAACATAAATTAGCGAAATTTTAAATTATTCTTGGGGCGCCTGGGTGACTCAGTGGGTTAAGTGTCTAAGTCTTGATTTGGGGTCAGATCACATTCTTGTGGTTCATGGGATCGGGCCCAGCATTTGGCTCTGTGCTGACAGCACAGATCCTGCTTGGGATTCTGTCTCTCCCTCTCTCTCTCTGCCCTTCCCTTGCTTGTGTTTCCTCCTCTCTCTCAAAAATAAATACATAAACTTAAAAAAAAATAAATTATACTCATGTGTATGAGACTTCTGGTTGACTCATACATTATTCCTCTCCTGCTGGAGTTTTCTGGGATTTGGATCTGGTTAAGTCTAGAAGCAAATAGCGAGAGCGAGCCTTGAGAAGGATCATTATCCATGTAGCTGCAAAGCAGCTACATGCGGACAGTTTAATACAAATTCTTAAGATGAGGAGGCTAATGTTCTCAGCCAGAGAGGAGGGCTGCAGCTACCATAGAGGGTGGCATGGTGTTCAGGGTCTTTTTTTGCTCGAATCTCAGCCTAATTGTCAGAATCTCATTCCTTTATTTATTTATTTATTTATTTATTTATAGAGCAGAATAGGGTCAAAGAGAGAGGGGAGAGAGAATCCCAAGCAGGCGCCATCAGCACAGGGCCCAATATGGAGCTCAAACCCACGAACTTGGAGATCCTGACCTGAGCTGAAATCAGGAGTCGGATGCTTAGCCGACTGAGACACCCAGGTGCCCCCAGAATCTCATTCCTTTATGATCAAAGCCCTAACCTCAATGCAAAGGTGCCATGAGATTCTGAATATAATTTGTCCACCTGTAGTATCATATTTTTGGTTAGGTGTTTAGAAATCTTGACCCTGTGGCTACAGAGGATAAGGCATTTGTTCAAGGAAGTCATAGAAGAGTGGTGGCTTTTTCTGTGTTTTTGTTTTTTGTTGTTTTGTCTGAAGCTCAGCCTGGAAATTTTCAGCCCTGAACTTATCCTTTTCCTCACTCTCCATTCACTGGCTTGCTCAGAAGCAATAGACTGTGCAGCAAAGACTGTAAGCCTCACAGTCTTACGCTCTTTAGTGCTACTGTGGTATTCCGCTAGGTTAGCTATTTTATTTTTCAAAAATATATCTTCTAATAGGTACTTCTTTTTAGGTGACTAGCAGTGATAATTTAGTGATTGTTTTGCCTCTACGCATCACAGGATTTCCCGTAGGATGGGAGTTTGCCATAGGATGTCGGTCAATATTACTTTTACTTTTGAATCTAGTCATCTCAGAGAACCCCATCCAGGGTCGCATGCATAAGGCTCTATTTCCCTGGAACCGATTCCATTAGTAAGAACCGTGTCGGTCAGGATTGGACCAGGGAAACTGAAACCACTCTCTGAATTCTGGACATCAACGTTTGTACAGAATCAGGAGGTTCTGCTACTTTGGAGAGAGCTGAATTAGGTGGGAAAAAGCAGCCATCAGCAAAGCTGCTACCAAAATTGAGGGAGCAGCTGCAGAAGGGTGGGGGCTGTGAGAGGATCTGTCTGAAGCAGGGGTGTCATCCCTGACACGTTACAAACACATCAGGAAGCCAGTGTGGAGCTCACATCTGTACACACATCTGGTCACTCTGCCTTCCCCAGAATGATGGATTCTGGTACGTTTCTGATTTCCAAATCTCATGTGATGGCAAGCTCTGACCTGAACCACATAAGACAGATGATTCTGGAAATCATAGTTCTTGGCTTTAGATGGGTATGGGAGTGGTACTGATGAGTTAACAACAGAAAACCCTACATATCTGAAACTTAAAAAAAATTTAAAGAAATATTAGGAATAGGAACATGTTATTTAGAAGAAGAGAAGGCTCGATGCTGTGTATGATTTCCTGAGTAGAGTGCAAAGTAGGAGTAAAATGGTATATGGTAAGAAGCTGCGATTTATCTTATAAGCCTTTCAGTATTTGATTTTTGAGAGAATGTGAAAGTGCTACCTGAGAAAGAAATCTAGGGCAATAGGTGCTAAGGGAATATCACTTTTCAGGTAAATTAGAAGTTTTTCCTGTGCAGATTTAGAGCATGGTTATGGAGATTTAAAACAATGCCATGGCTCTTTCAAAAGAAATGGAACATTCTGGTTAGTTGCATTGCTATATTTGTTCACGCTTGTCATTGTGAGACCCAGAGGCTATAGAAAGTAGCCTGCTAACTTGGGACACATTGTGTATCAAGGACACTATGTTTCTTCTGCTGAAGCCATGGTCAGAACAGGCAGCTCCTACTCCAGGGGTAAAAGGTCAGGTGTCAGTCTTACCCCAAACATGATCTTGACTGGCTATTCATAGGGCTGATGAAAAGGGTCGTCACGTCTGTTCTCCAGGGCAAGATCTGGACCTGATCGGCCTCCATTATTTGGATGGAGGTGAAGTATAAATGCAACTCTCAGCTTGAGGTTTTGTGGAAAATCAGAGCAGGGAGAGCTTGGTTTTGCACACAGAAGATAGAGAAAGAGCTATGTGGGAACTTATTTTAGATCCTTAAATGATAACTGTCAAAGCTTGGAAAAGCCTTAATGTTCTTTTGGAAGAGATCACTTTTGGAATGGAATTTATTGCTTTATAGTTTTATTGTTGTTGAAGGTTTTTGTTTCTACATATTAACTAAAAGTCGTCTAGCACAGAAATTAGAAGTTTTCCAAAGAAGCAGCATTGCATAATGTATTAAGCGTGCATGCTTTGGAAGTAGAGTGTTCTGGGTTCGGGTCTTTGTTCTGCCTTTTGCTAGCTAAATTTCCCCTGAATTGTTCCAGTTAAGGATTGGTGTTTCTTGCTTCAAATAAAGCTGGAACTCCCTGCCTCAGGGCTTTGCTGGGAAATGCTTAAAAAAAAACCCCAAACTGATAATGCATGTAAATTGTTGACAAAGATTCCAGTATATAAAATATTAGTTATTATTAATATGAGTATGTTTCATCTATTTTTTCCCAAAATATATCACAGAAAAGCATGTTTATGCAATGTGAGGGAGTATGTATGCGTGTACAGTGAGAATTTAGGGAATTTAAAATTATGACACGACAATATTCAGGCTCTTACACCTGGGTGTTCTTTGAAGGGTAGATGATTAAGGCCATCGTAGAGCTGTTGAAAGGAATAAATAAAATCAGGTAAATAAAGTCTCTTTACAAATGGGCAGAGACTCTAACACAACGTCAACAGATCTTGCAGAGCTGCAGTTGATTGAACCTGGGCAACGGCTTTCTACTTTATTCAATATGCTTACAGCATCTTGATGAACAGTGCCACCGCCTTTCCCCTGGAGCCTGGGAGAGCTGTGAGAGATGATGGCTTCAGCATCCTTGCGTCCCAGTACACTGGTAGAAAAATGTCATGCTCCTAGAACGCTTCAGACAACTGTTACTTCCTTTTTCTCCATTTTTAAAAATTTATTTATTATTTGAGAGAGAGAGAGAGAGCGAGCATGCAGGAGGGGCAGAGAGAAAGAGATAGAAAGAAGCCCAAATAGGCTCTGCACTGAGTGCACAGCCCAGTGCAGGGCTTAACCTGACGACCTTAAGATCATGACCAGAGCCAAAACCAAGAGTCAGACGCTTAGCTGACTGACCACCCAGGCGCCCCCCTCCAGTGTTCCTTCTTATTATCATTATCATTACTATAGGATAGAACAATGCAAGAGCAAGAATAAGTATCAGAGTTCTTTTAGCCTACCTTTTCAAATTTTTACTGACAGGCATATGCAACTTGCTCAAGGTCACAAAAGAGTTTTTCCCCGGGACTGTACTAGAATGAAGGACTCCATATTCCCAGCTCTTCCCTCTCCTCCATGTTGACGCTAACCTACTGTAGTTAGTCTTCTTGGGCTTCTGTAACAAAATACCCTAGACTGTGAGGCCAAAACAACAGAAATTAATTTTCTCACAGTTCTGGAGGCTGGAAGTCCAAGGTCAAGGTGCCAGCAGGGTTGGTTTCTCTTGCAGCTTCTCTCCTGGATCTCTGTTCCACTGTGTCCTCATATGAGCTTTTCTCTGTGCATACACACCCATGGCATCTCTTCCTCTTCCAATAAAGACACTTGTCATATTGGGTTAGGGCACCACCTGTATGATCTCCTTTAACCTTAACGAACTCTTAAAAGGTCAAAATACAGTCACATTGGGGGGGTTAGGGCTTCAAGATATGAATTTTGTATTGGGGACCCAATTCAATCCATAACCCCTACCCATGAAAACATTGCTTTTCTGACATTGTCCCAGTGTTCTTCTTCTAAGCTGCAACCTTTGCTGGATATTCTGTACCCAGATATGTGTCTACAGGCATATGTGTTAAACCTAATCATCTCATCTTGGTACTTCACATTCAGGAACCCCGTCAATCTGCCAAACAGAATAAGCAAAAACAGTATTTTCAGAACAATTAGACATTTTAGTTCAATTGTAAATTGTCAGCGATCTGGTTGTATTCAAGTGAGTAGGAAATGTATTTCGGGTTACATAGAAAATGTTGTTAGTTATATTTCTTCTCAAGGCTTTATCTTGGGACCAGTTTGATAGTAGTGAAAAATGCTTCTGTGTGAGTGTTTCTTGTAGGCTTACGGATTGATTTTCCAGGTAGGAAAAGGGCACATGAGGATGGGGAGTTACAAGGAAGTATAGCTAGAGATAGAGATTATAGAGACAGAGACGGACGCAGGGATAGGGAGAGAGATCATGACAGACGTGAATGTAGGTATTTCTCTGTGGGGTTTCTAATGTTGGTTGTACAACAAACATTTTATTCCTATTTAGGAACCTAAATAAAAGCAAGCCCATCTCTTTTTCCAAACTTAGGTCCACAAGGCAAGACAAGCCACCTGCAGAGCCCAGCCAGGGCACAAAAGTTGCAGGCTCGCTTAAAAACAAATACACGTATGTGGTCTGATTTACGGGAACAACTTCTGTGCGTGAAAGAACATAGTGGGTACTTCCCATAAACGTAATGATCATTTTATATCATAGTGGAAATGTGCGGAGATTTGGTGGCTTGACCAGAGCTGACACTAGGGGCAGATACGCCCAGGAACTAGACGAGGTATCTGTCTCCAAATGTACGCACAGCTCCTGGTACCGCAGTGCTTGGCCCTTTGTTTCGGAACAGGAAATTGAAGCCCAGAAGAAGCAGTGATTTCTAAAAATTCAACTAGTGAAAAAATGCTAGAGATGGAAGTAGAAATCTGTGTGCTTGATTCTCAAGAAGGGAGGTAGAATGAATTCTCTACGCAGAGCTGTGTGGCCCTCGGCACTGCCTTTTATAGTTAACTAGTAGGAGAAACAACAAGATAACTTGTAATAAAATAAATACTGCTTGGTTTCATCGCACTCCCATCTCTTGCAGGCTCATGGCCACCTGTTGGAGAGTAAGAATGTCTAAGGGCACCCTAGAGGTTTGGAACTAGCAGGGAGAGCCTAGTGGACCAAATGTGGTTCTGGTCGAGGTGACACCAAAGGTAAAGTCACTTAGATGAGACAAAGAACACCTGACCACTGCTCCTAACGGGGATCTTTATATTGGCTAGGGTTGGGCCTCATCTCAGCTATAAATTACCACTTTTGTGTCAGGTCACCTTACTCCACCCCATTGAAAGTAAGGGCCCGAGAAAGACTTGTGATTTCTGAATCTGGAAATTCTGCCTTTGTTTGGCTATTTTGAAAACTTTGGGCATTTCCTTTTCTCACAGGGAGCTGCCAGCTGATACAGAGTTCGCCCTCTCCTTCGGTTCATCACAAGCCACTAATCTATAATGCTGAAACCAAGTTCTTAGTGTCCTTCCCTGAAATATGATACAATTTAGTGCCATTGATGTCGATTTCTTTAAGTCATAGAAGACAGATCTTTATTATCTAGGTGGAGGAAATAAAGAACGATTGAGAATCCGTGATCACCCAAGGATACATTTTAGCCCTCGAGTTTAAACTCACACAGTAGAACATTACTTAGAAATACAGTACTTTACAAAGAACCATAACCGATTTTTGTATTGTTTTGTTTTTCTTTTCTTCTGTCCCCTTCCTGAGCCACTTGCCCTCTGGTAGAGAGGCTGGCAGGGCATGAGATTGTCACAAGACACATTAGTGGTGAGAAGAAGAGTTCTAGACCAAGTGCAGATGGGGAAAGTGAGCATCCAGTGGCTGGTCAGCTGAACTTGAATGTGATTTCACCCATTCTTCTCTCTGTTTCTCTGCACAAGCTGTGCAGTGTTTAAATGCTAATGCGATGCCAGCATTTTCTTTACTATTTATACAAAAGAAACCCTAATGAGATATTTCTAAGCCTGCACATAAGTTTCCATAGCAATCTTTGCCTTGGAGTAAAAGTAGGATAAAGAGCTCCTCAACATGACTTTAAAATCTCAACCAACCCACAGCAACAGGTTTCTACCGCAAGACAGACATTTCTGTTGGGAATACTGATTTGATTAAGTGTCCACAATAGAGAACTTTATTTAGTGGTACCATCTGCAGCCATAATTAGTTTGAACTTGTGAAAATGAGGAGTTTGACAGGAGATATGACATTAATTTCTGAGAAAGGAGAACCTCCCTACTTTTCATGGATGAAAGCACAGAAATGTGATGAAAAGGCATTCATAGAGATGCGGTGGGAACTCATTAGGAACTTTTAAAGGTCAACACAGAGAGGGAGAAGACTGGAAAATTAACTTGAGACTGGAAGTTGAGTTCGTGAGGGGGCCGACTTAACGTTTCTTCCTACTGGCACAGCTTCTTTTCTGGTCAGAGGATTTTCATGTGAACCCAGAAACTAGAGCTCCCCAAGGATATAAAGGTGACACCCAATAAGTCTAAGCCTCCTTGTGCAACTGGATCCCCAAGATGCAGACACCTGGGCAATGCCCCAGAGAAGCAACGGATGGAGATCACTATCCAGCACTTCTCAAGTTTATTTTAATGTTTATCTATTTATTTTTAGAGGCAGGGAGGGACAGAGAGAGATGAATCCCAAGCAGGTTCCCCGCTGTTAGCCCAGAGCCCAAAGTGGGGCTCAATCACATCACTAACATGAGATCATGACCTGAGCCGAAATCAAGAGTTGGCCACTCAACCGATTATGCCACCCAGACACCACTGCCCTTCTCAAATTTTGATATGCATACCCATCTGCTGGGAATTTTGTGAAAATGCAGATTCTACATGGTCTGGAATGAGGTGGGTTGAAGTCTGCACTTCTAGCGAATGGATGCTGGCTCCTACTTTGATTAGTCGTCTAGACCATTGGAAACAGGACAACGTGGACGTTCATCCGTGACCAGTCTTTCCCAACCCTTAGCCCAATCACAAGAGAGCATTTTTCTGCTTCATCAACTTCTTTCTCTCTTTGTGCCTTTCTTGGCCCCGGCCTCATTTAATGTTAATGCTGTCTGAGGTTTCTTTCCTGGGAAACCTGGGGAAGGGAAGGACAGCAGAACATGAAAGTATCACGAATGTTGATTGGCCCAAGACCTAAAAGAACCCTCCCTAGGAATACTCACAACCCATTTCTTTTCCCTTAGAAAACGGATGATAAAATGTGTGTTTTGCATATATCTGGGGACACTATGTCCTTGTCTTTAATCCACTATGCCAGAATTCACCAGGACAACACTCTCGACCACTCCCAGTAGAAAGAAATTCTTAATCTTCTTTTAACATTGCATGCTAGATTTAATATATTATATGCATTAAATCTTTATGCATATAAATTATCATTATCATGTATCATTATGATCAATCACTACTTTAAGGAAGACATAATTTTTTTTTTTAATAGTGGTTTTTAAACCTGGTATTTAAGATCTTTACATGTTAAAGAAACGGGTTATCTAACTGTCTCTCTACTGGAGCAGAATTCAAATCTGGCTTTTGTTCCTTGCTCTATCATTTATTTTGTGGCCTCGGGGCAAAATGTGTAACTTTTCTGGGCCTCTGTTTGCCTATTTTGCAATATAGACATTGGACTAGTTGATAACCTAGTTATAATTCTAGAGTCTTCATAAATATAGTAATTGAGTTAATATGTTACAAGAATAAATTTCATTTAAAATTTTTTTTTAATATTTGTTTATTTCTGAGAGACAAAGACAGAGCATGAGCAGGGGAGGGGAAGAGAGAGAGGGGGACAGAGAATCTGAAGCAGGCTCCAGGCTCCTAGCTGTCAGCACAGAGCCCGATGTGGGGTTTGAACTCACAAACCGTGAGATTGTGACCTGAGCTGAAGTCAGATCCTCAACCCAGTGAGCCACCCAGGTGACCCAAGAGTAAATTTCATTTTTTATACCATTGTATATTTTGGAAAATTACTTAATTTTTTCCTGCTTTAGTTTCCACACCCATGTTGAGGGCTTACTTAGCAACATATGAGCTCATTGAGAGATCAGTTAATTCTGATCTTATTCCTTGACCATTTCTTTCTTAGTATGTGGAATTCAGCCGTTTGGGGAGGAAATATGCAGAGGTAGAAATCATATAGTGTAGTAACCTCGGCTAAGAACCTTTACCTAAAAAAAATTCAGCTTTGGGATGTCTGGGTGGCTCAGTCAGTTAAGTGTCGACTTCAGCTCAGGTCATGGTCTCATAGTTCATGAGTTCAAACCCTGCTTCAGACTCTCTGCTGTCAGTACAGGGCCTACCTTGGATCTTCTGTCTCCCTGTCTCTTTGCCCCTCCCTCACGTGTGCTTTCTCTCAAAAATAAATAGACATTACAAAAAATCTCAGCTTTATTGAGATATAATTCACATACCATATATTCATATAATTCACCCTTGCAAAGTATACAGTTCATTGGCTTTAAGTATATTCACAGAGTTGTGTAACCATCACCATCCCCAATTTTATGATATTTCATCATCCCACAAAGAAACTTCATACCCATTAGGAGTCATGTCCCATTCCCTTCAAATTCCCCCATCTCATTCCCAGGCAACCAATAATCAATCGCTTTTGGTGCCTATCAATTTGCCTATTCTAGGCATTTTATACAAATGGCATCATACAGTATATGGTCTGTTGAGACTGGTTTCTTTGATGTAGCATGATGTTTTTCAGGTTCATGAGTATCGTAGCATTAATCAATATTTCATTCCTTTTTTTTAACGTTTATTTATTTTTGAGAGACAGAGCATGAGCAGGGGAGGGGCAGAGAGAGAGAGGGAGACACAGAATCCCAAGCAGGCTCCAGTCTCTGAGCTGTCAGCACAGAGCATGACATGAGGCTTGAACTCACAAAGTGTGAAATCAGCACCTGAGCTGAAGTTGGATGCTTAACCAATTGAGCCACCCAGGTGCCCCTCATTCCTTTTTATTGCCAAATAATATATTCAATTATACGGTTGTACCATATTTTATTTATGAATTCCTCCATTGGTGGAATTCCTCCATTCCTCCATTGGGATTGTTTCCATTTTTTGGGTTATTATGAGCAATATGGTTATAAGCATACATTATGTGTTTTTGTGTGGACATTTTTTTTTCCTGTTCTATATCTAAGATTGAGATTGCTGGACCATATCGTAAGTATATTCTTTTTTTTTTGTTTTATTTTTTATTTTTTAAAATGTACTTCCAAATTAGCTAGCATATAGTGAAACAATGATTTCGGGATTAGATTCCTTAATGCCCCTGACCCATTTGGCCCATCCCCCCTCCCACAACCCCTGCAGCAACCCTCAACATAACTCTATTCTTAACCTTTTAGGGAACTACCAGACTATTTCCTCTTTATTTCCCAAAAAAGGTTTCTCCATTTGGCATTCCCACCAGTGGAGTATGGAGTGATGTATCCAATACACTGATGAAATTCCCACCAGTGGGAAATTCTCCACATCCTTGACAATGCTTGTAATTGCTGGTCTTTTATATTATGAGCACCTGATGCGTGTAAAGTATTATCTAGTGGTTTTGATTTGCATTTCCTGGATGGTCAGTAATGTTAAGAATATTTTCATGTGGTTCTTGGCCATCTGTATGTCTTCCTCATAGAAATGTCTGTCCAGATTCTTCATTCATTTCCCAAGGGCGTTGTTCTTCTTTTGGTCATTGAGTTGTAAGGGTGCTTTACATACTGTAGTCAAGTCCTTTATCAAGTGGCTCCGTTTGCAAATCTTTTCTCCGTCCTTTCACTTTGGACATGATGTCCTTTGACGCAGAAACATTTTAATTTTGATGAAATCCAATTCATCCATTGTTCCTTTTGTTGCTTGTCCTTTTGATATTGGCTCTAAGAAATCATTGCACAGAGATTTACAGCTATGAAGAACTCCTAGTCTTGATAGAAATATTTCCAAAGATACCTAAAATATTCAGTTCCCAACACGGGTATACTAAATGCACAAGTTGGTAAACAATTTGGAGCAGTTTTGACAGAAGGACAGAAGATCACCGGGGGAATTTTCAGACCCATCGGCCATATGACACTGTGTCCATTCTCTCTGTCACATCATTAGGCCAGATTGCAAAACCACATTAATGATGTAAGAGCTTAATTATTTAGGAAACAACTTATCTCCTAAGGAATATAAGTCAGCTCAAAAACATGCTGAGCTCGAAATTCATAAAGCAGGGATTTTATGTGCTATTTCCTTGTAACTGGTTTATACTGAGAATCTTTATAATAGTTTCTAACACTTACTGAATATTTTAAAGAACTCAATTTGCTGAAGGACATCTGGATCTTCATTTAAACCTGCCCCCTTTTGTGAAATCTCTTAGACTCTGTAGCACTAAAACCTGTTAGTTCAAATTACAAACACTGTATCTCATGGGGCTATTATCTGGACCAAAAGAAACACTTTGAATAAAAATCAAAGTTACTTTTTATTTTTTAATTATTGGATACTTTTCTTCCTACCTGCGAATGTATGCTTTGATATCCTAAAAGCCAACAATGGATTTTCCTTACTATAAAAATGTGATTAAAAAAACAATGAAGAAAACAGAATATTTCCTTATCTTACCGTCTGAATGAAATGTTTCATTGTGCACATTCCCTTCTACTTTTTGCTCCATACATTATAACCACTGTGAACGTATTATTTTCAAACAGTATTTTAGGATATTCTCTTTCCAATACACTGATGTATAGAGAGGCTGGACTCTCGTGGGTAAGAGGGAAGGTCTGCAAGGTGACTTTGCTCAGGGAGGCAATGTCCTATTTTTAGAGATCGACGCAAAGTGGGAGTCATATCTGGTGACCTCATTTTCCCTCTGAGAGGCATGATCTTTACACATCTTTACACTGTTACATCCCACACCCCTACTCCACATGCTTAATTTTCTGCCCTCCTACCCTTTCCCAAGCAGAGAAAGTTATGACCATATTCTTCCTTTGGGTTACGCAATTTGGCCCCTGGCTACCTCTCAGATTTCTTCCCACGCCACTCCCCCAGGCTGGCTCGGCTCCTGATACCATGGCCAAGATCTTTCTTTCCTCAGACCTTTTCACTCGCTGTCCTTTCCACCGGGAACACTTTGTGCCTGGATCTTGCACATTTGGCTTCTTCTTAACCTTCACGTCTCAGCTGAACATCATCTGAGGGGGAATTTACTCTGATTGAAAGTTCCTGTCCTTCATCCAGCCACTCACACTACTCTGTCTTATTTTCTTCATAGGGTTTACTATTGTCAGCGATAATCTATAATCTAAAATCTGTTATTTGTTTACTGTCTGTTTCCCGCTGCTGATAAATGGATACTTCATAAAGCAGGAATCCTGTCTGTTTTTTTTTCTCTCCTCTGTTACAAACCAGTACCTATTACCACACTTAGTATAGAAGATCATCCGTAAGCATTTACTGAACGAAAAAAAAAATGAATAAAATTGTATACTTCTCAAATGAATGTTGTTTCTTCCTCACTTGCCTTCTGAACTGAGTGGGAGTAGAATATTTCTGTTTTTGTGTTCTGTAACAGGTGTGAAAAAACAGCCAGAAAAGAAGGCATTGAAAATTACATGGACGGAAGGAAGTCAGGTTAACAAGTACATAATGTCTTTGAGGAGGTGCTCTGGTGTTATCCACTGATAAAATGCATTCTCTTGGGAAATAGTTTTCAGTTTCTATAGTCAGGCGAAACTATGGCCTATCAGCAACTTTCTTGGTAGACGGATGGTCTGCCTCAATAATGCTTGTGGCATAATACACTATGTTTCGATATCATTCGGTACGTTTTCTCCCTGCTGTTGAGGCTAGAGAAAAATCCCCCAGTGGTAAGAAAAAAGAAGAAAGCACTCTGGTACTTTGATCTCAAACTTGGTGGCAAAAACCAAGACCAGTTGTGATGGGGTTTGAAAGGCATTGAAATGCCAAGAGTAAAAGCAGAGGGTCATTGTCTCTGAAAACTTCAGGCGAGATGCCGTTTTATTCTGAGGTTGGGTCCCATGAAAACCTGAATTGTCACTTCTGTGCCAATTTGAACTTCAAACTATGTAGTTTCATGTGTTGTTATCCTACATCAACAGGATCTCTCAGAAAAAAAAAATAGATAAATAAACACTGGAAGAATGTGACCTGGCCAAATCAACTGAAAAAAAGGATCCCAAACTAAAATCTCTTTTTTCTTAGAAGCACTGGGTCTCCTTCCTTTCCCCTGAGGACACGACTGCCCTTTGAACAAAGCAGTCATCTTGGCATTCATCTCAGGAGTTCGTTCTAGCACGGAATATTCACCCCCCCCCCATCATCCTGGAAGCCTTTTCTGCTGCCCTATTCAGGCCCTTCACCAGGATGAGGGGCCGGTTGTGAGAGAATCCTGCAAGTGTCTATTTTATCTTTCGTTGCAAAGTGGGAAATCCCTGGCAGCAGGAAGAGCCCTGCTGACATCGAAGAATAAGTAGCAAATTATAGGTCTACATGCTAGGCTCGGACTCTCAGTTTTTGTCAAGATGGCAGTTGGGGATCAGGGAACAATTCCTGTAGGGGTGGGAGGGGCTGAGAAATCAGAGGGAGAGTGCAGGGGAGAAGGATGTTTTATCAAGTATGGCATGGAGGAGTCTCCCACTGAGGCATTTTATTATGCTCCTCATCACATGGGATTCCAGTTCTGAACTAGCGTGTGCAGTACAAAGTCAAGAAGAGAGAAAACGAAAGAGTAGGAGAATGACGGAAAGAGTAAGGTATGGGGCGGCCATTGGTAGACGGAAATATTCGCAAAAAGGAAGTCCTGTCTTAATTCAGAGAGTGCACTTCCTGACACACCGGTTCAAAGAGCAGGAGGGAGTGTAGCCAACACATTGTGTACAGTGTTTCTTTTTGAAGCAAATTTCTTCAGTTCCTAGAGGAATTTTCCAATACCTCCCCAAATTCCTTATGGATCAGCTTGTGTCTGTGTAATTAGAACCCTCAAATCCCCTACATTATTGTAAAATGTTTTCATAGAATACTTGACTTTTATTAATTGTCCATTGTGTAACAGGTGCTGTTTTAAATGTCTTACTTGTGTCACTCATTTATTTCTCAAAACCTTCCTATGAAGTAGGTCCAACTATCATCGCCATTTTATAGCTGAGAACACTGAGTCACGGTGTAGATGAGGAACTTACTCCAAGACTGCACAGAAGTTTCTAGGAACAGCCTGTTGTGGCTCTGAGTGTACTGGAGGATGATGGACATTATAATAACCAAGGAATTTGACATTGCTACGGTAATATTACATAATG
Organism: Acinonyx jubatus; assembly: GCF_027475565.1. NCBI lineage: Eukaryota > Metazoa > Chordata > Mammalia > Carnivora > Felidae > Acinonyx > Acinonyx jubatus. The sequence goes on along the minus strand of NC_069381.1, from coordinate 208,049,246 downwards.
TACAGTTTACTTAGACAAGTAGCTGAATTCTGGAGACTGAGTAAAATTAATCCTTGAAAATGGCAAGGCAACCAAATTTCTTTTTCTGCCTTGGTTGTATGTACGAGAAAGAGTTGTTTCTTGGAATACACTTTGTCATATCTAAGTAGGGAAAAAAAGTGACCATCCAGGTTTTTCTTTTATTTTTTGGAAGGGAGGAGGTAAGCTCGTTGGAAAGAAACAGGTGCTAAGAATACCCAATGTTTGGTCACATCCACTCAAGAGCATAATGAATGGCTCTTTGCTTTGAGGGAGCAGGACATCCGCAGAATGGGCTCAGGGTCCCAGTCCTGGTAGCCCGAGGAACGAGTGATTCAGTCACTCACTTACTCATCAAATACTGTTTGGACAGCTATTATATGTTGGGCACTCTTCTAGGTACTAAGAATGAGAAAAGGAATAACATTAAAATATCTGTAATTGTTATAGTCTGTTCCCTTAAAGGAGTTCAGGTCCCTGAGGAGATGGGCTGGGAAAGGAAACAACACTGTAAATCGGTGAATGTTGTCACAGGGACGTAAGGGAGAATGCATGGAGGGTGGACATCTAACTTTACCAAGAGAGTCGGGGTGGAAGGCATTTCACAGAGTCAGGACAGTAGGCGGGACGGGGAGGCCCTGATGAAAAACCATGGAAAATGACTGGAGCTTAGTTAGAAAAGACTCAGCGTGATTTGGGAAGTGACTCATCCATTACTGACATTAAATATGGCATTCTAGGGCCCCTCTGCTTTGTCTTCTCATATAAAAACTCTATTCAAGACGTATCCCTTTCCCCCATACTCCTTATCACTCAAACAAACCTGGAACAGCCCACCCCCCTCCCGCCCTCCCCTTTGGTTGTAATATGCTGTGTTGACTAAGGGTTTACCGTGAGTCTGGCACAGAGCTAAGTACTTTCAGCTGTAATCCCACTGGTCTTTAGAGAGTCTCTGTGAGGTGGTTTTTACTATGAAGACCCTTTCACCCATGATGGAAGTGGGGTCTAGAAAGGATAAATTCCAAAGATGGTTCAGTTAATAATAACTGGTGCACCTGAGACTCAAAATCAGGTCTGTTTAATGCTAAAGTCTGTGTTCTCCAACTGACGCTCTTTTGCCCTCCTTACAAAGCAGCCAGACCTTTTGTGACATTTCCTCTTCCAGTATATCCTTGTAAAAAGGCAAATAGGTAAAAGATCTCACAGAGTTGAATGAACACCTCAGTGTTGATGCTTAGAGAAAGCAACAAATTCTTCTTGCCAGTAATAAACATGTCTGTGTTTTCCCCCAATTTTCCCTGATTAAAATGTAAGAGGATGATTCATGATGTAAATATTTTGTAGAATACGTCGCTTCCAAGAAGGAAGGGCCCTCCTTCCCTCCAGTTCTGTTGTCCAACAAAAAGACACATGGCAATTTTTACTTCATGCCCCATGACCAATGTTCTTTGTTGTCTGATAGATACCTTCTATTATTCTGTTGTAGAAATATATAGATTATGGATGTCGATATAGATATATTTTCTCTTACTCTCTTGTACTTTTTTTTATCTGATAGGTATATGCCAGAGACTCTAATAGCAATCGTTCTCTGTTGGGTTATCTTGCATTTAAAAGCCTCAACAACTGTTGAAGGCTTGGGACACCTGGGAAGCTCAGTTGGTTGAGCATCTGACTCTTAATTCTGGCTCAGATCATGATCTCACAGTTCATGACTTTGAGCCTGGTGTTGGGGTCTGTGCTGACCATAAGGAGCCTGCTTGGGATTCTCTCTCTCTCCCTCTCTCTCTGCCCTTCCCTCACTCTTGCTCCCTCACTCTCTCAAAATAAATACGTACACTTAAAAAAAAAGTGTCGGGGGCACCTGGGTGGCTCAGTCTGTGAAGCGTCCAACTTCGGCTCAGGTTATGATCTCACAGTTTGTGAGTTCGAGCCCGGCGTCAGGAGCCTGTTTCGGATTCTGAGTCTCATTCTCTCTCTGTCTCTCCCCCACTTGTGCTCTATCTCTCTCTGTCTCTCAAAAATAAATAAAAGTGAAAAAAAATAACCGGTTGAAGATTTGAGGTCCACAAAGTAGTTTGGGAAACAAAAGGACACCTCAGTTTTGATTCCAGCTGTTTCATTAATTAGCTCTGTAACATTAGGTTGTCGCTTTGAGTGCTCCTCTCCTAATCTATGTGATGTGGAGATTACACAATTTCTACGGTCTTTTGCATCTTCAGAATGGAATGATTGTGATGCTTAACTGGTTTCCATACCCGTGCAGGTGAAAAACAACTCCCAGCCCTTTCCGTAGTTGTCGCTGTAGTCCATAAGCTGTTAACTCCTGTAGCCTCGGCCAGAATGGAATGAGTTGCTGGTAACTAGCAAACTCTAGCAAACCTGAGAGAATGAAAAACGAAACAAACTTTAACACATAGGGAATGACCTATATGATCGACAGTCTGAATGGGTCCTGGAATAAGTGTCCGGGTGGTCAGGAAGCAGGACAAGGCAAGGTGAAAATTATAAATTTCTGCATATTATGAGTCTGTCCCAAGCTGATCCCAAAGCTTCCTCTAGGTTGACAAAACTGCAGTGGTGCTTTGGGTAGCCAGATACACGAGGAACACCTCGGATGTATTTATGTGCCTGCAGAGATATAAACGCCTCCATGGAACATGACAGGAAAATTCAATTTAGTTGAATGACGAGACTCCCTTTTAATGAAGAGAAAGAAAAGCGGACAGCCATCGGTTCCTCAGTCATTATCCCAAGGGGGTGGGCATTTATTATGAGTCAGGGCAGAATTTCTATCTTTAGGCTTTGGAAAAAAGTGCGTTGTAAATGAAAGATGAGCTTCCTTTCTGTCGTGGAGCTATACGCTACAATTAGCAGAAGTTGAAGGAGTAGTTTTGAAGATGGTGTAATTGACTTGAGCCCACAGCACGTACAGCCCAGCTCTATTACCATATAGTTATTTGATACATTGCAGGCTCCGCGAACAATCTCGAGGGCCGTAAACAAGTATTGAGCACGGTCTCACTCACAGCAGAGCTCACAAACAAGGTTTCGTCTCCCCCGTGTAAAAAATGTTAGGCGTGCTTTCTCGGTGCCTACGAAAACATAATTCAGTAGACTGGGAATGCGTGAAACTCAGGCTGGCGGCAGATGGTTAAGCAATTCACAAATAGTACCACAAATCTTTCATTACATCTCAGCCTTTGCATTAAGGCAGGATCTTGTTATTTTGTGATGGTTTTAGCAAGCGATTATCATTCCCAAATTAAGCTTTAAGGAGCACGCTGGTGGATGGTTTAGCTTAGTTCACATTCAGGGAAATGAGGAGATTTACTATTTCACAAATACCGGAAACAAACAAAATGCTTTGGTAAATATAGCAAATTACAGGCTATTAATAGGTGAACGATTTTGCCAAGCTGAATGGACAGCCTGGATGTTGATTCTCTCGCTCCGTTTGATGGAAGTGCTTTGGTAAACAGGCATTAAGAAATATGTGTTCGTATATGCTAACTACAAGTATTCTATCTTTTACTAAAACATGATTTGAAGTTTGCAACATAGGCAATAACATTTAAATGAATGTTAGAGAGACAGTAAACAGAAGATGAGAACCAAGGGAGAAAGGAAAACCCAAGTCAACCAAAGGGTTAAGGGAGTTGGTGTACCAAACTTCACTGAACTTTCTGGCACCTGGGCAGTGCTTACTCGCTGTCTACTTTAGTCCAGACTCTGTGTTGGCTGTATGCTATGGTGTGTGTGTGGGGGGGGGGGGGGGTGGGGGTGGGGTTGGAAGGAAGGGAAGGAATGGCCGGGTGGGGGGGGCGATAAAACACTGTGAACAGTCATTTGGCCCAAGCCTTCCCCCATTGCCTGTGTGCAAACACTGGACCATTTCACTCTTTATAAACACTCTCACTATAAACAGAGGGATTACAACAAACCAGGTACTGCCTGAAAAAATTGCATCATTTTATGAAGATTTAATTATTTTTTTCAATAGGTAATACACAATGTAATATACAACATGACACAACATTCTAAAGACACAAAGCAGTGTGCAGTGGGATGTGTCCCTTGTCCCTGTGTGCCCTAGCTACCCACTTACTCCCAGGCCCCAGTTTTGTTGTCGTTGTTGTTTTTTTGTGTACTTCCAAGTATACTTTTAAAATATATTTTTTAAATTTATTTATTTATTTTGAAGGAGAGAGAGAGAGAGAGAGAGAGAGAGAGAGAGAAGAATCCCAAGCAGCCTCCACATATCCGTGTGGAGCTTGATGTGGGGCTTGAACTCATGAACCACAAGATCATGACCTAAACCAAAAATCAGGAGTCAGACACTTAACCAGCTGAGCCGCCCAGGAGTCTTCCAAGTATACTTTTGAGTGTACTTCCTCCTCCCCATTATCATTCACAGGAATTTTTCCCACTAAGCCTCTTGACTCTCTAATTCTGTAATGTGATCTGCTTCTTTTTTTATTATTCTTTTCATTTTATTTAAACATTTTTAAATGTTGATTTATTTTTGAGAGAGAGAGGGAGAGGGGAGCGGCAGAGAGAGGGAGACACAGAATCTGAAGCGGGCTCCAGGCTCTGAGCAGTCAGCACAGAGCCTGACACGGGGCTTGAACTCAAGAACCTCGAGGTCCTGACCCGAGCTGAAGCCAGACGCTCAACTGACGGAGCCCACCGGGCACCTCCCTCTGAGAAGAATCCAGGTTGCACCCATGTGAAGCTGAATCCATTTGGAGAGGAGAGGACGGCGGGGGGGTGGGGGGGGCAAAAATAAATTGAAGAAATAATGCCTGAAATGTTCCAAAATGTGGTGAAAAACACAGTTACAGGTGTAAGAATCTCATCCCAAATGTGACCGAGTTCACACAAAGAAAATCACATCTAGACACTTTATATTTCAAAGACTGAAATGCAGAGAAAAAGAAAGCTTCCATGAAAAGCAACCCATGAAAAACAACACATATCCTTTAAGGGAACAATGGTACAAATGGTAAGAATTATTGTTCATATAGCAATAATGAAAGCTAGAAGTCAGTGGGAAGACATCTCTTAAATGCTCAAAGAAAAAATAAAACTATCAATCTAGAACTATATATGCAGCAAAAATGTCCTTCATGAATTAAGGCATAATAGAGACATTTTTCAGGTAGAATTTATTGCCTGCTTTCTAAGAAATGCTAAAGGAAGTTCTTCCAGCTGGAAAGAAATGATACCGTATATCTTCAGGAAGGAGTGCAGAGCACCAGAAATGACAAATATATGGGCACACTTTTTTTTAACTATTTTTCTCTTAATTCTTTAAAATATAATGACTGTTTAAAAGAAAATTTTGCATTGTATTTGGAATATTTAACACATATAAATGTAATACATCTAACAATCACATATGGCATAAACGATCAGGATGTATGGAAATGTACGGTCACAGAATACATACATTTTTTTGTGAAATGTTGTGATATCAACTCTAAATAGACTGGAAAAGGTTAGGAAAAGTATTATAAGACCTCAACCACTAAAATTAAGCACAAAATCTAAGCAGCTTTCAAATATGGCAAATACTTCAAATATAACAAAGAGCTTAGCAACTTTCAAATATGCAATATGGCATTAACAACAGTCACCATGTTGTATGTTACATGTCCATCACTCATTTATTTCATAACTGGTAGTTTGTACCTTTGTACCTCCTTCATCCATTTTCCCTACCCTCTACTCCCCGCCTCTGGCAGCTACCAGTCTATTCTCTGGATCTACGAACTTGGTTTTTGTTTGTTTGCTTGTGTTTTGGATTTCACATATAAGTGAGACCATACGGTATTTGTCTTTCTCTGTCTGACTTATTGCACTTACTGTAATGTCCTTTCAACATTAAGGACCACGGTTTATTGCTTTTTTATGGTTTGTTTATTTATTTTGGGCATTGTCTTTGTTTATAATTTTTTGCAGTGTGACATTTTGAGATTAATATATTCCAAAAATCAGCCTTTCCATTTATGGTGCCTGGATTTTCTGTCTGATTGAGAAATGCCTTTCCTACTAGTATACAGACTAGTAATTTTATGGTTTTACTTTTTACACTTAAATTTTTGATCCACCTGAATTTTGTTGTGAAGGGATGGAGTGATCCAATATTGGTTAGATGGCCAACCAATCACCTCATCACCATTTATTGAATAATCTCTATTGTTTCTACTGACAGAAATAACCTAATATAAAATCCTTTATGTTATTTGGGTCTATTTATATACTCTTTCTTTGATCTATCTATTCGTGTACAATAAGACAGTGGAGTAACTAGTTAGGTTTTATGATACGACTAGTTTCAACTCATTAACCTCCTCAGGCAGATATGACATGGATGTTCTTACTTGTTGCTTTTTCTATATCAACTTTAGAATTGGCTCGTCTATTTTTTCTTAAAGGCCCATTTTCTTGGGAAGGTTATAAATTTACAGGTTAAATTAGGAGAGGTTGGTAGTTTAATGACATTGAGTTTTCTTATTCAAGGTTATGGTAAGTAATTTATTCATTTAAGCCTTTTGGGTACCTCAATAATGTTTTAAGGTCTTGTTGTTATGGATTTTGCACATTTTTAAAAGTAATCTCTATACCCAACATTGGTCTCGAAATCACAATCCCAAGATCAAGGGTCAGAAGCTCTACCAACTGAGCCAGCCAGGCAGCCTCATTTCGCACATTGCTTATAACATTTGGTCTTTGTAGCTTACTTTCTCTTTTGTAATTGTTTCTTTCATTATGCCTACTGGCTCTTGTTTGTATATGATGTATTTACAGCTACATATACATGGATACAGATATAGAAGGTTCCCAGCCATTTTACTGATTTTTTTTATTACTTGCAATGATTTTTAATTGAGTTTCCTGAGTAAATGCTCTTATCATCTGCAAATAATGATATTTGTATCCCATTGGTTCCAACTTTTATACCTCATTTCTTTTTCCATTGATAACGGTTGTCCTAGTTTTTAAGAGGACATTTTCCATTGCTTCTCATTTAGTATATAATTCAGGCCTTTTGTTTGATAAGGTTATATTAAAGTCTTATCCTTCTATTACTATGTTTAAGAAGTTTTTTTCTCATAAAAAATGGATGTTGAAATTTTAAGTTTTGAACTATTAATAGAGTGAATTATGTTAATATATTCTCAACACTAAGTCATACACTATTTGAATAAAGACCACTAGATTATTGTGTATTATCATACTCTTAATGTGCTGCTGAAGCTCATTTGCTTATGTTCTGTTGAAATTTTTGCAGACTTGACGAGAAAGAGCTAATATTATTGTTATGGTTTGTTGCATTTTGTTATCAATGTTCTATTACTTTTTTTTTTACTTTTTTAAACGTTTATTTATCTTAGAGAGAGAGAGAGAGAGAGAGAGAGAGAGAGAGAGAGGGACAGAGTGCAAGCGGGGGAGGGGCAGAGAGAGAAGGAGACACAGAATCTGAAGCAGGTTCCAGGCTCTGAGCTGTCAGCACAGAGCCCCATGCAGGGCTCCAACTTATGGACCGCGAGATCATGACCTGAACCGAAGTCAGATGCTCAACCAACTGAGTCATGCATGTGCCACAATGTGCTATTAGTTTCATAAAAATTATTTGAGGGGTGCCTGGATGCCTTTGTTGGCTGAGCATCCTACTCTTGATCTTGGCTCAGGTCATGATCTCATGGTTTGTGAGTTCGCGTCCTGTGTGGGGCTCTGAGCTGACAGCATGGAGTCTGCTTGGGATTCTCTCTCTCTCTGCCCTTCCCTCCTCTCTAAAAATAATCAGATAAAACTTAAAGAAATTATTTGAAATTTTTTTTGCCTTATGTTCTACAAGAGTGGTTGATACAGTACTGCCAACTGCCTGTTTTTATAAAGTTTTATTGGGACACAACCAACAACACTCATATAGATTGTGTATGGCTATTTTCACTCTGTCAACAGAGTTGGGTAGATGCCACAGTGAATTCATAGTCCACAAAGCCGAAGATACTATTCCTTGGCCCTCCACAGAAAACCTTTGTAGACCACTGCTCTCAAATAATTTAAGTAGCACTGTAATTATTGTTTAATTAAGGTTTGGTAGGATTCCATGTGGAACCATCTCAGCTCATCATTAATTCCCCATGTCTGATTTTCTTTCTGTTTGTGTATGGATTGGACCACCTGAGTCAAAACTTGAGTTGAAACTTTATTTGTTTACGTATACTTTACATCTGAATGCGCCTTTTATCTTTCCCTCTGGTTAATTTTGTTTTTTTGTATTTTCTAAATATTCTGAAATTTGGTTTTGAGTTTTTGACTAAGAATTAAGTATTCTTTTTAAAGGTTATGCAGTTATGGTTTATCTCCTCGTATGAAGTTATAATTTTATGACTTTATGAGAAAACTTTTAAAAATAATTATGTTTACAATTCAGTATTCATTGAAGTTTTCCTTATGAAATTTCTATATTTTTAATGTTGCAAGGGACTTGGAAAAAATACATGTAGTCTCTATTTGTGAAATATAATAGAGTCCTTAATATGCAGATTAGCTTGAGGTACATAATTAACTTGTTATTTACATCTTCTAGATCTTTGCTTATCTACACTGATCAGTCTTTCATTAAACAGAAGAGAGAATTAAAACTTCCCATTACTCTTTGTATTTTCTGTCATCCTTGTTTCTGAATTTTGATTACAAAATTGAATAGCACAGGTTTGAGCCTTGTGGGTCCACTGATACATGGGGGTTTTTTTGATAAATACAGTATCGTGAATGTATTTTCTCTTCCTTATGATTTTCGTCATAACACTTTCATTTCTTACTTTATTGTAACTTAATTTACAGTAAGGGTACGGTATATAATGTATGTAACATACAAGATATATGTTGATTCACTAGCAATCTTATTGGTAAGGCTTCTGGTCAACTGTAGGCTATTAGTAGTTAAGTTTTTGAGTCAACAGTTATATGTGGATTTTTAACTACATGGAGAATCAATGCCCCAACCCTCATGTTGTTCAAATGTTCAAATGTCAACTGCATATGTTATTTGGTTAATAGACATCAGGATGTTTGGATGTATATTACAAAATGTAACCTTTATGATTCTGAAGCATTCTTTAATTCATTAATCCCCTTTATCAGGAGTTCAACCTTTTTTTTTTTAAGTTTGCTTATTTTTGAGAGAGAGAGAGAGAGAGAGCGGCAGAGACAGAGGATCTGAAGCGGGCCCTGAGCTGCCAGCAGAGAGCCCAACTGGGGGGCATGAACTCACAAACCATGAGATAATGACCTGAGTCCATGACCTGAGCCAAAGTCTGACACTTAACTGACTCGGTCACCCCCGAGTTCAACCTTGTTTGATATGAAGATTACCAATCTTGTTTTTTTGGCCTTGTATTTCCAGGAATTACTTTAAAGATACTTATCTTTAATATATTTTTTGCAATTTTGTTTTGTTTTATAATTTTGTATACTTCTTGTATACAACATAGTACTGGATATAGCATTCATTCTTTGTCTTATGTATAAAATAGTTTAACTTCATGATTCAATCAGATGTTTTATTTATTTAAACATGTGATGGGGCGCCTGGGTGGCGCAGTCGGTTAAGCGTCCGACTTCAGCCAGGTCACGATCTCGCGGTCCGGGAGTTCGAGCCCCGCGTCGGGCTCTGGGCTGATGGCTCGGAGCCTGGAGCCTGTTTCCGATTCTGTGTCTCCCTCTCTCTCTGCCCCTCCCCTGTTCATGCTCTGTCTCTCTCTGTCCCAAAAATAAATAAACGTTGAAAATTAAAAAAAATAATAAAAATAAAAATAAACATGTGAGATTCACTGTCTTACAGTTAGGTTACAGATTTATTTTGTCATAGAAACACATCTTACTCTCTGTGTCCAGTTTCACTGCATTTTTAGTTCTTATATCACCATGTGGTGTATGTGGTCTGTGATATGGTTTACGTACATGTATTTCTTCTGATATTTTGGAGAGTTTGAGTTTTTGCTTTTGTGATAAGTCTCATAAATCTACTCTTAAAAAAAAAAGTAACCATTTGTTATAGTGAATCATTAGAATAATTGTATTTATTTTTTATTGCTAAACCATTTTTATTATTCTTAATAATCTATCTTTACTACATATATATACATATATAAGCATTTTGTATAGTTATAGTCAATATATTACTCTCTTAAAATACCATTTTATATTCCATTTTTCCTCTTTAGTGTTATTTCATACAATGTTATTTTATTTTATATAATCACCAGAATAATTTTATGTCTGATGCTTCCCCATTTTCCCTCAACTGACTGATTCTAGTAGATTATATTATTTATTTTAGTGATTTCTTGTACACATGTCACTACTATCATAATATCAGTTTATTTATCAATTTACAATCATGCCTTTCCCCTATAGTTATAGATGAGGATATCAGCAACTTCTTTCACTGTCTGCCCAAAGTCTTTTAAATATATTATTTTTATAGTATCTAAGTAGAAAAAGACTGTATTCTATTACCTCGCTTAAGCTCTGAATGTCTATATGTATACATATGCATATTATATATATATATATATATATATATATATATATATATAATGTTACCCAACCTCTGTTTGTATGTATACATATATATGCTTGTTTGTTTGTGTACACACACACACACATATGTATGTGTGTGTGTGTGTGTGTGTGTGTGTGTGTATACACATATACAAACAGAGGTTAAGTAACATAATAGGGAATAATAACACATAATACAGTAGGGCCTGAGTGGCTCAGTTGGTTGAGCATCTGACTCTAGATTTTGGCTTGGGTCATGATCCCAGGGTTGTGGGATTGAGTCCCATGTCGGGCGCCATGCTGGGCGTGCAGCCTGCTTAAGATTCTCTACTCCCCCCACCCCCGCCACCCTTCTCCCTGCTTGTACTTTCATTCTCTCTATAATAATAATAATAATAATAATAATAGTAAATAGTTCCCATGGTATAGAAATTTTATGAAGCTGGAGAATAGTACTTACTAAAGACTTCATAAATATTATTTTTTCATTATCATTTTACTATGAATCATAGTATTTACCTTTTTTTACTTTAGTTTTATTCATGGAAGTTTTTTTTTAATCTTTTAGGTGGTTGAAGGTGGTCCTTTATTGTCTTTCTGAAGGACTCATAAAAATATTTCTTCATTTGTTCTATGCTGAAAACATAGTACAGGCACGCCTTGCTTTATTGTGCTTTTTACACATGGAAGGTCTATGGCAACCCTGCACTGAGCAAATCTATTTCCAACAGCCTTTGCTCCCTTTGTGTCTTTGTTTCACATTTTGGTAATTCTTGCAATATTTCCAACTTTTCATTACTATTATATCTGGATTGCTGCCATCTCACGATAACACTCTGATGGATTCATTGTCACTGACGTGGTTTCTTGGGATCGAATCTATTCCTGGTAGAGGTGCAGGGCAGTCTGTCGAAATGACAACAAAGCACTGAGAATATGCCATATGTGCAGTGGATGAAGCAGCAGCATTATTTGTGAGGACTGACTCCAGTTTTGAAAGCAGGTCTGTGGGTGAAATGCTATCACCTGCTGCAGAGAGATCATTCATGAAAGGAAGAGTCAATTGCTGAGGCAAACTTCATTGTCTTATTTGAAGAAACTGCTAGTTTTACCCTAGCCTTCAGCAACCACTGTGCTCATCAGTCATCGGCCATCGACATCCAGGCAAGACCCTCCACCAGCAAAAAAGATTAGGACTCTTTGAAAGCCGAGATGATGGCTAACGTTTTGCAGCAATGAAGTATTTTTTTACTGATTATTTTCAGAGAGAATAAAAGAGAGAGCACACACATTGCAGGAATGTGTGAGCAGAGGAGGGGAAGAGAGAGAGGCAGAGAGAGAATCTCAAGCAGGCTCTGAGCTGTCAGTGCAGAGCCCGATGCAGGGGTTGATCCCACACATGGTGAGATTGTGATCTGAGCCCAAATCAAGAGTTGGATGCTTAACTGACTGAGCCACCCAGACGTCCCGAGAATTTTTAAAACAATTTTTTTTAACATTTATTAATTTTTGGGAGAGAGAGAGAGAGAGAGAGAGAGTGAGCGAGCACATGAGCAGGGGAGGGACAGAGAGATGGAGACACAGGATCGGAAGCAGGCTCCAGGCTCTGAGTGGTCAGCACAGTGCCCGACATGGGGCTGGAACTCACCAACTGCAAGATCATGACCAGAGTCAAAGTTGGATGCTTAACCAACTGAACCACCCAGGTGCCCCCCAAGTATTTTTTAATTAAGGTAGTTACATTGGTTTTTTAGACCCACTGCTATTGCACTATTTGTAGACTACAACGTAGTGTAAACACAATTATGCATGTGCTGAGAAAACAAAAAAAAATTCATTTAACTCATTTTACTGTGATCTTCACTTTATTATCATGGTCTGGAATGGAAACTACAATCCCTCTGAGGCAGCCTGTGGTTCGTTGCTTTTATACTTACATGGTGGCTTGAACAGGCATAAAATTCTTTGAAGACTTTGTGAAGGCCAGTCACTGCCTGGTCTGCTTTCCTGTTGCTCTGGAGGAGTTTCAAGTTGCAGTGATGGTTTTCATCTTAGTGGTGGCAACTTGATCGCTTAACCTTGATGTATCCCCAAAATGTGTTTCACGCATTTGAATCATAGATGCAGATTTATTTTGGTAGTTTTTAGCATGCTTTTGAATATGATCATCGGATATCTTTTGAAAGTATTTTATGATCTTTGTTTTTTCATTAAAGATACCAAACAAACCACCATTTGTGGGCATATTTTTATTTAGGGCAGCATTTGGTTCATGACATTTTTTTGATAAGGTTTGGTAGCTCATGGTGATAGAATCATCATGATTCTAATTTGTTGCATTCCTACGTAAAACAGAATTATTTCCTATTCCTTCTCCTTTGCATAAAGAGCACGAATATCGTTTAGGTGGGTAGTATTGTGAGCATTGCACATATTCGAATCAGGGAAAGTCCTCCTAGACCTACTGTTTTCAGAAGGCTCGTGGAAAGAAGGGCAAAAGACATGTTTTAGCCTAGCAGAAATTCTTTGTGACATATGGTTTTATGTGAGCATGGACTTGACCCACCGGTGTTTCTCCGGACCAGGAAGGGGGCAGCAGAAGTGATGCTGAAAACGTGGAGCATTTGCCGGGCTCCATGCCCACTGGCCCACCGCTTCCTGCAAGGGGCTTGTTTCTGGTAGTGTGTCCTATGCCCACTTTCCAGTCATCTTCTTGGGGTGGGTCTGGGTTCAGGAGAACTTCCCCACAAGCCTGCTCTCCCGCCACCATTCTTCCAAGCAGACAGTTGTTGCTTTTGCGCTGCAAAGCTTTTGCAAGATCGGCATTTGATTCCCCCTGGCTTCTTCCATCAGCCCTGTGTGACCTTCCCCTCATCTGGCTGTCCTTTCCTCGTATCTTGCTCTCTGGGATGACAGATGTCTCTTGGTTTCTTCAGACATGAATCTACGTGCTGCTTTTTTGTTCTTCTGGGTGTCTGGCCAACATCATCTTTACCGCCATGGTGAAATCCCAAGAGGAATATTTTTGTCACTAATTAGTAATTCTGGCCACCAGTTTTGACACTGGCAGATGACTCCGCGAAAGCAGTATTTCCTTTTCCCTGTCACTGCGAGCAGCCGAGCTTCATCATTTTCCCTTTTCTCAGTCATATAATACATGAAATAAAAGGATTGCCTCATGAATCATTAAATAGTCAGTTCTTGTTCTGTATTCCATTTCCTTCCTGTCGTGGGACCTCTGGCAGGAGAGACACCACCTCCCCTTGTCCTTTTCCCCCACTCATTCAGCTATTTATATCTTGCATGCAACATTTATAAGGTAAAATGTCAGTGGGTCTTGATCTAACTCACCCGGTAATGAACGTCAGCAAAGACTGGACACATACCTTCCCGGGCCCCACAAATGCCTGCAAGTGTCAGCGTTGTCTGAGATGCCTTGCCACTCTCCTCCTTTTCCAAACCTTCCCTACCTTTCAAAGCTCAGCGAACATCCTGTTTTGTTTTGTTTTTTTTTTTAAAGACTTCTCTGACTGCCAAACACACAGTGAAGTCTCTCTTCTCTGAATTCCTTAGTTCCTTTCTCCACTGTGGTGGGTGGTGGGAGACAAACACACGCATCTGGAGACAGACTGCACGCCCCGAAGCCTGTTCCGCGTGCCGCCAGCTGGCTCGTCTCGAAGACTTCCCTCAGTGTCCCAACCGAGAATAGAGGACATGTGGCTAAGTTCCCCCCACGCCCCCCCATGGCTGTTAATAATAAAACGTAGCTCATAGAGCTTTTCTATCAATTTAATGAAATTCACAAATGATGTTGCTATGGTATCGAAGAGCTGTTATTTACAAATATATATTTTTTATGGCAGTGAGGCATTCTGCACCAATATGTTCCAAACACTAGAGTAGGTGCTTCACTCACCTGCTTTTTTGGGGGGAGGGGGGAGTTTCCAAATTTTTTTTTTTGCTAAGTTGTCTGATGTATCTTTATTTTTTTACAAAATTTTTTTTTTAATGTTTAGTTTTTGTTTTATCGGGATAGAGAGAGAGAGAGAGACAGGCAGGGAGAGAGAATCCCAAGTAGGCTCAGCCCTGACAGCACAGAGCCTGAGGTGGGGCTCGATCCACGAACCACGAGATCATGACCTGAGCCGAAATCAAGAGTTGGACACAACCGACTGAGACACCCAGGTGCCCCCTTTTTCACATTTTTTTTGAACGAGACAGGCCGTCTTTTCATGGCCCAATTTCCCTGTGCCTTTATTTCTCTTCCACATCTAACTTATAATATTTGGCAAGTAGATTCTGAAGGAGTTCCAGGTAAAAGGGAAAGCATGCCTGTGTGATACATAAGAAAAAGGGGAACTTTCTTGTTTTCCGTCATCAGTCAAGTCAAAATTGAAGTAAACCATGAGTCGCTCCGTGAATGCAAGAGATCCGTCCTTGCTCATTCAGTTAGAGCCTATATCTTTCAGATGGTGTGTGTCCGGTATGTGAAAGGTTCACAGTAACTGGTTTTGGAATAAATGTTTGAACGAATGAATGTTTGAATATTTGGATGACTATTTATTGTGAGGTCAGCGTGTATACTGACGTGTGAAATTATTCCTGAGAAATAACTAGACCTGGAACTTGCTTAAAAAACTGGATTTCAGAATGATACATTTCCACGTCCTGTCTCAAAACATGACAGTGACCCAAGCAATTGGGTGTATTATTTCATTTGTCATCTTTCTGTGCTGCACTGGGTTGTTTGGGCTCCACACGGATGCATCTCAAACCGTGCCAATAAAATATCATTTATTTGAAGGCGGTCATTCCTGATTTTTTGTCCACCATAGCACCGAATACACAGCCATGAGTGTTGTAGGGTGTCATTATGTGTTTGTCAATAGACTGAATGGTAATATCTATGACTGCAGGGCTATTAAAATTCACTCATTCAACAATTACTTATTGAGTAAGCACTCTGTTGGCAGGTGTTGTTTTAGCCCTTACGGGGTTTCAATTTTAGCAGGGGGTGGTAGGCAGTAAGCGAAGCAAATAAATAAAACATCTGATGTAACACATGGCAACACGTATGATGGAGAAAAGATGGTGATGAGGCTCAAGCCACATAGACATTGGCGGAAGAACACTTTAGGCAGAGAAAGAAGCAGGTGCAGAAGCCTTGGGGAGGGAGGGGCTGTGGCAGGGAGTATGTTGGATAACATCAGGGAGGCCAGTGCCACTGAAGTGAGGTGAGGGCTGAGGTAGTGGGGGCTGAGGTCAGCGAATGGGGTCAGGTCTTCTTGGTCCGTGTAAATACACCGGGCTTCACTCTGCGTAAGCTGGGAAGATATTGGGAGACAGTAAGTTACGAAGTCACATGATTGATCTTATTTTTGATCAGGGTCACTTTGACCACCGTGTCAAGAACAGACTGTAGGAGGAAAATGGGGCCTCAAGGGGACCGACTGGGAGTCTAGTGCAACGGGGCAAAGGAGATATTCATAGATTGGACTCGGGAAGGATCAGGAGGTGAGAAGTGTTAGCGATCGTGTGGTATGTAGAGCATGTTATCGAGAAGCCTCTAGACATTGGCATAGCGATGTGGAGGGGCCAGTAGGATATATAAGTCTGCAGCTCAGGAGACAAGCACAGGATGGAGATCATCATTTGGGGTCAGGATATAAAGGTAGCATATGGGTCTGAGGGAAAGGAGAGTAGTAGTTAGGAAACATGTCCATGGCCTGAACCCTGAAAGATTGCAATAACAAGAGGTCAGGCAGATGAAGAAAAATCAGCCAAGGAGACCAAAGTGGAGCAGTCAGTGGGTTAGGAAGAATGGCAAAGAGTGTAGAGTCTTGGAAAGTACAAGTGCGTAAGGAGGGTAGACATGAGGTCAAAGCTGGAGTTTTTAAGGATGACTGAAGGATAATGGTATGGCCGTTAGTACAACCAGACATGAGAAGAAAAGTCTCATAGCTCTTGAGACAGTGATGACTTTTTCTTTTTTTAAGTTTATTTATTTATTTTGAGGAAGAGAGAGAAGGGGCAGAGAGAGTGGGAGAGAGAGAATCCCAAGCAGGCTCCCCACTGTCAGCATGGAGCCTGATGCGGGGCTCAAACCCATGAACCATGAAATCATGACCTGAACCAAAATCAAGGGTCAGATGCTTAACCAGCTGAGCCACCCAGGAGCCCCTGGACTGTTTTTGTAGCTGCAGGTAGCTACTGCTAGAGTTGGCTCAGTGAAATCAAGAATGGGTCTTACCAGCTTCTACTGGAAATAGTGCTAAGGAAGCTGGTAGTGGTTGCTGGGGCACCCATACATTTTAAATACGTACTGTAAATAAAAACCACAGGGGTGCCTCAACTTATAAATACGATGCACAGGTTATGAATGCCCAGACAACCTGCTGAAAGGGAGAAGTACTGTGTTACTCACCAGGTTGAACTCTACCCAAGTGGTCATGGACTTCACGGTGTCTCCTTTGTCTGCTCAGTTGATTTAAGCCACAAAACCAAAACCAACAAGGAGGGAAGACTCAGAACTAAGCTTTTTGAGGATTTAAAAAATACTTCCAAAGCTTTTATTGAGTGTTCCTGGGATGTTTGGTAGTTTAAGGATCTTGTGTCTGTTTTACAAGATTATTTTTGGAATCATAATGAGTTTCGCTGTGGTTTTTCTTTCTTTTTTTATCTTGTGCTGTAGAAGATGAATTTGTCTGAAGAATATAAGAAGCGCTTTATTTCTTTGTTTAATATCATTCATTTTATAAAATAGCTTTTGGGGCAGAATTGAAAATATCATCTCATGCCGTATGTTTTAAGGTATACACCTTGAACCACACAGAATCTGAACTTCATTGTGTGAGCTACTCCATTGTTTTGATAAAGCGTCTTTGCTCCATTTTAACAAGGTTTTCAAAACGTTTACACACATCAGTTATGATACACTACCTACATGTATAGTAAGATATAGTCCCTGTTTTTAATTCCTTCTTTAAATTTAAGCGTTAGTTGTGAAAATTCCTAATCTGTATTAGCATTCACAGTAAACAGAAGTAATTCTATACTTAAATTATACTGCTTTTAAGTGTAACTTCCAAAATTTATTACTTAAAATGAAAAAAAAAGGAAGGAAAGAATTTAAAGAATTCCCAGAAATTGCAACATGGTCTACAGAAAACTTCTGTGCTGATGAATGGCTCCTTGAGGAAAATCAGTTCTCTTATTAATATAACATCTGGCTTGCATCTTGCATAAATAAAAACACAAGAGCAGGATAGAAATAACGGAAGAGGAGAGAGGGAGGAAGGAATGTGGGTTTTGTAGCATACCAATCTCTAACAGCCAAGAAATCTAATTAGAAGAAATGTCATCTAATGAGACTCTAGTCAAGAAAATTCCACAGGACAAGGCAAAGCCACCTGGACAACAACAAAAACCGTGAACCGGTTAAGGAGTTTAAAAGCAAACAACAAAAACAAACAAATAAAAAAAAAAACCCCAAACCGAAACAGCATGCATTGACATTGACTTCAGACCTCCATTCAGTCAAAATGGCAACTATCAATGACTTCCCTGGGGACCATTTCTGCCTTTGACCACAGAAATTCCATGGCTTGGTTAATATGTTTTAAGAAGCACTCTACTGTTCTCATGTGCCCGATCAGATTTCTGTCTTTTCTTTTGTGCATTGTTGGTCTGGAAAAAGGGAACAGGCTTAAAGAAAGATGTAAACAGAAGTTAATTCTCGTGCTTTCCGCATGGATGAGTGGAAAGGTTCCTCCTCTATTGGAAACACTATTTCTGATAATTTTGTTAGAGACCAACTTGATATTACAGTTGAATGTCATTGATTTTCCAGTTAAACCTTGTTTGATTTTTCCAGACTTGGAAACTGAAGCAATGAATTGAATTTAAAGACAGTTGACTACTATTAAATAGTAACAACCAAAAAAAGGTAAAATAGGAAAAAACAATAAAAAGTAGACTGAGGGTTTTCTGTGATTTCTTTTTTGTCGTCGTTGTTTTGAGAATCAGAGACTGTGAGCTTGACACAGTATGCCTGTATTATCTTTTTTCCTACATTATCTAGAAAGAAAGGGTGACCAAAAGCTGGTTCCTGTGCTGCTTGGTGAATTTACAAGATTCTGGAGACCTAAAATGGCCACTTAGTAGAGTCAGAAAAACTAGTCTATGTAACAAAATAGATAAATTTTTACAAATCAGGAAAGTGGGATTCTTATTAAGAACACACACACACAAACCTGAAAAAATACAATCCACAATACAAAATATGTATTTCTCTAGGTTTCCTAAAAGCAGATGACTCAGTGTTTATACTGATAATTTTTTTGTCTGCCCTCATCCTATTAATCATTTTTATTTATGACTTGATAAGCACTTTCCTGATATAGAAAATCAAGTAGCATTTTCAATGGTATTTTGGCAATAAATATTAATTCTCCAATCATATGTACCAATTAAGTTAATGTGCCTTTCAAGATGCAAAACTTCTGGCCCATCATTTCTATTTCTAAGAATTTATCCTAATTGAATAGCTACACAGAAACTTATGTAGGAGCGTTCATTTTAAAGTTTTTATAATGGTGGAGATTAAAAAAAAAATCAAATATTCTGTTAAGAAGGAATGGGTTATGACCATATACCATGTAGGTATACGGTAGTACAGTCATGCCATTGAGTATGATTTAGCCACCACAAAGAAGATGCTGAGAATCTAATTCCTTCTAGCCTTTATTTTGGCTACTTGTTCATGTGAATCAGTCCCTTCACAAAGAGTACCATGCGCTCTAATGTGCAATATAAGACATGCACTAGAAAAAAAAATGTTTACCAGATGTTGACTGCTATAAGTAGAAATTCTAATAATGTATTCCTGTATCTTCTCAAGGGGCTCCTAGGTTAATCATGTCCCACCTGAGAGACAAATGCAGATGATCCACCCAAACCCAGATTCTCATTTCCCTTGACGTCTTTTGCTTCAGAACGTTTCCATCCACCATCCCTTGGCTCTGCGTTAACACTGTCGTGTCCTAGCTATTGTGTCATCACTCAATCCCAATGTCAGGTAGCTCCTTTCCGCTTCTCGCTATTCAGCTAACTCATTCTACTACTTCTAATTCAGAAAATTTCAGACATCACTGAGAGCAGTCCATCACCACCTCATGTGTTTTCTTTCTCAAGAATGTGGAATAAACAAAACAAAACAGAAACAACTCCACTGTGAAGTATTCTAACCTTCTGGACTTTCTCACTTTCATCTCGAAAAGGTCACCAGTCTTGGTCATCCAGCTTGAGATCTGGACAGGCACATCTGTTTCTTAACCTAAGTTAAGATTTTTCTCTTCATATTTTTTCATAGAAATGAAATTTCTATTTGATGGCTTTTCTGTGAAATAAGGTTTCTTTTCCTTATCAGGAATCTCTATAAAATGAGATTTTTTTTGAATATGCATACACTTCAGTTATGGTTTGTCACATCTTTAAACATAGTTAAATATGTAATTATGAATATTTCTGAAATAAATTACCCTGAATGCAATCTGAAACAGACACATGCACGCATGCGCGTGCGCGCGCGCACACACACACACACACACACACACACACAATAAAGCAAATAAGTAAATATATTAATATCATCAGGAACCAAGATTTTCAGTGTAAGAGAAAAGAAACATTCTATAAGATCAAAGAAATGAAATAAAAACCAGTTAATCCTAAATATGAATTAGAAATATTTTGTTTTATTATGTTTTTTCATCATTTCTTTTCCTTATCTCTGTCCACTAACAAAAGCATGGAAACAATGGTCAATCTGTAGCAATAAACACCCTGTAGATCATCGGGTATGATCTTTAAATATCATTTGTCTGTCCATAGGAAATCAGAGCACCTTGGAGAATGGCTGACTCCAAGTCTAGGACATGAAATGGACAAGATGAACCGGGAATGTCTCTCCATATCAGGTAAAAGGGAAAGTGCTAAAGATTCTGTGTTGTGTCAGGAGTAGCCGGGAGCCAAGTTGAAACAGTTTCCCCTGCCAAAATACAGGACTTATCTGGGCGTCATAAACAAGGACAGCATCTTCAAACTTCTCACTATAGGAAAATAAATGTAACCATGTATGGAAGCAGGTGTTAACCAGGCATATTGTGATGAACATTTTGCAGCATATACAAATACTGACTCCTTATGCTGAACACCTGAAGCTAATATAATATTATATGTCATTATACTTCAATAAAAATAAATAAGTAAATCAATGCAACCTCAGGAGTTTAAAATACAATACTTAGGTTAAAATGTACATGAGTTGGGATGCCTGGGTGGCTCAGTCGCTTAAGCATTGATTTGGGCTCAGGTCATGATTTTGAGTTCCCCGTGGGGCTTTGTGCTGTCAGCACAGAGATTCTCTCTCTGTCCCTCCCCCACTTGCAATTCTCTCCCTCCCCCTCCCCCACTTGCATGTGCACGCACTCTCAAAATAAATATTTAAAATAAATAAATAAAATGTATATGAGTTTATAATAACATAAAAAAAGTGCTTCCTATACAACCCTTGGAGAAAGTGAGGAATCACACTCTATTTGAAAACTGGTAAGTAAATGGATAAAATCAAGCATTTATCCCCTTTTCTATGTGAGCACGGAAAACTCAGGGGACTTATTAAGAGAAAGAGTCTTGGTTATAAGAATCGTTCTACCTGATAATTGCAGAAAAATGGAATTAGGATATAGGCATTTTGCTCCCCCTAATGCAATAATGGATGTAGGTAATGATCGTGAGTGGCTGCCCGAACCATTAGGTAAGAAAGGGATGGTAATCTTTATAATGGATGAATCATGCTAATAAAGCCTGAACCCATTGATAAATGTTAACATTTAAGACAGGTTTGAGTGTGGAGGGGTCGGGGAAGACATTGGGGGGAAAAACACAACACCATGTGGATTCTAACAGTAAAATCCAGAAATGCAGAATATGGTAATTCAAGACAAAAAACCTGGTTTCTTCAAATAATACATTGAAAGCAGGAAAAAGGAGGAGAAACTGATTAGACCTGAAGAGACTTCTGAGACACATAAACTAAATGCCATATGTGGAATTGTTTGAATCCCAACTGAAAAATGCAAACTGTATAAACATTTATGAGACAATATTTATGAGATATTTGGGGGAAATTTGAACATTCATATTTGAGGATGTTATGGGTGTATTGGCAGTAATTTCAGGTGCAAAGAAATGATACTGTATTTATGCTAAAAAAGTGTTATCTTTTTACAGGTTTTTTTTTTTTAAGTGATTACAGATGAAATGATATGGTATCTGGAAATTGCTTCTAAATATTCTGGGGAGGTAGGGAGGTGTGTGGGAGTATAAATAAAACAGGATTGACAATGTGTTGAAAGTTATTAAAACTGGATGACTGAAACTGATGTTTGAGACTCCCCCCTCCCCCCAAAGTCTGTTTATGACATCCTGGCAGACCCTTGAATTGTGACTTTCTATTTGACTCCTGGGCCTCTGTGCTGCAAAGCGTTTTAAGGGATTATTTGGATAGTGATTATGTTGATGGGTGGCTCCATTTCCCCTTCATAATTTAAGACAGGGTTTAAAGGCCGCTGAAAAGTTATTGGCT
The DNA here is from genome assembly GCF_027475565.1 of Acinonyx jubatus. Classification (NCBI taxonomy): domain Eukaryota; kingdom Metazoa; phylum Chordata; class Mammalia; order Carnivora; family Felidae; genus Acinonyx; species Acinonyx jubatus. The sequence continues at coordinate 208,027,000 of NC_069381.1, read as the reverse complement.
ATTTTAATTATATTCAGGACTGTAATTAAAAGAAACCATTAGGATTAGCCACAGAAGTAGATGGATTTTTAGAAAGGAGGTGGGTTTAGAGATCAACCAAAATTGCCACATATTAGATATTTTTTAAATGTATCCATTTTTGTGCATCCAATGCCTCACAGTTTAAATTAGGCTTTTAAAGTGGGTACTTTAGTTTCCATGAATCACTAATCAATAAATATGTGCAAGCCTATTTTGAGCAGGGATCCACATTTTGTGGAGTAACTATACTCATTGTTTTCTTTCCCCTTAATATTTGGTCTTCTGCACAGTAAAGCAACGGAAAGGGATTTAGTTTCAGTTCTGCAAGCTAACCCCGGGCGGGTCGCTGCGGACCACACCCAGCGTTGGAAACTGTTGCCTTTCGTGGACCAGGGGAATGGTTATTGTTGCATTTATCTTCTGCATTCACTGCAACGTTTTGGACTTGTTCCTTAAGATGACACCTCTTAAGACAACAATGACAAAAACCACCATGGTAGGTAATATACAACAAGCTTTTTAAACATGAATTTTAAAATTGCTTTGCATTTTATCAAAATGATACGTATATATACATTAACACGTCCACAAGTAACTAAGACAGTTTTAACAAAACCAGGGCTTTTCCTCCCCATACTTGCTACAAATAAATCCCTTCCATCCAGAGACCACCAGGAGCACCCCTATGGTTGAAGGAGATGGCTTATTATTTCTTGCACCACACGCCGTGGGGGTACTGTGAGCAGTCTCTGTAAAAGGGAATTTGTAAAACCTACTGGGTTTGAGCTTGTGTTAGGGGATTTGAGGATAAATTTAAGGAAGTTGGGTCTTTGCTCTGGATGGGCTGCTATTGCAGGCAGGGGCAATTCTATAATTGGCTGTCTCAGTAAATTTTACCTAGAAGAGGGAACACCTACTGTGAGGCTAAGGCTGTAATGGATGAAGAAACAGCAGCCGCCCATATCCTCCAGGAGGGAGGACATTTGGCCCATGAGTGTGGCTTGAACAACCCTCATGTTCTATGTTCAGACATGATTATGGAAGGTGTTTTTGTTTTGTTTAGTTTTTGTTTTTTGTTTCTGTTTTTCGGCTAGATCTACCATGGGCACCAATGCCTTGCCTGACGTTGATGTTCTGGGAAGTTATGTTTAAGAGACACCACACTTGCCAGCTCCTGGATGTCAGGAGCAATTCTTTTCCTCATTCCTCACTTCAAGTTCCTCTATTTCCTGCTCCTGAAATGTACAAATATGCCTATTTTTAGATCATATACACAGATAGGTCTCATATTGATTTCCTCTTATGTTAGACGAGGAGTTAGCTCTCTTCCACTGCCACCCCCCTGATTATTTACTAGAGTTATACCATAATTTTTCGTTAAATGAATATTCAGTGGTTTTTTTTGTGCCTTTGCAAATATCATTCACAGTTGAACATTGCAGTGAATTATGTTTTCTTTCTTTCTTTCTTTCTTTCTTTCTTTCTTTCTTTCTCTCTTTCATTTGTCTTGAAATTAAAATTGTTACTTTGTTTGCTTTTCATTTGCTAGGCTCTCTATGTACCTAATGATAATTCTTCCAACCTTCTAAATAGTTACGCAGGACAATTTCCCCTAAAGTCCACAATATCAGCTAATCTACCCAGACTTTTCCTTCTTGGTGAATCCCAGGATCCCCAGGAGAGCCTGGACACCTTACTGTCCTTGTTGGCTGGTTTTACTCTGGATCTGCTGTACACTTTTGTAGGGTCACTTCTCTGAGCTGTTTTCCTCGGAATTTACTAATCTGCAGTTAGATTGTCTGTTTTCTTTTTCTTTTTCTTTTAATTTTTAGATGCTTATTTATTTTTGAAACAGAAAGAGAGTGTGGGCAGGGAAGGGACAGAAAGAGAGGGAGACACAGAATCTGCAGCAGGCTCCGGGCTCTGAGCTGTCAGCACAGAGCCTCACAAGGCGGTGGGACGTGGGGCTGGGGCGGAGCTCAAACCCACCAACCTCCAGATCATGACCTGAGCCTACCAAAGCCAGGTTGGATGCTTAACCTGCTGAGCCATCCAGGCACCCCCAGATTGTCTCTTTCCTAAATGTCATGCCCTTCTGTGTTTTGGTTCACTAACCTGTAATGGAGCTCATCCTCCAGAGTTTCATCAGGAAAGGCAGCACCTTTGCAGAGGGCAGGGAGCTGAGATACTTGTTTCCTGCATCATCCTGCACTCGTGATGTCTATGTGGGGGGCATGGTTGTTTCCTTGAGATCTCCTTCCATCATTATCTTGAAGACGCTCATCATTTTGTCCCTGTTACCAATCCCTTGCCATCTCTGTTTCTTGGTCTGCTCCCTCTTAAGGTAGGAACCAGTAGCCACGTTAGCAATGGTGCATTGGAAGTAAATTTTTGAAAACTTGAACTAAGAAAATATCTTTTATTCTACCCTTGCAGGTGGTAGATAGTTTGAAGATAAAATACTAAGTTGGGATTAATTTTTCTTTGGCATTGTAAAAACATTGTTCCGTTGTCTTATTCCTTTGTTACTAGTGAGGAATCCCAAGGCTTTTGAATTCCTGATGCTTCGTTTGAATTTGATTTTTTATTTTCCTCTAGAAGATTGTAGAATTGTCTTTGTCTCTGCCCATCTGAAATTTCACAACTGTGTTCTTTTTATGTGGGTAAATTTCATCCTATTGTGGTGTCTCATTTCCATCTGGCATTTCAAGTCCCATTGTGATAAATGTTCTTAAATACTTAGCTGGGATATCTGCTCCTTAATTTTTTGTATTCTTACTTTCTAGAGCACCTATTTCTCAGAGATTTGATATCTTGGGTTGCTTCTCTAATTTTTTAACCTATTCTGTGTCCACCTTGTTTTCCCTGTTCCATGCTCTGCTTTCTGGGAGATTTCCTCAATATATTTTGTAGCTCATTTTTTAATAGATGGTTTAAAAATTTTCTCCTATCATGTTTGTAATTTCTAAGGACTATTCACAGTTCTCTAGATGTCTCATTTTATAGCATCTTATTCTTGTCTCATGAATGTAATACCTTCTCTTACTGCTCTGCATATGTTTGTAAACACTTTTTGCTATGTTTCTTCACTATGCATAATTTCAGCTTCTTTCACATTTTCAAGGATTATTCCATCTCCACTCACTGCTCCTCACTCCTTGGGTCTGCAAAATCAGATACTACATACAAAACTGGTTCCCAGCTTCCGGTCTCAGATTGTCTCAAGTCTGTTCTCCTGCCCTTGTGCTGTAAGATTTTTGGCATTATGTTGCAGTAAGAATTTGGGAAGGAAAAATATTTGCATGGCCATCATTAGTAATGGGACAAGCAGAAACAGAATGCATTAAGAAAAAACACCTCACCGTTTCTCTAATACTATGGCTAAAGATGTAGAACCTGAATCCAACATTGATAAAGTATCCGATAAACTCAAGTTGAGCTCTGTTCTATAAAATAACTATACTGTAATCTTGAAAAGTATCCAGAGCATGAAAATCAAGATAAAACTGGGAACTATTATAAATATGTGGCAACTAAATGTAAAAATATTTTTCTCAACTGGATCCATTTGCTATGAGTGGCTTTGCCAGGATAATGGGTCAAACTTGAAGAGACCAACAGGATTAAGTAGTATTTTACTCACGTTCATTTCCTGATTTGGATGCTGCTATTGTTATTATGTGGCAGAGTGTCCTAGCTTGTAGCAAGTACACACTTAAGTATTTGAAAGTGATTGACATCAAGTCAGCAACTTATTTCCTAATAATTCAGGGGAAAAAAAAAGATCTTTGCATTATATTTAATTTTTTTCTATAAGTTTGATATTGATTGATAACAGAAATAAAAAAAAGTATATGTTTATTTAACTTATTATCTTAAATCTGGAAATCCAAGCTGATTAGATCTCTTACACAATGATATCTGCAGTTGTTCTAGGTGAATTTATTAACAGGGAGTATAATTGCCGAGCTTTGCTTCTCTTCCACATCTTGGAGCTTAATGTTGCCTTATTACATCTCTCTCTTTCTGGAGGAATCTCATCCTGGTATGTTTCCTGGCTTCAAAGTTTCAGGAGAAGTGTTATCTTCAGAACGGTAACACCATGTCCTATATTATTTTGAGATCAGTTTATGGGTGATGACTTATTAAAACAGTATCATACATCTTTATTTCTCCAAGGATCTGATATTTCACCTTTTTATGGTGAAAATCAATGCTCTCTGCATTAAGCAGAGTGAGCAAACAGTGGCCCAAAATGAGAGAGACACTTATGTCAGGAAAAACAAACAAACAAAAAACACAAAAAACACGTTGCTGTTGTTGTTGTTAGCAAATTGTATTCTATACCTGGAAGTGTAGGTCTAAGTTGGCAAGTATATGTTGACTTAGTTTTCAAAGATCTATCAGAGTTGTTTCAATCTAAGAAATTTGAGAATGAATTACGGCCATATACAAAGGCCAACAGACATGTAATTGGCTGATCTCACATCTAAGGAATTAGGAAGAGAATATGTTTATTGAGTAAAAACTGTGCTGACCACTATGTATAATGTCAAAGCTGTCAAAACGACCTTGTAAATATTATCACCTCTATCTTAAAAGTGAAGAAACAAATTCAGAGAAACTAAGTAACTTACTTAAGGTCTTTAAAAAAATTTTTTTTTAATTTATTTATTTTTGACAGAGACAGAGTGTGAGCATGAGCTCGCTGCTGAAACTATCAGGCAAAATAGACTTTGAATAAGTAATACTATCATAAAAAGTAACTTTCATAATGATAAAAGGGAAATACACCAAGAAAATACAAAAATTCTAAACATGTATGAATCTAATACATTTATAAAACATAAGTCAATATTTGACTTGAAACACTCATAACTCAATAATAGGCAGACAAAAAATCTTGGTCAAATAACACCTTTTTTAAAAAAAAAAAATTAATGTTTATTTGAGAGAGAGAGAAAAAGACAAAGCACAATTGGGGGAGGGACAAAGAGAGAGGGAGTCACAGAATCTGACCCAGGCTCCAGGCTCCAGGCTCCAAGCTGTCAGCACAGAGCCCAAGGCAGGGCTCGAATTCGTGAACCGTGAGATCATGACCTGGGCTGAAGTCGGACATTTAACCGACTGAGCCACCCAGGCGCCCCTACTCAAGGTCTTTTTTAGCTGATACAGGATAAAGGGGTAATTGAAATTAAGGTCTCCAGTTTGTGTTATTTCCAATATCCCTTGAAATCGTCCTGGACTGAGAGAAATGAAATGTTACCGTGTGGTATAATTTCCACACAATACCTGGTAGTGTGATATGTTCCCCAACAGTGGTAAGAAATCCCTTGATATGTAACTGAACCCAGACCCTTTAAAACTGGAGAGAAAACAGTAGAGTTAACCGATTAAAACAAAAAAAACATTCATTTAACCAAATACATGAGTGAGTTTTAATTGACTATTCGGTATGGGTGAAATGTGATGTAATGAAGACTGCTTTTTCTTCTTTGTAGTAAGATAAGTGTTCAAATGCAAGAATACAAACATTAAAGATATTATTCTAAACTTCATAAACTTGATATTGATATTCTAAAGTTTATATTGTTATTCTGTATTACTTGTATCCTAAAAACACTGGGCACCAAAAGGGGATATAAGTCCCAGTAAGGAAAGGAATTTCATCTTTGTTTTTTTTTTAAATGTATTCATTTATTTTTGAGACAGAAACAGAGACAGTGAGTGGGGGTGGCACAGAGAGAGAGAGGGAGAAGAGAGAATTTGAAGCGGCTTCACATTGTCAGCACAGAGCCTGATGTGGGGCTTGAACTCACAAACTGTGAGATCATGACCTGAGCTAAAACCAAGTCAGCCGCTTAAGTGACTGAGCCACTCAGGGGCCCCGGAATTTCTTGATACGTAAACCAAAGTTGAACCTGAAAGTCCTATTTAAGATAAAAAATTTAAGTCTTTTTAAAAATCCTTGGTCTTCTTAAGCTAAATAATACAATTTTTTGGATGGTGTTTTTTAGCAATGCTGTCATTGAATTGAAGTATCTAAGAATTATCTCCTGACTACTTACAGAAGAATCTAGACAGCCTTCCTCTCCTTCAGCCTTTGAAAGTAGTTTTAAAAATAGATAAAATCAAACCTGTTAGAACAAGTTATGGTTGTAACAGACATTATAAAATTGGGCTGGTCACACATTGGAAAATGTATCATTTTATTTCAATGAGCGAATTGCAACTGTAGGACATCTCCGACTTATACTGAACAAACACATTTTGTCCTTCATTTGGGCAAACAATGGTAGAAAGCATAAAGCCAGACTCAATCCCACTTGGCCTGTAACTAGTATTTTCTTTTCCAAGAGGACTATGCTCTTATGTTCTTGGCTCTGAAGCCAGAATAAATCATGCTCCCTGTGATTAAAATATGATTTTGGCTATTTCGCCCAGCCTTGGGGCCACCTTGTCTGGGCTAAAAGCATGAGACAAAGCTTATACTCATTCTCATTAACATTCTACCATTACCAACAGATTTCATCTTTTCAGGAGAAAAACAGGCGTTAGTTTCCCTACCAAGTCAAAGGATAATTATGGATATCAGTGTTTCTTTATTTAAATACTCTTGAACTTTTTATTAGAGACTTCCTATGGTTTTGGATTGGAATGAGGTAGGATAGTTTTTACTTTTGGTTGGTGTACTATCTAGGTTATTTAGAGCTGCCATTACAAATACCACAGACTGAGTGGCTTGAGCACCAGAAATTTCGTTTCTCACGGTTCAGAAGGCTAGAATCCAAGATCAAGGTATCAGGAGGTTCAATTTGTTCTGAGGCTTCTCTCTCTAGCTTGCAGATATCACTGTCTTGCTGTGTCTTCACTTGGCCTTTCATTTTTATGCATGTACTCCTGGCGTATTTCTCTCTGTGTGTCCCAATCGTTGCTTTTAAGGACACGAGTCAGACTGGATTAAGGCCCACCCTGAAGAGCTCCTTTTTTTTTTTCTTTTTTAATTTTTTTTTCAACGTTTTTTATTTATTTTTGGGACAGAGAGAGACAGCATGAACGGGGGAGGGGCAGAGAGAGAGGGAGACACAGAGTCGGAAACAGGCTCCAGGCTCCGAGCCATCAGCCCAGAGCCTGACGCGGGGCTCGAACTCACGGACCGCGAGATCGTGACCTGGCTGAAGTCAGACGCTTAACCGACTGCGCCACCCAGGCGCCCCCTGAAGAGCTCCTTTTAACTTAACCATCTCTTTAAAGTTTCCCTCCGAATACAGTCACATTCTGAGGTACCAGGGGTCATGACTTCAACATACGCATTTTGGGGAACACAGAGAAGGAGATCTTGCTTCATACACAAGACTGGGGTTTAATCTAGAGGTGGACTGAGACTAACCCACCTCCTCCTAGCTCAAATTCTGATAAGATTAAAGCACTGAGCCTCTCAGAAGACAGTGAGGAGAAATCAGAAGTCGGGCTATAAGGCAAAGAGAAAAAAATATATAATCTCATTTAAAACTGGGTATAACCTGAAATGAATTAAAGTTTTGGCCTTTGATGGCCTCTAGATGATCAACCTGTACCACTGATGCTTGGCAGAGAAAAGTGTGACTTATCTGGGAAAAACAAAACAAGATAAAAATATGTTATCTACTTTACTCTCTACTGTTCCTTCATACAAAATATTTGACATGCATTAAGAAAATTATGAGATTTATAAATAATCAAGAGAAAAGACAATCAATTGAGGCTGGCTTGAGGATTACCTTGACTCTGGAATAAACAGATAAGGAATTATAAACTAATTAGTATAAAGCAGTTAAAACATTTACAGGAAAGATGGATAACACGGATGAATAGAGAGAATTTCAGCGGAGAAATGGAAACTCCAATATTAAACCAAACAGAAAGTCTGAACTGAAAATTAAAGTATCTGAAAGGAAGAATGCATTGGGTAGAATTTAATATGATTCTGGACAGCAGAAGAAACAACCCAGAAACTCAGGTCAGTAGAAAGTGAGAATAAGTATAGAGAGACGACAACTAGCCACATTAAAGCAAAATTATTGAAAACTGCAGACAAAGAGACAAATCATAAAATGACCTACGACAAGAAGTGACATCATATTTAGATAAACAACGAGAAGAAGGTCAGCTGGCTTCTGACAGGAACCAATGGAAGCCAGAAGACAATACAAAGGGAAAAACCTTGTTAACCCATAATCCCTCGAGAGGAGGTAAACTAAAAACATTTTGAGGCTACCAAAGGCTAAGGCAATTTATTGCCAGCAGATGTCCAGTACAAGAAATGCTACAGGAAGCTAACTACAATAAAGGTAAACAGCACCAGAGGAGAATCTGGATCTCCAGGAAGAAATAAAGAACACCAGAAATAGTGAATATGTTGGTAAAGAGTTAAATTTTTAAAATAGGCCATTGAGGGGCACCTGGGTGGCTCAGTCGGCGAAGCATCCAACTTCTGCTCAGGTCGTGATCTCGTGGTTTGTGAGTTCGAGCCCAGCATCGGGGTATCTGCTATCAGCACAGAGCCCGCTTCGGATCCTCTGTCCCTGCCTCTGTCTGCCCCTCCCTGCTCTGTCTCTCTCTCTCTCTCTCTCAAATAAATAAACATTTACAATTTTTTTCAAAAAGTAAAATAAAATGGGTCATTGATTGTTTAAAGGTTTAAAAAGATGTAGAAGTAAAATATAAGACAGTAATACCAGAAATAATGAAGGAAGTCAAGGAAAAGATATTGTTCTGAACGTCTTAAATAATATGCAGATGTTGTAATTAAGGTAGAATGTGATAACGTAAGGTGAAGACTGCAATCTGTAGAAAAACCATTAAAGTTAGCACAACCTGGTAAAGCTAAAAATCCAATAATACAAAAAAAATACATGATTAATCTTTAATAAAAGGGGGAAGGAGGAAAAAAGGAACTGGGAATAAGTGTGAAAGATAATGAACAAAGAAATAGTAAGTTGAAGAACACGTTAAATGTAAATGAACAAACACTCCAATTAGAAGGCGTAGTTTTAAGGGGGTGGATTTTAAAATACCAGGATTTATGTTCTGTATAATAGGCACATTTTAAACATAAAGACACTGACATTGAAGGTAAAATTATGGAAAAAGATGTATCATGGAAACAATAATCATAAGAAAGCTGCTGAAGCTATTTTAATATCAGGCAAAATAGACTTTGAATAAGTAATACTATCATAAAAAGTAACTTTCATAATGATAAAAGGGAAATACACCAAGAAAATACAAAAATTCTAAACATGTATGAATCTAATAACTCATGTATAAAACATAAGTCAATATTTGACTTGAAACACTCATAACTCAATAATAGGCAGACAAAAAATCTTGGTCAAATAGCACCTTTTTTTAAAAAAAATTAATGTTTATTTATTTTAGAGAGAGAGAGAGAGAGAGAAAGAAAGACAAAGCACAATTGGGGGAGGGGCAGAGAGAGAGGGAGACACAGAATCCAAAGCAGGCTCCAGGCTCTGAGCTGTCAGCACAGAGCCCAAAGCAGGGCTTGAGCTCACGAACCGTGAGATCATGACCTGAGCCGAAATCAAGAGTCGGATGCTTAACAGACTGAGCCACCCAGACGCCCCAGTCAAATAGCATTTTAGCCAAAATGACCTAACCGACATCAGTAGAACACTTGATATCCAGAAGCCAGTCTTTTCACTCATTCATGGAACAGTCACCAAAGTAAACTTATGCTGGACCATAAAGCAGATCTCAAATATCAAAGAATTGAAAACATGCAGATATTTATTCTGGGACCAATGAAATCCAATTAAAAAAATCAGTAACAAAAAGAGACCTAGAAAGTCCCCAAATTTTTGAAATTAAAAACCACACTTCTAAGTAATCCATGGGTCAAAGAAGAAATCTTAAGAGAAATTAGAAAAAAAAATTTAGACAGATGGCAAGAAAAACACATTTTATAACTTGTTGGATATAGTTAAATCAGTGCTTAGTGAAAAGTTTATAGGTTTAAGCACATATATTAGAAAAGAATATAAACCCAAAATCAATGATCTGAGTTTCTACTACATGGGTCTAGGGAAAAAAAAACAAGTTAAATGTAAGTAAGTAGAAAGAAGAAAATGGTAAAAGCAAAAGCATTGGATGTTCTATGTAAATGATGAGTCACTAAATTCTACTACTGGAACCAGTAATACACTATATGTTAACTAACTTGGATTTAAATAAAAATAACATAAAATAATGCCTTAAAAAAAAGAAAACCTATGCATAGAACTATAAGGAAAGTGCGATAAAGAAGAGCAAAACATAATTAAATAAAAACAGAAATGAACAGTAGAGAAAGTTGAAAACAACAAAAACACAAACAAAGCTGATTCTTTGAAAAGATGAATAATATTGATAAACCTCTAGCAGAAGTGATCAAGAAAGAGAGGGGAAGAGAGAACATAAATGCCATTTTCTGGAATGGGAGGACTACAGATTGTTCAGATTTTTAAAGGATAACAAGGAGCGATTAGGAGCAACTTAATGACAATAAACTCAATGACCATATGAAATGAGAAAATTCTCTGGATCCATCTTATAAACCTAACACAAAAAGAAATGGAAAATTTGAATAGTCCTGTATGTTATAAAGATAATTGCACCTGGAAAGAACAAATCCTTCACTGAATCTCTTCTCCAGGTCCAGGTAACTTTGTTAGTGAAGACTCCACCCCACATTTAAAGAAAAAATAAACTAAAATATCATCAATAAACATTTTCAGAGATAGACGTAGGAATAATTTCTAGCTGTGGGACCCTGACACTAAAACCTCAGTAGAATATGGTAAGAAAAGAACATTACAGGCCAAAACCCTTATGATCATAGATACAAAAATTCCTTCAATTGTAGTTTAAATTGAATCCAAGGAACTTGTAAAAAGGGTACTGTCTTGTGAACAAGTGAAACCTAGTCTATCAATGAAAGATTTTTTTTGTTGTTTTGGTTTTTTTTTGTAAGTCCTTCTTTTTAACGTTCCAAAATCAGTTGGTTCAAATCACGACACCCACATACACCGACATACACCAGAATAAATGAGAATAAATGTTCAGTTGAATAAATGAAAAAGATATTTGACAAATTTCAATATCCATTTATGATGAAAAACTCTCAGGACAGTGTAAATACTTGGAAACTTCCTTGCTCTGATAAGGGGTATCTACAAAACCTACAATTAGTGTCACACTTAATGAGGAAATGCTGAACATGTTTTTCCCTAAGATCTTGAGTCAGTCGTGTCTACTTTCACTAGTGGTAAAATTGGGCTGTTGGTACTAGTCAGTTTAATAAAGAGAGTAAAAGAAATAATAGGCATAGAAATTAAAGACGATGATATAAAATTGTATTTATTTGCAGACCACACAGTTGTATATGTATAAAGTAGTCCAAAGTAATCCTCTAACGAAACACTATAATAAGTGAATTTCACAAGGTTCCAGGCTACAAGTTCAATAGAAAACACGTGTTTCTTTTTCTTCTTCTTTTTTTTTTTAAGAAAACACGTGTTTCTATATATTATCAATAATCAACTGGAAAAAGAAAGTTTGACAACATTATCATTTACTATAGCAACAAAAAAATCCGATTCCAGGAAAAATACACTGCCAGATGTTACATTTCTACACTGAAAACTATAAAATATTACTGAGAAAAATTAATGAAGATCTACATATTGCTCCAGTGTCAATTCGGTTCAACATCATTTCAATAAAATATCCCAGCAGTCCCTGCAGAAATTGGTATATTGTTTTTAAAGCTTATGTATTATTTCAAAGTATATAAACTAGAAAATAGCTAAGAAATAGAATAGACAAGTACATTTTAAAGACAAAGAACAAAGTTGCATTTATTCCACCTGATTTATCATGTGATTCCATTTATAAATGAAAAAAAAACCCAAACAAACAAGAAACGAGAAGAATGGTTGCTTAGAGGGGACTTTTCTGAGAAGGCAAAGAAGGAATATTGTTGGATGAACCATATCAATTTTCAGTCCAGTTCAACCAAAGTCAACCTTTTATTCCTGTCTTGGATTAAACCAATAATTTAACATGAAGTAAGGAAAAGAATGGAGAACAACCATGAGGCGTTGGTCGATAGATGGGTTTTGGATGGAATCCTTATTCTCTTTAAAACATATCCCTCGATTGCTGTTTCCCTGGACCCTTTTTAATCTTCTTTTGCTTTGATAAGAGGGTGTAAAGTTTCTCTAGCTTTCTGAACCTCTTCCTCTTCTGATAGCTTCTAAGGCAAAATAGGCTTCTGTGAATTTCCCTGATGAAAGTTCAACTAAAGATGACTTTTGCTTATAGCCGGTTGCTACTAGCAACCAATTGGCACCGAATGTGGTATTTACAATAGTCATTATTCAGTGTCCCTTCAAAGGGCCCTTCAACTTACTAGAGCTTCACAAGTACCTGCAGGTGTCTCTTCAGCAAATAGGGGAGCTAAATTGGAGGGTGAGAGAGAAGGTAGTTCTGAGGCTGAGAAGGTTCTGGCAGATCACAGGTGAAACCATTTGACTTAAGACTAAGGGCAGGGAGGTAGACATTTCTTTTGAGCAAAACTTATGTTTGATAGTCACGGCTGACCAAAACTTGGGGAGTGCACTGCAGGACCCTTACGAAATGTTTGGCTTTGCTTTTAGAAGAGCGTTTAGTGAAGTTCAAATTTTATATTGGCCTGCAGGGGCAGAAAACTTCCTTGGTAACCTTCCATTCTTTAATACATCTCGTTGGTGGTGGTCAGATGCTATCTATCACCACTGACACTTATGCCTGCCTTGAACCTATTTGTAGCGACATCCCTAAATCACAGCAGTTGGGTTCTTTGTGTTTTCCATCACAAATCTTACATGAGAGGAGCAGAATTTCCCCTTATTTCCACTCATGTCTTCCTTTTGGCCACTCTTATTTCACATTAGACTAGATAACTGTCCCAAGGCATTGTTTGGAAATTAAATATATATATGTTTTGGCCAGAGAATATTTACTTGGGTCATAGGCAATCAGCTGTTTTATCCCTTCCCTGTTGACCTTCTTTTTAAAAGCTCTCCAAGTCTATGTTTTAAATTAAGGATCACGTCTAAATGTCATTATCAGCTCTCGGGTTCATTTTTTCATGTAGAATTAACGTTGCTGATAGGAATTCTTGTGATCGAGTTAAAGGAAATAACTAAATGAAAAGCCTCAGACTCCTTTATCTTCAATTCCGAATAATAACATCATTCGGCAAATTCCATCTAATAAATTCATGTCCAGATTATGTGCTCAGGGCATTCCAAGAAGCATAATCCATTGTAACAGACGCCAAGTGAGTGTTAGGGATGATATGTGCTATAGTATGATATCAACTTTTCGTTTAAAATGTCTCCCAACTTATGTTCCCTCGTGCTTTTTTCTCTCTTTACCCTGTCTGTGATTAAGACTAGGAAAAGCCCCTGTCAGACAAGAGGCAAAGTGGGGAAATCTCACCCCTTCCCTAGGGCATCATTGTAAGAAGAGGGACAGAAGTAGGGGCAGAAAAGTCAAGTAATAAAATAATGCGCCCAGAAGAAGCCCACATAAGCCCGTGCACAGGAACATTAATTCAAGGTTGGTGGCAGGGGATTGTTGCCTCACAGCCTGAAACAGGGCTGCTGATTTCTTCGTGGTCCATGCAGAGAAGTCATGGAACTTAAAATTTACTGTCTCCCTGGTGAGAAGGTGCAGAGAGCTATAGATTGCAGACCTATCAGAGCCTAGGTTCAGGTCAAAGAAGGTTCCACTTGTGAGAATGTGGAAGTGGACCATCATTTGGCCAGGACCACAGAATCCATTAGTGGGTGCCAACAAAGATCTCCAAGTCCAGTCGTGACCAGTTATCTCCCAGTGTTCACCATTCCAGGCAGCAAACTAGACCAGCAGCTTCACAGTAGGATCCAGAGAAGGCCGACGGGAGCAAGATCTGTTTCTACCTTTCACTCCAGTCACATGTAACCTTAACCCTACCTCCCACACACAGCCAGACATCCTCTGGAGAGCACGGGGAGGGTCTATCGAAAGCGATAGAGACACAGATTATCCGGAAGGCACTGAGGTACTGCACACTGGCAAGTCTTAACTTTTTTATCATTCAGTGGGCTGGGGACCGTTGGAAGAGATCAGGACTGTCCTGTGAAGTAAACAAATCTACATTTTCTTTGGCCGGCTGAGTGTAGTGTGAGGGAATTTCACGGTCTGCTTGTATACAAAGAAGAAACAAAGAAAAAACATACCCAAACTGGAAAGCAATTGTTATTAAGACTGTGAGTATTTGCCCTGCAGGTCACTAGGGTTTTTCTTAAATTTTCTTGTAAAGACAGGCCACGTAGCATTGCACCTAGTGACAGCAGGGGTTCTGGGGTCTCCTAATCTGCGAAGTGGGGGGTGAAAATGGTGTCTGCTTCCTAGGGTTGTTTTGAGAATTAGAGAAGTGAAGGCACGTGGGATACCAAACGAGCAGCACACAGTACGTATTAGCCATTGTCCCCTAGAGACATAAACGAAATAAGTGCTCTGGGAATTGAGGTGAGCGTGGGGCCACTACAGAGTAGAATGGTCCAGAAGAAAGACTTCCTCAGGAATTGGAGCTGAAGCTTTGCTTTACAGAGGGGGGTATGTGCGGTTGAGTGAGCCGGGGAGGAGGTCCTACCATTCAGTCCACGGGCAGCCACAGGATCATCTTTTCTGACAATCCAAGGCATGCATAAAAAGATTAGGAACAGACATGGAATAAATACATTAAAAATAAGGCTAGGAAGAAAGGGATCTCTGTTGCCTCATGTTTTTTTCCACATCATTTTTAGTCCTTCAAATTATATGCTGGCACATCATAATGAATGTTTATTGAAGGAGTGGATGAAGGGGTAGGGAAAAAGGAAACAGAGTTCTTGTGAATCTAGTATATTAAGTAGTCTTTGTATTCTGTGCAGCTCCCCTTCATGAATACGTACCGTAGACAAGGTTAATAAGGTACACAGAGTTCTGACCTTCAAAGGTCTTTAAGCTTGCTCTGCTTTGACCTTGCACCTTTAAATGGAGGCCATCCACACTTGGCAATGAGCTCTCTTTCTCTGGGATTCAGACATCAGCCCTGCTGTCCTGCGGCACCTTGAATTCATCATTCCATCTGTCCAGGAATCTTTGGGGTGTCCTCTGGGTCCTAAAGCACATCTGCTCCATGATCTTTTTGGACCTATTTATCTCATTTATTGGCCTTACTTCCTCTGTGCTCAGAGGCTGACTTTAAATGACCACCGCCATTGAACTAATGAGGACAGAGTGGAGGTAATCATGGAAGACAATTGTGTGCCAGTGTAGCCGTTTGGAGCCTTGCTGACAACAGGATTTTGAGAAAAATCGGGAAAAGTGTTTGGAGTAGGAAGAGGTGATGAGTTATTGAGAGAGAGAGAGAAAGTAATGGAATGATTTCTCCCCTCCTATCATATTTCAGTATTTTGATACGTGTGAACTCATTTCACAACATTTGTGGGAACTCAGCACTGTCAGAACTATCTTCGAAAGGAAGGCACTCAGGTTCAGTAAGCCTTAGTGATTGTCTAAGATCCCAGCACTCCTGGGTGGTAGATACAGGTCTTATCTCACCTCAGTGGACTGACTGATTGGGTCTGAGTCAACCACTCTACCAGGCATACAAAGGCAGGGAGCCCCTGATACTCCTGTTCCAGAATTCGGATATACTTTCCACCAATTCAGAGATGCACAGGGATGTGTTGGAAAGACGTAGGGAACCTACTTTACTCTTTAGGCTCTCTGCCTCTGGAATACTTGTTCTTGCCACTTTACTTCTTCCTTTGGATGGGAGAATTCTGCAGTCTGTGACATGGTTGTCCTGGGCTTTCTTATCCCCCAAACCTCTTCCTATTCTAGCAACCCAGCATTCATTAAATATAATGTCTCATACAAGTTATAGGTGACAGAGCCAATAAGCAAAGCAAGAGAAGGGCTCACCTCCAGGGCCATGAAAGATTTCCCTGGAGTTCTAACGTTGGCAAGATGCTAATGAACTTTAGAAATCCTTAAATAATAAGGAAACCCATGAGAAGTGAGTGGCTTGTCCCAGATGACACTCCGAATCAAAGGAAAGACTTGGTATACAACCCAAATACGAATTCTCAATCCTGCTGTAACCGCTGGATCTCACTACCGCTGATATATTAGCCATCAAAATAAAAGCAGCTGGAATATATTGATATTTGGACTTTGTTTGGAATTCCTTTGTTTCTAATGTATTCTACAAGTATTTCTTGAAAGCTCTCTTCATAATGCAGGACATAGAAAATGTTTTCTGTGGGCTGTTTGTGCATGTGGGTTATGTGATACACATCTGCAGGCTCCATGATGAAGTATTTCGTATTGTATGCTCCATATTTATCATAATCTTAATCTGATGTTTTGGAAAAAAGGACTGTGTACCGGGGTCTCGTGTGTTTGCCGGTGGTGTTCAGCTTGTTTAAATTATCAGATGTTTTTACTAACTCATAATTACCTCTTATTAAGGCCAATGAAAAATTTGGCTTGTAGCAGGCATCATCTGGTGGGTGAATCATGAGGACAGGATTTTGATTCAACAGATTACAGAGAAAGCATCCATTTATAGTCATTATAACTAACTGACACTTTTGATATTTCGTAATCGCGTTGATTAAGTTAAAATTCGCAACGACTAATGAGGTGTTGATGTAACCAAACTTCATGTAAAAGACTCACCCTAACTCCAAGTTATACTTGTTTGTAAAGATCTAATGGTTTTAGAGATTCTAGGAGGGGAATTAATTCACTCACAACCTCGACTGAAGAACATTTCTTTAACTGGGAAGAAGTCTTTTTTTTTTTTTTTTTTTTTTTTCCCCCAAACGAGGAGCAGCTTTCTGGGATACAGTGTAGTGAGAAAGAGACAGAAAATTCCCTCAGGTCAGCTCTACCCTCAAATCAGTTCTGATAGTGAATGAAGCCTTGATCCCCAGCCTTGAAGTCAATTCTTCTACAAACATGGGTACATGGAGAAGGCCTTTAGTCTCGTGATGTCATCTTTTTTTTAATATTGGTTTATTTTTGAGAGAGAAAAAGAGAGAGAGAGAGCACAAGTGGAGAGGGGCAGAGAGGGAGGGAGACGCAGAACCGGAAACAGGCTCCAGACTCCAAGCTTTCAGCACAAAGCCCGAAGCGGAGCTCAAACCCACGAGCTGCGAGATCACGACCTGAGCTGAAGTTGGATGCTTAACCCACTGAGCCACTCAGGCGCCCCATAGTCTTGTTACGTCATCTTGGTCTCAGGTGCTTGGTCTATACATCCTGAGAACAGACTCTAGGGCAGGCATTGCAAAAGATACACGAGGTGAAACAAGGTAGCACCTTGTTTTCAGGACAGGTGACCGTGACAGTAAGGTGACAATGACTCCAGTGGGAAGCAGTAATGGCCAGGGCCAAATGGAATGGACGAGAAGTCACAGGACCACAGGAGTCACAAGTCAGAAGCGTAGAGTAACACGTTTTTCGTTTTGCTCACGGATCTCAATGTTTTACCAACACTTATTCTAGCCCAGCAATAAAAAAACGTATGGGACCTAATCTCTGGTTCAAATTCAATTTCCAGATCCTCTGTTTCCCACTCTGGAATCAGTCCACTGTTCCACCGCCAGCTGTCTCGGACCTGTGCTTGTGTTTCCGAGATGGCTGTGTGCACTGTAGTTTCTCTTGCGTGACTCAGAAGGCACTTGATTTATACCTTTGCACGGGGCATGTTGATGACCTTCGGGCACTCCGCCAGGCTCCTCCCAGCTTCCCGGGTGAGTGCGGCCTCAGAAGGTGAATTGCTTCCATTTCTCATCCCCAGCGGAGCCTACGGGAAACCCATCCTCTTACCCCTCTAATGCCATCCTTCTCCGTCCCCACAGCAGGGTGGGGGCTCAGCTTCACCTCCGGGCTTGGGAATTTTCACCAGGGTGTCTCCTCTCTGGGGGTTTGCAAGTTGGGCTTCTCAGGGGTGGGGTGGGGGGCTGAAGTTGGAAAGCACCCATGTCACTATCTTGAAGGCACCACCTTAATCTAGTTTCGGTCCATTTGGGACTCTTGTCCAGGATTTTGCATCAGCAGCCAGGGAAGAAAACACATAACTGTGGGGAAGCAGCAGCTGTAGCAACGTGTGCAGCCCAGGGCCATGGTGGCAGTGGTGCCCATGGGGAAGGCCATGGTCAGTGCCTGCAGTGCCGGGGGCCCAGGGTGGTGGTGATGGTGACCACACAGGCTGCTTGTATACGGCGAATGAGGCTCTGCTTTGCCTGCTCTCCCTTTGCCCTTGCTCATTGTCCAAACCCACTTTAGCTCAGCCAGTGATTCTGAGTTTTCTTATGGTTCTTTTACTGCTTCCCGTGACCAGTTATTTCCTATTACTTGCAAATAATGGCCAGTACATTTCTGCACTCAGTCTTTTAAGATACGTATAGATATTTAATACCTTTATTTTTCTGGTTTATCTGCTTACTTTTTAATTTAAAAAAATTTTTTTTAACATTTATTTGTTATGGAGACAGAAAGAGAGCATGAGCGAGGTGTGGGGGGGGCGGGGCAGAGAGAGAGGGAGACACAGATCCGAAGCAGGCTCCAGGCTCCGAGCTGTCAGCACAGAGCCCGACGGGGGGCTCGAACTCACAAACCACGAGATCACGACCTGAGCCGAGGTCGGATGCCCAACCGACGGAGCCACCCAGGGGCCCTTAAATTTTTAAATATTAGAATGATTTGGAGTTTATTTGGAAATGACAAATGAAGTAGGGGACCTAGCTGCTACTGCTGCTGTTTTTCTTCGTCCTCTTCCTCCTCTTCCTCCCCCGCCTCCTCCCCCAACCCCTCCTCCTTCTTCTTCCACCCTTCCTCTTCTCCTTCTTCCTCTCCTCCTCCTCAACTGCTAGACATTGTCCCAGCTCGCCTTATCAAATATTCTATTTGTTCTCCGCTGATTTTAAATGCAGATTTAAACATAAAATCCCAGATGTACTTCTATACGCAATTCTGTTTTGTTGATTGCGATGTCCATCCTTGTAAACGTATCTGAATGTTAATTTCTGTGGCTTTCTAATTCATTTTAATAAGTCCCCCCTCACTCACTTTTTAGAATTCTTCGTTATTACCAGGTTAGTTTTCCAGGTAAACCTCAATTCGTGTTCCTAAACCTTTTATGAATTCACGTGGCTATTTGTATTGAATTGCATTCTTTTCATAAATTAAAATAATGACGATCTGAAGAATTGGCATCTTTACACATGCTGAGACTTCCTATGTGAAAGCAAGATAAGCCTTTTCATATTCTTCTGTAAAGGCAAACATTCTTCTTTTCTTTGTCTACCCTCCCTCTTTCTGATTATAACAATGGACTCATGGATTTTTACAAATTACGTGTGTTGTAATCCATCACTGTCATTCTGTTTGGTCCTCATCTCTTTTCCCATTTGGTCAGCGAGGGGCCCCTGCAAGCCAGCGCCTGTGTCCTTTTGACATGGTTCCATTAATCTTTGAACATTGACCCCATTAATCCTTCAGGCTGCATTCTTACTAGGGGTGGGAAGTTGAATTATGTATGATTAAATTGTAGAATGGGATAAAATGAAATTGACTCCTCGTGTCACCTTACCTTATACAGTACTACAACTAATGCCTATGCATGCCTCTAAAGATGGTTTTATTCCATTCTGTCCTAAGAGCTCCACCATGATGTGGGTTTGGGTTCAGTTCTGTCTTGCCATGATTCACTCTACCTAAAACATGTAACTATAATACTCACTGTCCATTTTAAAGAGCTCTATGATTCCTCCCCAGAACCCTGAAGTGAATATTGGTTTCAATCCATTTTAAAAATTAAAGGAATACATGCCATGATTTAAAAGTATATTCATGCAGAAAGACTTTTAATGAAAAGCAACCATTCCCTGCCCCATTCTTTCCCACCCCCAGTTCTGTCTCCAAAGGAAATTAATACAGTCTGTTTCTAATAATTGGGAAAGTCACTCCCGTCTCTAAATACATGTTTAATGCTGCTTCTTTATCAATTTTAGAAGTTCTCTGTTCTCTTTTTGCTTTGAGAGAAAGGGTCAGGTGAATATAAAGGTTTTGCTCCTTCTTTTTCCTTTTCCCAGTGCAGGTGGTATAACTACCCCTACAATCTCTATTGGATAAATGTGTGACTTTAAGTAGCGTGGTTGCTTTAGTTTGCTACGGCTGCCGTAACAAAGTACTGCATATTGGATGACTTAAGCAACAGGCATGTATTGTCTGGACTTCTGGAAACTAGAAGTCCAAAACCAACATGTCGGCAGGATTGGTTCCTCCTGAGGGCTGCGAGGGAAGGGTCTGTTCCAGGCATGACTTTCTGGCTTAAAGATGGCCCTCTTTCCCTATGTTTTTTCACATTATCTTTGTGTCAAAATAACCCCCTTTTATAAAGACACTGGTCATATTGGGTTAGGGCCTACCCTAATGATCTCATTTGAATTTAATTACCTCTGTAAAAACCCTACCTCCAAAGAAGGTCACATTCTAAGGTCCTGAGGGTTAGCACTCCAACATATCATTTGACAGGGGGGGGAGACAAAATTCAACTTTATCTTTATTGCCCATTTATTTCCCATTCCGTCAAGATCAGAAATCCTCTCTGGACATTTCACTCCACGATGACACTATTAACATCCCTGACCATCTCTTAAATTCATCAAAACCTTCCACATCTCGCCATCTGTGCTCTGTCTTCTGCTTTTAAATTGTCAAACTTGATCAAATTTATGCCTTGTTCTATAAACATCCATAAGCCTTCCATATTATGTCTATAACTTCACTCTAAAATTTGAAATTCCATAGGCAGTATTTTTATTATGATGATCACATACATGTTATTCACTGTGGAAGTAGATAACATACTGTGATTACATTCCCCCTTTTTTTTTTTTGGAATTTTACAATTGATTTTGTATTATCTGCCTTTACTGCATTCTGATGTGTTCTAGAGACCTTTCAGTATAGCATCGTTAAGAGTACGCTGGGGTCAAGCTGTCTGCATGAAAATCTCAGCTTTACCGGATACTTGTCATGGAACTTTGGGCTGCTTGTTTAGCTTTTTATTTCTCATTTATTTGTGAAATCAATACAACCATGACAGTAGTCCCTGGCTTCATAGGATTGAATGTGTTAATACTTACCTAGCTGTTGAGTGCAGTATCTGGTGCGAACTACACTATTTTAATATGTTTGAATTGGTGAGAGTATCAAATCTTTAAAAGCTCTCTGTTCTGGGCTGAATTGTGTCCCCCCGAATTCCTGTGGAAGCCCGAACCTCCCGTGTGACTGTATTTTGAGACAGGGCCTATAAAGTTATAAAGATTAAATTATATCCTAAGCATGGGGCCAAAATTCCTTATAAGAAGAGGAAGAGATACCAGGGATCTCTCTCTTTCTACACACACCCACAGAAAGAAGAGGCCGTGTAGGGTCTACAGTAAGAAAACAGCCATCTACGAGTCAGCCAGAGTGCCCTCACCAGAAACCCAATTTGCTGGCAGCTTGATCAAATATGTCTAGATTCTGGAATGTGAGAAAATACATTGATGGTAAGTGACAAAGTCTGTGGTGTTTTGTGAGGGCTGTCCCAGCTGACTAATACATTCCCTTTCTCTAGACTTCTGCCTATGGGAAGCTTCTAGCTCCCTCCTCCGTGCCGGACATATTGTCCTTCATGCTGGTGGCACAGGTGACATGGTGCTATTTCTTGTCTCTGCTCTTCTGCATTGGAGTTATTATTTCCCAAATCCTATCTTCCTTCTTTGAAATTTCCTTTATAGTTTTGCTGAAATATGACCCCACTGAGCTTCTTGAAAGAGGGTGTTTTCAGGAAAAATGTTCTGAGTCTTGGAATGCTGAATATCTTACTGTTTTTCCTTTACACTTTGTTCATAGTTGGGCAGCTAAATAATTTAAGATTGAAAAATATTTTTCCCTCAAAAACTTTCCTCAAAAATTATTGATAAGGTGTCCATTTCCCATTATTTGATGGGAAATGTGGCTTCTTGTTCATTTTTTTTTCTTACTTTGGAAGCATTTAGACTCTTTTGGTGCTCTTTCTCACAATAATGTACATAGATTTCTGTATTTTTCATTTATTTTTCTGGCCATTTCATATGTTCTATTAACCTAAAGGCACATGATTCACAGGAGCCATCTTGTAAGGGCTCCTAGAGGTCAAATTAATAAGTATCTAAGTAAAGAAAATAATAGTGGATAACATGTATTGACTAAAAACTAATAAACATCCATGAATCCTTAATGATACCTAGAAAGGGAGAGAGAGAGAGAGAGAGAGAGAGAGAGAGAGAGAGAGAGAGAGAATGCCAGACAATAAACATAAAAGGAATGATAGAATTTGAGGGCAGCATTTTGCTACTCTCACTATGATGATGGACTCAGTCAAGGATTGTCAATGGATGCTAAACCACTCACTGGATGGAAGGTGATTGTGAAACAGGATGCTTATAATACCAAAATACCACCCCATGGATTATTTCTTAATTACATCAGGGAAGACATATCCTCGCGATAGATATATCCAGTGTTCACCACCTTCATCAAATAAACTTAGCATCACCAATATTGGGAACAATATTTTGGATTTCCAAATCTTTTTATTATTGTCTGATTTTTCTTTTTCTTGACATTGCTTTTTGTTTTGTTTATTTACTTTTATTTTCATAAATGTAGTCTTCCCTCAAATATCTCTGAGAGCACTAGAGAACATTTCTCTTCTGCATGTGAACAATCTCTCTTTCTTCCAAGGATATGCCTTATCCATGAAAACATTGGTCTTTTTCTTGCTTCTTTTGCAGGTTTTACTAAAATTGGTAGTACCTCTTGGTAGCCCAGAATGGCCAATAGCTAACTTTGCGCATTGTGTACTAAAGGAGGCTGCTTAACCAATTGAGCTTAAGCTTAGTGTGAGTACTGAAAGGGAGGTTAGTAGCTCATAGACTTTGACAACCTTCAACATCTCAGGGTCCAACTTTTCTGCCAGGTTCTGTAAGGCAGGTTGCTTACCAACATGGTTAGAGCATCCGTGCATGTTTTTGTAAGGTATCGTTTCACCGAAACTGTGCAAGGCAACACTCAGCAACTTTCTACCTTCCAGAAAGTTTTGAGTCTTTTTTATCTTCAGATGGCCTCTCTCTAGTGCTTTTTTCTGTTGGGGGTTTATAGTTTTCTTTCCTCCTCCACTGTGATTTTTCGGTCAACTTTTGTTGCTGTAACCACCAGCCACATCAACTCAGTGGCTTGCAGCATAGATTTATTTCCCACTTAGGTTGTGTAAGTGCTCTGAGTCAGCCAATATTCTACTTGACAATGAAGGTTCATTTAGGTTCCCATGTCTTCTCATCGTGGCACCTAAGGTGAAGGAGGAACTTGTACCTGGGACATGTTCTTATAGCAGAGAATAGAAACACAAGAGAGACGTTGTCAAACTACATAAGCTCATTTAAAGTCTCTGTTTGGAATGTGGCATTAAAACTTTTACTCATGTTCCATTGGCCAAAGACAATTAAATGGCCAAGCCCAACGTCAACAGGGCGGTTAAACATACACCATCTAGAGGGAAGCAGGGCCATCATGGGGCAGGGATAAATAATTGTGAACGTATTATATGTGAACATATCTCTCTGTGCCTCAGTTTCTTCATATGTGGATTGAGGATGAAAATAGCCTTTACTTTAAAGGGTGCTTGTGAAGAGCAATCCGATAATGTAGGTAAAGTGCTTAGTTCAGTGCCGAGTGCATAGGAAGCAATTAATAAGTGTCAGTGTTCATGATTTTGACTGTGACCATGATTGCCATGAACCAGAAAGTCTTCGGGGGTGGGGGGAAGATTTAAATATTTGTTTGTAAGACATATTCTGTCAGAGAACATGAATAAATTTCAGTGGCGGAAAGCTATACCACTTGAAATATATATAAAGCATGTATGCATACCCACACTTACAAAACCACTCCACTTTTCATCACCCCTGGAATGACAGTGAGGAACACTCAAAAGATCTGGGAAATATGGAGATTTATGTCTATTTTCAGAACATCTAGTGATCAGCTAAAAATGATTCAAATTCAGAATCCCCAGCACTAGAAAGAATTTTACTTCTTTTGTTGATGTTGTACGGAACTTAAATATTAAACAAAGTTGACAGTTTGGCAGGGAAGCAAAGCTTCATTCTGCATCTGGTTTCTCTGAACAAAAGTATGTAAAGGAAAAGGAATGTGATTATTTTTACCCCATTGTTCTTGGAAAGATAATATCAAATAAATATTTGAGAGTTTAAAATGATTTTTCCCAGCTTGAGGATATATTGACTCTTTTTCATTTCTTGCTTACTTTGGTTAAGTAAATGTATTTATTGTATTCTAACAAGTTTACCATTTCTGGCATTTTTCTTATGCTATGTAGCCAGATTATCTGGGTTTGAGATAAATGTTTGAGAAAAGGTGTGTTCTTTTTTTTTTTTTTTTTAATGTTTTATCTGTTTTTGAGACAGAGAGAGACAGAGCATGAGCAGGGGAGGGGTAGAGAGAGAGGGAGACACAGAATCCAAAACAGGCTCCAGGCTCTGAGTTGTCAGCACAGAGCCCGACATGGGGCTCGAACTCACAAACCACAAAATCATGACCTGAGTCGAAGTCGGACGCTTAGCTGACTGAGCCACCCAAGCGCCCCCAGAAAAGGTGTGTTCTTACCAAGGCCTACTGCAAAATTAAAAAATAATCATGAAGGTTATACACCCAAACTTCACACTTTCTCTTATTCTTGCTACAAAAGGATACGTATATTTTTAAACAGTGAGTTAATATTCTTAATATTTTATTAATTATATATTTAGAACCCAAAAATGCTTTTAGGTAATAACAGTAAGAAATTTAAATGGGGAGTCACCTCAGATTTGCTTATTCCTGGCAAGATGCTGTTTTCTCTTGGGAAAGAATGGTAAATTATTTGTAGACATTCTAAGATAATAATGAGACCACATGTTATTAGTCCTTAGCTTTGGAAGTCATTGTAGACAGGGCTCAAAGGGACATTCTTGGTATTTAAAACCTAGTAGACATCTCCCAAGGTTTGTTGAAAAGGGGATCTGAATAAACATATTCATTTCTGGCATGGGGGAGAGAGAATATGCAATTTGAAAAAAATCATGACCTAATTTAGAAATTCCAAAAGCCCAGAGATTGTTTCATTCACTAAATATCCTGGGGAAACAGCTATGAATATTTAATAATAGCAGAAGCTCCTCACAGTATGCAAGTCATTAGGTCAAATCACAAATTCTGCGAACTTTGAATTTTCTTGGAAATTGTCAAGGGACTGGAAGCTCAGTAGCAAGACGCACCAGAACTTTCTGTCCATAAACACGGAAGTAGGGGAGTCATCAAGGATTACGCTTGGGCAGGGGCAACCCAATCATTTCTGGTCTTCGTTGTGAGCTGCCTTGTTAAGTGACTCCCAGGCTGCGTATCTCAGCTGTTATGTCAAATATGACCATTAATGATGTTTTAAATGATTGTAATCATATTTTCAAATGCCTTACATGCTGTGTAGCTTGATTTCTCATTGCAGATTTTACTTTTGTTTTACAAGAGAATCACAGGGTATTTGGACTCAGGGTTTTACCTAATTCATAGGAATAGCTAGTGAATGCCACTCTGCATGACCCACTGATATCTCCAGCAGGTACTTCTTGTGCATAAAATGTGCACATGGTTGCAAGCTTCGTCTGTCACAGGTATTTAAGCCAAGCTGGGCTCCACCAATGTTATCATTAGACTTTCTCAGACACACATCCACTGCACCCCTCAAATGAGAAGATACATAGTCGAAATAACCACAATCGAGGAGATACCAACCTCCTCCTCAGTTTTTACATTTTCCCTCAGCTTACAGGGACAGGGAAACACATCTGAGCTGGTTGTCGACATCTGGTAATTTGTAGAATCTTGAAGCAATCACATTAGCCCCGCAGCAGTATAATTGAATGCAGACAGTGGCCTCTCACTGCATAACCATGCATCTTACTGCAGTTGCCTTTGCAGAAGAGGATTCTGTCAGCTTCTGTCCAGGATGAAGCATTTCAGCTGTACTGTCTCAATGCTTTAGTAATGGTGACCTCAAAGTCAGGAGGGCTGCTTGACTAAGGATGTGGGCAAAGAGTACAGACCGACTACTGTACTTAAAGAATGTACTTAAAGAATAAACACAAAGTGCTTCTTGGAACGGAGGAGCACAAAAGAAGCTGGGGCCTTGGGTGGCTCAGTCATTTAAGTGTCTGACTCTCAGCTTCCGCTCAGCTCATAATCTCACAATTTTGTGAGTCTGAGCCCCCCCATGTCGGGCTCTGCGCTGGCAATGCAGAGCCTGCTTGGGACTCTCCCTCTCTCTCTCTGCCTCCCCAGCTTGTGCTGTCTCTGTCTCTCTCAAAATAAATAAATACACTTAAAAAAAAAAGAGAGGCTTCTGGGCTTGTTTTATACCCCACTGAGTCTATTTGAGAAATAACCTACTAGTCCATTGCATGGATCTCGTAAGGCAAAGGAAAAGGCAGTGTGCTATGCCTGTAAAATACGTCCACATCCAAATCCCCAGGCCTCAGGCTAGCGCTGCTTCAGGTAACAAGTGTTTGCTAAGACCCACTACACCCTAACACAGTGCTAGGCTCAGAAGGATGCAATAAAATATAAATAAAACTTGACAATATAAAGTATGAAGCAAATGACACTCCCATGCACCGGTGTTATAAAGATATACCAGTATATACCATTTAGAGTGACTACAACCGGCACAACAAAAAAGTGCCGACATAGAAAAGGCCAAATATTCCATTTTGAAGAGTGTAATCTAGATTACTTATTGTACGAATAACTGAGGAAACATGAACAACGATACTCGTTTTGGCACATTGGAATGTGTGTCCATTTGGGAACAGTTTATTTATTTATTTTTTAGTTTATTTCTTTATTTTGAGAGATAGAGAGACAGAGAGAGAGACAGAGAGAGAGAATCCCAAGCAGGCTCTGTGCTGCCAGTACAGAGCTCGATGCAGGGTCAGAACTCACAGACCAGGAGATCATGACCTGAGCCAAAATCAAGAGTCGAACGCTGTTAACTGACTGAGCCACCCAGATGCCCCCATTTGGGGACAATTTAAATATCTACTAGTAGGAAATG
Organism: Acinonyx jubatus; assembly: GCF_027475565.1. Taxonomy (NCBI): domain Eukaryota; kingdom Metazoa; phylum Chordata; class Mammalia; order Carnivora; family Felidae; genus Acinonyx; species Acinonyx jubatus. The sequence goes on along the minus strand of NC_069381.1, from coordinate 207,999,651 downwards.
AAAATAAAAAGGACAAATGAAAAAAAATGGCATTGTTAGGATTATAAGTAACAAAGTGGATAAATCTCAAAAGCAGAATTCTGAGTTAAGGGGTAAGATGCATACAACGATATTTATGTAAAGAAAACTCAGACAAATCAATACTGAATATGTATTTGTGTAAAAGTATAAAAACTTACTATAAAAACGTCTACATTCACTCTTCTGGTTGTCTCCAAGGGTTGTCTCTGAGGGAAGAAGTTGAATGACATAAAATGTAAAAGTTTAGATTATTTTGGAATACCTTATTTATTTAAAAAATAATGGAGCTTTAATACTTGATAATCTGGTGTCATAGTTCTGTGGTCGTATTTATAGCAGGATTTGCACTCTTCTGTATTTTACAAGCTTTCGTTGTCTGTGCCCTCCTAGCAGTTAGGTTGGATACCTCATCTAATATGCATTAAACAATTGGGGAATAATCAAATGTTAAACTCTGCCGTAGAATTTCCTTACACCAAAACATTGCAGAGAAGAAAGAGAGGGACCCCTAGAATCCCTGTGAACCTGAGGCCTGCACAAATTCAAAACAATTTCCATAATAACACTAAGATGGCACCTTCTGTTTTTACTCTTATATCCTCACAAGTATAGAGTGGAGATCTTTGCAGATATACGATGTGGGATATTGCAACAAATTGAATGCAGAATCAGATAAGAAAATCCAGCTGTCTTCTATTAAGCCAGACTTGAAAGAGATTTGTGAAAATGTAAATGCCATTCTCAGTAAAAATGTTTCTGATTTGAAAAATACAGGTCTTCTTTAATAAAAAAATTATATTATTTACACTCACATGTAGTGGATTTGTTATTGCTATTTTAAAGAAATACATATTTTAAAATTTTCTCCATTTTTAATTTCTTCAGCCATAAATGTAAATAACTATAACCCATGGAAGTGAAAGCTCTTCGGGTTCTCAGTGATTTTTAAGAGTGTAAAGTGGTCCCGAGACCACAAAGTTTGAGAACCACTTGGGCCAGATTATGCCAAGAAGTGATTCTAGAGGAGGTGGTCTTAAATTCATTGGAGGAAAGTAAAGAGTGCATTCAAATGGGGAGAACAGCATCAGCAGAACATTCTAGGTTGAAATCAGATCAAATTAGACAGTTAAGGGGCACCTGGGTGGCTCAGTCGGTTAAGCGTCCGACTTTGGCTCATGTCATGATCTCACGGTCCGTGGACTCGAGCCCCGTGTCAGGCTCTGTGCTGACAGCTCAGAGCCTGGAGCCTGTTTCAGATTCTGTGTCTCCCTCTTTCTCTGACCCTCCCCTGTTCACGCTCTCTCTCTGTCTGAAAGATAAATAAATGTTAAAAAAAATTTAAAAAAAAAAGAAAGTTAAGGTAAAGATAACATTGATGGAATGTTGCACATGGAGTAGTAGCCTAGGACAATAATTTTAATAGCAATTATTCAGTAAACATTTTTTTAAAAGTTCTCTAATGGGCCCCTGGACACCTGTAAAGAAGAAATCTCATTCTCTGTCTTGCAAAAACTCATAGGTTGAGGCATATTTAATTACAAAGTGCTTTAATAAAGATAGCTACATTGTGACATGAAAGACGTGAGCACGTTATAAATTGGTCTGGCTTTCTTTACTTGTATTTTGCAACTTGAGAAATTTCATAGAAAAATAAAACCCTGTGCTACAGGTTTGGAGAAAGAAATAGATATAAAATTACAAGTTTGTTGCAGACTGTTATAATGCTTTGACCAGATCTGTTGTACTTAAACCAGGGGATGTGAGCATTGTATCCATCAGGATAGACCAGGTTGGCTGTGGTAACAAACAACCTCCAAATTTCAGTCACTTAAGACGACAAATGCTTATTTTTCCCATATGCTTTGTGTCTGTGTTCTGTGTCTATCCATCACAGGTAGGTGGGAGGCTCTCCTCTATTTATTTCTTGCACGCCATTTCGTGGCACCATAGTCTCACATACATAATAAAGATTCCTTGTGATAGGAGAGACAGGTTGGGAAGTCAAGTTCTGTCAATTATACAAAGCGTTCCTGAAAGAGAGACATGTGGCTTCTACTCATAGTTCATTGTCCAAAGCTAGCTTCGTGACCTTACCTAACTATTGAAAGCAAGGGGCAGAGATAGTTTAGCAGTAATATTTTATTTAACTAGAAATAGAACTGGACAAGTTACCAAGGAAATCTAGAATTCCCCACTGCAAGCATGGCTTGAGAAAAATAAATTATAGTAAATGTCTAGTTCTCGACCAGGAAATTTCTCCAGCTGAATTAAATTTCTTCAAGCCGAATCAAACTTCCTATGGTGTCAGTTTCCCCTCCTTCCTAACCCTCCTAACTTCATTTCTTGGCTCCCTCTTAAAGGTAGAGATCTCAAGGTTTGTGGTAAATGTTGCTTGGAATGTACTTTCAGAGTTAAGTTGACAGGCTGAGAAATCTTATTTCCATTGCTGAACCTTAGCCAGTCTTGCATGGCAGTGGACAAATACATCTGGAAAGTGGGGCAGAGTCGGAGAGACTTGGGGTTTGCACTTGCATTTTCTTGTCAAGAGTAAGACAGCCACATAAAACCGACCATCTCTGATGAATTTAGTTAGGTTGGCAGGAGACCAGAGCAGCATCCTTTTGGATCATCCAAATTCAAAGCCTGTTCCTATCAAAAAGGTTGGCTCATGACCATTTTAAGGCATTTGGGCAAAGAGTACAAGTTGCTGTTGTTTCCATGTTTTATTCATTCCGGGGGGGGGGGGGGTGGGGGGTGGGAATGAAATAAAATCTTCATCCAGGGAGAGGGCAGGAGACATGAATAACCGGCCAAAATAATAGAATTTAAAAAGAGATCTTGAAAGTCAGTTGGTCCAAACACCCATCTGACACTTGGCTCTGTTCTGCAACATTCCATCCAAATGATCATAAGCTTAAAATCCTGAAGTGACAGCAATCACCACTGCCCAGTGTCATTCATTCTATCTTGGAAACCACTGACTGGTAGAATTGCATTTTCTATTGTGCCAATGTGTATGATTTAGTAATAGAGATCTACTTGCATAGTTGAAAGAAACTACGTATGCTATTATGATTTCTTGAGAGATATGTTTTATGGCAGGTGCTTCTCACACCAGCTCCAGGAAGTAAGTAGTAGTATTTGACACGCAGAAAACTGAGGTTTGGTGTGGTTAAGTGACTTGATGCAGGTGGTCGTATTGAGCTGGATGCTGGGAATGAACGAACGATCGTGCTTTCAAATATCACTGCAGCAGAAGGGAAAAAAAATCATTCATCTACTCTGCTTGAATACAAACACATATATATGTGATACTGATTCTGTTGGTAATACAATATTTTATCAAGAATGTGTGACGGTGATCTCAAGCAGACCACCTATAGCTGCCATCATTGTTTTGTCTTCCATGCTGGCCTTGAGATTTCCTGTGGATAATTATTGTCTTTTCGATCTTTTAGTAAACCTCAGTGTTGGCCACATGAGTGCTCAAAGCCGAACTGATGGAGTATATGCATAAAACATTCTCCCAGTGGACCTTTAACAAATAAGCTATGATTTCTGCAGGAGAATTTTTGACTTTAATTAAAATATGAGCCTGCACTTTGACTGGGGACCATGTGTCCAGCGGAGAAGCCATTTTCAACTATGTGTGAAATCGTCAAAGGAGAAGCTCACTCACCTCTCAGGGGTCACTTTTCCAACACAAAATGTCCAACGAACCAGTCAACCAATAACCAACCAACCAACCAACGAACACCAAACCAAGCGCTGAGTCAGAAGTGATGCATTAGTAATTCAATCTATTAACATATTAAGTAACTTTCCTCTGTTGCCTGCATATGTTAGTGGCCTTTTGCTTTCCCTGAGACTCTATACTAAATCAGTATTCTTCTATCAAAGATATTTTGAAAAAAGAAAAAGGATGATGGAAAATATGAACCTTGGCTTCCTGTTCCTGAGACAGAATAATTTCTCCCCACTAAGGCTTAGAAATTGGAGCACTTTTGGCTAATTCCCCAGGAAAGCAACAACAGGTGTGGAAGGGACCCACAAAAGGAAAGAATGTAACACACGTCTGCTTTATTCTGGCATGCAAGGAAGGCTCCGGGATTCTCACTTCATTTCTTCTTGTTTTCATTACTTCTAACATTCCTCTTTTGCAAATTCAAGTTTCTGCCATGAATTATACACTCCTAGATGCTTATATTTAGAGAGGTTTAGGTTTGCATTCAATTGTGACCCAACGTTTCACTTTGATTTAGCACACTTTGAGCCTGGTGAATACTTACATTGTTTGGAGCTATCGGAGTCCATGAACTTCGAAGCAGAAACAGTCAAGTTTTTCCATTGTTGTGGAACAGAAGCACTGTATCCAGTAAGTTTGGGAGGCCACAACGAACCTCTTTAAACATGTCCCTTTGCCCTTTGAATGACTCAAATTCAATATCCTCAAAGTCCGAGGGCTGTGGAGTTTGAATAAATGCCAAGTGAATTAGGAAACTACACAACATTCTAGTTTTTATCAGACTAACATTGCTTTTAAAAGAGGATGTGTAGGGGTACTACAAGCTATAATCAATAACAATCAATTCCACTCAAACACTCATGCAAACAGAATCAGAAAACAAAAAATTTTCTAGCATTCATTTCATCCATGTGTGAATTAGTGTTTTTCTTTTTTTCCATTATTTTAATGAATATGTGTTACAAGTCATATAACCAATTGTTTTCTTTCTTAAGATGATAATCTTTACATAGCAATTAAGCATTTACTACCTTCACATTCTCCTGTTTCTCTAATTCTTACTGTGGATCACTTTCCAAAGCAATCCAATGTTCCTCCTTTGCATGCATATACAATTTATTGCCTCTATTTTTATTCTTTGGGGATTTTTCTCATTCACGCCCCCCTTTCTCTATCATTATGTGCCAAAAGAATAATATGAAACCTCCAGGATTCATTGATATGTCCATTAGGGAAAAGAACACAGTTCAAATGCAGTGCTTTGTTTTTGCAGAGGCAAATTACTTATCTTCTTTATGCCTTTGATTCCTAGTCTGTAATTAGACTAATAATAGTCTCTATCTCAAGGAGTTGAGAAGCTTGAATGATTCTATCAAGTGTTTTCCACAATGCAGGCTGCATAGTAAATTCAATAAATATCAGGCTTATTACTAGCATTATTTTTGTCTTTGTTACTCAATAAATGCTGTACAAGGTATTGAGCTAAGTGCTGTTAAGGATACAAAAAATTAATAAAACATGGTTCTTGCCTTCCAAGACAATAAAATAATAAAGGTGAGACCTACCTGCATATAGCTAGGATGAATAGTAGAAAATGCTACCGCAATGGTATCAGTTGGGGGAATTTGGCTTGGGAGCTTGGGAGAGGGGTTAGGATTCCTTCCCTTTGGAGGAATCATTGAAGGCTTTAATAAAGTGATGGCATTATTTAGTTGAATGTTGACAGAGCATTAAAAAACCCACAAAACCTATGTAATAATATTCTATCTCATCTACTATTTTTAAAAGTTAAAAATAGTCCTTGTTTTAATTTGCATAATCTTTATTTGTCGAATGAGATTGTACATTTACCATTTGGTCATTTGTAATTGTGCATGTGTGTGTCGCTTTATGTCCTTAGCCTGTTTCTCCTGAGATTCTGTGTATTTTTTTTATTGTTTTGTAAAATCTCTCTATATTTTATAAGTGACAAATATTATGTCAATAGATTTATAAATATCGACCCATCCTTGCATTTCTAAAATAAACTACCTTGAACGTGGTTGTGGTTGAATTCCTCTTTTGTGATGTGAGATTCTACTTTCTAATGAATGAGATATTTATATGAGACTGTCTTCCATTTCTGCAGTCTGCCCCCAGGAAAAGGGTGGAAAAATGATGCATCCTTAAATTTTCAGGTAGCAGGCCACTTATACAACATTTGCAAAAAAAGCAGAGACCTGTTTTGCCTCCTTAGCCCAACACCACCTTGTAGGTAGAAGAGGGCTAAATCGGAAGTGAAAGAGAAGAGATTTCTTTAGAGAGTGTTGGTGGCATTTGTGGGAGGTTTGTTTGTTTTGTTTTGTTTTGTTTTGCTCCCTCTACTCCCCACATGGAGGAGAAGGTGGAGGTGCCTTTCTTTACCTCAAGCTGAGTAAGGGCTTAGGTATTGTGGCATCAGTCCCTAGCATTTGGGGGTGGGAGAAAGACTTTTCTTAGAAAGGCCAGAGTGATATGCTCTTCCAGAACATGACTGGTTGCAGGAAAGGGAGTCTCTCTGCCTTCCATTGAATCTGAGTGGGAAGTCACTGCCCTAACAGAGCACAGAATATCGCCGTGTGACTTCCAAGGCTAGATCATAAAATGGTAGAACTGCCTCCTGACTCCTTTTCCTTGGGTTTCCCATTCTGGGCAAAGCTGCCCACCCCCCACCACCCCTGCAGCTGTGAGGAAATCCCACTTAGCCCACATAGATGGGCTACCTGGAGAGGACCTGAGACCCCAGCCAACAGTCCGCATTAGCCACTGACACACAAGTGAGCTACATTTAGATTCTTGCCCCTAGCATCTGAATCTTGGAGCTGAGTCCCCAGACATCATTATGCTCTGCCTGAACTCTCCACTCATAGAATCCTTGAGCATAATCAATGGTCATGTTGCACTTGTGTTAGGTAATTAGTTATATAGTCTTAGTAAGTGGAAGAGAATCATACTTGATCCCTGCCTCCTGAAGCATGAATATGAAGGCTTGAAAGTAAAGTCGCATGCTTGTGACTAAATTATAAAGCCAACAGGTGAGCAGACTGCACACAGCATTGGCCGTAGGTCAAGGATGTGGGATCCCTCCAATGGGAGGAGGCAAAGAAGCCAACCTAGAAGAGATTCCTCTCAAGAGAGAGACGCCTGGACATGCAAAGTGACCTGGTAAAGGGGTGACTGACATCACACAGAGGTTGAGGGAGACAGCCAGGGTAAGGAGAGACATTAGATCACCCAAGGCAGGGTATCTAAGAAGCTCCAATAAACACCAGGAGAGACACCTTCCTTTTTCTTTCTCTGTCTTCGAAGTCTTAAGGCATCTGTGCCAGATTCCAAGTGCATTCTTCCAGTTTTACAACACTCTTCACCATCTTGTCCATAGTCGTAAGCCGAAATTGTAGCTAGCAAGAAGAGTGTGAGGTATAGAGCTATAAGGAGATGGTTTTGAACAGAGAGGGGAGAGAAAAAATGAAGCGTCATTTACTTTAACTATTGCCGCATGTGACCAAGTCTGTCTCGTATACTAAAACAGTCCGTGATTATTTTTCTTTGTTGATACTGTCGTGAGGTATTGGTGTGACTATTTTAACTACTTCTCACAACAACTGGGAGGTCTTAAACAGCATTGTGTTGATGTCATTGAAGTTTTGGTGGAATTCACCTGGGAAACTGACTCATGTTGGTATTTTCTTTGGGAGAGGAATCGGAGTTATTTTGCACAACTTTAACCCTAGGAATTAGTGTCTGTAGATTTTTCTATTTCTCTGTGGTCAATTTTAACCCACTATTTTCCTAGAAAATTGTCATTTTTATCTAAACTTTGGTTGAGCCCAACTGATTATCGTCGAAGCCATAGAATTTGTTAAGGAGAGTCTTCATCCCCATTTATTTTTCTTAAAATTTGCTCATGATACTTATTTTTTTTAAATGTTTATTTATTTTTGAGACAGAGAGAGACAGAGCATGAATGGGGGAGGAGCAGAGAAAGAGAGACACAGAATCCGAAGCAGGCTCCAGAGTCTGAGCTGTCAGCACAGAGCCCGACGCGGGGCTTGAACTCACAGACCATGAGATCGTGACCTGAGCTGAAGTCGGATGCTTAACCGACTGAGCCACCCAGGCGCTCCTCATGATACTTATTTTTAACTGGATTCCTAAAAACCATGGCTATCTGGCCGACTAGAACTCTTTTCTTATTTGCAGCTAACTGTTCCAGAATGTCCATATTTTAGGTTTATGATAGTCATTCTTTGCTAGTTTCCAGCCATAACATAAAACTTCCGCATCTGCGTGTGAATGAATATGTGCGTGGATGTGTGTGTGTGTGTGTGTGTGTGTGTGTGTGTATGCATGCATACACTGCATGTGAGATTTACAGGGAATTTGGGAGGTAGTCCGTTAAATACCTTGCCTTGTTCACCATTTTGAACCAGAACTCTAATGGAGTTTACATTCTAGTTGGGGAGAAGAGACCATAAATTACTGAGTAGCTGGTATATATAGTGGGGATATCACTATGAATGAAAAAAAATTGAAGGGCAACATGGATAGAGAATGACAGAGTGAAGGAACAATATAAGTAAGGGTGATATTTATATATATATACATATGTATGTATATGTACTATATCAGTTAGCTTGGGCCAGTATAACAAAATACCATAGACTGGGTGGCTTGGTGTTCTGGAGGTTGTATGTCCAAAATCAGGTGCCAACATGGTTGCGTCCTGTTGCGAGTTCTCTTCTGGGCTTGCAGATGGACGCTGTCTTGCTGTGATCTCCCATGGTGGACAGACAGAAAGTGAGCTCTGTGATATCCCTTCTTAAATGAACATGAATCCCATCAGACCAAAGCCCCATCTCCATGACTTCATCTAACTTCAAAAGCCCCATGTCCAAATACCATCATAGTGGGGGTTAGGTCTTCAACCTATGAATTCTGGAGTCACACAAATTTTCAGTCTATAACATCTACACAAACACACACGCATCGAGGGTGACTTTCAGGTACAGTGGGTTTGATCAGAGGGCAGAAAGAAGAGGTAGTGGACCACATGGCTATATCTAGAGGAAGAGCATCCCAAGGAGAAGAGAGATAGGTTCAAAGGCCTTGAAGCTGGAGGAGTGTATTGAGTGCATTCAAAGAACAGTGTGGAATTTACCCAAGGGACACAGGAGTACTGATGCATAGGGGCACTTGTACCCCAATGTTTATAGCAGCACTCTCAACAATAGCCAAATTATGGAAAGAGCCTAAATGTCCATCAACTGATGAATGGATAAAGAAATTGTGGTTTATATACCCAATGGAGTACTACGTGGCAATGAGAAAGAATGAAATATGACCCTTTGTAGCAACGTGGATGGAACTGGAGAGTGTGATGCTAAGTGAAATAAGCCATACAGACAAAGACAGATACCATATGTGTTCACTCTTATGTGGATCCTGAGAAACTTAATAGAAACCCATGGGGGAGGGGAAGGAAAAAAAAAGAGGTTAGAGTGGAAGAGAGCCAAAGCATAAGAGACTATTAAAAACTGAGAACAAACTGAGGGTTGATGGGGGGTGGGAGGGAAGGGAGGGTGGGTGATGGGTATTGAGGAGGGCACCTTTTGGGATGAGCACTGGGTGTTGTATGGAAACCAATTTGACAATAAACTTCATATATTGAAAAAAAACAAAAAAAAAACAAAAACAAAAACAAAACAAAACAAAACAAAACAAAAAAAACAAAGAACAGTGTGGAGGCCAGTGCAACTGAGTGGTGGGAGAGAGGATGGGAGGGAAGAATACCAGGTGATGAGACTGAACAGAAAATTGGGGACCAAGTCACTGTAATACACCAAGTGGGAAAGAAAGTGTGGGAGCCTCCAAAGCAGAGGAATGATATAGTACCAAAGGTAATCTTTGTACAAAGCGATGTTATGACTTAGGAGCATATGGTATTAAAATACGGTATTTCTGAAGCACTTTAAAACAGAGAAATGTAAGAGTTGTGTATTAATAGAAATGTTTGTGGAGTCACAGCTCATCAATGCTAAGTGTCTTCACTTGTAGGTCATCAATGCTGATATTTGGTCACTGTTCTCCTTGTTAAAAAAAATGCATCCTGCAGTAACAATTAGTAACAGTTTCCATTATCGTGAAACTTCGTTATTTAAATGTGATTTGTCAGATGTTCAATGTTTAATTAAAAATAAGTGGATGATTAACATTTTGATGTTAATATTATATATTGATTCAAATGTAAAGACGTAACTATTTAACTTAATAATACATTGCTTACATATTATTGTAAAGAAATACAGGGGAATATTACCTGCAACAACCTGTTGATCTTGACCATGTTCTGGAACAAAACCATGCCTTCCAGTTTTCTGCGTACTTTTGGTATTCATCTTCATGATGCCCTTGTAATATTCACCTCTCGACATATTTCTAAGGGGAGAAGTTAAAAAGGCAGACTAACAAAACAAACTTCTGTGATCAGACATAATTCTGCCACTCGAGGCCCACGAGGTAGATGGAATGGTGGGATGGGGCTACCATTGGGCCAGATAGCACTAACTTATCATGAAACATGAAGGTTGTTGCTGTTGCTCACGCATTGTCAATGACACAAATTTTTGTTATACAAAGCAAGGAGAATCTGAAGAAATCTGTGGGTTGACATAAAAGGAAAGAAAAAGAAAAGATGATTTTCTTAATTATGTCAGAAGAAATAAGAGATATATAAGTAAGCATATTGCACTTTTTGATGTGCGTATTATATTTCAACAGTTTATAGCAAGTTACAATGATGTCTGATATCTGGTTGTTGTTGCTTTTTTCTTGAATACAGTTTAGATGGTATCATTCTAAGAAAAGGATTATAAAATGTAAGTTCATTCCTCCGCTAAAACAGCTCTGACTAGATTAACCAAATTATTACACTAGCTAAGCAGTTAGGAATCAGACAGGCATTCACTCCATAGTCTATTAATTTTTATGAAAGAAGTCTTTGTCCTCTGTCAAGAGGTGGCATTTATTCATCATCTCTCAAGACACTGGTCTCCAAATGTACTCATATCCTACCTTTGTGCTAATGACACCTTCAGTGTTCTGGGGAGAAATGGGTTAAAGACAACGTGGTTTGTTTTGTTTTTCAAAGTAGTAAATGTAATCAACTTAAAGAATTGTCCTTTATTTTCATATTACATCTTTCCTACATTTTTGGTGTTAAAATGTTTGCTTCTTTAGAAAATAGTTAATAATAGTTTTTTTTTTTTCCTGGAGATTTCTCTCGGCTGACTTTCTCCAAGTTCTCAATATCGCTAAGATTGTTAATGAAGACGGTCTCATTAGTATGGTGCCTTTTGGGCTTCCATTCTTATTTCCAATCTCCTTTGCTCTGCTTCCCAACTAACCCTGTTTCAGATCCCATAGCTTGCAGAAGCTAAGAAAAAGAAACATTCTTATGTCTTGTCACTCCAGATTTCTCTGCAGAAGATTGTATTTCTCTTGGCAAAATATTGCCTTTTTTCTCCTTGCTGTATTGCTCTTGCTACTTGCTCTTGCAGTACCCTTTCTGCAGGAGGTTTAAACATTCCTACCCTGTTGAATTCAGAAAAGGCCATTTGATTTGCTTGCATCAATAAAATGTGCATGGAAGTCACATTTATCATTAAGAGCCATTTTTTGGTTCACTGTCTCTCTTGTCACAGCCTGGTCTATCATATTCTCTTTCTTCCCATTTAGGAAGTCTGTCCTAGTTAAAGTGGCAAAGATATTAGCCTATGCTTTCTTCTAGAAACTTTAGTTGTATGGTTAGGTCTATGAGCTATCTCAAAATTTTGAATTTAAATTAACTTTAATGTTGTATATGCTGTGTTGTAGATACCAAGGCTTATTTTTTTTTTCATGTGGATATTTACTTATTCCAGCAACACTGATTGGATAGCATTCAGGCTTTGAGTTTTCCTTGCCTTAGCAGGCAAGAATATTCCAAAAATCCTTGCATATTTTGGAGCAATAGCATTTTCCTATGGTTATAGAAATTAATAGTACACAACATTATTGGATCTCTCTTCCATATGATGGGAATCTGCAAAGGAGAACAAATTTCAGAAATCATATCAAAGTAAACTGGTTACTTAGCTAAGTTACTTAGCTAAGGAAGAAAAAGTTTGGGAAGGGAATTGTATGAGGGAGGCAGGTGTTCATTTATAATAATGGGAAGTTGGTAGACAGTATCTAAATTGACTAAATAAAAAATATTCATATAAATGGATGGTGTGGAAAAATAGTTAAATGGCAGGAAATATAACTAAAACTTTAAAGATCTTCCTGTTGCTTAAGAAAATTAGAAGCAGAGTTTTACTCTTTTGCAATGGAAATCTTACAATCTATTGACATTTGTACAGGTATTTTCATATATTAGTTAAATTATTTTTCAAATATTTTCAAAAACAAGGAAAAATCATCCCTAGGGATGCACTCCAGTCTGTTACAGGTGATGTTCTGTAGGGAGGGGGGACGGGAGACCATACTTTGACTCTATTATATGCATGTTGGTAAGGACTGAATTGAAATTCCCCCAAATTCATACATTGAATTCTTAACCCCCATGTGTGACTGTATTTGAAGACAGGTCCTGTGAGGAGGTGATAATGTTTATGAGATCATAAAGATGAAGACCTAACCCAATAGAGTTGGTGCCTTATAAGGAGAGGAAGAGACACCAGAGTTTTCTCTCCACCATGTCAGGACACAGTGAGAAGGTGGCTGTCGGTGAGCCAGGGAGAGAGCTCTCACCGGAGATGGACTCTGCTGGACCTTGATGAGACATCTATTCCACAGAGCTGTGAAAAAATAAAGTTCCTGTTGTTTAAGTCACCCCGTCCGAGGTATTTTATTATGGAGCCTGAGCTGATCGGTGCACATGTTGTGATTGTATGTTTTTCTCATAATAAGCATATATCATTTCATGATGAAAATATTTAACTACAAGGAAAAGAATTATGTCCTAAAAGTAGCATCTCCATATTTCAGAAAATTTGAAAAATTGTAAAAATGGAGAAGAAATCCTATCTTTCTTTTTAGTCTTTTGTCTTGCAAATTTATATCTGTATGCATTTTATATAGCTGTAATTATATTCAGTGTTCAAGTTTGATCTAATAGTTTGTATTTCCTCTGATAAGGTAAGTATTAACGTTATTACTAATGTTTATAACTACAATTAGAATGGCTATTTATTTGAGTTGATGTCTTTTATCAATATTTTATTTAACCTATTTGTTTATAGCTGAACATTTTTGTTGTTTATACTTTCTGGCTATTATGAAAAACAGTGTACTAGATATAGCCAGGCGTATGGCTTTTTAAAGTTGGACTTCTTTCCTTAGGATAGATTCCCAGAACTTCAATTACTGAGTCAAGAAGTACAAACATTTTTGAAAATCTCGATACGTTTTGCCAAATTGCAAATTTGACAGCAGTTACAATTCCAACAGTAAATTGTGGAGAAGTTGGTTGTACTTTGGGTAGTTAGTAGGCAGCATTTATTTACTGTTATCCCCATTTTTATGGGCAGAGTCAGATTTCATTTTTGAAAATGCGCATTTCTTTTATTGCCGCCCCACTACAGTTAACAGCCGGGGGGGTCAAGGGAGTTGACGCTTTGACGGGGTCGCTGAGCTCCTCGGTGCCCCTCAGACTGTATCTCACAGGCAGCGACCAGCTCTGAGCGGACACAAAGTCATATCGCCCCACACCTTTGCTGTGAAGGAGTCTCTGCCCTAAAATCTCCTGTGTTCCTTCTGAGTGAACTGAGCTGAAGGTAGTCAATGGGAACTCAAGGGCAAGGTCTAACGCTAAAGGTCACCAACAACGGAATGGGACTCAGTCAGTCATTTATGGAGTACCCATATGCCACCAGAGTGTCGTGACCCTGGAAGCATGTTTTTTAGGGCTCATAAAAGCAGCTCCAGGATTCCTATTCCTCAGTGTCCAATGCATGAGGAACTGAGGCGACCTACTCCTAAGGTATCCAGTGCATCCCGGCTTGCCTGGAACTTTCTTGGCTCCAGCATTAAAAATCCCGTGTCCTGGGAAATCTCACAATCCCTGGGAAAGTGGGAGGGTGGGTCCTCCTGGCTGGGCCACAGTCTGTCAGGGCCTCCCCCCTTCATCTGCTGATTGGGCAACTTTGAAAAGCTGGTTTCCAGATCCACTGTCAGTTCTGAGATCCTGTGCTTCCTTCGAGGCTCCCTCCATCTCTTAGATCTGTCAGATCTGGACTCATCACAGTCCCTCTGTTCTAAGCATCTTATTCTACAGACAAAGAAACTGAGGCTCAGGGAGTTAAATGAATTTCTCAGAGTCATTCGGCCAATGTGGCGACTGAGCCTCGGTTTTCCCACCCTCTGGTGAGTATTGTCTTGATTCCAAGCTGTTCTGTCCTCACATCATATAAAATGTCAAAGAGTTGGGCTGCCTGGGTGGCTCAGTTGGTTGACCGTCTGACTCTTGATTTCGGCTCATGTCATGATCTCATGGTCGTGGGGTCGAGTCCTGAGCTCTGCACTAAGTCTGCTTAGGATTCTCTCTCTCTCTCTCTCTCTCTCTCTCTCTCTCTCTCCCCCTCTTCCCCCCCCCCGAATTAAAAATAAAAAAGTAATTTTCAAAAAAGTTCAAAGAGTTGAATGATTATTCCTATAACAAAAGCCCATGGGCCTGAAAGGTTTTTCAGCAGAGCTAAACATCTCTCCGTGTATCCTTGATTCCTCAGACACCCCTCCTCTCCAGGCTGTTCTGTGCGCAGTCACTGATCCCATCTACCGTCTATAGGACATTATGTTGACCTATATGCGGGCACAAACCAACTGAAGGCAATCTTGAGTCTCTGCAAAGAACTATTTCCCTCTCACTCCAGGATTTCTGTAGCTGTCATTTTGTGATAATAGCAGCAAAAACACCTCCAATAATATTATGTTTTTTACCTTCTCTGAATCCCTACAGGCAACACGTACTTCTGGAAGCTTTGATATGCTGTTACTCATTATACTTCGTGATTTCCTATCTTCTTTCATAAAGACCACAAAAACAATGAATCGTATTAGTGCCTTTTGCAGGAAAAAAAAAGCATTATTAATCATGATTTACTCCAGAAGTGGAAAAAGAAGTCTCTGTCTTAGCTGCTGCCATTTTTGCTTCAGAGAAAGAAATACTTTTGTTATTTGCTCTTCAACATTTTTACTATGTATCTGGCACTCAGTTAGACCGTGTTTGTCATCCGGATCACATTTCCTCTTGTTTCTCTGCTTTTTGTTTGTCGACGTTATTTCCCAGAGCTCCCTAAGTCAGTGGGCAGTGTCATGATGGTGGTGTAGAACATTATTCTTTCCGCTAAGTGAGCATCCCAGCCACCCGGTCTCACTGTGTACTTAATCTGACCTCCAACAGGGATTTGGGAGGGCTAAAATGAACCACCTGAAACTTTAATTTCCATGTATTCTATCTTTCATAGTAAAATCTATACAACTTCAGAGTTTTTTCTCTCTTATTTATCACATGGAGTTTTGGTAATGGCCGGTGAATATTATTCTTTATTTATAATATCAATGAAATACATTTGGCTGCGGGTAGCAGAGTACCTGACAAGTGTGGCTTAATAGCAGGTATTTAGTGTCACATAACAGGTTGTTGGGAGGCCAGCCCTCCCAGGGTTGGGCAGCGGCATCTGTGACCAGGCTCCTGTCATCCTGTTCTGACACCTTCCAGTGGTTTATCAACTTCAGGGCCTCAGGATGGCAAGTATTACCTTCTCTTGGACAGTGTCCCAGGCCAGATAGGAGGGTGGCAATAAGAGGGGCCTTTTCTCTTCTTGTTTTCCTTTGTATCAGGAGGAAAACTTTTCCTAGCAATCTCAAGCACACTTTCTCTTACATCTTTGCCAGAACTTGGTCCCTTATCCAAACCAAGACCAAAGGGAAATTGACTCGCCGTAAGTGGGCTTGGCTACGTGCAGTTCTCATGAATATTCCTACAGAGACAGAATTGGGGTCTGTAGGCGATGGGAAAAATAGGAAGGGACAACCTTACCCCTTTGGTTTCAAGCGTTCAACCTGAAATTGGCTTTTTGATCTCAAGCCTTCTGAAGTAACCTAAGCAGATGAGCGACGGTTTGCTTTTTAAAGATGCATGTAGACTTTTTCTTTTCATGACTGAATCGATGGCGAGGATGTTATGTGCAAACTGTGTTGTGCTTCAGGAGTGGAGACGGGACGCGAAGAAGTTAAGAGCTCCCAAATCAACACTGTTGGGCACTGGCTGTCTGCTTCAGAAACACATCGCTGGACTCGGATTCTTTACCAGGAAAATAGGATTGTCCATTCTTTTTACCATCACCCTGAAACGCGGTAAGGAAGGCCTAATAGCTTAGAAGGGCTACGGAAATGCTAACAGGATGAGGACTAGGAGAGAAGTGTAAGCCTCTAAAGACAATGGCAAACGAGTTGAGAAAACACGGGTGATGGGTCAAACATTTTAGGTTGTCTGCACAGCAAAGCTGGTGGCTTCTCATGAATCGCTTTCTCCCCCACACCATCCCTCTTCAAGTTTGTATCTCATATGGCTCATTTGCACTCAAGCGCATTGGCCAGATGGATTCCCAAACCTGTGTGCAGAATAATTTGTAGTCTTTTGTTGTCATTCATAAGTGACCAATGGCAACAAGGATAAAAAACACCGTGGGAGGCTCTCTTTGGCAGTCCTTTCCTACAATTTCAGGGTAAGTGCTTGGCTGCTTATGACACAAGGCTGTTGGGTTTGGGGAAAACGCAACACAGGTAAAATACGATCTCAAAAGGGAGGAGTTGACACTTTTGAACATTTCTTAATGAATAACTTCAGGCTTGGCCTCTTTGGACTCACAAGTGCCAAATTTTTATCAGTCATGTCTTAAAAACCAGCCAAAGCAGACATGTTTTCAAATGTATCTAGCAGGAATAATAACTATATTAAGAACATTTCACTCTAAAAGCCCTGCCTCTGGCAGCATATCACTTCCTGAGATGTTCTGGCAATTACTGAATCTTAATACCATATTTCCTGATGCAAAGCATTTCTCTTCCTCGGCTATACATATTTATTAATTCGCAAATTCCCAGAACAAAGGTAAATCAGCCCCTCCTTTTATTCCCTTGGAGATGGCATTATTTTTCTGACAACCTGCTCTAATTTGGAAGACAGAAGAGTCACAGGAGAATAACACGCCAGCTTTGTACCTCTCAGGCCTCTTTGCTTCCCCACTTCTGGTGTATATCACCGGGAGACTGTGTTTTCTGGGTTCTGTCCCCCCAAATTCTGCTTTAGTAGGACTGGCATGAGGTCAGAGACTCTGAATTCCCAACAGATCCTCACTGAGGCTGATACAAACTGTCCATGAACCCCAGCCACGACACCAAACTCTTTCTGTCTTGGACTTGAGGTGATATGAAACAAATGAACCCTTATCCTGAAGGGGGGGAGGCAGTGAAAACTGTTCCAAGTAGTATGCACGGACGCCTTGACCCGTCCCGCCACACTGTTTTCCTTCCTGTAACGTTTTGTACTGCAGGAGGCAGGAGCCAGCAGGGTTAACATTTACCTAGTTTCCCATGACCCTGGTCAGGTAAGTCTCAAAGCTCACAGAGACTCATGGGGCCTTCTGAGCCCATACTGGGATTCAAGGTTACATTGGATACAAGGTTACATTTTGCTACACTGGTTGATAAGTCAAGGCAGTAGCCAAGTACAGGAATAGGGTGGGAGACTGCTGGTGCATGCATTGAAACATAAAATTGTTATACATGCAAACCCTTGCAACATAAAAAGTATATATGCACATGCATATAATCATGTATGAACTTGTGCCATCAGAGGTATGTGCCAACATGTGGCACATAAACACGTATATGTATACACATATGATCACATATAAAATGTAAATACATACAAAATCATTTAATCATATATAATTATATATAACATATACACGATCATACATATCTGCGGATACAATGATATGTGTGTATGCACATAAACAATCATACATATACAAGTGTGCATGGAAGTGTGCTCATGGGTTGATTGTGTGTGTGTCTCATGTATGTGTGTATATGTGCATATAACTGTGTATACACATCGCACACAAAATGCGCAATTCTGTGCACGTATACACGGACCCAGCTCACACACACAATCAACTCACTAGTACACTTTCACACACGTTCATCTTTGAGTGGGTGGCAATTTTCTCCCTTTCTTCTTGTATTTTCCAGAATGCACGTTTGTTTCTTAACTTCCTCTTCAAGGTTGTCTTGATCATTCACCCTTAAAAATATCTCCCCACTAGAAAGATGCTGAGGAGTTGGGGGCTAACGGTGTCACAAAGCGATTTTTTTTTTCTGGCTGGACTCTCTTTTTTGGGATCCCTAACACTTTCAGCGGATGACTGCCACGATCCCTATCCAAGTGACAGGAAACCGAAAAGAGGAATCTGTTCTCTGAATTCTAAATGTTGCCACTCTTTCCGGACCTGCAGGAAAGAAACATTATCTCCATCAAAGAAGAGTCCCGATAGGAATAGAGATGCCCTCTTGAGAATCTCATCTCAGGCAGAACGAGGCGCCCCTTACTTATCTGTTGCTCAGGAATATGTTACAAAAGGACATTTTACCTGAGGGCCTATGTCAGAGATACAACTTTTCTCAACAGCGGTGTCTTCAACAATTTTCTTAGAGTGTACAAAGGGTCATTTTTATTGGTTCTCAGTGTATGATGTCAGTACTCTAAGTCCAAAGGGCAATTTAGTGAAAGCAGTTCTACAGAGGATAGAATTAGAGAATTTCTGAGATGACTATTCTTTTGTCTGTTTCCCTCTTTGTGAAAGGTTTATTTCAGCAACAAAAGTGAAACCGTGGCGGGGGGGGTAGCTTTCAGTCTTTTTCTTGGCATTTATGAAGTAGGGCTGCTTTGTGTGAAGGTCACATGGCCTCCTATTCAGGTATATATTCCTGTCCGGCTTCTCAGCTTCCATAAGAGGCAGTCCAACCATGGCTTAGCCCTGTGATTTTCCAAAAGTTTGCCCTGGTCTAAGACCCCAGAGACCTGACTCTCAAAGCTCAGTGCTAGGAATCTTATTTGAGAAGAACTTTCTGAAGGATATGTTTTCGTCTTTTTTCTCTTGATTCCTGAAAATCAATCTCTGATTCAGTAACATCAACAGAGAGCCTGCTGTTAGATCAGGATGCTGATAAAACCTAAAAAAAATTTTTTTAACGTTTATTTATCATTGAGAGACAGAAAGAGACAGAGCATGAGCAGGGGAGGGGCAGAGGGAGATGGGGACACAGAATCCAAAGCAGGATCCAGGCTCTGAGCTGTCAGCACAGAGCCTGATGCGGGGCTCGATCCCACAAACCGCGAGATCATGACCTGAACTGAAGTTGGTTGCTTAACCGACTGAGCCACCCAGGCGCCCCCAAAACTTTATTCTTGTTGGTGCAGATACAACTCATGGGATACAACTCAGACCCCTCATGCTCTTAGTGATATGATAACCCAGATTAGATGACAAATAATACCTGGTAAATGACAAGTGTTGTTGTGTTAAAATAGTTTTATCAGGGGCATTGCCTGCTTGTGCTCTCCCTCCCTCCCTCTCTCAAATAAATAAGCATTAAAAATATTTTTGTAAATAAAAAAAGAATAAAGTTCTGAATGGCATCCTGGGAATTCGGCAATCCGAAACGTTCTGAGGATCCTCTCCTTTCGAGTGAACCTTTGACTTAATGAGACTAAATTTGTGACTTGCATTTCTAAGTCCATTAAATGAACTTTGAATAAGGCAAATAAATTTATGGCAATGAATTAGGAATTTAACCATTTTTATTACATAACTCACATGAAACCCAGGGCTCTCTGCATGTCCCTGTGTTGTTATGGAGACCTTTTCATTGAAACTAGAATGTGGCATAATACCTATAGTTGTAGCGATGCAAATCTTTATGATTTCAGGGCAGGGGGGTTGCCAAAAAAGTTGATTCTTTGGGCATAATAAACTTTTCCCCCATCTCCTTTCTGTCTCAACTTTCCCGGTCTCTTGGATGAAACCATAATAGCAACAACCACTCTCCCCTCTGTCATCCTTTCCCTGGGCTTCCCCAGACCTCTACCTCTGGGCCATGAGGTTTCTTCCTTCTCTTTTCCATGCAGACTCTCTCCCATCACACTGCTCCCCATTCTCCTTCTCAATATGGGGCTCATGGCCTTTCCCACTGGGTACCACCACCAGGCAATTGTAGTTCTTCCATGGTTCCAACGGCGTCTCAGAAAAGAAATCCCATTTGAAATTCTGGAATAAACGTTTCCCATGAATGCTTTGTGCATCTGGGCAGCTTCAGGAATGTGCGATGGTGCAAATGCATAAGTGCACAGGGCTGGGCACTCAGAAGGGCCTCGCACCTGGCTTAAGACTGTCGTTGTCATCTTGAAATTCCTTTTGTTTTTCTTAATATTTATTTATTTTTGAGAGAGATAGAGAGAAAGTGTGTGCACATGCCAGTGGGAGAAAGACAGAAAGAGGGAGACAGGGGACCTGAAGTGGGTTTCACGCTGACAGCACAGAACCTGATGCAGAGCTTGAACTCACGGCACCGCAAGATCAGGACCTCAGCCGGAAGGAAGGGTCGGACACTGCACTGGGCACTTAAGCAACTGAGCTGCCCAGGTGCCCCTAGACCATCTTGAGGTTCTTAAAAATTGCACAGGAAGAATTCTGCATTTTCTTTTTTCACTGTGCCCGGCAAATTATATCGCTGGCTCTGCCCGCATGGCATCCCGGGATGCTGATGTGTATGAACAGGGAGTTGGCAATCAGGTGTCTCTGAGAGAAGGATGGCAGCAGGGCTGAAATGTCACCAGATCCAGGTCGGGTCTGAGGGGAGGGAGGGAGGGAGGCAGGGAGGGAGGGAGGCAGGGAGGGAGGGAGGAGGGACTGGAGGATCTTCAAAGCTTCTCGTCCACAGGCTGCCTGCGTTTATTTTATGGGGCCGCAGGGCTTCTCTGTCTGCATCTGAGGCTGACCATTTAGACCTTCTAGCAAGAATTATTGGGCCGTGAGGCTGACTTGGGGGACTTTGAAACACTGATGAAAGGCCTGAGAAAAGGCTGGTTTGAATTCATACCGAGAAGGCCACAGAAATGGACCCACCTTCAGCACTTACATCTTCAGCTCACATTTCGAAGCACTTAAACATCATCATAAATTCTCTGGAAGCTTCCTTTGCTGGGAAAAAAACAAAAAACAAACAAACAAAAAAAAGGATTTTCTTTATCCCTAAATTAAGTTCTATTTACTTGTGAGTTGAAATTTTTGTTCTTGTTTTTTTGTTTTTTTTTTTAAAGAAGCTTTATGCACACACACTCATTTCTACTTCTACATTCTTTGTCTTTAGAGAAATGATTGTGCAGAACTGCTGGGCTTAAGCAAGTGTAATTAGTTAGCATTTCTAGAGTATTGCGTTGGATTTATGTTGATGGAGAGTCTACCACCTGAACGGGTTCCCATAAGGCCTGTTCCTTGGGAACAGGCTGTGTTTATTCCTCCTTATGTCTCCACTGTAACACAAGACTTGGCACACAGAAACACTCAATATTTCTTGAAAGCATGATATTTAATTTTTGCCTAATCCCCCCCCCCCAAAATACATTTAAGAAATTTTTAAATTCCACTTCTGAGTCTTTACCCAAAGAAAATGAAAATACTAATTGGGAAAGATATATGCGCCCCTATGTGTATTGCAGCATTATTTGCAATGGCCAAGACGTGAAAGCAACCTGTGTTTACTGATGGAAGAAGAGATGACACATATGTGGTGTATCTATACAATTGAATATTACTCAGCCGTAAAAAAAAGGAAATCTGGCCACTTGTGGCAACGTGGATGGACCTAGAGGGTGTCATGCTAAGTGAATTAAGTCAGGCAAAGACAAATACCGTATGATTTCATTTATATGTGGAATTTACAAAACGGAACAATGGATAGAAAAACCAACAAACAAACGAACACCAGAAGCAGACTCATTACTACAGAGAGCAAATCGGTGGTGGTCAGAGGGAGCAGGGAGGAGGGGAAGAGTGAAACAGGCGAAGGGGATTAAGAGGTACACACTTCCAGTTTTAAAATAAATAAGTCACAGGAATGAAAAGTACAGCATAGGGTATTAGTCAGTAATACTGTAATAACTGGTGACAGATGGTAACTGCACTATGGTGGTGAACGTTGTGTAACACATAGACTTGTCAAATTACTGTGTTGTACCCCTGAAACAAATATCAGATTGTATTCAACTATATTTCAATAAAAAATTGTTTTATAGTAATATGTACTATTTATTGGTAAGAAGCACTTTAAATCAATCACCCATACTGCTATACATAGAACACTGTATGTATAGATATATGTAATATACTATAATAATTTATTATTATTAAGTCTATTTCAAAATGAAGAAACTGAGGCCAAGAGCGCTCAAGAATCTTTTCTTGATCCACTTAGGCGGGAGAAAAAAAAAGTTTCTTAATAGACTTTCTTTAGTGAGTATATAGCCTAACTATGAAAAGTGCATTTTTCAATCTGAATCAGGCTATGGGCTGATAACACATTTTGCATTCAACAGTAGAAAATTAAAAGCTCTGTAAATAGAAAGCAAACTGTAACAAAGACAAGCTCCTCACTGACTCACCGCCCGAGGAAGAGCAAATGGAAAGAGGATTGCATAAAGAGAACGCATTCCTCCAAGGTGTTCAATGAGTTCACAGTCAGCTCGGACCCATAGGAACATTGCTGTGGCCTCAGTATTCCAGGAATGTAAGGAATTAAACAATTCCGGACCAAAAATGATAATAAATGGTGGTTGAAGACGTACAGTGACTCCATTTTAAAGTTATTACCACCTCCATTTCAAATATTAATTGAGAGGGATGCCTGAGTGGCTCAGCTGCTTGAGTGTCTGACTCTAGATTTTGGCTCAAGTCATGGTCTGATGGTTTTGTGAGCTCAAGCCCTGCGTCAGGTTCTGCACTGACAGCACATGGAGCCTGCTTGGGAATCTCTCTCTCCCTCCCAACCGGCCCCTCCTGCTTTCTTTCTCTCTCTCAAAATAAATAAATAAACATTAAAAAATATTAAATATTCCTTGAGAGATCCAGATTAAAACAAAAGTCAGTCTCCCTAGGAGATGAATCGCAAACAAGCTATGTGGACACCCCATCTTCGGGAATATGAGGCCTATCTCCCCACACGTGTGTGGGCTGCACGTAGTGACTTTTTTCCAAAGAGGGCAGTATGGAAAGGGCAGGAAAAAAAAGTAACTTTACAGTGGAGAAACCTGACTCACACTACCTCAGCCAGGTGATCAAGGCCAATGTCAACAATGATAAGTCATGTCAACAGTATGTACTCTTGACATGATGCATGAAGGATGGCACTTTCCCTCTGTGGTCTTCCTTCCCCCAAACCTACCACCTTGCTCTGGCCATGAAATCAACATCACACAAACCCCAGTTGAAGGACATTCCATACGACACATAGTATACTCCTCAAAACTGTCAAAACAAAGATACGGTCATCAAATGCAAGGACTGTGAGAAACTGTCACAGTCACGAGGAATCTAAGGATCCGTGACAACTAAATGTAATGTGATATTCTGAATGGGATCCTGAAACAGAACAAGAATGTAAAGTAGAAACTATGGAAAGCTGAAAAAGCTAGTAACGACCTATCAGTATTGGTTCATTAACTGTGACGCATGTAAAATGTTCAAACACATTTGTATGTGAAATGTAGGAACTTTCTGCACAAACTCTGCAAATTTTTCCTGTAGATCTAAAACTATTCGAAAATTAAAAAAGCTAATTTAAAAAAAAAGCAAAAGGAAGCTTTACGGTATACTTAGATTACTGGAAAGCTCTCTTGACTGAGTCATTTTTGCTGAGAAACAGAAAGACCTGCTTGGTGAACGTTTCATAACCAATTTAATGATGATTAGCTTCTATAAAATGGGAGAAACCACGCTGTCCTGTAATGAACCTGCTGCCTCCAACATGCGTTCACTTTAGGTTGGAGGCGGGGAGCCAGAGGCAGTTGGAATGAGCAGATGGCGTCTGATGACCAGACTGTGACTTCAAGTCCCCGGAGCACCCAGGTTCCTCCTACGTGCCTACCCTTCCTGAAGCAAGGACTGAAAGACCCAGTGGAGTTTGATTCTATGTGTTACGAATGAGTTAATGGGTCACAAATATTAGGGGGTGCATTCTCTCACGTCGATTTTAATGTATTCTACACGTCTGATGTGAAAGACTCCAAGTGACCTCCCAGTGTTCCTTATTAGTGTTCTCAGGACAACTGCTCTAGCATTTCTTAGAAGCAGCTTACGTTTCCAATTTTAGCAAACATTGCAATTTATAATTTTTACATGTATAATTGGGGAATTGAACAAGGAGATAGCTGAGTGGAATCGCGATGAGTGAAGTGGTCCAAGGTAATACAGCGTAGGGTTTCGTGTGACTCTCTGGAAGACGCGTGAGCCACAAGTCTGTGACAATTGCATAGGGACCTATCTTACTGGTCAGTGAGTGAGAGATCTATGTAAAATGCTAAACAAGAAAGCTGTCTATGTTTTTAACAACAAAATGCAAGATTAACTAGGCATAAATCAATAATCTGAATCCTGAAAACAAGTCAAAGTTCACACTTTTATATGATATTTAAATATTTTTTACAGTTTGCCAGTGACATCTTAATCCTCCTATTGTCATGCTGTGGATTTCTCTCCAAACTGTTGGAAACTGGATTTCACCACATTTCTTGTGGCTGGAAGACTACATGTTCTGAAAATCTGAATTTGGTTGTCAGTATCAGCAAAAATACATGTTTGGTGATAATTCGATGCTTAGGAAGCTGGCCTGATGTTTTCCATTTTTTTCATGTTCTTAATAATGATAAAACAAAAATATAGAGAAAATTCTCAAAGGTTATGTATTTCAACATCTTGTTGGAGACTGAATGTAGGTTACATGGTTAAGAATTATTTTAACTTCATTTCTTATAACTCTTTTCTTATGTTACATTAATATTTTTTCACCCTGTGGAGTGCCTGGGTGGCTCAGCCAGTGAAGCGTCTGACTTCAGCTCAGGTCATGATCTAGTGGTTCGTGGGTTCAAGCCCTGCGTCAGGCTCTGTGCTGACAGCTCAGAGCCTGGAGTCTGCTTCAGATTCTGTGTCTCCCTCTCTCTCTGCCTCTCCCCACTTTGTGCTCTGTCTCTCTCTCAAAAGTAAATAAACATTAAAAACATTTTTTTTAGGGGCGCCTGGGTGGCTCGGTCAGTTAAGCGTCCCACTTCGGCTCAGGTCATGATCTCACGGTCTGTGAGTTCGAGCCCCGCGTCAGGCTCTGTGCTGACAGCTCAGAGCCTGGAGCCTGTTTCAGATTCTGTGTCTCCCTCTCTCTCTGCCCCTCCCCTGTTCACGCTCTGTCTCTCGCTGTCTCAAAAATAAATAAATGTTAAAAAAAATTTTTTTAAAACCCACTTTTTTTAATATAATGTTTTTTTTCACCTAGGACACACATTACTTGAATAATTGGAAAAATGATGCTAGTTCCATAAATCATAAAGCAAATCACAACAAAAATTTGTTTTATTAAACATTTACTATTTAGTATATTTGCAATGAGACATACTGTGAAATTTTCAATTTAATCATAATAAGTTATATTGCTAATACAATAATAATTATGATATAATACAATCTTATTAATTCAGAGTCCAATTATTTTCACATTAGCAAGAAGATTATTTTTGTCTTATTTTTAATAAAAGAAGGATTTTCTGAGCAGTATGATAGGATTCCCAAGCTTATCAGAAGACGTTAACATACTCATAAAGATGCTCTTAAGGAGTGTATTCAGCTTGTTGAAATCCTGAATAATCCTCATTTGCATACAATTGTTTATCATACATTTATTTTACATACTGAAGACTCTGCCAAAACACTAACCCAACTAATTTTTCTCATAAAGTGCTTGTGACTCAGGAAACGTTACAGATTATTTGCTGATTTTGCACATATTGTAATTGAAGAATAAAGGTCATGCTGTTTTTGTATATAGGCCAGAGGGTGATTTTTAGGTTTCCAGACAATTCCTCCTGTGTTCAGCATTATCGTCTACTTCTGCCTGATGTCTAGGATTTTTTTCCCTACATGACAACTCTCTTTCATATAGAACTAGAACAATAGCTCCAAGTATAAATATGTCAGGGGCAGGATCCTATTGAATTAGTAACATTAAAGTAGAACTGACTGATGAAAGACTTTCTGAGAATCGTATTAGTTTGTTTGTTTCTTGGCTTATTTGGGTCAGGACTGTATTGGGGTGTGTAGGGGTGTGGTCCTGGAAATAGATGAATAGGAAGCACAGCTGGAAAAATATGATTAGAAGGAAAAACAAAAGAAAATTGGCAATTAGCATGAAGGCTTCTGCACACATTTACACCCATTTGCACACATTTGGGCCTTGATGATCAACTTGCTCAAGAAATCAAAGCAATATCTAATGAAAGATGGTGGAGTAAATGCAGGCTTACTCACTCCTTTAAGATATCCCAAATAACACATAATAGACAGTAGAAGAACACCATCCTCAATGAAATAAGGAAATGGCCGTAACCCAGTCATACCCTCTTTGAAGCTTACCTTCTAAATAATGAGAATTCTATACTAAAACAGGTAAAGAAACTTGGGGCTATAGATAATATCCTCAGTCTTGAGCAGGAAACAGATTGAAGTGTAGCAGTCATTATTGCCCTATCTCAGAGACTTGGATTAGGTCTCTGAACTCTAGGACATTGTCACCCTTTGGAAGAGTTGAGAAGTATCCTTCTAGAAAACACAACATTGCAGGAAAGAGCAATACCAGTGATGCTATTTCTACTTGACAATGGCCCAACCACACAGCATAGGGAGAATGACAGGGAAGATGGCAAGAGTAGAGAGAAGGAAGAGCTTGTCACTTCAAAGGTGTTGCTAGCACTTAGATGCCCCAAGCTAAGGGAACGTGTGCTTGTAGAGCAAAGAAATAAAACTGAGGGAAGGTATGCTATCCATGTCTGATTGGAGATGTCTCGGACAACCAAGTCCAGGAAGAATACAGACTTCCTGTTTAATCCCCATCTCCATAGTATGGAAGGAATCAGCATATGCACAAATAGTGTGAGTAAAAATAGAAATGAAAGAAACATAAGAAAGTAGAATAAAAGCTGGAATATACATAAAAAAGGAGGCTTACTCATTTAAAAACCCAAAGAGAAATTTTCAAATGGCATTTCATAGTCTCAAACTAATCACAAGCAACATAATTTATTATTCTATTTTCTTTTTAAAGGAAAGCTCAAAGAAGAGATTGAAGGATTCAAAAAAGAGATTACAGGACAACACCAGGAGACAAAAAGCAAGCTGGCTGTGCACAGAAGAGCCAAGAGGCACAAAGCAAAAAAAAAAAAATATTAGGGAGATGAAAAAGCTCACTAGAAGCAACAGAAAATAGAACGAGTATGACTAAACCCTCTCCTCTCAGCCTCTCAATGAAGCTTCAAAATGAGTAAAAGAACAAAGACATACAAATCATTATGGAGAATGTATGGACAGATGACCCAGGGATCCAACATATAAACATGAAAAAAAGAGGCTGAAAGATATAATAGGAGAAAACTTTCCTAAAATAAATTTGTTAAAATTCAGATTGAAAGTGCACAGTTGTCTGGGAGACAAATAATTGAAACGGAATGATCAACAAGGAGGCATATCCTGAAATTCAAGAATAAAGGAAAGAATAATACAGGCATGCAGGTTGAAAAAAACAGTCACCTACAAAAATTTTAAAACAAGAAAAATATTGGCTTGATTTCAGAATTCTCCACAGCTACACTCACTGCTGGAAAAGAATGAGTTGATATTTATTAAAAAAAAACAACTCTGATGGTTAGAGGGGAGCCAGGAGAATATGACCGAGAACTTTATACCCAGCAAAGCTGTCCTTCTTCAAGTATAGAAGCAAGAGGCCTGTTCTCAAGTACGTAAGACTTCAGCTTCAGGAAATAGAACAACAAAGATCTCTTGAAAAGTTCTGGTGGATGAATTCCAGTCAGAAGAGTTATATCAAAGTAAGTTATTCAGGAAGAGAAAAGAGAAATTAAACAATGAGGATGGGCATTCACCACTTGGTAAACACGGCATTAGGTTTAAATCACTTTCAGAATTACAATTACAAAACAGAATTTAAATGCTATTAGTAATAATAGTAGTAACAGTAATAATAATGTAAGTCTAAAAATAAGGATGAGAAGTGAAAGAAGCAAAATATGTTTATTGCCCTTTATTCATAACAGGCAGTTAATTGACACATACTAAAATAACAAATGTATGCCCACCTCTTCATGTTATATGAACTCCTTTTCACTTCAATTTCAGGGACACTTTCAGGACCATCTCTTACGGTAAAGAAAGACATCTGTATCTTAACAATTCCTTCACTTTTACTGCAATTCATTTTGCTTCTGTTAAATTCAAGCACAATTAAAAGCAAACTCTGAAGTAAAAAAGCAGGGTCAGTTTGATGGGCATTTCTCACCAGTCTTTCTATCCTTAGATAAGAGGCTGTGGAATATTGCGGTTAATGGTATAGACTCTGGAGACAGGTTTCAAATCATGAACCAACCTGCCATCTGTACTTTTTACACAAACTGCTTCACTTTGCTGTGTTTCCGTTTCTTCCTTAGAAGAGTGAGGATAAAGATAATACTTACTTCATGGGATTCTTTAAAAGATGAAAATGTCCAAGGGCCATCATAGTGTCTGGCATATTGTACATGTTAAATATGTCATTTTTTATCTGCTGTTTTATCTTTGTTTCTTTTAGTTTAGTTAAAAGAATATAATATTGTATTCAATATATTACAATTATACAATATTGTTGTTCATACAAAACATTTTTAAGCCAGTGAGAGGCAAAACCAGGGCGCAACCAAAGTTCCTGGCACTCAGTCTCCTCTTCTATTTATTGAACTATGTCATCATGACACTTCATGAAAATTATCTCTACTATTTATAGGTGTATGGCAGTTCAGCATGGCTGAGAAGTTAAAAATCTATCAGTTCCATAAATATTTTCTTTGATCAATTATGTTTCTTTCCCCATGCATCTGCATGGTTGGAAATTGAATGGAAAGTCAGTGCTGAGTTCAGGGTAGTTTATCCTTGTATTTGGTATTTTGTTTTATATTTTCTTCCTTATGTCACCCACTGAACTGATCCCCAGTGTATTTCAAATATGAGAGGTAAACTTTTAGACAACAAAGTTAATGGGAGCATTAACTACCTTTAACTACATGGTAGGTGTTTGAAAAGAAAATAATTCAGGGGCTCCTGGGTGGTTCAATTAGTTGAGGCTTGATCTTTTGATTTCAGCTCAGGTCATGATCCCAGGGTTGTGGGATTGAGCCCCATGTCAGGATCCATGCTGAGCATGGAATATGCTTAAGATCCTCTCTCTCTCTCTCTCTCTCTCTCCCTCCCTTTCCCAGCTCCCCCATATGCTCTCTCTATCTCTAAAATAAGATTTAAAAAGAAGAAAATATTCAAAAGTAACTTAAAAGCCGTGTATAGCTCAAGTAACACATTTTGTTAAATGACACCATGAGATCAATTCTAACACTGAGAAATTTCCCTCTGTCCTCTAAATTAATACATCTTTGTGACTCCTACGTTTCAAGACCAGCTCCTGAAATTAATGTGGTGCCATTATTCTGTTGCTAATTAGATACGAAACGACCTCAACGTGTTAGGCATCTGCAGCTATCTGCCCATCTCATGGGAAATTCTAGAACTAATAACTAGTTAAGCTTGGAATAGTCTATTCACATGGGCTAATGGTATAAAAACGTGATGCTATGGGGATGTAAGCTTGCTAGCTCAGCAATGAAACTATTAAGTCCTGAAATAAATTGAAATTTGAATGAACATGCCAAGAACTGGAACATGCGATGACCATACCACAGGACTTATTATTCCATCCCCTTCAACTCCGAGTGCCCTGAAGTACAAGGTCTCAGCTGCATTGATATAGTCCAGTCATATGAAGAACAAAATTTGAAGACGCAGAATTAATGAGAGGGAAGATTGTAGTAGAAGAAAAGAAGATGAAAAACAGAAATAAAAGAAGGAGTTTGAAGAACTACAACTGCTTCTTTATCTTCTCCACTTTTCCCACCTTGGTAGAAATGTAGGTGGGAAGATCAGAGCTCACGGTATACAAGGACCTCTCTGCTTTACAGGGAAATAAACGAGGGGCAATGGTGGCTTTGAAAGAAACAACGGAAGGCTCAAACAAGCAAACCAAACCTTAGATGTTTGAGCTTTTCACAGAGGTGTTTGGATTCTGAGCTGGATTTATTATCATTATTATTATTATTATTATTAATATTTTTACATTTGAAATGGATGAACTTATTTTTATTTTCTGGAACTCTTCAAACATGAGTACCTTATCCATTGGGCATCAAGACCAATAACTGTTGGTATCATTTTTAAAGTTTGTTTAAGAGAGAGAGAGTGCACGTGCACATGCTCACGAGCCTGGGAGGGGCAGAGAGGGGGAGAGAGAGAATCCTAAGCAGACTCCATGCTATCAGCACATGGAGCCCAATGCGGGGCTTGACCCCATGAACCATGAGATCATGACCTGAGCCGATATCAACAGTCAGACGCTGAACTGAGTGAGCCACCCAGGTGCCCTGTTTCTGGCATTATTTCCAAGAAGGCTTGTAAATATTCAGATAATAGCCAATGTTCGTTGAACTTGGTGTAGTTCGTGAAGGAGTTGAATCACTGTCTGCCTAGACGTGGAGGTTTTAATTTCTCTTAGACTGTCTGGAAGTGTCTATTTTTAGTTTTCCATCAGGTAGCTTTCTCTAATATCTTTCATGCCCATATGGTATATTAGCAACAAAATAAACCAGCCACCATTGCCGTGGAAACAAGCACAGATGTTATGAAATATGTCCACAAAAAGCACCCACCAATGAACAACTCTGTATTTCTTTAATTAATTCAAATATTTTACTGTCAGCTCTCTCTCTTTGAAGCCACAGATTGTTTTTCATTATGAGATTCACTTTCTTCCTAATAATAGAAACAGATATGTCTGTTTGGTCCCACTGTCTCAAGATCCAGAAATAGGATTCCTCTTGAAAATCCCAAGCTATGGAGTAATTCATCTGTAATCATCATTTAGTGCTTTTTATCCTCTCAATAAAGGTCACGTCATAGTCATATGAATGCCATAGCTCTTCTTTGGCTATATCAAGCATGTTTTTCTGGAAGTATTTCTCCTGGATGGGCCAAAATATATATTTCCATTTAATAACCGTTCAGAATCCGACACAGTTCTGTTCTATCAATTATGCAAACACCACCTAACATTTTTCTTACATTCATCCAATATGCATGTTTTTCTCCAAATATTACTGTGTACCAAAGACCACAGACTTTTTTTTTCTCTTTCTCTTCATTTTAGTGTTCATGTGGATATGGTGTCCAAACTGTGACATGGGAAATATATTTTACCTACCGGGATTCTAGTTTGGGAATGGACTGCATTTTCTTTCCCAGTCCTTAGCCTGTGCTAAAGGAATATCAATCAAGACCTAAGGCATAAGGCCAAAGTTTAACCCTGAAAGAAACTACCATATGGATTTATTTGATGGCATAAGGAAGTTATTTTAGAGGGAGTATAGTTTTATTGATAACCTATTAGAAATATTAATACACACTGATTAATTTTGTTAGAAAAAATTACTGATACAATTCACATGAACTTGAATGAACTTGATTCCCTCAGAAGTCGCCTGGATGGGGAGAAAAGAGGCTCAAAAACAGAGCAAATTAATGCAACAGTTGAGAACAAAACTTAAATTTTTTTAACATTTATTTATTTTTGAGAGACAGAGCACGAATGGGGGAGGGGTAGAGAGCGAGGTAGACACAGGATCCAAAGCAGGGTCCAGGCTCTGAGCTGTCAGCACAGAGCTCGACACGGGGCTCAAACTCACAAACCATGAGATCATGACCTGGGGTGAAGTCAGACATGTAACCAACTGAGTCACCCAGCCACCCTGAAAATAAAACTTTAATAGTGCTATTCTCTTGGTCAAATGGCAGCTCTCTGGAGAACTCAGTAGGGGGAAGAACTGGTCACGCACAGATGCTGAAGATACTCATCATTCCCTTGCAACCCCTAGGTGAGTAGAGACCAAAATAAGAGAAGATAAAATTTTTGCCATATCTCTTCCATATGGCTGCTTTCTATGCTCTGGAAAACAAAACAAAATCAAGAAACAGAAGACACAATTCCAGGCTTTAGGGATTTCATCATGTGGCAGGGAATCTGAAATCAAATCACATGAATCAGCCACATCATGTCGTGAAAACTTTGTATCAACAAACACTGATTTTGACCATGAGGGGGGCTAAAGTGAGATTAGAGAAACTTGTTCTAAATGATAACCCACTAATTATATAATAATTCTTAAAATGCTTAGCATCTCACGTTAGAGTAACTAAGTTCTTGTTATTAGATGAAAATTCACAGTTCTTAAGGAAATTTCGTAGCTTAAATTACTATTACACTAGAAGAAATCTCACTTTCCAAGTATATAAACAATGGTTTCAGTTTAGGTGGGACAGAATGCTGATGTGTATTTGTGGAGTTTTATTAGTGTATCTTGTGTATAACTCAGAAACCAGAGTCAGTGTTATTTAGGAAAGATGAGATGTAATGCGTTCATTATGGAAATTTTACCCCAGAATTTCAATGCTGTCATGATCAAGGAATCCACAAGTTTCTGTCTTCTGGGACATCTGGCGCTACAAATCATGCCTCTGGATTTGATTTCTCAACAAATATCTGAAACTCATAAGGGTCATTGTATGACAACCTCCCAGAATTCTTAAATACCATAGCCCCCAAATTTCTATACTACACCAAATCAATGGCAAATTAAGCAGACCCTGAGAACTCTATGAGATCAGGCAAAGATGACAAAGTTCTGTTAGAATTTTAATCTTTTGGACTCTTCGCATTTATAGAGAAAAGGATACAGATCATGTTTAACGTGAAGAGGACTATTTTGCAGAGCAGAGACAATTCGTAAATAGTTAACACTATGAGAGTCTATGTGGTCACTTGGTCTATCGAGAAGTTAGCAATCACCATTCACCCCGGGTTTAGGGACTGAGCTGAGAAGAGAAAATGGATCACTACTAACTAATAATGTGTGAGCAGATGGATAGCAGTGCAACCATGGACATGGCAAAGGAAGCAGGATGAGGTTGCATGGGTGAAGGAATAGCAAAACTGAGTTTCTTGGCACAGAGTAAACTCATCTAGTCTGGCCAGTGTGGTCTGTGGCAGGGGGTGTGGATCATAGCAGGCAAAGCTTGTCTGTGACCCTATCATCCAAGGAGCAGGGGTCTAATGTTGTGGGATCCCTCAGAGAATGTTGCGGCTCATAGTCACGGTGATTGGGGCCGGTGTTATCCACCAGAGCAAACAGAAATTTGGGGGCATTCGGGAAAAGAAAGCCCCAGGACAATACCGATTCATAACACCATCCACAAAGAATGATGACTGCAGTGGATGCTGTTGGAAGCTACGGGATCGCTTCGCCAGTGGAGAAACAAAAGCACACTCCGTGACCAACTACCAAGCCCTTGGCTACATAAGAAACTTGTCTTGAAGAGTTTAAATACCCAGCCTGCTTCTACTCTTGCCCATACTCTTCAGTCTATTTGTGACGGCAAGAGAGAGTCTTACAAAACCAAAGTAAGATCTGGTCAATCCCTTGCTCAAAACCTACAATGACTCCTCTTTTACTCAGAGTGAATGTCAAAGTTCTCACCGTGACTCCAAGGCTTCACATGGCCTGGCCTGGCAGTTGTCTCCTCCTTCCCAGTTCACACTGCTTCTGCCAATCTTCTTGTTGCCATGGGTTACTCATGCAGATGCAAGGTCTTTTCTCTCTGCCCAGAATGCTCTTCTCCCAGGTCCCTGCTGGCTACACCTGTCACCTTCTGCATCTCTGCCCAATGGCACCTTCTCATCATGTCTAACTTTCGTGTTTTGAACTGCAACCTGTATGACCTTTCCCCTTTGCTTCTATTACCTACTCTGTTTTTTCCTTTTATTCCCCAGCTTCTGCCATCTTCTTACAAGCCATGTAATCCACATATTATCTTTCTTGTTACTCTCTACTCCCCTAAAATGTAAGTTCCATGAAGATAGGAATCTCTGCTTGTTTTATTTAGTGACGTATCTTGAGTACCTGGTGCTTAATAACAAAGGAACATGGTACAAGTTGGATAAATCAATGGGATAAGGGGATGAATGAACGGGCTGATGATTGCACAGCAGGTGAGTGGCAGAGAGAGGATCTGCATTCAAGTTGCTTTCCACCATCCACTCATTACCTGTGGCGCCAGCTGTGCTTCTGGGCCGTGGGGAGAAAAAAGAGCCAGTGCCTAAGACTCTTCTGCAGCCCCTGACCACATCACTGGCTGTAAAGTAGCCTTGAACCCTGGACTGTTGGATTAAAAGTGCGGCAATGTAAAGAATGAGACCTTTGTTCCTGCCAAAGAGCACAGTTTGATTCCCTGCGGATTGCTTGCAATCCTCCTCTTTACCAGCATGGATCTACTTGTACCTTATCAATCAGAGGAACTTCCCTCCTGCAACTCCAGGAGCTAATTACATTAGTGCAAGATGCAATCATAAACCTGTCCTCAGCTGGAAGAATCCGAGCTGCCATTCTGTGAATGCCTTCCTTCCAGTGTCTGTCGTTAACTGTGTCAGCCTCCATGTTCTCCAGCGACGACGGCGTGGGTGCGGGGGTGGACAGTGGCCTTAATTAAATCGCTAACCTTCATCACCAGCTCTTTTTAAACCAAGAAAAAAAAACCCACCCCAAACGTAATTTGGTATTAATATGAAATATGGATCTTTTAAGACGTTCTCATATTCCCTTTTTAGAACACAGACATAATTATCATGCCTCGCTGAGCATGCTCTGGAAGGTGAATGAAATGATGGCACTAGAAGGCATGCATAATTGGGATTAAGCCCTCCAAGGAACGTGATGATGATTTTTATAATTCTGCCCAAATGTGTGTCTCTCCTTATAGAGCCAGCCAGCTCAGCCCCACATGGGGTAAACGACATGACTGGGTCGTGACTGCCCAGGTTCGCTTGCCAATAACATTTAAATCACTTAAGTCATTTCGAGACACATCGGCCAAGGTCATCACTTATGGTGGACTTTCCCCTAATAGGGAAGTCTAGAGCCTGAATGAGAGAGTGGAAAACAAAACGAGTGGTCACTTAATCAAAGCAGCCCTGCTGAGTCCAGGCTGTGTAACAGGCAAGGCTCCCAGCCAAGATCCTTCAACCTATTCACAAAGGGCATCTTCAGCACTGGTTTTCTCCCTGCCCTCTCCAAGTAATTATCCCAGGAATCTATGCTGAACGTGGTTCATTTTTCAATAGTGTCCTGTACAACTTCCAGTCCAAATGATACCAAGAAAATCATTAGATGCTTCAAACCCCATTTACAGCAACAATTATTACCATACTTCACAACTCCATACTGATGAGGGTTTTGAATGAGGAAGTCCTTTCCCAGGTACTTTTTATCCTCAGGGTTGGAGTTAAAAGGAAGAAAGGACACCAACTTGGAAAGAACACATGTTATAGCGTTTTATCCTAACAAGAATCTGGCAAGGCATCTCTTGTTATTTATATCTAAACATGGCAAAGAGCAAAGAGTTCAGAGTAGAGTTAGGAGGTGGCCCTGAGTCTCACATCTAGCAAGGAAAGAACTGGAAGCTGACTTATCCCTCACCGTCAAGTCTCACTTCTCTGTCTTCCTAAGTTAGGACCCAAGAAGCCCTATAATCAATTATAGTTTTAATTATTCCTTGAATTGCCCCTTTCACCCTTGGCTTTGTTTTTATAGATGCATATGTCATAAGTCAGTCATAAGTCAGAGAAGTGTTGCGGAGATCAATGTTGAGAGACGATCTCTAATTTACAATGAACTAAATTACAAAAAAAGCAGAAATGGCCAGATTTCTCTGCCAGAGGAACAACTGTGTGGGAAATTTTTTATTTTTTAAATCTGTGAAATCAGAATAGAGGCAACTGTGGAGAGATGAGAGTCCTTGACAATAAAATGGAAAAGAGGGCTGGCCTGTCTGCCTGCCTTGTCTGCACAGCCTTAGCAACCCCCCAAATCATTGCCCAAACTGACAGTTTTCTCAACTCAATTCTTCTGTCCTCTGAAGGCTCATGAAGCAGGAATTCATTTAGGTCGATAAGCATTGACATTGGAGAATGCAAGTCACTTCCAGGTGTTTTAATAGGCTATCAATCACTGACCCGTCATGAACTAATTTGGGGAGATTGCTTCCAATGCCCTGGGTGAGTTCCCCTGAATTGGGGGAACTGGCGACGGGTTTGGATGGAGAAGGATTTGAAGCATGAAATACATACAGTTTAAGCAGAACTGTGTGGAATAAGTGTTCCCTATCTCAGGAAGGCTGAGTGGTGCACAATGACGGAAGGAGATTTGAGAAACGTGAACAGTATTCTCCAAACAGTGAAATAAAATGCATGTCCTTGGGCCTTTCATGGAGCGGGCCTGTCCATGCAGGGGGGGAGATGACCCTTAGGTACACAAGACTCCCTCCCCTAGAAGTCCTGATCCCTGATGCTGGCCCGGGCTGTCCTCTCGCGTTCTCCCCGCTCCTCCCACTTCTTCATTCTATAATCTTGGCTTTTCTCTCTGTAACTTGAGTCCAGTGCCTTCAGGCTCAGATCCCTGAAGCCTACCTTCTTTTTTTTTTTTTTTTTTTTTTTTTTTTTTTTTCAAAGCCCACCTAAAGTTTCTACTCTGGTTTATGGATTTTGGTCAGCTCTTTTCAGATCTTGAATTTGCATCTGCCCTAAATTTTCATGTGCTCATTGTGCTGGAACACAGTCCCGCAGCAAACGTTCAGATCTTGTCTTTCCCAGCCCTTCATGCCATCAGAGCTTCCCTTTTCTAACTAAGCCCCCACCTTCCCCATGTAGGGGGAGAAAACCCATACACGCCACTGCAAGTTGCCTTCACCACTGTTTCTCCTTCTTCTCACAGTATCTGTCACCTGTCTCCTTTGTCTCATTCCAGAAGTACATTCCAGGAGTAAATGGACCTTGTGGCTCACCTGGGAATCTCATGACCATGGATAATAATGTTTCTAGGGGAAATTGGTTTTTGACTTAGAAATACTTTTTCTGATACAACTTGATTGCGAATTGAAGGTAAACTGTATTAGTTTCTTAGGGCCGCTGTCACAAAGTACCACAAACTAAAGAGCTTAAACAACAGAGTGTCTCATAATTCTCAAGGCTACAAGTCCTTTTTGTACAAATCAAGGTGTCGGTAGAGTTGGTTCCCTCTGAAATCTATGAGGGAAGGATCTGTTCCAGGCCTCCCTCCTTGACTCGCAAATGGCTGTTGTCCTGTTCATGTAACATTCTCCCTGTGTTTATGTCTCTATGTCCAAATTTCCCTTTTTATAAGAATGCCAGTCATATTGAATTAGAACTCCATCCCTCTGACCCCACTTTAACTTGGTTACCTCTGTAAAGAGCCTATCTTCAAATAAGGTCACATTCTATGGTTTAGAATGCCAACATATGAATCTGGGGAGGACACAATTCAACTCATGATATGGTCTGTTGATAGTACAGGTACCTTCGCTAAAAATAATATATTTATTAATGAAAAAGAACAACTATTTGCCAATAACAGTTGTAGAAACACCTTAGCAACAAATTGCCGCCTTAACAATATATCAGAGTTTCTCTAATATCCATGTATAAGGATGAATTTGATTCTGCTGTTTATAGAAGCGAAGGGTACGTAAGTACCATAAATAAATATCCACAAATTTGTAGCATATTAATAAGATGGCTACTTCATCTTATTTGATATTTTCTTATATGGAGATTTTTTTTTGCCCAAAGTCTGAAAAGGGACAGAAAAATTCCTTTTAGCATAGTATGTCTCAACTTGGCTGCATGTTAGAATCACCTAAGGGGAAGTTTAATAAAACATGGATCTCTTTGGAAGCATAGAGATTCCGATGTAACTGGTTGCTGTTGGGGTCCAGGTATCAGTATTTTTTTAAAAAGCGCCACAGGTGATTTTATTGCGTGGGCAGAATTGTGAACCACCACTCTAGTTTAAAACCATGTAATGCTAAGCGTTAGTTGTAGAGTAGAGGATCAAAAATGTTTTTAATCCACTCCCAGCATGTGAACATAAACAGTGAAATGTATTTCTTTTGCTAAGGGAGGAAATGGCACTGTTTGTGCAGCCTGGGTAGGGGGAAAGGGTGGATGCATTCAGAATGCAAGAGGTAGCACCCAGCGCTAACAAATTGTAACAGAGGATGTTGGGGCAGATGTGCTTTAGATTGGACGGAGTTTTCTAATCATTGGGTGGAAATTGTGTTCAACAGACTGTGTCTGACTATATCAGTGGAGGGAGTAGTGCGTGGAATGAATGTCTGAGAAGCCTGCCTCTAAGAAATCGAGAAAAACTTAAGAGGTAAGCCCAGCATCTGGGATAAATGTGTATTGTACTTAGACTGTAAAATGTAAAATATATAGTAAAACCTTGGATCGTGAGTAGCTGGTCCTGCAAGTGTTCTGCAAGATGAGCAAACATTTCTAACAAATTTTAACTTGATACACGAGTGGTGTCTTGCGATACGAGTAGTACGTGATGCCGAAGGTCACATGATCACAACGGAGCCAATGGTTCTTGAAATTTGCTTTGATATATGAGTGCTTTGGATTATACGTTTGTTTTCAGAACGAATTATGCTTGCAAACTAAGGTTTTATTGTATATATAATAGATATGTATACTTATTTATATATAGTAACCATATATTTTATATTTAGTACATATAACTTTAGTTATAATTTATGCACACACACACACACACACACACAAATCTATAGTTACTAAGGCCATTATATGGACCAAACAATGCTCTGGATCCCGCTGATATAAGAACAATTAAGGCACAGGCCATGCTGTTGGGGAATCCTCCCATTACTGATAGAGAGACAACTATACAACCATAATAGAGGGTGGAAGAGAAGGTATCATCTGAATACATCCAGAGAGAGGTGAAGGAAAGAGTAGAATACTAAACAACAACAACAACGACAAAAAAAATACAGAGAAGGTTCCAGAGCCAGACACACCTATCTCTTCATCCTGCTGGTTTCAGCCGCATGGTATGGATGTGGCCTTAATTATGGCAATTAACTTCCTCTTGAACCTCAGTTTTCACATGGGGATCAGGAAACTAGGCTTAATGTGTTGTTGTAAGGATTAGCAATTATGGATGTGATATGCCTACTACAGTGAGGAGGTGCCTCAGAAATGGGAGCTTTGGGGGAACACAGGAAAAGAGGACAATAAAGTTGGCGTGACCATATAATTTGTCACCTAAATTAGGGCACTTCTTATTATAAAAGGGGATTTTATACACACACACACACACACACACACACATTATATATAATGTATATAATTATGCTGTAATAACTCGCTAAACTTGAATGGTCCTGGTTGCCTAGCACCCTAGAAAACGACCCTTATAAAGACTGCTGCCAGGTGTCATTGATGAGGGATTGAGGACCTAGGGTTTGGGTCAGACCATGTGGGTACAAAGTTCGCGTGCATCACTCAGGAGCTATGTAACCTTAAGTCAGTTCATTAAGCAATCTGAATCTCAGTTCCGTCATTACAAAACAGGGATAATAGTAGTACTTACTTCATAAATAAGTATGCATTTGAAATGCTTAATATTTGTCATGCCCTTAAAATGAGTGTATAGGGCATAATGAATACTCAGGAAGTTTGACGCGGTGTTGTTACTACCTGGAAAGTTGAAACATTTACAGTCAGAAATAGGAGAAGCAGAAGAGAATGGAAGACAATTGTTGCAAAAGAAGTAAAGGTTTCAATGTGCCAGATGGGGAAACTAGGAGAGCAATGGAGGCTTTTGAGAGAACAGCATACTAGCATAACGGGGTCAAAAGACTGATTGTAAACATTTGCAGAATGAGTGAGTAGGAAAGAAGTGAAGTCTTTGCCTGTTGATCAGTCTTCCTAACAGCTTGGCAGTGAAAAATAAAGCCAGATGGTTAGAAACTGGACAGGAAAGTAGAATTGAGGAAAGGGAATAGGGTCTCGGGACTTCTTAGAGGCCAAGAAGCCAAGTGCTGATGGAAGGAGTGGGCTGGAAGTACAGATGGTGGTAAGGGCACCCCCTCTCCACCTTCTTCCACGGGTTCTTCATCCTCTGCTGCTCTCCACGGGGTGGGGGTGGGGGTTCC
This sequence comes from Acinonyx jubatus, assembly GCF_027475565.1. Taxonomy (NCBI): domain Eukaryota; kingdom Metazoa; phylum Chordata; class Mammalia; order Carnivora; family Felidae; genus Acinonyx; species Acinonyx jubatus. The sequence goes on along the minus strand of NC_069381.1, from coordinate 207,959,271 downwards.
CCCATAACCACCCAGACTGTCTTCATCCTCTCCCTCTACATAGGCAATTTTGCAACAGCCTGTTAAATTTTCTGTCACCCTAAACAGGTCCGTAGATGAATAACAAAAAGAAATAAACTCCCTTTATTCTACATCTTTACCTGTCGTCAACTCACTCTCCTCCTCTTATCTCTACTTTTGGAAAATTAATCTAAATTTGACTTACCATTTGACGACCTCCCATTCGTTTCCAAACCTGTGGCCTCCTGGCTTCTGCCCTATTCACTCCCCCATATCATGCATTTATCTTACTAGATTCTCCAGTAGCATGGGCTCTCAACCTCCCTTTTGAATGTCCCTGGAATATTCTCTTTGTTCTGCTTCTACATCCATGAATGTTGCTTCCTTCTTATTAATAGGCTCTCTTATACCACCCATATCTTCAATGTTGCATTCCTCAGAATATGAGTTTTACAGTGCCCTGGATAATATCATCCACAGTAATATTTTCAATCTCTCCCCTGTGAATGCCTCTCAAATCTCTAGGTGTATCCAGAGTTTCAGACTCTTATATCCAACTCCTTGCTTAAGGAAGACTCTGGAATCTCACACAAGGTACCTGAAAGCCAGTAGCCATAAAATGGAACTCATCAGCAGATCCCTGCCTACCTCCCCACATCCCCATAAGCCCTGCTTGGTGAAAGTCTGTGTACAGCCTGAAGTCAAAGTGTCCCAGTATGAACTTAGATTCCATTACTCCCCATATGTGTGACCTTATTCAAGCTATTTAACATTTATGTGTTTTATAAATAAAAAGATTTTAACCTCTTTGAGATGTATGAATGAGAGGGGAAAAAATGAAATTCATGGTGAAGAACTCCTAGCATGTAAAGTCCTCAATTAATAATAGCTTTTATTACTATTTCAGTATTATCCTCTTATATTGTCATGGGACTACTGCCTACCCATTAACTCAAGCTGGAAGCCCCAGGGGGTACTTCTGATTCTGCTTTCTTCACTCTTGGTATCCAATCAATGACTAGCTCCCACTGACTTGCCATCTAAGCATTTCTTAGATTGGTATTTTCTTTTCATTTCTGATTCTTTTTCATTTGCTGAATCCTCCTCAGATATTGTCTGGATTAAAGACACAGTCTCTTTCAAATGGTCTCTTGGATTCCAGATGTCTCCTTCAAATCCATCTTTGAACCCAGCCTCCAAGTTGACTTTCGACTTAAAAGTCAACTATGACACTGTCACACTCAAGCTTAAAATCCTAAGATGACTTCCATGTCTAACTACCCAAGTAAGTTAGACCCTCAAAACGGTGTGTGAACTAGAAGCCTGATGCAAAACCCCAGAAGTACATGTTGGCGTGTCATGGAATCCTGGACATAGAACATAAGGAGACTGAGTCAAGTGCATCTGCCAAAGACACAGGTTAATGGTCGATGCGGACAGTGAGTGTAAAGGAAAACGGTTCCTTCTTTCCTCACTCTCTTTCTTAAGATGTCATGCCCTCTAACTCATGCAGGTATGCACACCATTACACACACATACACATGCACACACATACACATACGCTACATAAAATAAAAACAGTGGACGACGACCACTCTCTACCAGTAGTTTGAGAGTAGTGGTGTTGTAGGTGTAAATGAGATAGGTTTCGCCTAAAAAGAAAAGACTAGAATGAAAAATCAGCTTGACATAAAACCAGCATTGGAAATAGAGGAAAGTTTACACTAGAAATAAAAAGAGGGGCGCCTGGGTGCCTCCGTTGGTTAAGTGTCCGACTTTGGCTCATGATCTCATGGTTCATAAGTTCGAGCCCTGCGTTGGGCTCTGTGCTGAGAGCTCAGAGCCTGAAACCTGCTTCAGATTCTGTCTCCTTCTCTCTCTGCCCCTCCTCTACTCATGCTCTGTTGGTCTGTCTGTCTGTCTCTCTCTCTCTCTCTCAAAAATAAATACGCATTAAAAAAAAGAAGTAAAAAGAGATGTTTGAATAATGTCATGAAAAAAATAAATGATGGTAATTTTTTGCCTCAGAAGAACTTTTAGATATAAGATATACATATATCGTACATATAATATATTCAATTTATATGTATTATAATATATGTGTATATTGAAAGCTGGTGTTTTCAAATTCTTTAAAAATTATCTACGACTATTTTTCCTTAGATTTCCTCTTATATTACATATAAACATTTTCAACAGAGTTTGAAAACACTGGTTTTAAATATATACATATATAATAATACATATAATAGCTATTTAACCACTTATTTTATTTTAGTTTTTTAAATTCTTGATTTTAAAATGTTACTGGAACAGAATAAGACTTGAGACACTCTAATGTAGATTAAGAGAACATGTTGGAGACTGAGATAGGAGAGCAGGAAAAATGTCAGCAGACAGTTTTAATTGGATAATTAACGAGAACCTAAAGCAAGACAGTCTCAGTATTCGTACTATAAGAGTACTGTAATGTCTGCTTTTCTGATCTTCAGACTCTGTTCAGGGTTCTAGGGTGCAAGACAAAGACACAGAAAATACTGCTGATGATTGCCAGAGTTATGAATCAAGCTCACGATTGAGAACATAACACATTGTTGTGTGGATGGCAGTGGGATGAGACACTCCCTCCCCCATGGTAGAAGTGGAGATTGTGTGCGGAACTAGACAAACAGGACATATTAAAGGGAATTCGGAGGTTTCAGCCACGAGTGACCACGCTAAGGGAGATAAACAGAGGCAACAAAGAGACAGAGGTGTTGCTCCTGACTCAGCACGTGAGGAGGCTGATGAAGCAAATAGAGCGAATTAAGTTCTGGTTCTGGGACAACAGCACGTAGCTATCTTTTTCCTACTTATGCTACTTTCTACCTCTATGAAGGGAACCCATGGGTGTTCATTCCAGCAAGAAGGTAATCTAAGCTCTGCAAATAAACCCTGTCTTGATGGGAACCAAAGTTTGAAATCATCTCATGTAAAATTAAATAAAGGTGGTGTAAGGTGTTTTGGGGGCCAAATAACCATGAGCCTGGAGGAAGCTTATTACAGAATTAGTCTGCTCAGTGATCACAACATCATAAAGGACTCAGTTCCTTTCTAAATTTCCACTCTACTGTCTGTACCACTTTGGCCGTCATGGTCCAGTTTGCCCCCCTCCTGGTCACAAATGGCAGCCATGACCTCAGAAATCCTGCTTCTAAACAACTGTCCACACACAACTCAACTGGGATAGGAGAACAGTGAAGGCTCTTCTTACATCTTTTTGTAATAATGAATAAAACCTTTCCCAGGAGACTTTGAGCAGATGTTCACCTACGTTTGTTGACCAGAATATTTATCATACATCTGTGCCTGTACTGCTTATGGCCAAGAGCATAGAATCACCACAACTGGACTGGACTAACTGCCATTCACTAACTGGGGATATGAAGTAAGTCTCACTCCTGAGCTCATGAGAAGGGAAGGTGGGGAGAGAATGGGAAGAGCAATGACCATCATGTTGGTTGTGTCTATCTTCAGAGTGTTTCACTATCATTTGAAATTACAACATTAGGGAAGAGAATCACATCTGACTTAAACTTCTCAGAATAACTACTCTCCCTCATTATTGTAAGGTTCGCCTCCCACACTGGTTGGTATTTCATTCAGGTAGGGATTGGGGGAAAGTTGGCCTGGTCGCCCCTTTTGTCCTCATAGGACTTTACAGAAAAGGATTGGAGAAGTAGATTGTTGGACATGACCTCCATTGCTCAAACACGTCAACAGTCTTTTCCTAAATTGCAAAAGCAGAGATACAAAGTGAATGCACTTCCAGACATATCTCGCAAACCAAGGTTGGAAATGTGCTCCCTTGCAATTATCAGAAAGCCTCAGGACGAGAGATACTCTAGGCAGGTTGAGATGCTTCCAAGATGACTGTGAAATTTAGAGCTAAGAGTTCATCATTTGTGCGAACAAATTTAGGTAGATTAGCTTGAACAGAGAGTCAAATGTCTAATGATGGCCTAAAGTGAAATTTTAATTTCTTGAACTGCTTGAACTATGGCATTATATTTTTGGTGATCTCAAAATTAATAGGGTGAAAACTGTAACTTAGTTACAAACTTCTAAACTGTCCCTGTCTTGTGAAACATATTGTAGTAGAAATTACTGAACCCAGAGTGATTTCAAGTTTGCCCTGCATACATCTCTGATACTGCTTATGCAGACATTAAGCTGGCTGTTTTTGGATTCCAGGATCTATCCCAGAAATTTCGTGGTAGGACGTGGAGAGAGTAGGGGTGGGGAGGGAGTGCCTTTCTCTTAAACATCAAATACAGCACACACATGCACGCATGCACATGCACACACACACACACACACACACGCGCGCGCGCACACACACCACCTTGATCGATTAATTAATGGTGTTGATTAGTTGAATTCTGTTGTTATAAAGTTGATTTTAAATTGTTCTTTCTATTTTCTGTGCCATCTGTGATTCTACTGTCTTCTATCAGGGTGACCCCACTTTACAGAACCCATGTGGATCTCTCGGCACACAGAAATGGCAAAGGCACTTCTCTGGGTTTCCTAACTGGCATTTGATTAGCCGCGCATTCATATGCATTCCCTGATCTAATTTTCACAGACGTTGTGTGCATTCAATGGAGCAGGCCTCAGTATCCTCGTTTTATGGATGAGCAAACCGAGGCTTGGGTTTAAATAAGTTTTGTAAAATCACACAACTGCTAAATGGCAAAATTGAGATTTCATATCAGGTACTTTACGTCTAAATAAAGCCTTCTTTTTCCTCCTGGTATAAAAGTCTGATCTATAACGTCCAACCCTAATTTTGCATGTTAGGTTGGAACGACCATAACTACTCTCAAACTTAGAAGAGTATGAGCAGAACTCCTTCAGAATGCAGAAGTGCTGTGATAATACACCACTGTTCTCTTTCTTAACATGCAGAATCTCTAAAGGAGAAATCAAGGAGGCACTTAATGGAAGGGTTGTTTCCTGCTACTTGCAAAACAAGGGCTAGAAGGGGGACCAGTTTGTTGTTGGACGTGTGTAGCAATGGAACGACAACAGCAGACTTGCATGGGATTCAGAACTCAGGCTCTGTAGTCACAGAACTTCCCCCAACCCTCCAGTCTGCACCCAGCTTACCCCACCTCTACCCGCCACTGACTCGAGACCCTGGACTCACCTAAAATAGTCAGTTTCATCCTCACAAAATTCAGCTAACCTACTGTGCTTTGATTCACCACACGCACCAAATGTAGTTTGAATATTACAACAAAGGAATCCTAACAAAATAAACTAGCCTCCAATTTTGCAGAGAAAGAAGTCATTGGATAGAAATTCCCAACACATCTCCAGGGTTATCTTTACTGGATGGTGTATCCTTTCTTCCTTCTCTCGATGCAATGGAAAAGCTACCCTTCCACTTTCCAATGCTCATCCTTTGTATTTCCAATTCTTTCTCCTCCTGACTTCTCAGCATTGCACCCTTCAAGACTCTTTCTTATAAAGCACTCTCTCTCCTGCTTCCTGTGACAATATACCCTCTGGTGTCGCCACACCCTTGTGGTTGTTCTTTAGTAATTATTCCTACACCTCCAGGCCATTAAGTTTTGCATTCTTCAGGTATGTTCCAGGTCTTCTCGCTATCTGCCTCTGTGAATGCCATTCATCCCCATGGTTTAAATTGCCTTCTTCTGATCTGATTCACAAAATCACAAACCAAACTCAAACATCTCTTGATATTCAGGTCCTGATATCCTACTGTGTACTGTATGTGCCTTTTCTATCAGCTTTCCCACCGGCACGGGAAAATGAACATGTCACAATGCAAAACCACCTTTCACCCTACAATCGCTCCCTCTCCCATGCGCCCTCTATGCTACTCCCAGTTAATTGGGATTAACTGTTAATTAACAGTTAATGATTGCTCGGGTCACAAGACGGGGCACCTCGTTTCACCACTCACTCCTCCTGCACACCCTTCCATCCAGTCCTTCAGCAAAGCCTGCATTCCGCAATTAAATGTCTGGAACCTTCTGAGTTCCCTCTCTCTTCTGCCACCTCTCCAGTTCAGGCCAGCATCTTTTTCATTTGGATTTCTGTAAAAGCCTCTCACTCCAAGTTTGCCTTATTTTAATCAGATTTCCTTTTTGCAGCCAAAACTGTTATTCTCACAGGCAAAACCAATACAACCATTCTTCTGCTGAAAATATGTCAAGAGCTCCCTGTTTCTTTCAGAATGGAGTGCCTGAGATATCTGGTTTTTGTTTGGTTTCCAAGCCTCCAATTTTGCTTTAAGTTTGTTTTTTCAGCAATGTTTTTTTTTCCAATGCAATGTTACTACACATAATTAGAGATTGTTGTGATTTTTGTTCAATTTGGTATCCTCATTAGAACGAGAGCAGTGAGTTACGCTTTACAAACACCGTATTATTTCTACATCATTGTGATATGGTTTTATGTTGAATGTATACAGGGAAAAATGACATTGGAATTAAGGCAATAGCGACATGTACAAGCCAAGCACTATACCCTGACGCGGTCCTGAGCTGGCCATTACTAAGTGTTTTAGTTCCTTAAAAGTGTGATAGCTTTTTCATACGTGCTTTACCCTTTGGATCATTCTCCTCTATTCCCTACTGTCTTCTGTCTATCTCTGTTTTAGCCTAACTTACTTATTCTAAAGCCTTCTCTGATTCCAATAAACTCGTTTTAAAGGTTTCTTTTACGGAAACTCAGAAACCCTATTATTTCCCTAACATGATAGTCATCATACTATAAGGCAATTGCCTATTGCCCTTTCTCCCCAACTAGACTCTAAGCACCATGAGAGTTGGGAATATATAATAACAATTACAGATTATATATATCACATATATATATGATATACATAGGATATATAGCATATATGATATATCACATATGATATATATGATATCCGTGGACTCTAATAGAGGGTCTGACACATAATAAGTGTGTAATAGGCACATTAGCTGAATAAATAAATCATTGAATGAATAGTAACATTTCAGTTGATTCCTAAAGTTATTGGTAAACTTCAACACTCCAAGTTAAGAAAGATATTCCAACAGGAAGGATAGCATATAGCAACACACAGAATTAGAAAACTGGGGGACAAGAATAAGAAACTGAAGTGAATATTTTCACAAGAATAGTAAGTAGGCTAAACCGTAGGAGGATAAATCCAGAGGAGAAAGAAACCAGTCAGAAAGCCAGTGCAGTAACAGAGGTGAGAAGGAAGCACATTTCTCGTTGAAGTATTGTTGACACACAACGTTACACTAGATTCGGGTGTACAGAGTGATTCAACAAGTCTGTATGTTTCCCTATGTGTACCACAAATGAAGCCACCGCCCGTCACTATACAACACGCTTATGATACAATCGGCTACATTCCTTATGCTGTACCTTTTAGCCCTGTGACTTGTTCTTTCCATAACTAGAAGCCTGTATCTCCCACTTCCCTTCACCCATTTTGCCCATCCCCCACCTCTGTCCCTCTGGCAACCATCAGTTTGTTCTCTGTATACATGGGCCTGTTTGTGCTTTTCGTTTGTTTATTATTTGTTTTGTTCGTTAGATTCCACATACAAGTGAAATCATATAGTATTTGTCTTTCTGCGAATGACTTATTTCACTTAGCATGATAGTCTCTAGATCCATCCATGTTGTTGCACATGGCAAGATCTCATGCTTTTTGAAGCTAATATTCCATTGCATACATATTCCACATCTTCTTTATCCATTCATCACCCAATAGATAATTGGGTCGCTTCATATCTTGGCTATTGTAAATACAGCTGTAAGAAAGAGGAACATTTTTGACCAAAGTCTGAATACTATATGGGACCTTGAAAAAATATTAGGCCATTAGAGTAGGTAAAACAAGCCATTCAGACTGATTTTCGGAAAACACCAACAGAAATAAGTCAAGAGGCAAAAGAGGCATACAATTTATGTGGTTCTATCCTGGCTGATGCCTTGACACACTATTAGAAATTGAGAAAGGACAAACTTCTGTCAGTTTGCAAGTATCCAGCAATTATTGGTGCCTTTTTCCTTCCATTGGCAAAAGGCCAATGAAGTATTTTTGTCTCCCAACTTAAGAATTCATGGTGAGAAATTCATGGTCAGGAAGGTGTAGGTGACGGGTTATGTATTTTGAATGCCCACTTGAACACAAATGGCTTTATTGTGGGTTTCTTCATATGTACAGCCATCTTCCTTCCCAGAATACGGAACTAAATCTTGAACACAAATATCAGAATTTAAACAAGTTGATTTCTATTAGTCAAGGACATTTTGAACAAATAGAAACAAATATATATTTTATCGAAGTCGCTGAAAATAATTCCAAGATGTCTACCTTCTTAGAGAGATTGCTTTTATTGGCAAAAGGAAATCATCAAGAAGCAAAAAAGAGAAAATAATCATCCAAGGTTCCTTCTTAAAGGAGAAAAAAGTGCCTGACACACACGGGACATTTGATACACCTCTACTGAAGCCCGAGACAGAAGTGATGATGAATTTCAGGTGTCGGAGAAGTCATGAGGAGAAGGTTTGGATTTCTCCGTGTTCCTGAAATCACATTGCACATGGAGAAGCTGCGCACGGAAATCATCACCACCCTCAACCCCATCTCCTCTCTTCCAAAAAGGCAAAACTTCACTTCCAATGAAGAACTACGAGGGCAAGACAGACCTACCGTACCTCTCAGAAAATTTCCTCTGACATGTTTTTCAAATGAAGGGTCCCACCCCATGTACTTGTCATCATCATACTTTATAAAAATTGAAATAGAGTAGAATGGAAAATGCAGGGCCTGAAACGCAGATTGTAAGGCTAAGTATGGCATTAACTTTTCTTTCAGCCACGTGCGTCTATTTGTGTGTGTGTGTGTGTGCGCGCGCGCGCGTGTGTGTGGGGGGGGTGTGGTTTTACCGGGTCACAATGAAGAATACGGTGTCAAATACATTTCTTTCAGTCAGTCATGGTCAAAAAGGTCTGAAGGATCCTGCCCATCCCCAGCCAGCTCCCTTGTTCTGCTCCACATGCAGCCGAGCGTGTGACTGCCAGAAATTTCCAGCTCCATGGAAACATTCCTGTCTGGTGTCCCCTGCCTTTAGCACTTGAGCTATGAACACTAGCTCACTTTATAGCTTGTCTGTCTCTAGGCTGACCAACTCACAGGGACCCTGTGTGCTTTCCACTTGTCCCGCCTGTGTTTATGTCTGGTCATCTCGAGCCACCAAATCCGTTCAGGGAAAATGTGTGTGAAAGACCAGTTTTGTTCTTAGTGTACAATCTAAACTTGCATTAGAGAAGCTGGTTGTCAAAGAATTTTTCTCTTTGAAAAAAATTTAACTTCAAGACATCCTCATGCTGTATCTCTATTCACAGTCTGTCCATCACATTCTTGTTTCTCCGTTGACCTTTGGATAGCTTTGGATCGCCTTTGTCATTCGGTGTCCAAGGACAGTTTGGCCTTGAAGGTTGTACTGGTGCAACCCCCTAAGCATTCAAGGACATAAGGAAAAGAAATACACAAATTACTAACGGAAAAACATTTTTAAACACTTGCGAATTTGAAGTTAAGGTAGAAATTGCTCGATGAGCGTGGCACATTGACACAGAGTCCTAGTTCTCCTGATTCTAGAGGATTCAGCAAGCCCCTTAGTTAACAAAGAAGTTTGATCGTGTTTACTTAGTAGCACAGCCCAGAGCTGAGAATCCACCCTTCTCTTTATTCCCCTGAGTTGATCCTTTAGGAAGAGAGACTTTGGTCAAGTTGTCTTGGGGACTCTGGGATCACACAGTGCTGACCTGCTGGTGGCCAGCTGAGAGGTGCTTCTGCTGTGCTCTTCACCAGACCAAGGGCCAACTTTGAGAAGAGGCCCCTGAGCCTGCCTGCGGTGGTGAGCATCACACCCCCCAGGTATTTGCCTCTGTTTTAGTCCGTTCGGCTGCTATGATGAAATACCACAGACTGGGTAGCTTATACATCACAAGAGCTCATGTCTCCCCATTGCGGAGGCTGCAGGTCTGAGCTCAGGTGCCTGCATGCTCCGTCTTGCACATCTCAGACTTTCTGCTCTGTCCTTACAAGGTAGGGAGCTCTCCCCGGTCTGTTTTATGCAGGTACCAATCCCATTCGTGAGGGCTTGACCCTCATGACCTAATCACCCCAAAGGCCCCATCTCCTAATGTCATCGCTTTGGGGAAAAGGTTTCAACAAAAGAATCTGGGGGATGCATTCGACCATAGCACCTGCCCTCACAGCTTCTCTGCAGAGGGGTTAGCCATGAAAGCATAAGGAAGCCAGATGGCTTACCAGACAGTAACAGGCACAAAGGAGTTACAGAACCTTCCTTTGGTCAGTCCAGTTCAAGAGCTCAGTTTGCATGTGAGGATGAACAATGCAGACTGGGGAAAGAGTAAAACCAAGACATCTAGAGGCTAGAATGAAGAAAGGTCATGTATGGCGACTCACCCAAGATCTAGGGAATGACCTGATCATGGCAGGACTTGAACCTGGGATCTTGAAGCACAGCAACAGTAGGTTTATCCCTTTGCATTTGAATAATATCAGCAGAATGGTGCTTTCTAGTTCGCAAACAATGCTTACATATATTATTGATTTTACCCTCTTAACACTGTGAAGTCATTAGAAGACTTTCATCCAGGTTTTACAGACAAGAGAACAGAGAATCTGAGAGGCAAAATGATTTATTCCAGGGCCATGAAACCCTCAATCTCGGAGCTGAGATGCAAATGAGAAGCTACACAAATCGAAGTACCTTGCAAAATACTAAGGGCGCCAGAGTGTTCATTGGGATTGCATTCAAACAACGGTGGGCTTGATTAAAAACTTAAGGATGGCAGAAATGGGCTAAGAAAAGAGGGGGCCTACATTACCAGTGATCTGGGGGCGGGAGAAACAGGTCGAAGAACAAGTTGAGAATGTGTAAGAGTGTAAGGAAAGTGACAAATGGGCCACATGCTAGACAGAAAAAAATGCCAGGCTCGTAATCACTCAGGTAATAAGATGCTTCAATTATTCAACGTCACGTCGGATTCCCTCTATTTCTCATGGCAGCCTGATGACAGCAGCCTACCAAATCAACCCAAATCTCCTACAAAACTGTCACCATTTTGTTACAGGTGGTGGAGACCACCCTTCTATCATCTCTGAGGACTCAATGCTGATGAGCTAAAGCGTCAGCCTTCTCTTGAGTTCAGCCTCACGCAGCAGCTATTTTTTATACTGAAAGAATCTCAAGCTCCCCAAGAGAGGAAGCTGCCCACTGGGTGATCTGCACCCCATGTTTGAGATCTGGAGCTGAGTCCTCAACAAACACCATCGATCTTCCCCAAAAGTGATGTCAAGAAGTAATAGCAAAGGTTTATTATTTATAAATGTATTAGAAGAGAAGCTGCTCTTGGCAGTGGATGTGAGGAAGGAATGGGAAGGGGCTGGTTTTGTGTGTGTGTGTGTGTGTGTGTGTGTGTGTGTGTGCATGCATGCACACTTATGTGCATGACATTAGTGCCATCAAACATTTTTAGCTCTGAATATATACGACTTTGGTAAGCGTGTAAAATAACATTAGAAAGTAAACATGAGAAGAGCAAAGGGCAAATGAAAGGCAAGCTTAGTGGAAGTAGGAGTCACTGGGAAGTGCCAGATAGAAATCCCATTCATGCTGGCCCAAGTGTAAACCAGGAGCTTTCTGCAAGACTGAGAGGACAGAGAGATGGGGCTGGTGAGACTTTCTTCATTTCCTTGTGGGCAACATGGGGGAAAGGGCACCCTATCTGCATGTAGAAAACCTGTGTTGTCAGTTCCCTGTTCCTTAATTCACTGATTTGTTCATTTACTCAGCCAATACTAATTGAATGCTGACTAGACAGGAACATCTGTATAAGGAAAATAAGAGACAGAGGCCCAGCCCCACTGAAGTGAACATTATAATAAGAAAAATAATTAAATAAATAAGTAAATAAATTTAAAAAAATATTGTGTGAGATTGTGGTAAGGGCCAAGAAAAATATAAAGCAGAATAAGGAATTTTGTCTGGAGAAGATCTCTGTAATTGGTTCCGAATGGTGTGGGAGGCAGAACTGGCCTCAAGATCCCCTTCTCCTGATATACGCACACACAGCATAATCCCCTGAGTGCTGGTGGGATCTGTGAAATGATGGGATTTCATTTCTGAAGTTATATTACGTGGCAAAATGGATCTCGCAGATACAATTAAGATCCCTAATCAGTTGACTTTGAGTAAATCAAAACGGAGATTTTTCTGGGTGAGATTGACCTAATCAGGGAAATCCTTTAAAAGGGTCCAGGCCAGGGATGCCTGGATGGCTCAGTTGGTTGAGCATCCAACTCTTGATTTCGGCTTAGGTCATGACCTCACAGTTCATGAGATCGAGTCCTGCATTGGGTTTTCTGCTGACAGGGAGGAGCCTGCTTGGGATTCTCTGTGTCTCCCTCTCTCTTCCCCTCCTCCAGTCATGCACGTGTGCATTCTCTCTCTCTCTCTCTCTCTCTCTCAATGTCTGTCTCTCAAAATAAATAAATAAACTTAAAAAAAGGGATCCAGACCATTCTAGAAGTCAGAAGTTCTCTCCTGCTGACCTAGAAGAAAACAAACAGCCATGCTCTCAATCATCTATGGTGGGAGTCAATTGACTAAGACCTGACGGTGGCTTTTAGTTGTTGAGAGCTACCCTGGTTGACAGTTTAAAAAGGGGGTCCTCCATTCTACATCCATTAGCACCTGACAGATTTGAGGAGAGGACCCCAAGCTCCCGATGAGACCTCAGTCACCCAGCACCTTGATTTCAGTCCTACGAGGTCCTGAACAGAGAACTCAGTTATGTTGTGTCTAGATTTTGGACAGAAACTAAGGTTATAAATAAGTGATGCTTTAAACCACAAACTTTGTGGTAACTTGCTATGAAGTGATAGAAAATCAATACAGCATGATATTAGCAGGTACCAGTTTTGCTTTCCCAAAAGGCGAGCCACCTACCCAAACAATTTGTGAACATCGCTCACCAAATCCACCTCTCAAGCTTCCAGAATTTTACTTTCAAGGGGGAAAGACAGAGAAGGCAAAGTAACCACAAGCTCACGTGGGATAGTTTTTCTATAACTGCATGGGAGAATACTGGGCAGCTGGAACAAGGTCCTTCATTGATGCAGTGCCCTTCCCTTGCTGGCCCACCACTATTTGGACATGGTGCTTGGTGTCAAAGACATGGAGCACAATAATTCCACATAGACACTAACTCCTGACTTCAGGATGAGGTGAGTTGGCCTCCTTTGTCTCAAAGCTTCTTAGAGTAATGATGTTTTATGGCCCTTTATGACAGCCCATTACCTCCAAAAAAGGGAGGACAGCAGAAAATGAATATTTTATTGGCTCCCATACAGTGGGCATGGCCCGAAGTAAAAATAAATGTTCTATGACATTCATCTTTATAAAATGCATTCTCTATAACCATAAAAGGATTCAACGATTCATCTTTTTACATGTCTCTCAGCAGTAATGATAGTAAATAATCGTGGTCATATTCTTAGATGGTCCTTATGCTGGGAAATGTTTTGCTCAGGTAGTAACAAGTTTCTGTTACACAAAGAAAAATTATGAACACACTGGTTGGGGATCGACTTCATTTCAGTATTGCTGTTAGCTTTTTCTAAGTCAGACAAGGAGTGATTTTGGGGGGGGAGGATGATCTAGGATTTCCTGCAGAATAATGACTTTGAGAACCTCAGGATTTCCAAAAACAAACAAACACCAATCAGTTAAAAGTCCCAAGCATGAAAAATTGACTTCCTACAAATGACTTGCAAATGACATTGAGAGGGTACAAGTGACATTGTGGGGGTTCCACTGACTATCTGGCAATGGCTATGATAGGAGTATCCAGAAAGGTGGTAAAACAGAAAATAGAGCAGTCAAGTCAAGGGAGAAAAAGGAATAACTAAAAGGAATTTGTGTTGCAGGGAGAGTTGAAGTTTCAATTGGGACAAATTTGATTGCTAATCCTTTATCAGATCCACTTGCCGAATTCTGCTATACCCTATTAATTTTTACTTGTTTATCTTGGCTTTCTCTGGATAGAAAATATTAACTATTTTTATTAATTTCTCGACATCATGTAAAATGATCAACTGCTCTTTCCCTTTGTTGAAAACTTTTTCTTCTATCACCTTATCTCCCTTGATGTTGTCATCTGCCAACACCCCCCCCCCCCCCGCCCAACCAGCATCTTTGGCTACTCGTTCTCATTTTATCCTTCCAGCACCTTCTTCTCTAATCAAATATTCAATTTTGAAGTCGGTTAAGATTTATCTTTGAACATATTCACTTCTTGCTCTACATTATGTCTTCATTTCTCCTACACTTTATCCAGTCCCATGACTTCGATTACCACTTCTATTAAAAATGTAGTTGCTTTCTGAATTGTTCATATTAGTCTTTCTGACAGATGTTGGAGAGGATACGGAGAAAGGGGAACACTTTTGCCCTGCTGGTGGAAATGCAAACTGGTGAGGCCATTCTGGAAAACAATATGGAGCTTCCTCAAAAAATTAAAAATAGAACTACCTCACAACCCAGCAATTGCACCACTAGGTATTTATCCAAAGGACACAAAAATGCTGATTTGAAGGGGCATGTGCACCCCAGTGTTTATAGCGGCACTATCAACAACAGCCAAATTATGGAAAGAGACCAATGTCCATCAACAGATGAATGGATAAAGATGTGGTGTGTGTGTGTGTATATATATATATATATATATATATATATATATATATATATGGAATATTACTCAGTGATCAAAAAGAATGAAATCTTGCCATTTAAAACAATGTGGATGGAAAAAGAGTATATCATGCTAAGTGAAATAAGTCAGTCAGAGCAAGACAAATAGCATAATTTCACTCATATGTGGAATTTAAGAAACAGAATAGATGAAGATAGGGGAAGGGAAGGAAAAAGTAAGATAAAAAATGAGAAGGAGACAAACTATAAGAGACTCTTGAATACAGAGAACAAACTGAGGATTGCTGGAGGGGAGGGGAGTGGGTGGGAGGATGAGCTAAATGGATGACTGGCACTAAGGAGGGCACTTGTTGGGATGAGCACTAGGTGTTATATGTAAGTGGTGAATCACTGGGTTCTACTCCTGAAGCCAAGACTGCACTGTATGTTAACTAAAAAAGAATGTATTTGCAATGTAGCTGCTGTGTCTCTATCTGTATCATGGTTCCTCAGGCAGAAAGGAAGGGGGGAGGTCACATGGGCAAAAGAATGGTACATGTGCCATGAAAGCAAACACCTTCCCTGAAGTTCTTGGAAGAGTTCTTTTACTGTCTCATTCGACAAATCTGATTCATGTGACCAACTCAATTTGCTAATAAGTCTGGAAAGGTGTGCAGTTTTAGTTGGCTATATCATTTCTTTGAACAAGATCAGTGTGCTGTTAGTAAGAGAGAAACGTAGAATGAAAATTGGGGGGACGGTGTCTCCCAAATCTGTGTCTTCAGTCTTGCTCTGGTTTTGGAAATCTCAATTAATATATCAAATGTTCATTTTAGATGTTCAGTTGGATACCTTTGAACACCTCAAAATGAACTAATCCAGTGATATTTCCCACTCAACTGTTTCTGCCTTCCATTTTCCAATGTCAGGAAATGATTGTGCCAATCATGTAGGTAGTTAAAGGCAAAACTCTGCCCCATCACTTCTCTTTCACCGGTTCCTTCCATCCCCAAATGATCATGTCCGGTCTTACCTTGAATATAGTTGCTTCTCACTAACCTTAATCCTCCCACCCTGGTCCAAGGTCCCATCCTCTCTTGCCAAAAATACTGTGGTTGTTTTCTAAATAATCTCTTTTCATCAATTTTTGCTCACTCCAGTAAAATTTTAATACTTTTACTTTGAGTAACTTTTAAAAGTGTGAATCTGATCTTAACTCATCCCTAGTTAATGTCAAGTAATAGTTTCCAAAATTCTTAACATAGCCCCAAACTCCTGTCTCGTTTGGCTCTTACTTTCTTCTGCAGACTGGCTTACTTTCTCCACTTGAACCATGTGGGACATTCCTCAAAGTTTCGAACACGATTTGCACTGTTCTAGTAGTCAACTAGATATTGGGAGAATCAGGCGTGTGCATTATTATAGCCAATGGCTGTAAATATTGCCACTGATCACTTACAATTATGATATTCACATGAACCCATTTGTACCTCTCCTCTGATGGGCAGCCTTTAGTACAAAGTTGAAGCAAAACATAACATTTTGTCATCTTAACCAGCCTTTCAACAACCATACAAAATGCACACACGTGCACACAAACACACACACACTTACTAACATTTCTCAAAATGTAAGTGAGCAATATATATTTTGATAATATTTTATGAGAAATATGAGAGGACTTCCACCGACTCCAACACATGAAACAGCTTAAGAAACACCCCAAGATGCACTGGTGGGGCTGTGTCACCATACAGGATTCCTCTTCTCCCTGACCATGAGACCACCCAGCACCCATCCAGCTTTCTTTCTGTCTCTTTCCTGATTGTTCATGGTGCCAGCGTTAGCCCACTTAGGCTTACCAGCCTCACAGCAAAGCTTTCTCTATCTTGTTTCTTTATGTTCACAGGATGGCCCTCTTAGTTGACAGACGTTGCTTAAGTAACGTCTAAAATATTGTGGATTAGCCTCCAACTGCAAGAGTTAATCTTTCTTGATGCTCCTCTGTGCACATCACATCAGCTGTCATTTTTCTTCAAATGAGGCAGTGAGAGGATCTTCTGCCTTTAGCATTAGCCACAAATAATGTTGACAGACCTTTACAGTTTTGGTATTCTGTCTTACTGAGGCTTATTAAATGTTATTCAAAAGTAATAGACCAATATTTCAACGATTGTCTCTAATCTCAAATCCCTTATTAAGCACCCAACTGTTACAAATCAAATAATAATTGATAGGTGGAAGTTGAAAGATGAGTTACCATTTTCTGACAATAAAATGGGTCATGGAGTGTGTGGGTGAGATAATATTCTATTCAGTAGGATCCGTTTCTAAAGTAGTTGAAAGAGCTGTTGACTTAATTACTATTTTTATTTTAGATAGGAGGAAGAAGCTTTAAAATAAGGTTATCTGTTATTTAACTTCTATATTCTCAACCAAGTGAATAAATTACCTTTTTGAGATATGTGGGAGCAGGTGACTGACAGTTATGCCCAGAGAAGGGTTAGAGACACTTCGCTGGCAATAAATTTTAATTCTAAGCTAAGAGTTTAAGGGAGTTGATAAAGGGCCATTCAAGAATGTGTATGTAAGCAAGGAATTCAGTTACAGATTCCAGTGTGGTGACAAAGGTATTATAAAATGACTCTTAGAGAAAAGAAGCTACGTAAATAAAGATACCAAAAATACTAATGTTGAAATGAACGAGGTTTTGAGATGTTGTTTATTTATTTTTTTATTTTTCAACGTTTATTTATTTTTGGGACAGAGAGAGACAGAGCATGAACGGCGGAGGGGCAGAGAGAGAGGGAGACACAGAATCGGAAACAGGCTCCAGGCTCTGAGCCATCAGCCCAGAGCCTGACGCGGGGCTCGAACTTACGGACCGTGAGATCGTGACCTGGCTGAAGTTGGACGCTTAACCGACTGCACCACCCAGACGCCCCTTGAGATGTTGTTTAAGAGGAACTATTCTGATGAGTTAATTTGAGCTGAAATAGGCATTGATGTTCATGATTATAAACCTCTGGAGTTTGAGCCCAGATACCATTCGCAGCTCAGGCAGAACATGGCCGTTACCCAAGTTAGGATCCAGATCATAAGACCCTGAGGACAACGTGTCACCAAATTGGAAATTCAATGATCTTCGTCTGGAACTAAACTCCAACTGGGAACTCACAACAAGGAACATCTTATTTCATTCTTCTCCCTCAGTTATTTGCGGCATTGAGAATGTTTTCCTTTTTCTCCCACTTATGTCTTGTTTTTTCTCAGCCAAAATTCTTCATACGCAACTGCACGATAATATTTTCAGATGCTTTTCTATCCATAGACATGGCATAGCTAAAACTGAGTTCCTGATATTTTGCTCCAAAACATATCCTCTTGCAGGCTTCCCCATAACTTGATTCATCTTGATGCTCAAACTGATGGCCTTATTTTCTGCACTGGCCCTTCTTTTTCTTCTGCAGCTCACATCTTTTCTTCCATCACTAAATATTTTCAGTTCTGCTCTCAAAATGCATCCAGAGTAGGACCGTTTCCCACCACCCCCACTGACGCCACCCTGAAGTAAGCCACCCTTCGTGTTGATTATTGCTACAGCCTCCTGCGGGGTCTCCTGGCCTTGCCTCCCCTGAGCAGGCAGAAGGATCCTGCTAAAAAAGGACTTCTCTACTCAAAACTTTGCTTCATCCGCATTGCACTTAAAATAAGTTTCAGTCCTTACCATGACCTGATCCATTGCTGCCTCCTTGGCTTCGTCTCCATCCCTATCCCACTTTTAGAGACTCCAGCCACATGGGCTCCTGGGTTAGTTTAGTGCCTCTGAGAAGCAGACGAAAAGATTGAATGGGATGGGCAAGAGATTTGTTGGTAAAAATTGACAAAGACAAACACAGCTGGACACTAGTTAAAGCAGCGAAACAGAATTTAGGCAGTAACTGCTGGCAGGAGGGGAAAGAGCTGAGCTCTGTTCAGATTTGTGCAGAGGCGATCTGAACGTTTCGAGGGGAGACTGAGAGAGGTGGGGGAGAGGACTCAACAGAGGCAGAGATGTGAAAAGTTAGAAAAAGCTTCCCGTGTAAACTCCATCAGGTCTGCTGTGTTTGCTGGCTGGTAGTTCCTGAAGTTAGGATTCTATCCTCCCGAAGATCCTGGGAGAGAGAGGCTCCACCTTCGCTGATGACGACATTTCAAAGGACTGGCGACTGGCTCTTGGGTCCTTGAGCGAGACGAGCAAGACGCTTCCGAGTTGTAGGAGATGCATATTCGCACTTGTAATCCCTTTGTAATAAACATACTAAGAAAGAGAGGTCTGGGACTATTTTCACATGTTGCCTAGAACGAACAGTAAGTTTTCCTGGCAGCTTTCAGTTTTGTCAGGCAGGCGTTTTAACGGGAGGCGAGGCACCCAGCCTTACGTTGCTGAAGTCATGCTGGAGTTTGGTCGAGCCTCTTCGTGCAGGGGGTTGGACAGAGTTGTTTTATGCCCGCTGAGAGTTCCGTTCTCAAAATGCCTGTGAGGTGGGTGGCAAGGAGCAGGAGTAAACAGGCAGTGTTCACACCATAAGGCACACCCGTGAACTTGGTATGGGGAGAGCGGGAGTAGGTGGGCAGTGTTCACACCGTTATGCACATCTGCTAGAAGGCCTTGTTGTGAGAGACAGGGAAGGAGGGAAGGATTGGGTTAGAATCGTGTCAGACTGCAGGGTCAGTCTAAGAAAGTTCTGGCCAAGCTGATGGAGAGTGCCCAAAAGTCCTCAAAGTCATGATTAGAGGAGTCCCCCATTCCACAGGAAGGGGCCTGCACCGATGTCCTCACCTCCCAGTCAGTCATGGGCTGGGAACAGCCCATGGGAAGCATGGCCTCAGTGCAAACATCCTGGTGAATCCCAGGGCACGGCAACCAACTATTGGCCTCACAGCCGGAGATCTAAGAAGTGTGTTTCCACGGCCCCGTGTATCTCCCCGTTGCTCAAGCCCTCTGGGGCCAGGCCAATTTCAGGGCCTCTGCACTTGCTGTTTCCTCTATGTGGAGCACCTTTGCACTGACATGCCCAGAGCTCCTGCACACTGGTGAGGCCTCAGGCTGTACGCAGAAGTCTTGGTCCCAGGGAAGTCTCAAATGTTGAGACTTCACCTGTCTCTCCACCCCGTCTCAAGTGCTACCCACACATGTTTTCTATACCACTTACCTGATGTTTTTTTCTCTTCTTTAGCACTAACTACCGTTTAACATGTCTTGTATTTTATTGTTCCCCTACTAGAATAACAGGACCTTTTGTTTGGGTTATGACTATATCCCCAGCACCTAGAATGGTATCAGAAATGTAGTAGGTACTTGATAAATGTTTGTAACTAATTTTAAGAAAAGTAATGTGGCTGTAGAGACTCTTCATCTCAGAAAACTCTTATCTCTTTTCTTTTTTTTTAAAGTAATCTCTACACCCAACATGGGGCTTGAACTCACAGCCCTGAGACCAAGAGTCACATGCTCTACTGACGGAGCCTCCCAGGCACCCCTCTGATTTTCCTTCGGTACCTAGGTAAAAGTAAAGTTTTCTCATATATCTCAAACAGTGGTAGCACTAGAGTTATTTACAGGCTAAGTGCCTTTGGCTGTGTCCCTGGTTGGGATTTTAATTTTTATTATTTAATCTTCAAAGGTGCCTCACCAAGAAAGCCAATGTTGCCCCCCCCCCCCCACTTCATGGAACTGCTAAATATCAGGTAATTTCTGGACTTGAGACCTTCACGGGAAACCACCTGAGAATCCAAAACCTATTTGGACTAGATATCTTATTCTGGGATTATTCTAGGATTGGTCTTCTTGCTCTGATATGGGGGGCGGGGGGGGGGTGGTTCAAGATGGGGTTCAAGTCTCAGGATGCTTCCTCAGTTTCACAATTAGTTTGCACTACTAGGTTGGCTAGGCTTGGAACAACATAGGTTGCCAGCTTGTTACAACAAAAGAAAAGAACGTGAAACGTACAAGGATCTGAGCAATGTTTCCATAATGTTTTAGGGCCATCACGATGTATTACTTCAGAACCTGCCAGTATGCATCATCAAGGTACAAATTACTGTTCCATTTGGAATTCAGAGAAAAGCCAGTAGATGACTTTGCTAGGATAATGGATGAGAATTAAAAAAGAAAAAATTCCCAGGACAGTTGGAAGAATGATTTTCCTTTGTCCTAATTTCTAGAACGACAGAGAAAACGATCTTTGCCAGACGAATGAAGATTAACCAGTGACCTCCGGAAGAAAAGATTTCTCTTTCAGATTTCATTTGCAACTGAACCAAGACAATAAAGCAAGTTTGACATGTGTAGCGCCAGTCTGTTTATGGATCCCAGTTTTATCACAACACAAATAGATAAATAATAGAAGCCCATAATGCTTGTCTCTGAAATAGTAGTTAAACTGAACTCAGTATGCAGGAAATGCAAGACGAATGGTCTTTCATAAACATGTTTTTATAACATAATCTGCTCAGATAAACAACTGGCACTACATCCTTTTGGGATTCTTGTTAGCCAGGATTTTCAAAGCTACAATGAATGGATGGAGTTTCAGAATTATTTCCCAATTTTGTGCTGTTTGGAGGAAACATCTGTTTACTGTATGTAAATGGACGAGACATTCTGTTCTTTTAGGGACCCAACAAAGAGCCCTTAAAGGAAGCCAAATTGGCAAATAAGAAAACACAGCCTCTTGAAAGGACTACAAATGAAGTCTGGCAAGAGATTTCGTAAAGATAGCGGTTATTTTTTTATTTCTGGAAAATTTCTATATTTGGATCAAACGAGAAATGGATATTTCCCCCTTTGATTAAAAAGCTGTCCAGAAGCTTTTTGCGATTCTTTTTTTTTTTTTTTTTTTTTTGTTTTGTTTTTCTGGTCATCAGACGGACTGAAGTTAGAAAACAGATTTGCTGCGTGGAAGAAGTGTGTGGCAGACAGCAAGGCAGCCTGGCAGTAAATCTTAGCTCAGTTAATATTTCCACATGTCTGGTGAATAACCTTGGAAGGCCGAGAGTCCAGACAGTTTGAAGCAGGTGCGTGAACATGTGCTTTCCTTTCCTATTCTATTTGGCTCCTTTGCACCAAATTGATGTGCTCATCTTGTACGTACTAATTTTACATGAGCTGAACTTGGCTTGAGGGCATGGAATAGCCCTTATGTGCTGTTGGCTGGAGACAGCATAAATAGCTATGGGAGTTGGTCAGATACAACACATGTGCAAAGACCTTACAAAGAGCTCATGAAAGTGGCTTTGTAGCTCTAAGGGAACTGATTGCCTTCTGCAATTCTAACTCTTGGGTGAAAACTAAAAAGTAACGTCAGAGTGACACCTAAGAACTTTGACCTTTATTTGTTATACTTAAAGATGTCAATTACTCCTTAATATTTAATATATGAATATTTATGTGTCACGAGATTATAGCCACTGTTTCACACGATAAATGATGCACGGTAACGAGAAATTTATAATTCAACAAATATGAGCATCTAATCGATAGTCCTCATTTTTTTTCCATTTAGGAAGATATATTACATAGCCACGTCTTAGAATAACATTTTACTCATGGTTTCATTTCAAGTGGAGATAATACATGTTATTGGTGTCTTGACAATTTTCTGAACATTTCTGATAAATTTCTCTTGCTCTTCTCTTCCTGGTTTCCCTGTTTGTCCTCACCCTCAGTAATAATATATTTTAGGGCTGATTCTGTGAAGAGCCCTGTTTTGAGCTTCTGAATCCACCTGTGGGTTAGGTGTATGTTTGTATCGGGGTAATGGAATCTTTTCCCAACCTCTCTTCTCAGTGCTGATAAATTTGGAGGAGCTCTCCTTTTTTGCAGGCATGCACCAGCACACTTGAACTGAATTTTGGACCTGCTGTTTATAGTTCTTAGTTTCTCATTCTGCTTCTCCTCTGGGAAGGAATGTGTCGATGATTTTAAAACAATACAAGGGCTCCTGGGTGGCTCAGTTGGTTGAGTGTCTGACTCT
Source organism: Acinonyx jubatus (assembly GCF_027475565.1). Lineage (NCBI taxonomy): Eukaryota > Metazoa > Chordata > Mammalia > Carnivora > Felidae > Acinonyx > Acinonyx jubatus. The sequence continues at coordinate 207,936,443 of NC_069381.1, read as the reverse complement.
TGATTTTGGCTCAGATCATAATCTCATGGTTCGGGAGACTGAGTCCTGAGTCGGGCTCTACCCTGAATGTGAAGCCTCTTGGGGATTCTCTTTCTCCCTCCCCTACTTCCCCACTCTCTCTCTCTCAAAATAAATACACTGTAACACACACACACACACACACACCCTACAGCTATACATGACAAAGCCAGCCAAGAAGAACATCCAGAAAAAGGTGTGTACATGTCTCCCCCAAACTCAGAGAAGCAAGTGGAATTTGGATAGAGAGGGAGAAGAGGAAATAGTTGATACACAGCCAGCTGTCCATAGAGTGTGTGTGTGTTTAGATATTTTTGGTTCAAACTTGTGCTATGGCCACTGGCCCCCCAGACGGATTGGGAAAAAGAATGATCTTTCTTTGGCCTCCAGGAAATATCTGTCAATTCTGATTGCACTAGACTAAGAAAACCAGAAATAAAGGTAGCCCCATCTTTGTGTCAATTGTCAAAGTCCCGTTCATAGGTGGCACTCGGTAATCTGAGCCTGGCCTTGGGTCATTACCTTTGTCTCTCTGTCTGATATATGTGCTCTTGACTATCCCATTTAGTTCCACCTGATGCCCTGAATGCAGATCCCGACATCTTTATAAAGAGCTAACTTCCTTCATGTTTCCACTTTTTGCACAGAATTTTGCAGGTCAACCTTGACATCCTCTTTCAGAATCCTGGTGCCCTGTCTTTGTAAATGATGAGATGTTGATGTCAATCTGCTGATAAAATATTTTCTTTCTACCTCTCCATTTTCTTCTTCACTGCAGTAAGAACTCTTTGACTCAGAAACTATTGATCTTTGGATTTTATGAACATACCCCCTTCCAAGTCAATTGATCCAATAGCTAAATCCTTTGTCCAGCATCTTGTTTATATGGCATTATCATCAGTCTAATAGACCCTTCTGATTTTGTAAGCTTGCACAGAGAGCTCATCATGTTCTGTGACCTAGAAAAAGGTCAAATTTCCTTTAGCAGTATGTTTATGCCAAGGAGTAATGGTGAATATGGTTCATGCAAACTTCAGCCTAACTGGGGGGCATCTCAAATGCCAGGCTTAGGAGTCTCAGTTTTATCTTGGAAGAGAAGAAAGGGACAGAATGAAACCAATGTTTTAGGAAAACTGAGTTATCTGTCTGCTACTGGAGAGACATGTAATGGAGAGATCAGAATAAATATTAGGTGCTTTATTCCACAAATGAGATTTGGGGGAAGTCATTTCGGTTGTTTCAGTGCCCTAACCTCGAAAATTAAAAGTGTAAATTAGATTTATTTCGAAGACCCTTCTCAGAAGCCAATGACTGTTATTTTATTTTATCTTCAGCAAGGTCATGATAGAATTCATCCAACTCATGATTTCACCTAGATAGAAGAAAGACTGTGTAAGTAAACAATGCATTTGGAAGGGAGAGTGGAGAGAGCCTCTTAAAAAGTTGAGGAAAACATAAAACTCAGTGTGTTGAAACACTCTTGATGGATTTGCCTGATGTAATAATCTCTGCCTCCAAAATCATCACCTCTATGTTGTTCTAACTTCAGGGAGATTTTATCAGCAAAGACCAGGGCATTCTTGTAGGAATGGGGACTACTCACAATAACATCTTTAGGGACCAGTCACTGGAATTACAGGTCCCATGGACATTCTGGCTGAATTTGAGCAGCATAAAATAAGTTTTCTTAGTGATCGAAGATGCATTTCGGTGATTGCTGAGACCTATATAATTTCTATAATAATAATAACTATTATTATTATAATTATTATTTGTTTGTTATCATCAGCAGAGCAGACATTTTCAAAACAGTTCACTATGTGACCTTAGGTGGCATAAGGAATTCAGTTCTTCATTTAACATAAGACATTTTAGACTAAAATAGGTCTTATACATGCAAAATTGAGATACTTATTTTCATGTATCATAAAAATGTAACCTTTTCAGTGAATACTTTTGATCTCTAAGGTTGAATATTCAGCCTTCACTCGTCCAGAAAACAGATTTCTTGAGAAACTGTTCCACATCTTCTGGGGCTTTGTCACTTGAAAAACAAAGACGTACAAAGGCCACTTGCCTCCTTCTAATATCAGGAAGGGAGGGCTTCTCCTAAAATCTTATTTTTAAATGCGTGGATACAATACCACTCTTGTTAGAGTGCACATTGCATTGTTTATTTGTAGAAATATCTTATTTTCAAGGGGAGCATCTGTGGAGTTCCCTTTGACATAAGATGGGAGTTATCTTCTGATGACGACCTTCGAACATCCCTTAAATTACTTACAAAACACACACTTCATAGATACAACCCAGGGCAGTGTTTCTTATATACACTGTGTTTTGAGAACCATTGTGCCGAAGGACAAGGTCGATCTATATCTGGATGTATTAGTTAGCATTCTACAGACAAATAAAATCAGAAAGAAATAGATAAGGGGATATATGAGAAGGAATTTAGTGTGGAAAGTGGATCACGTGGTGATGGTTTCTGAGATACATCCATGATATGCCATCTGCCAGCTGGAGAACCAGAAAAGCTGGTAGTATAATCTAGTTCAAGTCTGGGTTGCTGATGTAACTACCAGTCTGAGACCAAGGCCCGAGAACCAGGGCTGGGGAGAGAGGTTGGGCACTTGGCTAGCTTCCACAGACCAAGGGCCTAAGAACAAGGAGCTCCAATGTCTATGAGCAGGAGAAAATAGATGTCCCAGCTCAGGAAGAGAGAGCAAGAATTTACGCTTTCTTCACCTTGCTGTCCTACGTGGGTCCTCAATGGATTGCATCGTGCCCACCCACATGGTGAAGGTGATCTCCTTAACTCACCTACTGATTCAAATGCTAATCTCTCCCAGAAACACTCTGACAGATGCGCCCGAAAATAATTCTACCGGCCATCTTAGCGTTCTTCAGGCCAGTTTGACACATGAAATTAATCATCGTACTGAGCATTGGAACCATTGTGCCCTTAAAACGACTCTAATAACAAATATGAGATGGGAAAGTAAATTTACCACAAAGCCGAGAAGACACAAATACACTGCCTCTCCCTTGTGCAGTGAGCCCTCCAAGGCTCTGGAAGTTCATGTTGTTTGGTACAAGTTATAAATGTTAGGTATTTAATTCTGATGGGTCAAGCCTGCCTCCTCTTTCTACTCTGACTTAATCCTTGTCATACCTCCCCCTACCTCTTGGAAGTATTAGAGTAACCAAGGAGATTTGGGAGATCTGCCTGAGGCCAAATTAAGTTCGGGTACATCCTTTTTGAGTTTGACACTACACGGCTATTACGATTCTCAGTCATTTCTTGGGTAATGACTTGGGTAAGTCATATTATTATAGTCTAGCTCTTCAAAGGCAGAAATGTCTTCCAGGGATTTTTCTACCACCCCACTGTGCCAGCTTACCAAGCATCAGGTCATGAACATGCCAGACCAGAGGTTATATTGCAATATGAACACAAAGCATGTATCTGGGATCACAAAAAAGTAAATAAAAGAGAGGAAACAAGGCTTGAAGTTCACAGAGACTGGAGCTAATCTGCATAAAATCCTTCTGGTCATCGGACATGCAAAATTTTACACAAGGGATTTATTTCTCATTGACTCCTGGTCAAAACAGATTCTTTTTTGTCAAGAATTTTCAGCAATGCCGTATGTTTAATTTTATACACACGTACACACGTATGTGTATGCACACACACGGAGATCCCATGAAATCATATGTAACGGCACAATATGGCAAAAACTCGATAGTGTTTTTCTCAAATTCAACAACACTAAACATTTTCGTCCCATTGCCAATAATGAGTTGCGAAGCTAAAATACATGCTTTCTAAATTCTCTATAATAAAAAACCAATTCTGATCAATCTTACTGGATGGAATAATTTCCTAAGGCTGCCATAGCAAAGTACCACAAACTGGGTGCCTTAAAACAACAGAAACTTATTGTTCTGTTCTGAAGAAGTTCCAGAAGTCCAAAGTCAATGTGTCCAGCAAAGTCATGCTCCCTCTGAATCCTCCAGGGCAAGATCCCTCTTTGCCTCTTCCAGCATCTGGTGGTTCCTGAGCAGCATCACTTCCTCTCTGCCTGCATCCTCAATAGTCTTCTCTCTGTATCCCTGGGTCTTCACGTGGATACACAACATATTGGGTTAGGGATCTACGCTCCCCAGGTATGACCTCATGTTAAACTCGTTACATCGGCAATAATTCTATCTGCAAGCAAGATCACATTCTGAGATACTGGAGGTTAGGACTTCAACATAGCTTTCTGCTGGGGCTACAATTCAAAGCATAAAATTAGAAAAAAAGACTAAATTGTCTCCTAATTCTCCCTTTTGAGAAAATGGTACTAAATTCTTGTCCTATGAAGACGTGATCAAGAGTATTTGGCCAAAAGCATTGCCACCGCCCTCAAAAAACAAAAGGTAACAGAGGTGTTTCAGGTAGTTAATTTGAAAAAAAAAAAGTAGCATTTTCCAAATTTTCTTGTGGTTTTGTGTCGTTTAAATACTTTCTATGTTTGAAATTTGTTGTGGCTTCTTTTCTTATTCTAACAAAATCACTTTTATACCTAATTCTTGTTCATAAACACATAATCCTTTTTCTTACAGAAATCCCACACAGCCATAAGTTGTGGGAGATTCAGAGCAAACAAAACCTGGATCTACCTCTAAGGGTCAGGTAATTTGCTTCTGTTTCATTATGCTTCCATCGTCCTAACAAAGAGGGGGAGGGTGCCAGATTCTGCCCTGCTTCTACTCACCGACCTGTCATGGATGCCTTCTCTAGAGGGAAAAGCTGAGGTCCTTAGAAAACTTCCTTATCTACCTTCCACCTCATCCCTATTCCCTCCCCTACCTTTGACTTCTTTTCTCACCCTTTGACCTCTACCTCCACAGACTTACTGTTCAGACAGGTTCCTCATCCTGTCTCCAGGCTTGCCTAACTGCCACCATGCTCTTTTCCTGGACGGTCTTACCTGTAACCCGAGAAGCTATTACTTTCTTTCCTCTAGATTTGTGTTCTGGTGTCCATCCAACTAAGGGTGACATTTGAGCAACCCCACCACTGCCCCCACATCATCTGTGCTCCTGGCCTCTACCCAACTCTACTTTAGCCATACACGTAACACTATGGACATACCACGTGTTGACTTGTATAGTCAACAACAGTCTGTCACCCCCATTGGATTGTCAGCTCCATGAAGCAGATATCTGTTTTCCTCACTGCTGTGTTGTCTGACACAGCCCAGAACAGTGTCTGATGCAGGGTAGGGCCTTGTAAATAGTTGCCGAATGACCAAATCACAGACCTAGTTTTTGTCATGGCTACCGAGATTCGACCTGTCAGAAAAATGAGTTAAACTGAATTGAGATGTGACATGGGTTGTAACCCCGTTCTCACAGTGGTGCTACACTTGATGTTGGCTGTAACTGAGCGCCTCTCTTGCTTGTGACTATTTTTTAGTGGTTTTCAGTATTATTTATTATTATTATTACCATCGCCCACCTGTGTGTATGTGTGAGTTTAAGTCCAAAGAGAGTCTGGAGCAGAAGACAGTCCTGGTCTGTCCTTCCCGGGAGGCAGGAGTTAATTACCAGAATAAATAATTGTCGCTATTTGACCTGCAGACTCACACAGAGAACGGGATTAGAGCTCTCCCATGCTGCTTCCACTCCCCAGGAGATCGCAAGTCCAGGATTTGTGGCTGAGCTGCTTTAGCAGACACAGTTGTGTGAAACAACAGGGCTCCTCTGGATGTGGCCCCTTGTTATTGTTCTGTTGGCTTGAATCAGCATTAATTGCTTGGAAAATGAGGGTTCGATTTGAAGAGACACCTGCAGGGTTTCTAATGCTCTTTTTGGTATCAACTCAAGCTGTTTTCATCCACGGTTTCCAGGGAATGGTTCAGCTTCCATGCCTGGTTGGATTTCACCATCGTTCATAATTCTTGGGAAGATATACAGTGTCTATTTTTGCAAACCCTCTTCATCCTGCTAGAAAGTCATTTATCTTCTAAGCACTGTGACATAAGACTGAAATGAAAATTTTTGTATGATGAACATCCAGGCTCCTACAATTATCTCAGTTTTGCTTTTTCTGTTAACATAGCTTTGTATCAGCAACATGGACCTTTAATGCCTGTGCAATAAAATAGGTTTTGCTTTTATTTATCTATTTAGTTGTACTGAGGTTTTCTCTTCTTGTGCCGACGAAGTTAGTTTGGATCATGTTTTTGGTAGTCTGTGTTCTTACTTGTGATTGCTTTGACTCCAGCTCCAAATTTTAACTGTCATTGTAGCATATCATTGCTGAGTGAGAGACTGAGATAGGAGCATGGACTGTTGGAAGGGCTCTATAACTGACCATGGGGTTGGCTCATGCTGGGGGCCAGCTGAGCTAGAGGTTAGCCTCACACGGTTATCAGAGAGCATGGGAGACCAGTGGTGCATAAATCCTAGAATGCAGAGGGGCATTTGGTCCATTTTATCTTTATTTTATTTTTATTATATTCTAAGGTGATCAATCCTAGAGTAGAAAAAAAAAAGCTTTCTGAAAGGCATTTAGGAGTTGCTAAAGAGTACGGATTCAGCTTATCACGTTGGGGCCACCAATCATGGGTTGGCTTTCAGCTTTGTCCAGCAAAGCCTAGGGTGGCAGAAAGGATTACTCAGGACTCCACAAGTGGAGAGAGGTGAGAGGGAGGCCAGGGGAAGCCTCCCTGAGCTGCTCTCAAGCTCCTGTATTTATTAGCCATACATTCTAGGGAAAACATTGCGCAATATGTCAGTGGTGCTCCAGGGAGAAGGTATAGCAAGCCAACGAGGTGTTCCCAAGACTACAAAAGAGCAGATGCCCAAAACAGGGTGGAGGACAAGATAAGATATTCCACAGATAAGGTGGTCTAAGGACTTCATGAGCACGGGCAGGACCCAATCCCTAAATATGCATTAACTAGCTACTGATGGGCTGTTTTCAGCAGGGCCAGAAATCAGCGTAATGCATTCCCTACAATATCCTTAACCAGGACATAGCTATTTGATTTCCCACAAAACAGTTTTTTAAAAATCTTGGTGCACCTGGGTGGCTCAGTCGGTTAAGTGTCTGACTGTTGGTTTTAGCTCAGGTTGTGATGTCACAGTTTGTGAGTTCGAGCCCCACATTGCCCTCTGCGCTGACAGTGCAGACCCTGCTTGGGATTCTCTGTCTCCCTGTCTCTGCCCCTCCCGCACTTGCGTGCGCGCAGACACTTTCTCTCTCTCTCTCTTTCTCTCAAAATTAATAAATAAACATTTTTTTAAAAAAATCTTGACATGTGTAACGTGAAATCACTGTATTCCAGGCTGAGCTGCCCGGTTAGGAAGTCAGTGACATGTCAACATGACAATGGTCCTGATTTGGGGGCAGGAAATCATAACCAGATTTGTTAAGATCTAAATCTCATGCATCATGTGGTTTGTTTGTTTTCCCCTCATTTACTATTTTCTGTGAGGAAAGAGAAAAAAAAAGAAAAATGGAAACACAGTGATTATAAGAGACACATGCTTAAAACACTTCCTAGAAATGAGCAAACCTTGCATTCTCTGCTAGGAAAAAATGTCCAACCACGTTAGAAGGAACTGAACAGTATCTGGTAAAATCATAAACAACGTTAGTGCAAACAACGAAGGAGAGACAGCAGCTGACAACTGAAAGCCAGGAGATCGGGGAGGGATGAGACACACGTCTCTATGAGTGAGAAGTGATTAAGCAAGGTTGTGGGCTAAGCACTGTGGTGAAGGGGGGGTGGGGGGGAAAGGAGAATGTTCAGGATGCATCCCCGACAATGCTTTCCCAGGCTGATCAATTTTAGGAAGGAACTCCTATGGAAGAGTCAAGGTTCAGAATGCTGATTCCATACATCAGCCTGTGCCCACGCCAGCATTACAGTCTTGATGTAAACTCAGGACACATACCCAGGGTATGAACCCCCACTCGAGAAGCATTGTGTTATGTGTTTGGTAAAAGCCCAGGCAGTTATCTAAATGGTTTTTGATCTAGTTTCTGTTGCTTTCAAGATCTGAGATGTTGAGTGCTATACTTTATCCCTCTGACATCAAAGACAGGGAGAAGAGAGTGATGCCCACCCATAGGGTCGTTGGAGAGTTTAAATGAAATAATCCACATAATTCACTCAATACAGTGCTGGGCAGGGCAGCTCGGTGCTCAGCCAATGATTGCTAGCACAAACAACAAACAAAACTATATGTATAGAAAGACACACACACACACACACACACACACACACACGTGTATGCATGTGGTGTGTGCGTGTGTATTCTTAGCCTCAATATCCTCAAAAGCACAGGTTATCAGGGGCAGACCTGATGTGCCCGCACTGTGACTTTCACTCATGTTTTCCAACCAAACATTCCCAGCAGATAGACTGTAGGTTTGCAGAGCTGCATGGATATTCTTGTGATCTGTGTGTATTTGTACAGCAAATCCTAGCAGTGACCTGTAACCCTGTGAATGTTTATGCAGAACCAGCATCAGTTCCACCTCCAGGCCATCGCGAGGAAACAGCACAGATGCGCCCCATCTTTTATACAGACACAAGCACGTTCTTTGCAAATTCTTTGCACAACGTGCGTTGCCAGCAACATTTTACCGGAAACGGTTCTCATTCCACATCGTTCAGAGAGCCAGCGATGACAATAAAAACACACACTCTAGGGGAAAAAAAAATGCATTATATGCTCAGTCCCACTGTGTCAACATTACCACGTTACCCCCTGCCTCATCTTCAGTGTGATGAAAAGCTCTCCACAGTGTCTGAGGAAGGTAGACTATGGATAGTAGAACACAGTGCCAGGAGACAAAGTCATTCTTGTTTTCTTTGTGCCTGCTGTTTCCAAGTGGTGCGTCTGGCCTGAAGCACCCTGACATTTCCCTGTCAAATCGTCAGGACTCAGGTCACTGCTGGAGTGTCGTTCCCATCCCTTGCCCAAAGGCACCCTGAGAAGAATGCAGTCACTGCCATCATCAAGCTGAGGCCGATCTTGGAGAACCCCTGTTCCCCCAAGTTGCCCGAGCAGTAGATAAAATCATAGCTTTTAGAGGAGGACGGGACCTCCAGAATGCCTGCCTCCAGGCAGGTAAGATGCTCTCAAAGCCTAATCTACTGAGGTTCCAAGGAGACATGATGGCTAAGGGTGATGTGCTCCCCTGGGTGGAATCCTGAATCATAAAAAGGAAAGGAGTAGGGGGAGACTCAGTGGATCAGTTGGTTGAGCATCTGACTCTTGATTTCAGCTCAGGTCATGATTCCAGGGTTGTAGGAGCGAGCCCTGCATCGGGCTCAGGGCTGAGCATGGGGTCTGCTTGAGATTCTCTCTCTCTCTCTTTCTCTCTGTCTCTCTGTCTCTCTCTCTCTCTCTCCCCCCCCCCATTCGTGCTCTCTAACTCTCTCAAAAAAATTAATTAAAAAAATTAAAAACTAATAAAATAGAAAAAGGAAAGGGGTAAAAAGTAGGGAAAGCCAAAAAAATACGGACATCAGTTCATGGGTGTGCCAATATTGTTCATCAGTTGTGACAAAGTACCACATTAATGTGGCAGGTTAATAACAGGGGAACTTGTGTGTGAGGTGTATGAGAACTCCCTGTACCATCCGCACATTTTTTTTTCTGTGAATCTAAAACTCTACCAAGATAAAAAAAAAAAGTTTATTAAAAACAAACAAACACAAAAACACAACGCAGTGACTGAAACCCATTACTCGGTTCAGTATCAGAAAGAAGAACTACAAAACTGATCTTGTATCCTAATTGGTTAAGATTACGCTTAAAGCATCAGATGTGCCAATTCCTTGTGTCCTAGTCTGTGACCTTGTCCCCGCTGAAATCATGTCTGGCCAGGAGGTAAACGGGATCCGCTCCAGGCTGACCACATCCAGGACCAGCGTCTGCGGGGAGCATCTTCCTGAAGATTCTCGCATGCTTACCCACATCAGATCCACTGCTCCCGTGTCACCTTGCCAGGATGCCTCAGTTAGGTCTCCCAGAGTTTGGGCTCATCATGAGAGTGGGAAAACGTCACGGGACAGTCATTTGAATAGGCTTCTGCCTCTGGTGCAGGGTTACCTACAAGACGTGGGCCATCCCCCTTCCTTCATACCACTTTGCAGGGCCTTGCAGCTCCCCCATCACCAGGAATCCACCAAATACTACACTGTCCTAACAGTTTTCTCAACGTGACAGTAGAAACTTAGCGATCTTGGGGCATCTGAGTGACTCAGTCAGTTAAGCCTCAGACTTCGGCTCAGGTCATGATGTCACGGTTCATGAGTTTGAGCCTTGACTTTGGCTCTGTGCTGACAGGTCAGAGCTTGGAGCCTGCTTGGGTTTCTGTGTCTCCTTCTCTCTCTTCCCCTCCTCCACTCACACTCTGTCTCTGTCTCTCTCAAAAATTAATCCACATTAAAAAAAAAGATAAAAAGAAACTTCTAGTCCAGCCCTCCCACCCAACTGCAGAGGAAACAGTCCAAGAGTGAGAAACGTCTAGAGAACTCCAGTGTTGGAAAAGTGACACCCAGAAGCTCATGTTTTAAATCAGAAATATAACATTGACACTGACAGAAAGGGACAGGATTGTTGGCTATTTTTGCATCTTTTATTGTTCCAGATGAAACCCGGATGAAACAATGAACGGTTTTTTGAGAGGCATGTAAAATCCCCTTGGAGTATCGATTAGAATTTCCTCGAGCTCACAATGATTTCTGAGGAAGTGATATCTCAACTTTCTGTTAATGTTATGTTTTTCAATTTAATTCAGCTGCCGGAAGTTATACACTTCTGAAATGAAGCCAGATACTTCTATGTAACCCACAAGTGATATAGGAAATTATCACTGAAATTAGACAAGGTTCTGAAGTAAGTGATAATGAATACTTGACATATCAAAACAGGTGGATGTGGCTAACGCAGAGCTCAAAGAGAAATTTATAGCCATAAATGCCATTTCAGCAGTGTCGTTTTCCTGAAATCTTTTACAGCATTATTGCTAATATTTGATTTATCAATGTCTCTGTGTATCAGTCTGTTTTCCCCTCTCACATTCATTTGTCAAGTTAAATTCCCAAGGAGAATGTGAATAATTTAATGACCAGAAGCCTAAGCGTTGGTTGAACAACGAGATACAGGTTAAAATAATATAAGTACTATTTTTCTTAGAGAGTGCTATTTGATAGTTTTTATAAGCACACATAAATAATTAAGAAATAAGATTACCCTTGTCTAAAAATAAAGAGCACATTCAAGATAACTTGAAATAATAGAACAAGGCAATTTATTATTTCAGTCTATGAGAGTCTTATGAGACCTTGGCATGTTTCTTTAAATTTAATACATTTGGATTCCGTAGTTGCCCCAGGGATGCCAATTAAATTCTCCTAGGTAGCGTGTCTGTCATTTGGATATTGCCTTCAACAGCTTATGTTGATAATGTTAGCACTTATAAGTATTTGCTTGGAAAGCAATAGCAATATTCAGGTCACATACAATATTTTCTATAAATATACAATTCTAAGACATTAAACATTACTTAGGTTGTTAATATTTATTTTAGGAAATTGGAAAATACACACAAATAAAGAAAAAGCCATCTATAATTCTATCACACAAAAGTAATCACCTTCAATAATTTGCTAGGCGTCCCCCAGATTTTATACATATTTGTATTAATTCTTACCAAAGGAACAGATGAACTATGTAGTCTAAAATGCTTTAAAATGGCACCTCGGTTAGAATGTGATTTAAAGAAACACGTACAAGTGGTCACTGGGTTGATCAACACTAAACCCAACTGTTACCAACTCAAGTTTCATTCATGCTTTTCTACTTTTAGCAAAAGTTTACGTATTAGACTTCTTGGCTGCAAACAGTTAAGCATCAAGGTAATATATTAGAAAGCTACTAGGAACCACTGAGATGGAGAACCAGCCTTGAAAAATGATCTGGAACATGAAGAAGCGAGTTAGCTGGAACGACTACAAAGCCATACCTTGAGAGCAAACTGGTGTGGGTGCCACAGCCATCACTATTGGGCTGGGACATCATCATGGCCACCATTACATCTGTGCCTCTGGCACCACTGACTGCTTCTGCTGTCACTGGACATCAGGTCTCCAGATTGGACCATTAAAAGATTCCAGCAGATTCTAAGGAGATACAGCAGAATTAGTTCAAGATGTGAAGAATCTACTAGAATGGTCTCAATGTGTCTTTAGAGCTGGACAGAAAATCACTCCATATGTAAGAGCCAAAGAAGTGTAACACCATTTAACAAAATTAGCTATAGCCTTAGTAGAGCTTTCAGACTTTCCGTGATAGATGGGAGAATGAGGTAATTCAGTTTTAGTTGTGGGGACATAAATTTCATGGACTAGGGGAGCAGTCCTCTTGGAGATTTGGACATAGTCACCATGAAAAGGGACCCAGAAAGTATTATGGGAAAAAATTTCCTATGCATATAAAGCCCACACCTCAAACTCAGCTGACACCTTTGGTTAATAAATAAATAAACCTATGTCAGGATTAGTGCCTTTCTAGTATAGAAGTATCTTTTAACCCAGGGAAGATCTAATCTACTATGAGAACATTTAGGGGAATCAAACTGATAGTATTGAGAAGTGTTAAGAAGGAGTCTGTGAAACTTAGCATGTTCAATATTTGTATCACAGATGAAATACTCAGGTCTAGTAATTCAAATTGTTTTAAATGTTTATTCATTTTTGAGAAACAGAGAGACAGAGCATGAGTGGGGAAGGGGCAGAGAGAGAGGGAGACACAAAATCTGAGGCAGGCTCCAGGTTCTGAGCCATCAGCACAGAGCCCAATGTGGGGCTCGAACTCACGAACTGCGAGATCATGACCTGAGCCGAAGTTGGACGCCGAACCGACTGAGCCACCCAGGCACCCCATCAGGTAGAGTAATTCAAACTAAAACACGTTTCATTGGATAATTTATAGGTTGAGATTTTAAGTAGAAATTTATTATAATATTGGAACATGCATGTTAATTTAAGAGTCACCATCTTGAGAAAAAGAATTGTTCCAATCTTGAGCTGTGGCAGAACTCTGTGGTGTACTGTGATCAGGGGCTCTTTCTGGGAGGTAATTATTAACATACACGATAAAATGCTTGAACGATTTTCTGATAGACATTAATTAGCTTTAGAATCTCTTCTAAGAACACCCTAAGAACTTCCTATCCTGAGAAATGCCTCAGGACCTGTAATCACTGTTTATCCAGCCTACAGTCTTCTTAAGAATTTCAAAAAATCCAATCTAAAATGATTCTCTGACTACTTTCCTACTATTCTTCATTTCCTACTATAAAATGCCTCTACTAAGGTCAACTCTTTGAATTTCTTAGAAGGCTTATTCCCTTGAAGCCGAACTTTGACCCAAGTGGTGAATCAATTTGTCTGAGAAGTTACTTTAATAGTATTTATGTTCAACTCATTAGATTGTAAAATTTACCAGAGTATTTGAGATTTTTTTTCCAGTCAGCAAATAGTACTTAAAAAGAAAATCAGCAATACTAAATTTACAAAGTCAGTTAAAATGGTTTCAAGGAACGCGATAAATCAGACTTGTTAATATGGCCACACGTTACCACAGGCTCCCTTAAACATCTTATTGATTTATACATAAATTAATAAAAATCATAATCTGAAGTGAAAGTTTAAGGGTGCATTAAGGTTTGGAATTTGGATTTTTAATAATTAGATACTAATTCTCTTCAAAGAGGTTGTCTTCTGAATAATCTTTTCTGTACACAAAGGCTGCCTTCAAAAGCACTGAAAATGCTCGCATTGTGCCCACCAAAAATGGCATAATGAGGGATTCTATAAACATAGGGAAGGAGCTTGGATGCTGAGAAGCCAAAATAATGAATGTGATGAAGGTTTCATTCCCCCCCCCCCACCCCCCATTAAGGATGCTGCCGTGGTTCTTTTTAAATGCTACTGAAAGCTGGTTTGTTTCTTCACCCTTTTTTTCAACTATTACCCCGAAGGGAATCATGAAGCAAACCCTTTCTTAAAATTGGTACTTAAATCTCTCCCTTTCAAGCTAGGTCCTCTAAGGAAGAATTCACACAATCAGCTTTATATACCAGCCCTGGGGTTTGTTGTCTTATGGGGAGGGTTTTTCTCTTTTTCGTTTTGTTTTGTTTCATTTGGGTTTTTTTTTTTTTTTTGGTTTCATTTTTTATGCTTTCTCTTTCCCTCATGCACAGAGTAGAAATAAAAGTTTTATTTATTTGTGTGTTATATATTTATTTATTGAAATAAAAGTTCTAAAAATGAAGGCAGGCAATGCACAACGTCTTCAGCTTGAATGTCTTGGTGTATCCAACCGTTACCTCCCTCAAAGACCTTTTTGGGTGTTTTCCCTCCTCACCATTACGTTCCTAGAACCTACAGCACTGCAGTCACCCAAAAAAAAAAATACTTGCTGGGTGCCTGAATGATACAAAGAGTGAATTATTTAAAAGATTCCCTCAATAGTCTCCACCTTCCTACTTGCTCAATTTTATTTTCACTCTCCCCTGGCCTAGTACATCACTTCCTTGTCTGAACTTCACCTCGGAGACTGGCCATACCTAAAGTCACTGCTGAGGTAGTGACTGGCCTGTAGGATTGGATGATTGCCTTGAATCCCAAAGGCAAAGCTGACCTCAGATAGACAAGACAAAACTGGAGAGGTTTCAAGCAAGGTTGAGCTGCTGAGCCAAAGGGCCAGATCTGGCATTTAGGGGGGAATTCAGATGAGGGGTGGGGAGAGTTGGGGCTGGGAGCAAGTATCTCCAGATTTGAGCCCGCAGATTCAACAGTGCAGGGGGCCTGGGTTTCGGCTTACCTCGGGTCAGAAGAAATAGGCAGCGGAAGGGGTTAAGGCCTGGGGTTAAAGGAGCTCTTAGAATCTGGATCAGATAAATTGCATATCCACCCACATGCATCACTGGTGCATATTGACCGCTAGGTGTGAGCTATCTTTCTACTCGGGCATTAAATAAGCATGCTACCTACACAGGGCATTTTCTAGAGACAGATATGATGGATTCTGGGAAGAAGGCAGACTCTGTGGTTCATTTCTCTCCTGGATCCCACATTTCCTTGCCTTGTAATAAGAACAAAGAGAATGAGAGGTAGCGTGTTTTGACCACGATTGTAATGTGCAGGAAACCAAATGGAGGCACCACAGTGAATACAATCACAGAGGCCAAATTTCAGCCTTTTAAATGAATCACCATCTTGACTATTTGTTACTTAGCTAACATGGGATTGAAGCTACGTGCACAGCTTTTAGATTATTAATTTTTTGGAAAGCAATAAAGTAGAGCCACGTGCGATGATTGTGTTTGACGCGCACATAGTTAGTCGGGCTGGCGACACAACTTGTAGAGTCCGGTGCAAAATAAAAATGCAGGGGCCCCTTGCTCCAAAAGTAGGACCAAAGTGTCATCGTTTAGGTACTAACATATAAAGCTCTTTCCTTTCTTCTGTGATTTCTCCTTTGATTTGTGATGGTGCTTTCGTTTGCTAATTAATGCCATTCCAAGTAAGACAAATTAAAAATTTAAATTATTAGTATGAATTTTCAGCTCATCTTCACATTGTGCAAGGCCAGCTTTTGATGCATATTTTAGAGCATTTCACTGGTTGTAGAATCGTCCAAGTGCCATAATCTCTATTTGTTAGCGTGTACATGCATATGTATTGGTTTCCTACCAGAATGGTGTGGAACACTGCGGAAAACTCACTCAGCTGTCGTAGCACTTCTTGACACACACACACATTCTACCCACATTCTCTTCCTTCGGTGGACTGGACATGAGGAAATCAGGAAATGTGGGCTGCTCCGTCTACAGACTGTTAGCTAATCCAGGGAAGAAACACAAGAAAAGATGAATATGTTAATGTCCCTTGGCCATTTGCATTTCTTAGAATGCATTGCCTTCTTTTTGGATTTGAAACAAATTCTGGTTTGACCAGAAAATATGGCCCCTCCCAGCTGTCAGTGTTTCTGGTTACTCAGTCACAGATACTTTGTACTCTCCTTGAGTCAACGCTGAACTCTCACACATTCGGGGGCCACTGGATTTCTGCGCTCATGGCACCTTGCAGATGCTATACTTGAAGGGGACACCAAGGATCATAGATCTGCACATTGAGTGTATATCCCCTGACCCCATGTGTGCTCCATTGTCTCCTCAGACCTCACTTACAATACGCAAGTTCAGAGATAAAAATGATAGGGATTTCAAATCTACCACAGCAGAGCATTAAACCAAGCACGGGGGCTCTTCTGAGCACAGGTCGTATAATCACGAAGACAACTCTGTTATTGGATCTGGCAGATAAATGGAAACTTAACTGGAAGGAAAAGCAAGAGTAAAGCATCAAATCTTGGATGGGTGGGAGTCTCAAGATGTTTGCAAGATATAATGCTCATATGCATGGAGAAATGTACTGTGGTCTTCAAAAAGTAGAGGTGAGGAGGAAAACAAATTTCTTCAATGGCTACAAGCATGTCTCTTTACTTGGAATCACAGAGGAGAATCAATAATTGCTCTTCCTGATGCTATCGCCTGTTTAGATCCGATTCCCAGAAAAGCAAACTTTGGATTTCAGGGTAGCACAGGCGTAGATGCTTCTAAATAACTGGTTGTCGAATGTGCGATGAAAGACAGAGAAAAAGTAGACTCTGGTGTCAAAAGTAGAGTCTGGGCAAGAGATTGTGACTTTAAAACAGTCATTTTTTTCAGGAACTTCTCTGGAAGAATTCACTTTTCCTTAGACATGATGTGATTCGGCAATGACTGGGTTTTCAGGTTAGTCTACAAGAACTGCAGACCTGGGGTACTTAAAGTCTGTAATGTTGGTAACACGATTTACGGACCAAAACCTCACGTTTAATTTTTTTTATGAGAGATACATTTCAAAACCATCAGGAACACATTTCCACTCAACTAACTTACCCAGCAGATAAAAGGGTTTCTCTGAGTCCCACGATGGTGTGGAGCCTAGGGGGTTCCCTGATCCCAAAAATTATGTTGGCAGCTGTGGGAGGCATGTACCCAAAGGGATGGTGAAAACCCAGATGGCTCTCATGCTGACAACTGGCTACATTTCTACATTTCTAGAAGCGAGGGGTCTGTGGAAAGAAAGCAATACTTGTCTGTAAATACTCAGGAGAACATGTTTGGCATAGTTTGGAGAATAGTGGATAGACATCCCTTTACTGGATATCCTAGGTTGAGTTTCTTATCCATGTATATCTCTAAGCTGTAAAAATTTAAGTTTCTCTTGCTGTTATAGCAATATAATTTGAAAATCTGCTGCCTTGTGAGTGTTGGAGAGGCTGAAATGTGCTGGGCCTCCTGCATAACTCCTCACTGTTCATGACTTAGTGATAAACCTAGAAATATTTAAAAAACAAACCCAAACAATCTCAACCTGAGAACTATATTCTCAACATAACAAGAGTATAAAAAAGCAGAAAAGGGAAAGTGATCATAAAACATGCCAGAGGAGGGACCTATCAGCACTCAAAACACTTACGTTAATAATAATGGCTATCATTTATTTAGAGTTCACTCAATTCACCCAGGCACTGAGATTTCTGGATGTTAATTCATGTGGTCCTCACATTAATTCACCAAAGTACTTGCTCTTTACAATATTTTTACTTTTTTCTTATTGAAGTATAATTTACATGCAATGTTACATTAGTTTCAGGTGTACAATGTAGTGATTTAACAATTCTGTGCATTACTCAGTGCTCACCGTGAGGGCCCTCCTTAACTCCCTTCACCTATCTTCCCATCCCTCCACCAACTCCTCTCTGGCAACCACCAGTTTGTTCTCTGTGTTTAAGAGACTGTTTTCTGTTCGTCTCTTTGTTTCTTTGTTCATTTGTTTTGTTTCTTAAATGCCACATAAGAGTGAAATCATAAGGCATTTGTCTTTGACTTGTTTCACTTAGCATTATTCTTTCTAGGTCCATGCATGTGGTCGAAAATGGCAAGATTTCATTTTTTATGGCTGAGTAATATTCCAGTGTGTGTGTGTGTGTGTGTGTGTGTGTGTGTGTGTGTGTACGGGTGTGTGTATGTATATATTACATCTTCTTTATCCATCCATGTATGGACACATGGGTTGCTTCCATATCTTGGCCATTGTAAATCATGTTGTAATAAACATAAGGGTGTATATATATCTTTTCTAATTAATGTTTTTGTTTCCTTTGGGTAAATACCCAGTAGTGGAATTACTGCATTATATGCTAGTATACAGTGTTTCAAAAATGAATTTATAGAGTCACCAAGATATGAACTAACTAGACAAGAAGCTTCTAAGAAGTGAAGGTAAACTCCACACTCAATGTATGTGACTGACTCCAGGGTAGCCGATCTCAACATTAGGCCCCACACGGTCACTATAGATACCATTGTGGTTCTCGATCCCACACACCGTGAGATCACGACCTGAGCTGAAACCAAGAGCAGGATGCCTAACCAACCGAGCCACCCAGGAGCCCCAACATTATGTTACATTTTTATGTTCTTGTTTCTGATATAGTTTCTATCCAGCAGATGTTCAGAATTTAGATACTTTGCTGAATATTTAATATGGAAGTTATTATTTTAATTCCCAGTGTAAATAGTGCTAAGGTGTGTTAGGCAAGGATGTATGTTCATTTAAAAGTGAAATTTACTGACACGTCATTAATAACTATAAAACACTTCATGTCCACAAGATACAATTACAGATGTTTGAGCCCCAGTAAACATTTGGCTTGACAGGAAATGAGAGATTATGTCTTAAAATTCTATTTATCTCAAGTTAACACAATTTAAGCCTTCTCTCCCACTTTAAAACCTTTTTATAGACAAAGAAAAAACAAATAACATTATTATTTTTAGTTATTTCGAATCTTATATCATCCAAACGGCAAGGGAAGTGAATTTATCAAACACCATTTACAGTTATATTTCCTCTTAGATTTCTAAATATCTTGCAAATGCCATGCCTTAAAAAAATGCATACTCTGCACCAAGCAAAGAAGTTGACGGGTATCATATGTCTCAAGGTTCTTTATGAATTCAATAATTTTATTATTGGTTGCTAATTATAATACATGATAACTGCTAGAAAGAAACGTGATGAAACCTACATTAAACGACTTTATCACAACTTGTGGCAAACTAGAAGGAGAAAAAATTAAAATATCAAGGTTTTTTTCAGCAAGAATTGGAAATGAAGAAAGGAGCAACTCATGCTGCAAAGCACAGAAAAGTCACTACTTCAAAGAATTAAGATTTAAAACCAAAGATACAAGAATTTGCAATGGAATGGGGATGAGTTTCTGTTGGTTGTAATGGACAGTTTGGGCAGACGCATTGATTTTTAGAGCAGCTTGATCCAAAGTAAATATAGCCATGCAGTTGTTTTCCTGTGGAAACATGGACTTCTCAAAATAAAAGACATTCTTTATAATTATGGTATTAAACCTTAATGGAGAATAAGGATACCGAGCTGGTGTTTTTAGAACATCACTGACTATCTCTCTTGTCTATGCCAAGGATATTGATTCTTTCCTCAATTTAATCAAAGAGCCAGCGGCAGGGAAAGGCCTGAGATTCTGAACATCATAGAAGAGATATTGACTGTCTTCTCTGGAAATATTGAGGATGTGTTCTTTCTTGATAGTAACAGATACAATATTCTAGAGTAAAGATAAGTTTCAAAGTATAAAAAGATTATTTAAAATATGCTTTGATATTTAAAATAAGTTATGTGTCACAAGGGCTTTTATGTTTAAATTTCCACTAGATGTAAGGGATATACATGCCTATAAATCAACACCATGTTTCAATATACAAAAATTCATTTTCATCAGAGAAAAAATTATTAATGTTTTATGGATCTCGAATGCCTTATATGTATCCCTTTTCTCCTTTGTTGTGTTCTTTTATGGTTCATATTTATGTTCACAACAGTAACATTTAATTTGTTGCTCTTTATGGAATCTCATTTTTGAATACGTTAAAAAAACAACTTTATTTGAAAAAAAAACTACTGCAGGTCTTTTCTTTACATTTTGTATCTTACTGTGTTTTTGTTTTGTTTTATTTTGTTTTGCCACCATACTTCCCCATCTCTTCTACCTTTCTCCATTAGAACAAAATGGCCTGAAAGCTTTCAGTGAGAAACCAATCGTCCCCTGACCTCCCTCAGTCGTATGGAAAAAATATTTCCTCTCCCAAAAGTCTATAACGGTAAAAGCACATCCCTGTACTTTGAAAGAAATTAGCTTCCAGTTCTAGAAATTTTATTTCAGTTTAGCAGTTAGTTTGAAGTCCTATAGAATGAGGAAGGTTATCTTAAAATCTTAATCTAAAAGGCGACTGAAATAAAGCAAGCTGGGTCTTTAGAAGAAATAACCCATTCAAAATCAAGAATGTGATTTGAGAATAAAAATTTACTACAGCATCCTACGGAGGTACACGGAATTTCAACCAATTCAGAATGCTTTCAAAGCGCATTTAAAAATGCACGTATTCAATCAAAATAAAACCTGGCAGGAGGTAAATAAAGACATGTTTGCAAGTTCTAGTAGTATAAGAAAAAGGTCGTGTTGGGGAGGGGGCGTTCTCAAATGCTATAATCAACACAGCGAGAATTCTACACCTCCAATCCACAATTTTGATATTGTGATAAAATAAGAAATAAACATTTTGGTCTTGGTCCTTGGCTCCTGACCAGACCTTCTCCAGCCTTTGATGTCTCAAATGCACTGGTGTTAGGAGCATCTTTTGTTTTAATATTTGGTCTTTGACCCCGGTTCCTGAAACAGACCTCCTAAAACACTTGGAATTTCCTGCACAAAAGGAACATCTCCTGGTGGACTCCTGAATAACTTCAGAATTGGGACTGGTCACCAGAAAGACCAGGGCATGATTGGAAGCATGGGACTTTCAGCCCCATCTGTCATCTTCCAGGAAGGGGAGAGGGGCTGTAGATTGAGTTAATAATTGACTGTGCCTATGTGATCCCGCCTCCATCCAAATCCCTTCACTACAGGGTTTGGAGAATTTCTGGGTTGGTGAACATCTCCATGTGCCAGGAGGGTGGCGGACTCAGCTCCACAGGAAGAGAGAAGAACCTATGCTTGAGACGCTTCAAGAACTCACCCTGTGTACCACGTCCTCTGTTATATAGTAAACCAATATGTGTTTCCCTGGGTTCTGTGAACTGTTCTAGTAAACATTCTAGCCATTCAATTAATCCAAGACGTCTATGTTCAGACAGTGGAATATTAATCAGCACTGAAATGAGCCATCAAACCATGAAAACATATGTAAGGACCCTAAACACATTTTACTAAGTGAAAGAAGCCAATCTGAAAATGCTACATACTGTACGATTTCAACCGCATGATGCTGTGGAAAAGGCAAAACTATGGAAGCAGTAAAAATATCAGGGGTTGCCAAGGGTTGGTGGAGAGGAGATGGATGAGTGGAACCCAGAGGATTTTTAGGGCAGTGGAAATACTCTGTATGATACTATAATGGTGGATACGTGTCATGTATTTTGTCCAAACCCGTAGAATGTACATCACCAAGAGCGAACAATAGCGTAAACTCTGGGTGATTATCGTGTGTCAATATAGGCTCATCAGTTGTAACAAATGTCCCACTCTGGTGGGGGATATTGAAAATGGTGAAGGCTCCGTAGGTATGGGTGCACGGGGTAAATGGGAAATCTGTATCTTTTACCCAATGTTGCTGTGAACTCAAAACTGTTCTAAAAGACAGTCTTTAAAATAAAGGACCATTTTGTATTGTACTTACCACAAACTACCATACACAGCTGAACTGACTCGAAACATAACAAAGAGTATTGTGGTAAGTTATCATTAACCTAGGCATTCCCTCCTTGTTAACCTTCAATTGTTATCTACAAGTGTTATTTATATCATGATGCTTTATCAACAACATTTATTACCTGCATTTAATCACGGATTTTATGGCAGACAGTGTTGCTGCCCATGTGGTTCCTGTGGCCCCCCTCTCCTCTGCAAGAGAGCTCTGATCTTATTTGGACTATTAACCGCCCCAGCCCCAATCCTGCTTACTTTGTCAAATGTTTCATTTCCATCCTCTTTTGCAACAAGGGATAATCACATGATCCAGTTCTGGACAATAAGCCTGAAGCAGAAGATTGCTTGGCAGAGGAGGGGGACACGGAATGTTCCAGGAAAGCTTACTTTTCACGGAGACACAGGTTTATCCATCTTCTCGTGGAAGACCAAAATACATCCATAAAATGCTCTTTCCAAACAATGTTGAATGTGAATCTGTGAATCGGATCAAGCCTCTAGATCTAATTATCAATTTATAGCAAACACAGAACAAAGAACATATTAAGTGTTTAGATTTAGCTGATACTTTCCTTTGTCCCGTCTTTACCCGAGTTGGAAATGGATGTAGTCCCAGCACTACAGCAGCCTTTCTGCTACCATGAGGCTTAAAAGCACAAAGATGAGACTGGCAAAGCAGAAAGATGGTAAAAGGCCTGGGTCTTTGACGACACTAATGACCTCCAAAATAAATTTGTATTTCTTTAAACAACTGTTGGTAGAGTTCTGTTGTTGTTGAAGTTATACGTAACTGATACAATGTCTACGTCATAAGTCTGACTTTCTCAAAAAAAATAGTGTTAACAAAAATTAAAAGCCATGGCATAGACTCATCCAGAAGTACAATATTACTGCTCCCTTTGTACAACATGGCTTCCTAGTGTATCTACTAAGATCTTGGGATTTATAATCTACTTAAAATACAAAATTAATGTTTTGAATTAAATTCAGTTAGATCAGGGTTCCAGTTCTAATCATGTCCGAGTAGCTTGACTCGGGCTAATCTTCCCAAGGATATCAATATAGAAAGTGGACATAACAGAAAAACACCTGTTGAAGACACTGGTTAACATTGATAGCGGGTAGTAACTGGAGGGACTGCAATTTTTAAAAGCAGGGAAACACAAGATATAAGTTCCACATGTATCCCTATTTTCCAGCTCAGTGTAGCAGAATGGAATGGAACCCAACCTGCAAATAACAGTCTGACTAATCAGAGGAGACACAAATTAGAGGTGCAGCCATCAGAGTGGCGGGATATGGAGGGACAATGAAAAGGAGGGAAAGGAACGGGTGGGACCCAAATATACCTGTAAAGAAATTCCCTGCAAGCAAAGGGCAGACTCCTGGGAGGTACATCTAGAGGAATTACGATTCCAAGAACCCCCCTGGGAAAACAGTTTGGAAGGCAGAAGAATTGAGCAGAGATTTCAACAGCTGTCTGATGCTAAGGGTGAGAAACTGAGTCCATCCGACTTTGTGCATGTCTTAGTCTGCTCTGGCCGCCAGAGCAAAACACCGCCACTGGGGTGGCTTGAACCACATTTTTTCCCCCACAGTTCCAGAGGTTGGAAGTCTGTGGACAGGGTGCCGGCACGGTCAGTTCACGGTGAGGCCCCTTGTCCCGGCTTGCAGACAGCTACCTTCTCCCTGTGTTCTCATGTGGCAGACAGCGAGGGACCGAGCCCTATGGTGTCTCTTCTCAGAAGGTCACCAAACTCACCACGAGGGCCCCACCCTCATGCCCTCTCCTAACTGCCTCGCAAAAATTTTATATCTCCCAGCATTATCACACTGGGGCTTAGGGCTTCACCATATGACTTGGGGGGGGCACAGTTTAGTCCCTAGCAATGGGGATTAGTTTCCTATTGCTGTTGTAACAACTTCCTACAGCTCTAGAGGCTTAAAGCAATACAGATTTATTATCTTACAGTTTTGGAGGTCAGAAGTCTAAAACGGATCTCGCTGGGCTAAAAACAAGCAGTCTGCGGGCAGTGTTTCTTCCCAGAGGTTCTGGGGAAGAATCCATCCTTTGGCCTTTTCCACTTCCAGAGGCTTCCGGCACTCCTGGGCTGATTTACTTCCATCATCAAAGCATCAATGACTGTTGAAGACTTTCTCATGCTTCTATCTCCCTCTTCTGTCTCTCTTCTCCCTGATAAGACTTCTGATTTCCTTGGGCCCACCCAGAGAATTCAAGATATTCACTCCACATCAGGGTCAGCTGATTGGCAAACTTAATTCCATCTGCACACTTAATTCTCTGTTGCAATGGAACCTAATGTGTTCACAGTTCCTGGCGATTAGAACATGGATTTATTTGGAGGTGCATCATTTTGCCTACCACAATGGGTTTGATAAACAACTCAAGTTTTCTCTTGAAACCCCAGAAGGGCCATGGCCTAGGAAAAGGTCAAAACTGAAATAGTCCATGCCTTCTAAAACCTAAAGCCAACCTTCACCAGGATCAAGTCAAACCACTAGACTTCTCTCTACCCTTCAGCAAAAAACTATGTGTTTTTTGAAGGATCTGTCTAATATAGTTTTTACACATTATGCCTGGCATCTAATAAAAAACTATAAAACATGAGGGGCCCCTGGGTGGCTCACTTGGTTAAACGTCCGACTTCGGCTCAGGTCATGATCTCATGGCTTGTGGGTTCAGGCCCCACGTCAGGCTCTGTGCTGACAGCTCGGAGCCTGGAGCCTGCTTAGGATTCTGTGTCTCCCTCTCTCTCTGCCCCTCCCCAGCTTGCACTCTGTCTCTCCCTCCCTCAAAAATAAATAAACATTAAAAAAAGAGTTCTATTATAAGAGGATGAATAGAGGCAATATTTGAATTCAGAAAAACACCAATTTAAACTCATAGAAAGTAGAAGGCCGTGACAAGTGTAAGAGAAAAAAAATCTAAGAAATAGAAAGCAAGCACACAATAGCAAAAAAAATAAAAGTTTTTTGAAAGATTAATAAACTTGTTAAATCTCTAGCAATGCTGACCGAAAAGAAAAAAAAGAGAGAGAAAATACAAGTTCTTCACTTCACATACATTTGCAAAACTAATTACGGGGTTTTATTTTATTGCTGGACTATTGTAAAATAAACCATCGCAAATTTCAGTGGCATTTAATCATAAACATTTATTGTCTCTCCTATGTCTGTGGAACTGCTGGGTTTTAAGCTGCCCAGGCTGTGCCCGGCAAATGGCCACTATGGAACAAACACAGGAATTCCCGGAGTTTGCACCGATGGGTTAACAAGGCAGAAAGTAATAGAAAGCCACAGGATGTACACATCCAAGATTAGGTAAGCAAGATTAGGTAAACAGGGCAAAGGCCCCCAGTATAGGACAAAGGTATAGGAATAGGAAATCTCAGGGTGAAAACATCCAAGATGAGGTCAACAAGATTAGAGATTCAGGGCAGAAGTGCCCCCAATTTAGTACAATAGCAGAAATCTGCTTTCACAGGAAGGAAGGACCAAAATAGGTAAACTGGTAAACAGGGCTACAGACCTCAGCAGGGCAAAGTTGCCTGGAGTGGAGCTAATTAGCAAAAGCAAGGTGCCTTGTTGACCCTGAGGTGGCAGGCTCTGTCTTCCTTATCCCCAAGGGAAGTTTAGGTAAACAGAGCTGGCACCTCATGCCTGCCCAAAACAACGGTTCACCCAGCACCAGGATTTTGTTGTGTATTGACCAAAACCGCTAACACCGCATATCTTCAGCACCCCCTTTCCCTCACACCCGTGAGTTAATGTTCACAGTTTCATTGTCTCTTTGCGCACGTCCATCGCCCTTGTAAGCCTTCTGATCTTAATAAAAACGGAGCAAGGACCTACTTGGGGCACTTGTCTCCTCCTGGACGTTAGCCTCTCTTGCATTTTAATCCTGCGTCCGCTGTCTTGCTGAACAAGAGAGAACTCCAGACCCAAAGTCTCCAACAGGCCACAGGTGTATGTAGAGAGAGGTGGAGACACGATTGGGAGCCATAATTCAATCTATTACAATTATCTAGAACTTTACAGCAATAAACGTTCTGATGGAGAAGAAATGGACAAATCACTTGAAAAATAAACTGAAATTGAGAGAAACAATAAATATGAATGTTCCTACACTATTAAAGACATTGAATGTGCAATTAACAAGTTTTTCACTAAGGCAGTTGCTGGCGTGAATAGCTTCACTGGTGAATTTCTCCAAACGTTTAAGGAAAAAATAACACAAATGTTATATAATCACTTCCAGAAAATAGGGTAAGCTATAAGACTGCCCAGTTCAGTTTTGAGGTTTGCATGACTTTGATAGTGAAACTGACGAGGGCATTGTAAGAAAAATGGCAGGCTAGGGGCGCCTGGGTGGCGCAGTCCCTTAAGCGTCCGACTTCCGCCAGGTCACGATCTCGCGGTCCGGGAGTTCGAGCCCCGCGTCGGGCTCTGGGCTGATGGCTCGGAGCCTGGAGCCTGGAGCCTGGAGCCTGTTTACGATTCTGTGTCTCCCTCTCTCTCTGCCCCTCCCCCGTTCATGCTCTGTCTCTCTCTGTCCCAAAAATAAAAAATAAACGTTGAAAAAAAAAAAAAAGAAAAATGGCAGGCTAGCATTCCTCATAAACACAGGCAAAAATCCTGAACAAAATTACAATAAATCCAATACTATATACAAAGGATAATATATTATGATCAGTTTGGTTCATAATCAGAATCCTTGCAAAGGTTGATGACTTTTTGTTGGTTTGGCTTTTAGTTTTCATAAAAGGAATTTTATTAAAGTGGCCCTTTCGTCCTGAGTCCTTTGAAATGCCGCTGCATTTTGCTGTTCAAGTACTGTCAGCCAGAGCTGAGAGTTCTCTGCACCCAGTGTGAATTTTTTTGATTAGTTTGTAACTGAGAAACTTTGAGGATTTTTTTACCAAAAACATTAAGCTCCGTCATTATGGAAGTCCTCTGTATATTTTCACATTCCGGCAAATAGCCTGGTGACCTCACAGAAGAAGGAAATGAATTAAAATCATAAGATATAATAAATATTTCAAACGAGTTCACATCTCTGTGCTCAGCCTGTGGCAGTGTGGGAAGCCTGGCACATCACGCCAGAAAAGGCTCTGTGATTTCAGCAGCCCTCTGGCCACCAGGCAGGAACTCTGTTGGAATGAGAGACTTTGTGGAGTTCGGAACAAGAGCCTTTGCAAATGGATAACTGGAGAGCACGCAAAGAATGTAGTCCTTTAGCGCAATTACCTAAATGGAAATTACTCACCTAGGCCCTCCTCCCTACTGGAAACTCTTGGTCCATGTGTGAAGAAATTAGCAGCTTAAAAAGAATCTCCAGGCCGAGCACGTTTTATTCTGAAAGTTTTATAGTCATGAAAACACGCAAGTTTTATAGTCAGGAGAAGGTGGAGTGGTGCTTTTACAATCAAAATGAATTTGACTTTGCTTCTTTTTTTTTCCTTTTAAAAACATTTTAACTGTCAGTTTTAATAGCTTTTAGAAAATACCAGTTGGATTAGAGAGAGTCTGATTCAATCCAAGTTGTGTTCCCAGTTAGGTAGAACCATTTAAAAAACAAAACAAAAAAAAATAAATAAATAAAGTATTTGTACTCATCTAAAAGAAAAGCAGAAATAATAATAAACGAAAAAGTAGTGTACATATTTCAAAAGCAATTTCTTCAAAATAAATGAGTCACTATTTGCCACTGGAGTCGGTTTCTCTCATATAAGGAATGTGAAACTGTGTGAAGGTTCTCAGAAGGAATAGTGCTATACTCTAACCATTACACAGTTTATATTTTGACATTGGAGAGAAAATGTATCCTGGGAATCTTAGTCAAGATCCTTATGTGCAAGTAACAGAAACCAGCCAGCTAGCTAAATGTGAAATGGGAACTCATTAAAAGGATACAGGGTTATCTCTTGGAACTCAGGAATGCCGACTGGCTGCTTGGGAACTAGGGCTAGGAACTCTCTATAAAACTGTCATTGCTACACCTCTGGCTCTTATCTCTCTGCCTCTTGGACCCAGCCAACAGGCATTCTGCCCTCCTGATATATGGCAGACAGTGCATGGCTCTCCAGTAGCTTCTGAGGCGCATTTATTCCCTTTGAAGAATCCATATCAGACCCACTCAACTGAATCTCATGTCTAAGTGCAAATACCCACCAGATTGATGTAGTTTCCATCCGAAGTCCAATTGGCTGTCAGGATATCAATCCTGTGGCAAGAATGCACTTCTTAAAGAAGTAGTCTTAGAGAGTGCAGAAATTCAAAATGAGTTTTAACTCATGGCATCTCAAGATGATACCGAAATCCAAGAACAGTCCAATGGCACAGTGGGTATTGCTGGTAGTAATATTGGGGGACACAGTCAGTATGGCTCAGGATAGGAGTGAGTAGCTGTGTGTCAACCTTGTTAACTCTTCCAATTTACCTTAGAGAAGATGTCTCTCTACACCTCTAGTTTTGCAGATCAGCCTAAGTGTGTTGAAGAATAAAGGGCGGTTGGGGTGGAAGAAATGGGGAGATGTTGGTCAAAGGGTACATATTTCAGTTATGCAGGATGAATAAGTTCTGGGGTTCCAATATACAGCGTGGTGATTATTGTTACTAATGCTGTATTTTATACTTTAAATTTGCTAGGGAAGTAGATCTTAAGTGTTTTCACAAGACACAAAAAAGAAAAAGGCGAATGATGTGAGGCAATGAATGTGTCAGCTTGACTGTGGTAATCATTTCACGGTGTATATCTGTATCAGATAATAACACTGTACATCTTAGATATTTTTACTGGTCAATCATACCTCGATAGAGCTGAAACTAAAAGAAAAGACACTTGCCCCGTCGTCATGGGAAAATTGAAATCACTTCTCTTGCTGTGTAAGACAAGCTCTCGTGTAGCTGGGGTCTGGTAAGCCTTTCATAAAAATCTTTTCTAGGTTTGCAAGCGTTATTGAGATATAGGGGTTCGTTGGATCCACACACCCATCTCAGAATAGTAGTGACCTTTCTGCTCGCTTCATAGGATAGGAAACTGAGTCAGAATCAATGTGCTGAGGTAGAAAAAAACCCTGATGGTAGATTCATGAAAGTTTCTGTAACTTCTGGGAACTCTCATGGATTCTGAACTGGCATTCCCTCGCTTTTGTGTGATGATTGTTTTTTTAAAAGACCAAAGTGGATGAAGAGGACGGTTATCAAAATTTTAAAATAAAGCATCTACGAAAAGGAGTGGGAAAGCCTCTGTGCGTAAGATAGCAGTAAATAGTAAAAACCCAATGGTAAGCAAAGCTGGCCAATAGTGTCCTCCCAAACTCTCCTTCTGTGATCTTCACTCGATGCTCTGTATTTCACGTGCTCAGACCCTTAGATGTCAAGAATATCTTGACAAGGACAGCTCTTTCCTGAATTACTTCAGGTGAGGGCCCTTTTTTTAAATCTGCCTGTTATGCACATTTAGACCATTCTGACATTTCCCAACATATTTCATATGCCAGTCCGTAACTGAAGCCCTCCACTATCATCTCGTGTGAGGCAATCCCTCCAGAACCCTTTGGACCAAAGGATTGTGTATGTTCTTTCCAACTTCGAGTTCATGATTCCTTCTGATTTAATTTCTTTACTCAGTTGCAGAAATCCCTCCTATTTCACATAGAAACTTTTCCTCCACTCACTGTGGGTATTTATTATAAGTAAAGGTCATGTCTTTCGGCAGATACGTGCATTAATACTTCTTGCACATGTACTTCGCGGTAGAATTGCCCGATCCTTGACTGGGGCACATGTTTGGCTTTATTTGATGCTACAGTTTTCCACCTTACTCTCCCAGGTGTAACATATATGACTTCCAGTTGTTGGTATCTTCACCAAAACTTGGCATGGGCAGTCTTTTTCGTCTTAGGCTTTCCTGTTGGTGTGACTTGTTGTCTTATGATTTTAATTTATGTCATTAATGGAATGACTAATAACGTTGAGTGCCTTTGCTTTTTTGGCCAGTTAGATGTCTTCCTTTGTGAAATGCCAGTTCAAGTGTTTTGCCCATGTTTTTTAAAAAGTTTTCAATGTTTATTTATTTTTGAGTGAGAGAAAGAACACGAGCAAGGGAGGGGCACACAGAGAAACACACACACACACACACACACACAGAATCCAAAGCGGGCTCCAGGCTCTGACCTGTCAGCACAGAGCCCGGTGCAGGGCTCAAACCCATGAACTGTGAGATCATGACCTGAGCCAAAGTCAGATGCTTAACCAACTTGAGTCATCCAGGTGCCTCGTCTTGTCACTTTCTTAATGGTGTTTTTGATTAAGAGAAGTACTTAAAATTGGTGAGGTCTAATCCACCAATCTTTTCTTTCATAGTTAGTACTGGCTAAAACGTGCTTGCTTGCATTGAGATCAGAATACACCCTCAGCTTTTCTTCTCCAGAAGTTGGACTGTTGTACCTTTCACAGTGAAGTCTACAATCCATCCAGGACTAATACTTACATACGATGTGAGGTAGGAGTCAAGACAGATAATTAATCAAGAATCATCAGGAGGCTTGAGTAGAACAAGCCACAGAGAGCTGTGTAGCTCTGAGAGTCTCAGTCAGGCTGATGGGAGAACCAGAGCAAACATTGCCTACAAAAGAAACCTCTTTTAAACAGAAATGTCTGACCAGTACACCTGCCATGCTCAGTCACTGGCTGAGAGCTTCTTGGAGAGAACATGGCCTTGGTATAGACACTGTAGAAGACTCTTAGACTGCAGCTGCTGAAGGCTGGCAGCTAACTACATCTCCGACAGCAAGTTCCCCCTGGAAATGTGATATCAGCATCATACTTCCTTGGCTGCCTCAGGGCTGAAAATCCCCAATCTCTTCTTCTCTAATTTTGAGCATATTAATCACAGTGGAGTTTTTCGTTTGTGTGTTTATTTCATTGAAGACTTTCTGCCTGGTTGCTCTGATATCTGAATCACTGTGAGTTTGGTTTTGGTGTCTGTTGTTTTCACTGTTTCTAATCAAGTGCCTTTGTAATCAAGACTCCTTTTGCTTTTTATTTAATAATAGACATTGTATTTAAAAAAAACATCTTCTTCCAAAGAGGCGGGCAGATACAATGGCAACGGATAACTCTGTTGTGGCTTGTTTTTTTGTTGTGAATATTATTTCAGAATTTCTTTTGCTCCTAGGTCATACCTCTTGTTCCTAAATCTTTTTTCTTATTTTTTAGGGAGACGCCTTACTTCTGTAGCAAGAGCCTTCTGGGGACGGGAGGGGGGGTTGGTGGCGGATGATGTAAACAAAAGCCCCTAGTGTTTTCACACACTTCCCCAACTTAACAAATCACAGAAACTCCAGCCTCAGTTTCCCTAGCACAGGTAACTACTGACATCTCGGGTCACAACGTTCACCCCCCAGCTGCTGCTTCCTTTTTATATTTTCTGGACGCTCACCTTATACGTGCATAGCTTAGGAGTCAGCCAACAATTGGAGTGGAATTTGTACCTAGATTTTCTAGCCACTTTGTCTGTGATTCTCTTCTCTAAGAACTTTCACCTTGAAGTTTCTGCGGCTTTGGCAGCCTTGAACTCCAACTTCTGCCTCACAGTGGGGTAAAACTTGTTGCTTGATGCTGGCGTTCCATTTCCTTGCCCTGCAGCAAACCAAAATCGTAGTTTCAAAAAGAAAGCCCCCTGAGCAGTTTGTGGGCAAAGTGAAGTTTGAGAACTACAGGCCTAGAATCTAGATCTAGATCTCGTATGTTCCTGATCTCATGGGACTCCCCTCCTACGAATGTTCTCCTCTCTACCCGTGAGCAAAGCAAGACTGGGTACCTGTGGTCAGGGTCATGGCCTGCACGTAAGGTACGTGGTTTAATTCCACACTCCAGTTCCAGGCTCCGTCCATGTGACTGGGGTTTCATGCTTACCCCCTATTTCCTGCACAAAGTTCTGCTCTGAATTGCAGCCTGTGTGGAAGCCTGGACCCTAAACTTCCTTTAGCCAGTAGCTTTTTCCAACCTTGGTCATATTTCAAGTTGTATTTATTACCAACCAGAAGAATGTGGAACTGAATCCTCCTGTGGCTTTCATTTAAATGTTCCTGATTACTAGGGAGATTGAGAATCTTACCAAATAATTATTAGCCATTTAGGTTTACCCCCCCCCGAATGGCCCAATTATATTTTCCCCATTTTCCAGGTGACTAGTTTTACTTACTGTTTGTAAGATCCCCTTAAGTCTTTTTGAAAAATTTTTAATTTGGGAGTTACATGTATGGTTTTAACTTTAAAATGAATACGGCTTGGAAAGCTTTAAAGGCTTTTAACATGGACAGCCACTCAACACTCTAACACTTCTATCTTACCCAAGCAGACACTGAATACATACATTACTTTGCCAAGGAGACCTACACATTCAGTGGTAGCCAGATGTCCTGTATCTCCTGCACTTTACCCAGGTATTTACCAATTCTATCCAGCAAACTCCATCAAGAAACTATGCAGGGGTGGGGGGGGGCGCCTGGGTGGCTCAGGTGGTTAAATGTCAGACTCTTAATCTCAGCTCAGGTCATGATCTCACAGTTCGTGAGTTCAAGCCCTACGTCGGGTTTTGTGCTGACAGTGAGGCCTGCTTGGGATTCTCCCTCTCTCTCTCTCTCTCTCTCTCTCTCTCTCTCTCTCTCTCTGCCTTTCCCCGTCTTCCTCCCCTGCCCCACCCCAAATAAACAAACTTAAAAAAAAACGGCAGGCCAAGCACAATTTTAGGCACAGAGGATGTCGATATGAATGCCGTAGCCAGCCCTCTCATGCGACACTTTGTGGCTGTTCTGAACTTCCTAACAAAGCAGACAAACACCAGCTCCTTGGGGTTCTAAATCCACAATGCCCTCTGTCTCCTTGGGCTTCTGCACCTGCTCCACCTGGCTGAGGCAAACCCTTACGATTCTGCTGTCACATTTGTTTTTACTCCTGTTTCCAGGCTCGACTTAATCATGTCCGCATCTGTAACGTTTCCCCTTAATCGTCCCAGGTATGTGAGGCATCTCCTCGAGCAGACGACACTCATAATCTTTGTTTTCAGGTCTTTCTCCAAACACCGTGAAACCGGGGGACAGGACCCATGTGCTGTGTATTCCCAAGTGCCAGACAGGTTTATAACAACTGTTCCTTGAACGAATGAAAGAAAAGCTGGTGGGAGGGATGTGGTGTGTGGTCGGACCTGATTCACACGAGTGAACATTCCAACATGGTAAGTGTGATGAGTGTGCTTTAGGTTTCAATGCATGCCACCCTATGCAGGTGGAATAATCCTAATAAAATCATTTATTCTCATTTCAGAGGCTTTTAAACCATTTTCCCTCCCTGGGTCTGTCACCTTTTAATAGATTTGAGGCAGATCTCTAATGACTGACCCATGATTATTTGACTCATTGCCATAGATACAATTTAGAAAAGGGTTGGGTTTGAAAGACAAGCAATTACTTAAGACTTGCTTTAAATTTTAGGACTTAGCCTAATCTGACCAGAGGTCCTTTTGAAATGCATGCTCAGCAAAAAACAAATGTGAAAGAGATCCTACCCGAGCTGAATCTATTGCCTCCTGAGAATGCACCTGCCTGATGTCCGAAGTAGTGAGGATAGAGTGAAATTCATCACCTCCCTTTTACGGCTGCACCAGGTGAGAAAGTGACAAATAGACATCCAAAAAGATTGTGACACTCTTGATACGTACAAACCTTTTTAGATTGTTTTCCTGCTTGAGAGTCATCAAGGACACCCTGCTGTAATTTATTGTGAAATCAGGAGTCACTCAAAAACTTCAAGGCCGAATTCACTTTAATTCATTTATTGCCCTTATTATACCTAGTTTAACGCTGCTAAGCATCGTATGTAGCTGGGAAATTACAAACATTTCCACCAGAATATGTTAGCTAGGAGCAATTTTCCCTCCTGGTTTTCCTTCTCAGACCGCAGACATCACACGAACTCCTCACGGAAACGAAAATAATGGATTCAAGTACATTGGGCACCTAAGTGTGAGTCAGAGCATCTCACAAGCAGAATACTTCCTGCTGGCAAATGAAGCCCCTCTGACTGTTCCCAAACCTAAACTCAGTAATCGGTAGCATGTTACATATTGTTTTCTGCTCTATCTTTGGTCCCTGGAACAGAGACTGGAACCTACAAGTATTTTTGAATGAGACAGCAACTATCAATGTACGCGCGGTGGAGAAAACAGAGTTCAGAGAAATTAAGTAATGTTTTCAAAGGTCAAGTCCTAATGGGAACCCAGGAGTCTGATTGGAGATCACCTGTTCTCAGCTACTACATTCTCCTCCAGCAGTGAGATGTGTTGTATTTAACCAAAGCCTGCATCGGACCATCCTGCAGTCTTTCCGATTCCTTTTGTTGGCTCCTTCAGGAAGTAGGAGAGGTTCTAGCCTAAAGAGTTCTCTTAGGAGTCTGTTTTCAATAGAACATCCTTTGGGGTGCCTGGGTGGCTCAGTCAGTTGGGCGTCCAACTTCAGCTCAGGTCATGATCTCACAGTTTGTGAGTTCGAGCCCCGCATCGGGCTCTATGCTGACAGCTCAGAGCCTGGAGCCTGCTTCGGATTCTGTGTCTCCCTCTCTCTCTGCCCTTCCCCTGCTCATGCCCTGTCTCTCTCTCTCTCTCTCTTTCTGTCTCTCTTTCTCTCTCTCTCAAAAATAAATAAACATTACAAAAACAATGGAACATCCTCTTTTATACCTTCCTAAGTTATTTTTCATCACTAGGACAGAAATTGGTGACTGGTATTTACCCCAAACAACACGTCAACAAGTTAGCATGAATGAGCTAATTATTCAGAGTGGCCACCAGAGACCGTGGCTCCCAGAGAAGGGAAGAATCAATGTGCTCGTGCCACATTCCTCTGTGCGCCGCATGGTCCTGCGGGGGTTTCCCTGATGCACATCTCACTGGTCCTCTTTGTAAATGCCTGTTTTTTTCTCTCAGAATTCTGCTCACACACATGCATTCTACTGTGTCCTCATTGAGAACCATGCAGTATGAAATACTGGGGGCTTAAGAGTTAAAATTCAAAAAACCAAATC
Organism: Acinonyx jubatus; assembly: GCF_027475565.1. Classification (NCBI taxonomy): domain Eukaryota; kingdom Metazoa; phylum Chordata; class Mammalia; order Carnivora; family Felidae; genus Acinonyx; species Acinonyx jubatus. The sequence continues at coordinate 207,901,379 of NC_069381.1, read as the reverse complement.
TCAGAATTTTCTATTTGCAAAATAGGAAAGATTATTTATAGGTAATATTAATATATATTAATCTAATCTAATATATACTATAATATAATTATATATTATAATATAATATAATTTAATTTAATATATATATTAAAGGGCTAGGATATATATATATATATATATATATATATATACCCACCTAGAAACTGAAGCTTGAGGAGGCAGAGGTGATCTAATCAAGGCTACCTGGAGTATCACACAGGGTATTAAACAGTGTCTTAGAAGTTAACAAGATCCATGGAAAACAAGATGTGAGGGGGGGGGGGGGTGGGAGTGTTTAAGAGAAGAAGAAAGTCATTGAGAAAACAAGATGAGAGCAAAGGCTTGAAAGACAGGAAGTCATCCTGGAGGTGATGAGGGCCACGCAGGCAGCGTTAACAGGGCAAAGAATCCATGCCTGTGACCTTTCTTTTTTGAGAGAGAGGGAGAAGGAGAGAGAAAGGAGGGGGAGTGCAGAGAGAGGGAGAGAGGGCATCTTAAGCAGGCTTGGCACTAAGTGTGGATCCTGACGCAGGGCCTGATCTCATAACCGTGAGATCATGACCTGAGCTGAAATCAAGAGTTGGATGCTTGGGGCGCCTGGGTGGCTCAGTCGGTTGAATGTCTGACTTTCGATTTCGGCTCAGGTCGTGATCTCACAGCTTTGTGGTCCAAGCCCCACATCAGGCTCTGCACTGGCAGGGTGGAGCCTGCTTGGGATTTTCTCTCTCTTTCTCTCTCTGCCTCTCCCCTACTTGCACTGTCTCTGTCTCTCTCAAAATAAACTTTAATTTAAAAACAAGAGTCGAATGCTTAACCAACTGAACTATGTAGGTGCCCCACGCCTGATGCCTTTGAGGAAGAGCCAGAAGGCGGGTGTGGCCAAAGTAGTTTCTGAGACTAAGCATGGAGGCAGATTAGGTCAGATGACTGAGACTAACGTGATGGCAGATTAAGTCAGAGAGGGGGACAAGGGGTGGTGAGGAAGAACCCATAGAGCCAAATAAGCAACTTTGAGGCTGCTAGCTTTTACTCTGAGTAAAAAGGGGAACAACACAGGATAGTGAACTGAGGCCTGGTACGATCTGATACACTTTTATGGACTAGAATGTAGTCTTTACATACTTCCCGCTTACTGGGCCACAACGCAAAATTCAACACATTTGTAAAAAGAGATATCACCCATATTCATGGATCAAAGAAGAAATCATAACAAAATGAGGACTGAATCAAAATGACAACATGTAGCAAACCCTGTGGGCTTCGCAAAAAGTAGTTCATATTTTTTTTTTAGTGTATTATCTTAAATACATCAGAAAAAAACCAAACTGATAGTAAATGAGCTTAGCATCCAACTTAACTAGCTGGAAAAAGAACACTGAATATATTTAAAGAAACCAAAGGAAAGTATATAATAAAACTGTGGAAATCAATAAAATAGAAATTAAAAACCTATTGGATCACTAAAACCAAAAGTCGATTCTTTTTATAGACAAACACTAACAAAACTTCTGGAAAAACTGATCAAGAAAAAGAAGTTACAAACACCTACTATTATAAATGTCACCTAGGAGAAAATGTGCACGTAAACTCTAATAAAAGAATATTATCGAGGTGCCAGGGTGGCTCAGTCAGTTGAGCGTCAGACTCTTGATTTTGGCTCAAGTCATGATTCTGGGGTCTTGGGATCAAGCGCCACCTTGGACTCTGTGTCAAGCGTGGAGCGGGCTTAAGGCTCTCTCTCTCTCTCTCTCTCTCTCTCTGTCCTTCAGTCTCTGCCCCTCTCCTCTGCTCATGCTCTCTCTCTCTCTCAAAAAAAAAAAAAAAAGGAATATCATCAGCAATTTAACCAACTGATATCTAAACATGGACAAAGTGGACAAATTCCTAGAAAATTCATCTTTCCAAACTTGGCCCAACATGAAATAGAAAGTCTAAATAATTTTATAAGTACCACAGTATTTGAATATTTGATAAATACCAGACTCAGGTTTCCAGGAATTTTCTACTAATGGCTTTAGTTTGAGATAATTCCCCTGTGGAAATAAAAAGGAAAGAAGAACTCTCCATCTCATCATATAGCTTTGATTTCAAAGCCAGAAAAGGCAGTTCATGAAAAGAAAATTACCAGTCCGTGTAACTTTTGGATATAGATATAAAATTCTTAAAATATACGCAAATCAAATCAAACAATTTTTTAAAATAGAACACAACAAAATGAGGTACGATTCAGGAAAGCAAGAGGTGTGGAATTTTAGAAAGTCTAAAAATTCCATTCACCATATTAACAAGTCAAAAGATAAAATCTCTATTTACATGTCAGTAGCTGCAGAGAAACGTTTTGTTTTATAAAGGTCAACATAAACACAGGACAAAAAGTCTTTATAAATTAAAGATAGAAGCGAATTTCATTTGATGAAGCATATCTACAAATTACCTGCCATAAGCAACATTTTAATTGCATAAACATTAGAAACATTACCTTAAAAATCCATACTATGAATGTGTCTTGACTTAAGAGTTTTGTAAACCCTAAGTAGAGAAGAAACAAGTCACCAGAGGGGCCTTTCTAGAGCTGGAAACTCAGGGCACCTGAGCTCGATGCCCTTGAAAGCCAGAGCAGGGACTGCAGTGGGTACATCTGAGGTCAATATATTACAAAATAAATACCTTGTTCAATCTGGTAAAATCCTCTACACTGACGCTGCTTTTCTTTCTTTTTTTTAAATTTTGTTTTTAATGTTTATTTATTTTGGAGAGGTGAGAGAGAGACAGAGCATGAGCAGGGGAGGGGCAGAGAAGAAGGGAGACAGAATCCGAAGCAGGCGCCAGGCCCTGAACTGTCAACACAGAACCCAACGTGGGGCTCCAATTCACTAACTGTGAGATCATGACCTGAGCCAAAGTTGGACACTTAGCGGACTGAACCACCCCGGTGCCCCTGAAGCTGTGTTTCTAAAGTAACAATATCTCTTTCTGTCTTCACTCAGTGCTATACTCTCAAATGGAAGCAATGATTTAGATTGTGGTTTGCTCTCCCGGAGTTTTGCGACCTCCAACTTCAAAGATTAACATACAACTCATGGGCAGAGGAATTTGACTTATATGTTACATTTTCCTAACATTTCCTTGAAATCAGGCCACTGTAGAGAGAAATGGGGTAGAGGACTGGAAGGAAGAGGGGTCATTCACCACATCACTTTCTAAGGAAAAGAAGTGGGAAGGAGACATCCAATAGTGGTTATCTTTTCTCTTTCAATGGTCCATCCACCCTCTCCTCCTTCTCCTTGACCTTGGAAATACTAAATCCTGTTCCTACAGGGCCTAGGCTTTGGAATCAGAAAGACTTGGGCTCCGGTTCCGGCTCCATTAGAAATGGTGGGACTCCTGGTAAGTTACTCGGTGTATTAGTTTCCTGTGGCTGCTGTAACAAATGACCACAAACTGGGTGACTTAAAACAACAGAAATTTATTCTCTTACTGTTCTGGAGGTCAAAAGCCCCATATCAGGGCCTCAGCAGGGCCATACTCCCTCTGGAGGCTCTAAGGGAGAATCTGTTCCTTGACGCTTTCAGCTTCTGGTGGCCATTGGCTCTCCTTGGCTATGGCTGTATCACTTCAAGGCCAGCATCTTCAAATCTCTCTCTGGCCCATCTGTCACATTACCGTCTGCTCTGGGGGTGGTCAGATCTCACTCCACCTGGCTCCTATAAGGGCCTCCCTGAATACCCAGGATAATGTCCCCATCTTGAGTTAAGATCCTTGACTTAATTATATCTGCAAAGACTTTATCTGGAATATCCACAGGTTCTAAGGATTAGGATCCAATTTCTTCAGGGGCTGCCATTCAGCCCACTATACTAAGTCTCTCCACGTTTCTGTTTCCTTATCTGCAAAACAGAGACAAGAATACCAAACATGTGGGGGGCAGGTTTTGCGGGTTAAATTAGAAACATATAAATATGAGCTCACAGGTATTTACACACAAATTCAGCGCAGCCAATAAATAGAGCTTAAAGAAGACTGCAGTTTAACCCTATAAAGCTTTGTGAGTTATGAACATATCTTAACTCTCTGCAACTCTTAAATCCATACAGATATAACTAATCTTATATTCAGTTTGATTTTGTCTAGTACACAGCCTTTCAACTTTTTCCTGGATGTTTTGCTTGTATGCCTCCAAAATTCGAAGTTAACAGTAAAATGTGATTTTACATGTTGTCCTTGTTATAAGGTGTACTTTGCCTGGAAGAGGAGATAAATATATAAGATGATGGACACTGTATTTTTTTAAGTTCATTTATTTATTTTAGAGAGAGAGAGCACAAGCGAGGAAGGGGCAGAGAGAGAGAGAGAGAGAGAGAGAGAGAGAATCCAAAGCAGGCTCCAGGCTCTGAGCTGTCAGTGAAGAGACCAACACAAGGCTCGAACCCACAATCCACGAGATCATGACTTGAGCCAAAGTAGGACGTGTAACTGACAGGGCCACCCAGGTGCCCCTGGACACTGTATTTTTTTTTTTTTTAATGAATCCCATGTGATGGAGGAACAGAGAAGGTGATTATTAATTCTGCCTGGGTCTTCCCAGAGGAGAGGGCTACTGAGCTGGACCTGCATCTGGCCACTAGTGCCCACATTTCCTTTAAGCCATGCTTTGTCCACTACAAGGGAGATCTTGATCATGTAGACATCATCTTTTAAAATTTTCATCTGGACACCAAAAGCCAAGTAACTGGATCCAAAGTCTTTCGAATGGGTTTGATTGTTTCATCATGACATTTCCCTTGTTTTGTTGTCCATAGATCACTTCACCTGAGATGTTGGTTTCTCTGCTCTGGACAAGAGTGTCGGACAAGGCTTCTCATATTTTGTGATCAAAGCCGGCACAGTCTGAGCAGACACAGGGTAGGGAAACATCAGTGCGTCTACCAGGGAACCGCATTAATGCTGCTTATTTTGACTTTGTTCACAATGACCTAATGTGTGTCCCTGATTTCTTTAGGGGCTGCTATTCAGAAGGTGGAGACTATGCCGGTCCAGGGATTCCCTGGGGCTGACCAGAGATGACAGAACTACCAACAGACCCAACCACACCAGCATGTGAGCCCCAAATCCGGCATCTTCTTTCTCGTAGACACATTTTCCATGCTATGCTCCACGCTACTAGGATAAGAGTCTAGAAAACTCTGGATTATTTGTAGCTTCCTAACATGCCCCTTCCTTCCTTCATTAATGTTACACTTTACCATTAGAATTCCTGAAACAGTGATCAAAACCCTCTTTCTCAGACACTTGCTTGCACTGTAGTATCGTGCAATCTGAATTACTCTACTGATATTACCAAACTGAAATCAACCCAGGGAAACCACCAAATTTAAGGGCCTTTCATAAATCTTTAGTATTAATCTGTCATGTTTCCCAGTTCCTAACCCCTACTTTGTTCCCTCACACTCCTCATTCCTCACTCCCGTTTTCCATGCCTCCAGCACTCTTCTAATTCCATCCTTTGGTCTTTCACTTTTTTTTTTTTTTTTAGTTCTTAATCCCCCCCTTCTGGAACATTCCTTCTGTTGTGACTTTGGTATTCTCTTTTTATCTCTCATTACACTCTACCCTTCATACCTACTCTGTGGTTTCAACCATATAGCCATTTTGGCTTTAGGCTCACATCTCTCAGCCATGGAGTCCTTTGTGAAAAGGGAAGTTGACAAAGGAGAAAGAGATCTGTAGCCCTGCTCCTTTCTTACACACACAGGCACCCCTGCACCTCTCTGCTTGTGTGTCCTGTTCAAACCACCAACTCAGCATGCTTAAAACAAAGCCCATTATCTTGACCTTCAAACCAGTTCTTTCCCTTCCTTTATGCCTATTAATGCCACAGGATATCAACCTCTCAGTTAACCTGCTTTAATACCTTTCATTCATCTGTAATTTTTCCTTCCACTTTTAGTCAATTATAAAAATCTATAGAATCTGTGCCCACATGGCCATTCATCAAATGACCAAATCTACTTTTCCAGGCTTCTTTTCTACTGCTTAGAGATAAAACCCTTTATTTATGTTGTCTTTTTAAAAAAATGTTATTTACTGAGAGAGAGTGAACACTCACACATACACACACCAGTATGAGCAGGGGAGGGGGGAGCGAGAGAGAGAATCCCAAGCAGGTTCCACACTGTCAGCCCAGAGCCCAATGTAGGCCACGATCTCATGAACTGTGAGTTCACGAACTGAGCCAAAACAAAGTGTCAGACCCTTAACCAACTGAGCCACCCAGGCACCCCCTATCTCAAGTCTTACACTGTCAAAGAGCATATATTACTTTATTTATTTAAAAAACGAAAGAAGGTGATGTTTCCATATTCCAAATTACCAAATGTGCTTTGGAAAGATTAACTTACTTGCCCAATGCCACACCTCCTGTACATAGTGTAGCAGGAGAAGGATCCAGGTCATTTCATGCCAAATATCCTGCTTTTTAACAACACAAAATGATCCTTTCTAGAGGTTTTCCAAGCTGCAGTCTTGCTCCTCAGTATCCCATTACAAACATTCAAGCAAATATACTCCCAAGCCAAAGCCAAGACTGTTGTGAGCCTCTTTTGGAATCATTCCCACATTCTATCATTTCCATGCAAAATGTTCTTCTCACAAAATCCCAGGTGAATTGACAACTGCTTCACGCTGTCTTTTCTTGCCGGAAGAACCACTTCCTGTTGAGTATCTATGGCTCTCAGTTTAGACTGCTTTCCAGGCACGTAAGACACAAGACAGGTGTTGGAGTTCTCTGAGCCCTTAACTCCATTCCTGGAGCATTCGAGTTCCACTCTTGTATCTCTTCATTTCTCACAGAAAAGAAATACCTCTTTTGGAGGTTTGAGCACAGCTTGACCCCATGTACAATACATCTTTGCAGAGCGAATCATTATGTGCTGGGCTTTGGGGTTTCTTGTTGAAACCGTTTGAAAGTTTACATTTTTAATGGCATGGTTCGGACACACAAAAGGTATAAAATGATATAATGCATCCTTTTCAGGACACTGGCTGGCTTAGAAAGTCAATATTACTGATCTAAGTTTCTTGTGTGTTCCCTATTCATCTATGCGTACCTCAGTTTTGCATTTAATGTATCTCAGCCTCATTCACTCAGTTTTTACTTTTCCTTCTAATTTATGATTCCTCAAACATTACAAATACCCTCCCTAGCAAAAGCAAATTCACGAGGAAGCAGAAGAAATGGGTGATACGTTTCTCTAAGGCTCACTGAATCTCTTAGATCTGCAGTTGGATTTCTCTTAGGATATGCTAGACTCATATTCAATTGAGGAATCAGGCTCTGTGCTGACGGCTCGGAGCCTGGAGCCTGCTTCGGATTCTGTGTCTTCCTCTCTCTCTGCCCCTCCCCTGCTCATGCTCTGTCTCTCTCTCTGTCAAAAATAAATGAACATTAAAAAAAACTTAATGTAATAACATTTATCAGATTATTATTTCATGCCCCCATCATAAATATTCTTCTAATTTTCTTCTAAGAGCTTTGAAATTTGCCTTTCATTTCTAAGTATTACGTGCAGAATTATTTTCTATGGTGTAAGAATATAATTTCATATTTTCAAGATTCTTAGTCTTTATTGAATTTCTATTTTTTTCCCATTACTCTCTAGTTCCACCTCAGTTTTACATCAGTTTTTCATATTTCCTGGTCCTTTGACCCCTCTCCTACTTTTCTGATGACTCCTAATGGTCTTTCATTGTTTATTTAGTTCACCACTTAACTGCTGGTATTTGATTAGCTTTAACCAGCAAAACTGGGGGCGTCTGGGTGGTTTAGTTGGTTAAGCATCTGACTCTTGGTTTTGGCTTAGGTCATGATCTCATAGTTTGTGAGTTCAAGCCCCACCTCGGGCTCTGCACTGGCAGCACAGAGCTTGCTTGGGATTCTCTGTCTCCCTCTCTTTCTGCCCCTCCCCTGCTCTCTCTCTCTCTCTCTTTCTCAACAATTAATACATAAACTTAAAAAAAAAAAAGCAAAACCAACCATTTCATACAGTTCAAAATAAGAATCCCTACAACATTCCTTCGAATGTCTTCAGTATTGATTCACAAATATAGAATTCTCTCCTAATATTATTCCATAGCTTTAAGCCTAAATTTTCATCTCTTTGCTACAGGCTATGTATACAGGTTCCCTGTTGGCACCTCAAATACGTGTGCAGGCTTTAATGCACCCCCCCCACCCCCAGAGTCTTTTTCTCTTTTGTCCTTCAGGCTTAACTAAAGTACTTGTCTTCTTTTTTTCTCAGACTGATCTGCACCAGGACTTGACTTTTCCACCCAGGCAAACTCTCAGTTTTAGGATCATTCCTGACTCCTCCCAATTTACACCTGATGCCATGTCCCATTGAGTTTGTATTACAGATCCATCCATCCTTCATATTCCTTTTGAAACTGCCCCAGTTCAATCCCTTCTGTCTTATAATACCTGGTTCTAATTATGTGCTCCTTAAAAGTATAGAGAGATAGAGTCAAGCAGATGGCGATCAAAATATCAGTTGCTACAAGGAATCTGCTTTTCATATGGCCAAGGAAGTTTTTACCAGCCTGGTAATAACCCAAATGCCACAGGTTATAACCATAAACCTAGAAAGGACATGGGGGGATAAAAAAAACCCTACTTACTTGTAAGTATTAGACAGGGGGTGCCTGGGTGGCTCAGTCAGTTAAGCACCTGACTTCAGCCCAGGTCATGATCGCACGGTTCGTGGGTTTGAGCCCTGCGTCGGGCTCTGTGCTGACAGAGCCTGGACCTGTTTCAGATTCTGTGTCTCTGTCTTTCTCTGTCCGTCTTCCATTCACTCTCTTTCTCTCTCTCTCTCTTTCTCTCTCATAAATAACATTTAAAAAAAAAGTACTGGACAGTGCACAAAAGTAGGCAAATTCCGTGGAGAATCAACATTTGAAAGGAAGGAACAGCATGGGATGTGTTTCTCATGTTATGGCTTTACTATTAGCATGGAAGTGGCTGCAACCAGGGACATGTGGAATGAAAGACTTTTCAAAAACAAAAGCTTCGATTTTTTTTTTTATTGGAAAAACCAGAGGATAGAGTTCAGGGCTACACACAACAACTACTGGCGAATGAGGTAGAGATACCAGCAGGCAGCAAGCCAAGGAGAGGGAGGGAGCCTCAAATTTGGTTTTTAAACTCTAGCGAGATCTGTGGGTGTGATCTATGAATGGCACATACATGGAGAAGATTCAAAGCAGTCCAGCTCAGAACTGAGTTTTCAAAATCTACTTAACTAACTGCCACGGGATTTGCCTTCGACTTCAGCAGAGTGAATTTCCTTATTAAACAAACAAGGCGAAGATCAATACTCTTGAAGATTATAACAAAATTCATTTCCTAGATATGACTCCAAGGTATTTGACATACTAAGAGCCAGGAAAATGTGAGCCCTTGTCAAGGGAAAAAGCAATTCACAGAAGCAACTCCAAACTCATCCAGTGCTGGGATGAGCATCTGAATGTTTTACAGCAGCTATTAAAGTTATGCTCGGTGAGTGAAAAGAAAAACAGGGGTAGGAGGCCTAAAAGGAGAAAATCCTCAGTAGAAAAAGAAACAAAAAGAAACAGATGGAAATTCTGGAACTGAAAAATAATGTACCAGTCATTAGAAATGTACCAGGTAGGCTTATTAGCAGGATGGAATCAAAGGAGAAAAGATAAAGTGAACCTGAAGTTGGGCTAATAGAAATGATCAGATTTGAAGATTACAGAAAAAAAAAAGATTGAAAAGAAAAAAGTGGACAGATCCTCACAGCCCTATGGGACAATGTCGAGATCTAACATACATGTATAATTGAAGTTCCAGAAGGAGAGGAGAGAAAACGGCACCAAAATTATTTAAAAATATAAAGGCCCAAATTTTTCCATATTTGGTGAACATAATAAGGGTACAGATTTAAAGAATTCCATAAACCCAAAGCAAGATAAAGAAAATCGGGCTAAGCATGTACTATTCAAATTGCTAAAAAGCAATGATAAAGAAAATATCGTGCAAGAAGCCAGAGAAAAATGACCCAGTACATACGGAACAGCTTTTCAAACGAATGTTGACTTGGCACAAAAACTATGATACTGACATAGTGTGGAACGTATCTTTGTGTGCAGAAAGAACAACCCGTCAGCTCAAAATTCTATATAGAGCAAAAACATCTTTCACTAATGACGTTGGAATGAAAACATTTTTAGATAAAGCAAAACTAGTTCTGGCAAAACTAGTAAAACTAGTAAAACCAGCAGACACACGGTATAAGACACGCTAAAGCAAATTCTCTGGGAAGAAAGAAATTGCTACCAAATGGGTAATTGGATATTCTGGAAAAGTGAATACCAGCCAAGATGTAAAATTATGGCTAAATATAAAAGGCTACTTTTCCTTTTGATTTCTTTACAGTACATGATCCTAAAAGTGAAAACCGTGATATTGTTATATAGGGTTTTAGTGGTACACCTGTTAATATGTACGGTGAACATAATATGAAGGATATAGGCACATATGGGCTGAGACTTGTGTAAGATTTCTACATTTAACGTGAAATGGTATCGTATTAAGTGTAAGTAGACTCTGAAAAACAAAGGATTAAACATCAAAAAAATAATGCAAGATACCATCAATGAAGAGCACAATTCTAGAAATATTCAAATAATTTAAAAGGGAAAACGAGTCAAAGAACAAAGAATAGAGAAACAGGGGGAGACACAGAAAACAACTAATACAATAGTAGACCTGTATCCAACCTTGCCAAAAATTACAATAATTGCAATGGCCAAAGCATTATGATTCAAAGACAGGAAATGTCATAACGATACGCTGCCTATAGAAACACACTTCAAGCACAGACAGTTGCAAAGGAAATGAATGACAAAACAGGTAGCAGGCAAATAGCCTGAGAAGGCTGACTCGGCCACATTGGTATCAGATAAAACAGACTTAAAGAAAAGTTAATCATAATGATGAAAAAGTTTAATTCCCCAGGAATATACAATAATCATAAATAAGGGTGAGTCTAGTGACAGTGCTCCAAAAGAATATTGTTAGAAGGTGGAGAAGCGTGGGGCGCCTGATTGGCTGAGTCGGGTAAACGTCCGACTTCAGCTCAGGTCATGATCTCACGGTTCATGAGTTCGAGCCCCGCGTCCGGCTCTGGGCTGACAGCTCGGAGCCCGGAGCCCGCTTCGGATTCTGTGTCTCCCTCTGTCTGCCCCTCCGCTGCTTGCACTCTGTCTCTCGCATTGGCTCAAAAACATATAAACATTAAAAACAAAGAAGAAGAAGAAGAAAGAAAGAAGGTGGAGAAGGGTCAGTAAATTATCCTCCAGACTGAGAGGTCACTTTAAGACCAAAAATCAAAGCAAACCACTCCATACCATTTCCACAGAGAATTTATTCAGGGCAACTTACTGACCTTGGGGAATGAGATGAAGGCACAACCCAAGCACTAAGCAGCTACTCTCCACCCAGTCCAGACTCGACTCACAGCTTTTATAGAGCTAGGGGCATTGCAATAAAGTCACAGGGTAGTTATCTAAAGGGACACGATCTGTGCCACTAACTAGTGGCAGGATCTCTACTAGTTGGCTGAAGTGGGGCCCTCTGCGTGCCACTGTAGGGAAGATCAGAATAGCCTCCCTGCATTCCCACTGGGACTTACGTTAATCTCCACAGCGCTGGAACATAGCCCCAAGGGAGGTCATTGCAGGGCACGGACAAGATGGAGGGCCAAAGGAGCACCAGGGTGGCTCAGTCAGTTAAGTGCAAGACCTCAGCTCAGGTCAGGATCTCACGGTTCGTAGGTTCGGGCCCCATGTCGGGCTCTGTGCTGACGGTTCAGAGCCTGCAACGTGTTTCAGATTCTGTCTCTGGATGTCTCTGCCCCTCCCCTGCTTGTGTTCTGTCTCTCTGTCTCTGAAATAAATAAACATTAGAAAAAAAATTTTTTTTAAATGATGGAGGGCCAAGGATAGAGTCAGTGTTGTCAGCACTCCTACAAATATGAAGCAAAAATGGACATAATTCTACAGGGAAATAAACTTGATGAGAGATTTTAACTGTCCTATCTTGACAACGGAGAGAACAATACTGGCAATATTAGGGAAAAAGTAAGGTAATCTAGCCAACACTATCCACTGTCTTACTATTGGTATTTATACACCGACAATTACAGAGTACACACTTTTCAAAATGTGCTTCATAAGTTCACCACAATAGACTATATGCTTAACCATAAAACAGGCTTCAATAATTGAGAATGACTGAAATTACACATCTTCATTAGAAACGCATAATAAGAAGATATTTAGGGACACGATACACAGGTTTAACAGTATAAATGGGTCACAGAAGAAGTCACAAAGGAAGGTAGAAAATATTTCTAAGTGAATGATTGTGTATATACATTTCAACATTTGTGGGATAGAACTAGCTAAATAGAAGGATATATGCAGTTTTATGTGCCCTTATTTGAAAAAAAAGAAAAGAAAAGAAAATCAATCTTAAGAGTCCGACAAAAAAATTACAAGCAAATTAAAAGGAGATACTAACAATAGTAATAATAGCAAGAAAAAAAATCAATGAAATAGAAATGAGGAAAATGATTGAGAAAGCGATCAAAGTAAAATGTTGTTTCTATTAAAAATTCCAGAAACTTGGTCAACCCCAACCAGACTGACAAAAGAAAAAGGACAAAGAACAAAAACTAATAACATTGAGAGTGAAAGAGGGATTGTTAACTACAGATCTTACAGGTATTGAAATGATAATGATATAGTATTATAAATAGCTTCATGTCTTAGAAATCTTGGGGAAAAATGAACAAATTCCTTGAGAATATCATTTATCAAAACTGGCATATGATTAAAAAAATCTAACTATCTCTAGTCTATTAAATAAATTGAACTCATTATCATAAACCGCTACACACATAAAATTACAGACTGAAATGGTTTCACTAGTGAATTCTATCAAATATTTGAGAAAGAAATTAATCTCATTCAGAAATTAGAGGCAGAAGAAGTGCTTTCCAAATCATTATATAAAATTACCATAACAGTCACACCAAAACCTGACAGTCACTACAGATATCCATTAAAATATCCCTCATAAACATAGACATATGTTAAAAGTATAATATTTCACAAGCAAGTTGAATTTTCTCCATATGTAATGCAGGCATTAATCAATGTAAGTTACCATATTAACAGAACAACAGCAACATAAACCATTTGATTGTATCAATTCATGTAGAAAAACTATTCAAGACTCAATCATGATAAATACACTCAGCAAACATAGAATACAAAGGAAAACTATGAAAAATCTACAGTTAGCATCATGCGTAATGATGAAATATTGACTGTTTCCTCCTAAAATTTAGGGACAAAGCAAGAATGTATACTCCCACTACTTGTATTTAAAATTGTAAGAATAATGTAGCCAGTAAAAAAAAAAGAGAAAGAAAAACAGAAAGAAAGAAAGAGAAAGAAAATAAAGTAAAATTTTCTCTATATGCAGATGACTTCATTGTTTATGTGTAAAATCTAAAGCATCTATAAAATACAGAAACTAATAAAGCAATTTACCATGGTTTTATGATGTACAAAAAGAATTTTATGTTAAAAAATCAATGGTATGTTTGTATATTAGCAACAAACATATGGAAATAAAATAAACCGATATTGTACAATAGTATTAAAATATTAAATCATTAACATTATATTTAATCAAGGACACGCAAAAAGTCTACACCGTAAACTAAAACAAACTTCTAGGAAAAATTCAAGAAGACATAAATAAATACAGGGATAAACTATGGTCATGGGTTGGAAGGCTTGATATTTTCAAGATACTCTTTCTATCCATAGTGATATATAGAATCAACACAACTACAACCATTAATTTAGTAGATTAGATTTTGGTATAGGTAGACATGCAAATTCTGAAATTTATATGGAAAACCAGAGAACACAGATGTCCCAAACATCAATCATATCTAAAAGAATGAATTTAAACATTTAATACTTAAAAAGACGATAACTAAGAAAGTGTGATATGGGCATATGTATTGACAAATTGATCAATAGAACAGCATAGACTTATAGTCTGTACAACTATTTGATTTTCAGTAGAAGTGCCAAGGGAAGGAAAAAAAGCGCTTTTTAGCAAGTGATGCTGGAATAATTGGATATCCACATGGAGAAAAGTAAAGTCCTACTTTCTACCACACAAAAAAGTAATTAGAGATGGAATACTGACCTCCATGTAAACGCTAAAACTATAAAGGTTTTACAAGAAAATGTTATAGAATACCTTCATGACTTCAAAGTTGAAAAATATTCCTTGGATGAGAAAAAGCAATAAGAGAAACATTGATGTTATGTTTCATTAAATTAAAAAAATCTTTTTTTATCAAAAATACCATTAAGAAAATTAATAGGCAAGTAATAGACTTGGAAAAATATTCAAAAAACATATCCGACAAAGTACTGGTATCCAGGATATATAAACTTTTACAACTTAGTAACAAAAATATAAGAAACTTTATAAGATGTGGGCAAAGTTTAAATAGACATTCCCCAAAAAAGTTATTGACATGGCCAATAAGCCCATCAAGAAAGTTGAAGTCATTAGATATGTTCAAATTAAAACTACAATGATGTAATACTCCATAGTCAACAGAATAGCTAAGAATATAAAGGTGGATAACATTAATTGTTGTTGAGGATGTTGAACAACTGCAATTTTCATGTTTTTGGTAGGAAAGTAAAATGGTACAATTAGTTTGGATAAAGATCTAGTATTTTCTTATAGAAACAAGCACACACCTACCCAGCAATTCTAATCCTATGTAGTTACTCAAAAGAGATGAAAATGTACGGTCATCAAAGATTTTTTTTTTTTCTGCAAGATTGGTGAGTATATTTACCATCATAGACCCTAAACGGAAAAGCCTAGGGGTCCATCAACAGGAGACTGGATAAACTGCCCTATTCCATACAATGGAATATTTCTCAGCCATAACAAAAGAATGAACTAGTAATTTATGGAACAAGTAGATGAATCTCGAAACCATTACGTGGAATGAAAGAACCTTTACAGAAAAGAGTCCATACTGTATGTAAGACTCCATTTGTATAAAGGTCCAGAACAGGCAAAGTGATCTATCACGTGGGGGGAAAAATCTGAACAGAAGTTGCTTTTGAGGCTTGGGGATAAGAATTTACTGGGAAGTGGGGTCAGATAACTCTCTGCCACATTAGTGCTGTCTAAGTATGACAGGCATTTGGGTTGCCTTAATGTCCGCATCTGTCAAAACTCAACCTACGTAGACTTAAAATTAGTGCACTTCTGGAATGTTTGGTTTAAATGAAAACAAAAATAAACTGTAATGAAATCCATGCTGAGGCGCTTGGGGCAAAAGTCAGTGTGGGCTTATTTTAAGGCATCATAGGGAAGTGTCTCAAAATACGTGATGGAACAATTGGTGGGGCGAGAAATGGCTACACGGAGAGTCACGTGTTAAACACGTTTGGTAAAATGTGAGTGGTACGTGGGTTTTTACAGATTTGCCACATTTGAAATTTTTCGTAAGAAAGTGTTGAAAAAAGGAAATGAAGTACAAGCACAAGTAGAAATGAGAAGGGTGTCTAACATAGAGCACGAAGGATGTTAGTCAATCAGCTGATGCAGATGTCGGAGAGCAAGACTTTCGAGTGCGTGCCGAGTGCAACTACTACCTGTACCTCTAGATTTAGACACTGTTGTAGCCACTGGAGGTTCTCAGTACCACGAGGTGGGGTGGGGGTGGAGGTGGGGGTGGGGGGCTTCTCCCCGGGGCAGAGTTTACCGTGTGGCTGAGAGACCGCCAGGCATCTGCTGAAGGAAAAGAGAGGGCGGCAGAGGAGATGTGCGTTCCCGGTTGTTGAACTTCCTTCCGATCCTTCTCCTCCACCATCGCAGAGGTGAGGTGAGGCGGTGGAAAGAGCCGGGAGACTGCTCCAAGGAGTCTTCCTCCGAAAGAGAGAACTAGAGTTTGCAAAGACGCGGAAGGCCTCAGGTCCCTTAAGGGGCTCACCTTGTTAAAGGGGCTGAAGCTGTGTCCATAGTTGGCTCCATCCCACATTCCTTAGGGGCTTACATCCACCCAAGGTAACCTTTATTTTTGAATAGATCGTAAGCTAGCTTGCGCAAAATCAGATAGGCAGGTATGGGGCATAGGCTTTAAATTCAGATATTCAGTGAACGTGATATGGATTGGGCAGCCAAGAGAGTAAGTTCCTGATAACAGAATAATTCTCCCCAAATGAAGACTTGGGGGCGCTTAGCATTCGTTGGCAAGAAGCGTGAAAAGTATTCGGGAGCACGGGGAGCAAATCGGCAGAATAGCAAAGCAGAGAAGGCAGGTGAGACTTACGAATAAATATTAAGAGAGATCGAAAGAAACGGAGCGCAACAAAACACGGGTGGATGACGTGGCTAAGCGGTCCCTGCTTGCTTACAGTTGGCACCAGAGAGGAGGGAGTAAAAATGTGACCGGTAAATGCCTCAATCCCCGTGAGCTGCTGTGACGGGACGCTCCAGATTGGGAAGCTTATCAACAATAGAAATCTAATTCTCAGAGTTCTGGAGGCAGAAAGCAGGAGGTCAAGGGGCTAGCGTGGTTGGGTGAGGGCCTTCTTCCTGGTGCATAGCCAGGGCCTTCTCCCTTGTCCTCACGCGGTGCAAGGGGCAAGGGAGCTCTCTGGATCCTCTTTTGTAAGGCACCATCCCGTTCATGAAGGTTCCACCTCCCAAACGCCCCCCGCCTTCTAACAACCTTTGGGGATTAGGATTTCAACATATGAACCTGGGGGACACATTCAGACCATAACGGGTGGACAGGACCTGGTGGTGGGGGGTGGGGGGAGACAGGTGCTGATCACCCGGAAGTTTGGCCTCAAAAAGAGGTAAGGCTATGCTAATCACCCAGATCCCTGACCCTATCACCCCACAGCCTCCTAATGAAGAGTGAGGGAGCACAGCTCTTAGGAGGACAATACACCCCGTCACCACGAGGAAGTGTCCTTCATATTTTTATTTATTTATTTATTTTTTAATGTTGACTTATTTTTGAAAGAGAAAGAGACAAAGTGTGAGCCGGGGAGGGCCAGAGAGAGAGATGGAGACACAGAATCCGAAGAGGGTCCAGGCTCCGAGCTGTCGGCACAGAGCACGACGCGGGGCTCGAACCCACGAACCGTGAGATCACGACCAGAGCCGAAGTCTGACACTCCACCGACGGAGCCACGCAGGCTCTCCGGAGAAGTGTCCTTTTTATACTTGTTGTACCGGGGCACCACGTCGTGTGCAGCCAACCCCAACAATCCTCTTGTGAATGGAAATCTCAGGGACTCACGTGTGGCTCATTAGACTGCATGCGCCCTGAAATAGGGGAGACGTGTCCCGGACTGTTTTAGCAAGTTGTGTTCAAAGGGAGAGCAGCCCACGCCTAATCTCTGTTTGCTGTAGCTGCCAGCACATATTACAACATATAAAGGAGGCAGGCAGCTGAATTATAAGTGAATCCCTTTCTTCGAAAATGACATCTCAGTGTAGCCTGCCTAAAGAACGGCGGTGATACAAAGTCAAGCCGGGGGAGGAAAGCTGCAGAACAGAGGGGGCCTCCTTTCACGTCCTGTGTGAAGCAGGAGGGTTTTGGCAACCAAGCGGTTAACCCGAATTTACCTGGGGTAGCGATGGGGAGCGGATTTTTAATCAGCATAATCATACCTAAGCATGGGAGGTATAGACCTTCAGGCTGAGATCTGCATTTACGGGCTTTGGGGGGAAGGGTAAAATCTGTGCCGATAAAGAACACAAAGGTTGCCAAAAATGAATTCTGGAAAACTGAATTCAAGGAGCTTTCACTGGAAGGCCATCATAAGCAGTCCCTGTGGGTGATGAGGAAGACTTGGACCCACCTTATACTCGCTTACCATTTGACCGTGACGTTGGGGCCCCACCATGAATGTCCCCCTCTTCGGTTAAGGAGCTGTTTAATCAATTGGGTGGAGAACACCTGACACAGGAAGTGGATGCAGAGGCAGAATTAGGAGAAGAAACACGTGTGTCAGAAAAGGACAGAAACAGGACTGGGCAGTGGGAGCCCTGCAGCCACAATGCCGACTGACGATGCCTCTGTCAGCCCCGAGAAGGTGCTCTGGAGCGAAGCATGCCCCTGTGCCTGACCAGCCTTGGCCAGAAATGACTAAGTCCTTGCTCAGTGCCTGGAGGGAGCCCTGAGCGTAACCGGAGGTGGATCCTGAAGGAACAAAGAGCTGAAAGTCATCAGCTAACCATAGTCCTCACAAGAAGACAGTCCTGAAGAGGGATTTGAGAGGCACATCTCTGCGTATTCATAATCCCAGAGCACAGATAAGGACCATCTTAGAGCCTGATGAGAAAAAGTAGGCTACCAGAGGACTCTCTTCAGCTGTTCACCCAGAGACAAAAGCAGACTATGACTGGTCCCCAGGAGTCATAAATGAACATGGACGTATAAGACCCTGAAAGATCCTCACAGAGCACTAGTTCAGCACCACTGAGAAGGTAGTTGAGCTAAAGAAGATCGCTGAGCATCCCCAGTCGGAGGAGGAAGGGACAGACTAACATTTTACCTTGAGTGTAGCTGGGCTTTGCAGATGCAAGGATGCTAGGAACTGGGGGGATTATGGTTATAAAACATGCAGGACTCACTCCCATCCACTTGTGTGAGTGATCCGCTTGGTGCCTCTTCTTCAGCAGGGGAGGCCGTAAACATAATGCTGCTTTGAAGTATGGAGAGTTCCCATAACTCTGGGGGAGTCAAGGATGCCAGCACACAACACCAAAGAGTTTCCATCTTTCTTCTCAGGTAAGATTCCCAGGAATGGTAACCAATGGGAAACCTTAGGGCCAGGATGGATGGAATCAGCTGTGTAAACTCAGGGAAGCAACACCTTCCTTGGAAAACACATTATCCCGGGCTCATAGGACATCCAACAAGGCTTTGCCTTTTGATTTGTCTTATGTTTAAGCAATTTCTCACTAAGTTCCATGATTACTAGAAAAGTGTGACAATCAGAACGCATGGTCAAAATAGTACATGAGTGCCTTGGCTGTTGATGTAGAATATTCAACAGTATTAAAGAAGATGAATAGCATCACTTTGAAATGTAGTCTCTAAAGATGGGGCTGACAGAAAATCAGAACAAAAGGGGTGTTTGGGGTTAAAATAGCTAAAATATTTCATTTTATCACCATTTTTATTATACAACGTTGGGCAAATTCTTGCCCTTTATTTTTAGAATTATTAGGGAAGAAAAATAGGCGTTAAATATTGTGGCTGTTCTGTTGACTTTGAGAAATGAGCATCAAAAAAATTTCCCAGGTTCCAACAGCCATGGGGACTTTCTGAAAGATAAACATTTTTCTACTTCACACCCACCAGTAGGATTTCGTATCCTGTTGACGGACCTTGTTCTTAGAAACAACCTCTACTATGTTTGAGTTGCAGTAAACTCTGCTCCTTCCTCCAATTCCTGTATCTTTCCACATCCTCTGTCTTTCTACTTCTTATCTGTTTCCTTCACTGTCATTGGGTGCCTTCCATATACATCACATGGAACTTTCAATCCTGATGGGGAACTTGGATTACAGTAACAGTATCCCCATTGTAGAGATGGCAAAATTGAGACTCAGCAAGTCTGCAATGTATGCTCACATCTCTTCCTGCCATATCATTACCCTCTGTTTGATTTGTCTTTATGTCTCCGTTTATAAAAGGAGACCCACTAAATAAAATTTATAGTGTCACGCTGGCAATTTATTTAAATATTTTCCTGATGTAGGGTTGTGGGTTTTTTTTTAAACCGATATTGGAAATTAATAATGTGACTGGTGAGTAGTGAAAAAATCAAACTTAAAGGAAGAAGAAGAAAGAAAAGCAGAGGATGAGTTGGTCTAAAATGAAAGAGGTACTCAAGGAAATTAAAAGCTGGCACATGCAGGTTACTAAATGAAAGAAACCAATCTGGGGAGGCTACATAGTGTATGACCCCAACTCTATGAGATTCTGGAAAAATGAAAATTTATAGAGATAGTAAAACAGATCAGTTTTTGGTTTGCCATGCAGGCTTGGGATGGGATGATGAAGAGGTGGAACATGGGATTTTAGGGCAGTGAAACTCTTCTGTGTGATACCGTAATGGTGAATGCATGGTGTTAACGCGTTTGGCAAAACCCATAGAACCCTAGAACACAAAGAATGAACTCTGGTGCAAGCTCCAGACTTCAGTTAATGATGATGTACCAATCCGGTTCATAATCAGTTGTAACAAACGTGCCTCACCAACACAAGAGGTTAATAATAGGGGAGTCTGGGGGCGCCTGGGTGGCTCAGTCGGTTGAGCGTCCGACTTTGGCTCAAGTCATGATCTCGCAGTTCATGAGTTGGAGTCCCGCGTCGGGCTCTGTGCCCACAGCTCAGAGAGCCTGGAGCCTGCTTCGGATTCTGTGTCTCCCTCTCTCTCTGCCCCTCCCCTGCTCACGCTCTGCCTCTCTCTCTCTTAAAGATAAACAAACATTTAAAAAATGAAAAAAATAATAGGGGAGTCTGCGGGACCAGGGGAAAGAGCGAGGAGATGGAAACTCCATACTTTCTGCCCAATTTTTTGTAAACCTAAAACTGCCCTAGAAAATAAAATTATTTTTTTAAAGGACTTCCTTAAAAAATAGCTGGTCCAGGAAGACGGACGGCTAAATGTCCAGATGTCAAAATATACCCTAATTTTAGGATGTATTTTAAAGTTGCTAGATAGGCTGCCTGTTAAATATCTGAGTCCCAAAGAATAATGCCAAGTGGCTTTAAATCATGAACAAAGAACAAAGAGAAACGATTCTAATACAAATTTCCATTTTTCTCTATTCACTGCAGACAGAATGCTCATGCCTTCAAGTCATGGGCAGATGGGCTCAGTGACAGGCGGTGGGTATTCATATGTGCAGGACTGAATCTCATTACACTCTAACAAGAAGATCATAATGGAGACAATCAAAACCAAGTCTGGCTAATCATATGCAAGAGGCACTGATTTTTTTTTTTTTTTTTAACTCAGGGCAGGGACATTTTCATGCAATCGGAGAAATCTGATGATGAATGTTACTTTCATTATCTTTTATTTCCTTTGCCCTTTAAAAATCTAAGTGAACCAATGCAATTTAAGAATTAATTTCCAGTTGCATTACAGTTATTTTATTATTGAGTTTTCCCTCAATATTACATAGAGGAGACCATCTCTTTTTCTTGTTTATTATTGTTATTATCTTGCCAGAAGTCCTTTAAAATCTCTGTTGTAAAGAACATTCTACCTCTTAAAATATGTGCAATCAATAAAGAAAAGAGTCTCAGTGTAACCCACCAGTATCACCATCAACAAACTCACCGAATCTCAATACATAGCAAATTACACAGGCTGCTATTTCAGTTTATAATGTGAACTACATAGCACAGACCAGACTTATTTCAAAATGCATTGAAAATAGTGTAATCTCATATATTTTGTGGACTTCATTTAATTAAGCATATGCATCCATGCAAGACCATTTGGGGAGTAGAAGTAGTGAGATGTTTGTTATTTTCAAAATTATCAGTAACTTGAAAAATCCTTGTCTATTTTAAAATGATCACTCCGTGGCCTGTAAACTTTCTGGGACAGGTGGGATTTCAGGCAACTTTTTCATCCATAAAAGGGAACAAGCTTACTAAACCTGAAAATGCCAACACACCAAGTGCTGTGAAGATACGTGAAAGAAATTGAGTTAATAAATCACAAGAGCGGTAAAGGGATGACGGATGCTTCTCAGGTAACTGAGGGCTCCAGCAGGATGTCAGGGGCTGGTGGTGTAACTGAGGCTGGTGGGCACTGAAAACAGAAGACGCTGTTGAGCATCTGTTACACCCAACGTGTTGAGGTAGGGTGGGGGTGAGATAGGGGTTCGTTTATGCAAGAAGACAGACAATTCAGCAAAGTCTCTTGAAACCAACTGACAGAAATGCCAGGTAAAGTGACGCAAACATTATTTTCGATGCATAGCTGAGGTGTCAAGGAAGAAGGGGAACACCGTGAACAGAGGTACAGTTTCCCTGGAGGTACGTCAGGGAGGGACAGTGCCCAAAGTTGGGGACCGGGCTGTCATTTCTTTATGGAGCCAAGAACAGAGGGCTTCAGCCTGCATGAAGTGGGTCACAATGAAGAAAGCGTCTGTATCTGGGGCACCTGGGTGGTTCAGTCAGGTGAGTGTCCGACTCTTGACTGTGGCTCAGGTCATGATCTCGTGGTTCGTGGGATCAAGCCTACATCGGGCTCCTCACTGACTGTGTGGAGCCTTCTTGGGATTCTCTCTTCCTCTCTCTCTACCCCTACGCCCCTCTCAAAATAAATAAACATTTTTAAAATTTTTTTTAAAAAAAGAAAAACAAGAAAGCATCTGTACCCTCGAGGAAAATAACCCAGCTAAAGAATTTGTTCATCCACATGAAAAATCAAGGAACAACCTTGTCTACCCTTTGCCAGCTTCAGGAGAAAAGATGCTTCTAAGTCCCAGCCTGCAAATATGAATAAAAATTTTTAAAAAAATTTTTAAAAAGGGGGTGCCCAGGTGGCTTAGTCAGTTAAGCTTCCGACTTCAGCTCAGGTCATGATTTCATGGTTTGTGAGTTTGAGTCCCATGTCGGGCTCTGTGCTGACAGCTTGGAGCCTGAAGCCTGCTTTGGATTCTGTGTCTCCCTCTCTCTGCCCCACCCCACTTGCGCTCTGTCTCTCTCAAAAATGAATAAGCGTTAAAATGTTTTAAAATAAATCCCAGCCCTGACCAGGAAAATGGTTTGGAGTAGGAAAATACAAATATCTGCTCCAGGAAAGCAGAATACCAGAAATGTACATAAAACAGGTTTCCTAGGCCTGTGGAGATACTCCCAGGCATTGGCAAAAGAAAAGGCAAGACTGCCTCCAATCCATGCCATGAGGATTCCCAGACAAAGCTTTTTTAATTTAGGTCCCCAATTCAAAATTCTAAAACATGCAGGAGACCAAGCCTCCATAAGCAAGAAACAGCATAGGCAAAAAAGTAGGAATAGAAACTTGAGAATTTCCAGTAAAATAATCACGCAGTAGAAACTATGAAACAGATGAAAAATGTTCAAAAGTATTTATCAAAGCTGCTGAAATCATCAGAAAAATGACACCATAACAAATGAGCAGATCAATTAAAAATAATGATAGATGTGCCAGAAGTTAAATAAAGGCAGAGTCACTTAAATTCAAATCTTAATGGGTGAATAAAATTGTAGATTAGATACAGCTGAAGAAAGAATCGGTAAGAAGGAAAATTAATCTAGACAGTGGTTCTCAATCTTGGCAACATATCTGAATCTCCTGAAAAATTTCAAAATGCCAGCGTCCAGACAACACTCCACACCAATGAGATCAAAATCACTGAAGAAAAGATGTAGGCAGTCCTGTTTTAAAAGTTCCATAAATAAGAACAGTGTGAGGCAGTTCTAGTAGGAGCTGCCTTAGAAATAGCATAGAAGAAATTGGTTAATGGAAATAGCATGATCCAGAGGGAAACACCTCCTCACACACACCTGAAGTTTATTGTAGTTCTATCTTTTGTGTGCCTTTTCTGGGCCAGACACCAGATAAAAAGATAAATGAGACACAAAAATTCAGAATTTCAAGGTGCATCATTTAGCACAGTTACCACAATATCCAAACCTACCAATGTGTTGTTTTTACTAGGAAATTCGATGGGAGCTGAAATTTTGCCGTAACCTGGAGAATTGCGTGCAATAGAGGGCAATTCAGAAATCTCCATCCATTGGGGTATGCCTGTAAAACTAGTTTTTGTGTATTTTCCCCACCACCTGCTCCCAGCTGTGTTGTACTGAACTGCTTCAGGCTTCTGTCTGCCGCAATCTTCGCCCCTGCCCTGGAAGGTCACAACAGCAACTGAGCTGCCTCGCGAATGTGGCCAACTTTCTGGAGTCTTCACTGGTAGTCTTTTCGGACTCCCCTTGCCTGTGGGATCTTAGCCCCTCTCCTATGGGGAAAGGAAGGACTAGCCTCTCGATGAGCTTAGTGAACTCACCCCTTTGACCCAGTCTCTTGTAAAGTACCTGGTGATGGCAGTTAAATGTGGGGCAGAGTGGTTTGTAGTAGGGTCTGAACAGAGCCTTTCAGGACATCTGTGGGAAAGTGGATGAGCCCCAGTGGTGATGACTCCATAATTACAGAATGTGCTATCATATGGATTAAGCCATCGCCTGAGTATGGGGTCAGTGAAAACATCTCACTTCACAAGATGCATGGGAGTAACATGAATGGTACTTCAGCAGCCCAAACTTAAAAATAAATTAAAAATGAACACAGCCTTAAAAATAAACTTACAATGAAAAAAAAAAAACTAATAAACCTTTCCCCCTTGCCACCCCCTTTCACACAATTAATAATTCATAGCACCTATTTTTTTAAAATAAGCATTTTGCTTGATTTACTTTTTTCAATAAACCTTTAGAATTCCTGAAATGATGAGAAATCCCAATATTTCAGAACTATCTTTTAGAATGAATTTCATCATAAAGTTTAAAATGTTGCCAATATTTAAGCATCAGACTGTGATATTAATATCTTCCTATTCACTATAGTTTGTATTGATTAAATAATTCTCATTATAGATGATGTGACAAAACACGTCTCATTAGATATAAAGCTAGAGCCCTAACTCCCGCCATTTTCTGCATTGTACTGCCACCTACCGGCTCATTTTATTATGGTACATTAGCTAGAACGGTCTATCTGCCATTACCAGTAGGGTCATTAAAAAAAATCAGAACAAAGACAATCGAGACATTAGCACATGCCCACAATTATACCCCACTGTTCATCTATCGTGACAAAAGACTCACAAAGTTATTTTTTTAATCCAGTAAGAAAGAAAAATCCCAATAATTTTATTGACCTTGTTGGGTTATTTAATAAAACCAAACAGCATCATATATTTTCTAATATTAAAAAAAATTATAATGAGAGAGATGATTCCTAGAAATCATTTCTTTAAATTTGTCATTCTACATATGAGGAAACCTACGTCCAGAAAGAAAAACACTCTCTAATCATTTGTTGAAGACCTCATAGCTAGTTGGTAAATTCAGAGGAAAACCCCAGGAATTGTGACTCATGGCTGGAGATTTTTCTGCAATTTGGCTTTACTAGCTAAGAAAACTGTCTCACTACTTTATTGGAAAAAGCATCGGGAAGTCACGGAAATGATTAGATGAGACATGAGGGAAATTCAATCATCATCTTATGGAATAAAATTAAAGGTCCCATGAAACAAAACTATATGGACAAAGAGGTTTGATGTGTGGAGAGCAAAGGGAGTCTTGTAAGGATGTAAATTCAAGGTTTTATGTCATCAGCTCAAAGTGAAACTCATTAGTGTCACATAAGCAATATTTTCACTAAGACAAAAGATATATATATGTATATATATATATATATATATATATATATATATATATATAATTGTTGTATTTTTAGATATGTGAAAGAGAGATATTTTGTAAGCCCTAGGAATTATATAGGAAAAACATAGCTAGGTTGAATTACGTTTGGTTTCAATACCTGATCCTACAGAGAGAGAGAGAGAGAGAGAGAGAGAGAAATGGCCAAGAGCAGTTTTTCAATTTTATGTTCAATTTCATCACAATTTCTCAATATAAAAACATGCTACAGTTTCTTGAGGTTTTTAAAAATTATTTTTTAGTGTTAAATCATGTGTGAAATTGACAATTCCAAGTCGTATTCACAGAATGGACTGAGCAGTCCTCTTACTAGAATAACCGAGAAAATATTACTGAAGGTATTATTTTTCTCTAGCCATTTTGGAAAATCCCAGATTGAAAGAGGTGATAGTTTTTAGAAGTAATTAAGTATGCAGTCGAGCAGGAATGAGCTTATATTTAAAAATTCCAAATGTGCTTTAAAAAGATGAAGGTTTTCTGCTGCTTGGATATGATAACTAAATTAGAAGCAAACAGACAAACGAGTACAAATTACTTTAACTGTGGTCCCATCATAAAAAGAAGTGTTAAATATAAGACGCTCTTCACTACAATAAAGCACCTAAAGATGAAAGGAGAAGAAAATTTCTCTTGGAACTGAGATCATTAGCATCACCTGTGGATTTAGTTAAGCGAGGTAAATGATCGGGCCTAATGGAAACATCCTGAATCAGAAATGCCCAGAAGGGGGCCCAGAAATGTGTGTTGACACATGCTCTTCAGGTGATTCACTGGTACACCGGAGCTTGAGAAGCAACAATCTAGTCCGACGAAAGACCCTGTTCTTTTTTTGTCTTCAGGTAGTTTCCCCCTAAAGAGCAAAACCTCAGTATTAACACCTATTGGATCAGCTATCAATTTATCACCTCTCAGCTCCACATCACATTTTTTGTCCGAATTGCTACATGGTTTCTGTCTCTCTGACTGGACCTCAAATGATTCATTTAGTTTGTCTATCAGATCCTTCTAGAATATAGGATCAACTCATGGGTTGTATCAAGCTGCAATTCACGATTACCCTAAACACATCTAAATCTCATCATTATTTGGATAGACAAGTAATTTATTTTTAATGTTTATTTATTTTTGAGAGAGACTGAGAGTGTGAGCAGGGGAGGGGCAGAGAGAGAGAGGGAGACAGAGAGTCCCAAGCAGGCTCCTGCTGTCAGAGCAAAGCCCGACGCGGGGCTCGATCCCACGAACCCAAACCGTAAAACCATGACCTGAGCTCAAGTCGGGCACTCAACCAACTGAGCCACCCGGGCGCCCAAAATAATTTAATTTTTATTAAGAAAAACTCTCATAAGTCTGTGGATATTGAGTAATTTTTAATAGCGTCCATAGTGATCCATGCTGAACCTCCACCTGCCTGTAGTAGTAACAATAATGCCTTATAGATATTGAAGGCTAATAGTTTTCAAAACCATTTTTCCTTTTATTATATGATCTGGAATACAATTCCTGCAGTAGAATACACCTGAAGGAGTGCCTGTTAAAGATGAAACAGCAATCCGAGGTGTCTCCCATGTGGTCATATTGCACCATTCACACCTCCAACTGTGATGGGCACTCATGGACATCCACTCTGCCCAAACTCTTCTGAAGAGAAATCATTATACACGGTGACCCTGAGCCCTGACTGAACAGTTCTAGTGCTTATGATGTGTTTTAGGAGAAACCAGAGAAAGGTTATACCAGTGGTCCCTGGGCCCTGTTGACAGAATCCTTGATCCTCATGGATACTAACATCAAATGAAAAAAATATAAAAGGCACGACTGGCCCAAGCTGGACAATGCTTGGGAGACCTCACATACTTCCTTATGTTTGCGTCATGTTATTGGGATTTTAGGATTCCAACTTTCTAGACTGGACCACCAACAAAATTTCTGAAAAAAAATTTTTTTCAGCTAAAGAGAAATCTTGTCTCCCTTGGCGACGTTCCCCAGCCTCTGCTAATTTCAGAACATCCTTCCCTTCTCAAGACATAATAATCACCCCTTGAATCACGGGTGAGGACGCAAGGTTGGGCATCCAGGGAGCCGGGTTCAGGCCTGGTATTTAGACCCATAACATGAAGATGGCCCTTCCTTCCTTCCTTCCTTCCTTCCTTCCTTCCTTCCTTCCTTCCTTCCTTCCTTCCTCTCTTCCTCTTTCTTTCTTTCTTTCTTTCTTTCTTTCTTTCTTTCTTTCATGGAAACATTGTGTTTTCCTCAACAGTACTTACTACCATGTGAGCTACTATATGTCTTATTATAATTTTTCCATTATATGTCTCTTTACCCACCCCTCTAAGTTCCCAGGTAAAATAGAGTCCTCCAGTTAAATTAGAATTTTGGAGAATTAATTAATGATATTTTAGTGCAAGTGTGTCCAATGCAATACTTGGAACACAATTGATACTAAAAAATGTTATTTAGTATCAGTATCTTACATGCAATGTTTGACATATGCTTGCACTGAACAACAAATATTTTTGTAGGACCCAAATATATGAGACATAGTTATACTAAAAATTATTCATTGATTTTCTGAAATTTAAATGTAACTGGGCCTTCACCTTGCCTTCCCCCCACTCTTCAATCCACTCCCCTAGGGGTTAGGGTGGAAATTTCGGGAGAACAGTAGCACTGTTGTTGTCACTGCTTTGTGTTTTTTCTTTCTTCCTATATCATAGAGAAGTGCATGGCACTTGATAGATATTTGGAAAAGAGGGGCTTAGGTTTCCCAGTGAACTTGCTTCCTCACAAAATCCAGTCTCACAAAACTAGAGAAACGTACACGTTCAGAGATTAAAGTCACCCCCAAAAGACTGCCCAATGCCTGCGGGACACGCCGGTACCCTGGCCACGGAATTATTGGAATATGTATTCAGTATTTCAAAACAGGTATTGGAATATATCTGAATATTTAAGGATGGGAATGAACTATCAGAAGCAAGGATAGGAAGTCATTAGGAAGAATGCAATGGTACCACTATGTACACAAAACATTCAAAATCCACAACACTGAAGTGTTCTAGATGGCTACAGCTGACAACCAAATGACTCGGCCCAACACGCCCAGGGTCCCTCTTCTTTGCAAATAAAATGGCACTCACTCCTTATCTGTCATGGGCTGGGTGGTACCGGGTCCCTGCTACACTTCTCGCCTCAGCTGTCAACACTGCCTCTTCTATTTTCTATCAAGCGTGTGATAGTTCAGCGAGCATGCCTGTGACCTGTGACCGTTGGATCACAGGTCTCCACTACCCAGTCCATTCCTAAGGGGCTCCTCCCCTCCCCTCTCTCCTCTTGTTCCCCATGCAGGGAGTGGAGTGTAGGGGTTAGATGCTACTTCTCCAGTCCGCTCCATCTCGAGGCTGTGTGAACGTGGACAAGAACTCTGAATCTCTTTGTGCCTCACTCTCCCCATCTGCCAAAAGGGCACAAGGAGTGTGCTCATGTTGCCAGGCTTCTGTGAAGGTTCCCGGTGATCACACACAGAGAACACGGCATGGTGCCTGGTATTCTAAGATCTAGACGGAAGTATAATGATTTAAGTGTGGTTAATATTATTCCATAATTATTCTATATTATGCTATGACTATATGCAGCCACACCTTCGGAGAGACTGAGAGCCTGGAAGCAGGTGACTTCCCAATCAAGATGATCTGTCAGCAGGTGAGGCGGGGAGGGCCTGGTGAGGAGGCAGGGATGGCATGATTAATGGGCTCAGATCGCCCTCTGGTGTTAGTAAGGGGGAAGTGTTGGGGGAAGGAACCATTGTTCTTGCCCACCTGCCAACACCCACTCAAACTCCACCCTAGGCCAGTGTCTCTGTAGGGCCCTGGGCTATGTGAAAATAATACCAGAATATGGACATAGAACACTCACTGTGCTGGGTAAGCGTTCGAACATCTCCTCCACAACTCCCCAGTGCTGGTAGGTACTCCTTGGTTTAAGACTGAGTTAAGAGTGTCCTTCTCATGTCTGACCTTGCCTTCCCAAGCTGAATTAGGTAAACTCCATGCTCCCAAAGACACAGGGGATGCAACTACTGAAGCTCCTGCATATTTACAGAACCCTCCCCTCCTGTAAGGTTTTGCCCCAAATCCTGGAGACAAAGCATGTTCCTCTTAGACTCAGTTGAAGAGAGAGCCACCCACATGCAGACACCAACAGCTGGGTTGCTCGAGTTGCAACAGGTAATAGGGCTGGGGAGCTCAGAGAAGACATCAGGATGCCCAAAGCATGGGATGGGGGGGGCAGTGGGTCAGTGGAGTCTTCTCTGAGAAGAGAGGTTTTGAGGAGACACCTGTAAAACGAGGAGGGGCTGGTTACCAAAGAAAGAGTTTACAGGATAAGTGGATTTAAAGGTAAAAGGGTGATCCAGCAAAGCCAAGAAGACATGGGTAGATTTACTGGAGATTTGGAAGCATTTGAGGTGATGTTGATGAAGTCAGTTGGTTTAACAAATGCCCAGAGCCCAAGATGATGAGTTAGTTGTATGTCTAGATTCTTAGCCCATTAGAATTGTATCACAACAGGCTTTACTCAAAGTAGACTGTAATTGCCTCTCTTTTGAGAAACTCCTCCCTTCCTTCCTTCCTTCCCTCCCCTCCTCCCTCCTTCCTCTTTTCCTCCTTCCTTCCTTCCTTCCTTCCTTCCTTCCTTCCTTCCTTCCTTCCAGAACTACCCATGTGGATACTTGGGGGAAGAATGTTCCAGAAGGAGGGAAAAACAAGGATGAATGCCCAAAGGTAGGAGCATGCTTGGCTTGCTCCAGAACCAATTCAGGCTGGTACGGCTGGAACAGGGCTCTTTGATCAGATGCACAAAATCTTATTTGGGGTCTCCTAACTCCCACACCATTGATTCCATGGTATTTATCAACTCGGTGCAAAGGTGAAGACAAATATTCAGAAGCAAGGAGTAATTCCTGTGGTTATTGTTGGGTCGTAACAGTAAAAAGAGAGCATATGGGAGGGGAGGATATTTATTTGTGTGTTTGCTTGCTTTTAATAAGGTCATTTATTTCTCTAGATCTCTGTGACTGGATACTAGATCATTGCCGTAGAACATTTTGGCACTGAATGCAGTGCCTGTGGGAGCTCAGAGCGTGGGTGGTTTCATGGGCAGGAAGCAGGGGAGAGCCATATTCTATTGGAAAAACAGTCAAATCCCACGGAAACATTTTCAGATGTCAGGTACTCAGGGAAGAGACCGTCTTCAGCCCTGAATGTCGAGAACCCAGCATCGTGTCTGGTACAAACGAGGCTCAGTAAACTGAACTTGGTTGAAGCAAATGGAAGCATTTTGTTAATCCAAGATGAGACAGATGATCCAGAAGGATGTTCCCAGTTAGCATTTCTAGGCAGGAGGGAGCTGGTTTAAAAAGGAGCTGGTTTGCCCCGTGTACCCTGCCTCTACAAAAACTTGCAAATACGGCTACACACTTAGCCATTTTCAAGCCGTGCAGCTGGCATTGGGACCTGGAATTCTTGCCCTGCCCACACCTTGCCCACAGCCCGAAACTCCAGTGGGCTCAACTCCCAAATTGTTCCGGTCCCTCCTGGTAACCACCAGCAGAGGCCTCAAGAAGAGAGGACTGACTTGGCTCGGGGGTAAACTCAGTTGGTTTCGGAGGTTTCCATTGCCCCTCCCCCGTCCCTCCCACAGGAAACCTGATCATCCAGCCACATATTGCAGAAAACAAGTGGAGAAAACCAACTGCTTGTGGATCTACGGGCTCTGGCCTGAGCTAACGCAGAAAAACTCGCAGCAACCAAATGAGTTGCAGATACCCAGAAAATGGGACCCTTTGTAAGTGTGGTTATGTAAATGTCAGATCTGGTTCATGCACTCACTTCTGGAATGACTGGTAAATGTCACCACACAGAAGGTTTTAGGGTTTTTCATTACAGAGTCATTAGGTTTCATATAATTTTCCCCCCATCAGGTTGTTCATCCTGGATATTGACATCCTATTGGTGTTCCCACCAACATGTGGGGTCACGAAAGGGAGGGTCTCCGCTATACCCATCAGGTCAGGCTCTGCTTCCGCCATTCACGGATCCTTTTAACCGGGAGCAGGTCATTGAACTCTTTTCTTTCTTTTTTTTTTTTTTTTCAGTCTTTGTATTTACATTTGAGAGAGAGAGAGAGAGCGAGCATGAGTGGGGGAGGGGCAGAGAGAGAGGGTGACAGAGAGAATCGCAAGCAGGTTCCCGTGCTGTCAGTACAGAGCCCTAAGCGGGCTTGACCCCAGGAACTGTGAGATCAAGGTCATTGAACCTCTTAAAACCCACTTTCCTTGTCTGGAAAATGAACATCTAAGCCTCCCTCCCAAGGCTCTATTAAGGATATATGAGGTCATAGGAACATGTTTTAAAAGTAAATTCAAATAAAAGGTCTTAAATTTCCAAGATGATATATACTTGTCAAACATTTCTCTGGCCTTGCTGCCTTGTGTCTTTTTATTTTTTCTTGATTTTAGACTCTTGGTCGCTACTTAGAGACCAGATGCTTAGCTAAACAAATAAACCGATGAAAACCACGTAAAGAGACAAAGAGCCCCAAACACTGATTTTGAAGGAGACAAATGATAAATTTGTGGTCTTGCCCTTTTTTGGAGTCACATCCTCCCTATTTCCCAAGTTGGAGAAAACACTTTCCACCATGTGAATGACAAGCATTAAAATACAGCTTGAAATAAATCTCTAAAATTGTACATTCAAAAGTTCTAGCGGGCAACTGTGTCTGATTTTGCATTTCCCAAGTTTTAAAACCTTCTCTGCGCAGTTAATAGACCAGCAGGCAGCGCAGAGAAATGGGCAGGTGTTGTCACTTCTTGTGTGACTTTGGGTAATTTCCTGAAACCCTATCAACTCCAGTTTTGTCATGTGGAAAATAGAGATAAGAATCATTATTTCATATCCCCAGAATTATATGAGATAAGGATGTTTATCAGATATGAACCGCGTCTCATGAAACCCAGAGAGTTCATTTCAGTTACTTTTTTTCTTTTAATTAAAAAAAAAAAAATCCATGACTTGGTGCACCTGGGTGGTTCAGTCGGTTAAGCGACAGACTTTGGCTCAGGTCATGATCTCGCGGTTTGTGAGTTCGAGCCCCACATGGGGCTCTGTGCTGACAGCTCTGAGCCTGGAGCCTGCTTCCGATTCTGTGTCTCCCTCTCTCTCTCTCTCTCTCTCTCTGTCCCTCCCCCGCTCTCTCTCTCTCTCTCTCTCTCAAAACTAAAGATTTTTTAAAAATTAAAAAATATATATATGACTTTTAAGTTGTAGTCAGAAGTCACAGTGTAAGTTATGGCATTAAGGATAAAGCTAAGGTTTTCTCAACTATTCCCCTTCTTATTCCTAGTTGTCTGCTTAGATGGAAATAAAATAGAATCCAGTCTTGAAACCCAGGCACCACGTTTGGTCAAAGTGAAATGTCAGAGTTTTTCCCTTATTTTTTTCTGTGAGCCTCCTGGGTTTGGGCAAACGAGGGGAGTTTATTTCTGACAGACACCACAGTTGGGCTCTGGAGTCAGGATACCCTGACAGTCACCCCATCCACTACCAGGACTTGGGACAAACCACCGCCCTTGCCCCTGGATCACGCTCCCCCGCACTATCTGGCCCAAACATCCTGAGCAAAGGCGTAAGCAGACTTCTAAAGAACAAAAAATACGGTTTTTAGTAGGTGACTCCTGCGAGAGAGGCTAGAAAGAGAAAAGAACAAGGAGTAGAGCCGGGCTGTGGTCCCACCTGCAGAGAGATCTGACAGACTCATCTGTTTCACAAGCTTCATACACAACGAACAGCACACAGGTTAATGTCTATAGTGAATCCCTTATATCTGCCTTTGTCCAGACATAACACATGGTGAGAAGGAGGCTGCTGGGAATAGAGACTGCTCAACAAGCCACAGCTACTACTTTTGCTATTTTCTGGAACCTTCCAGGATTGTGCTTGTGGCTGAACTGTAAGGCATGTCTTCATAATGCTAGACTGACTCCCTTCCCTTCATGCATGGATTCCTGGCTAGTGGAGCCTGCGTGTCCCCCCTCCCCCCCGGCCCCCACCCCAACTCTGTTTCCTTTGTTTCTCTTCCCTCTAGTGGTTGAAATCGGGTACCGCACCTCATCCTTCCTAGCGTTAAAGGCACCTGAGAATTGCAAACCTTAGGAAGTCAGATGTCACCTTTGGTGTAATTTGGTTACAGTTCCTCATTTTAAGGTGTCAGAAAGTCGAATGACTTGTCTGGGAGACAGGTGTATCCGGAGAGAACCAAGAATTCGAGTCTTATTTTTAAAGAAGTCCATATCTTGTGACATTCTCTGTCTCGGGTCCAGTTTTGTTAATGATATTGTCCCCTCCCGTATTAGCGTTTCATGTTACTTGTCAGTCCTGGGTCTTTCATACTTACTAGTTCAGCAGTTTAAATGCATGTCTTACTTTTATCAGTGTTTTACATTATTTTCACATTTTGAAGGATGAACACTTAACTCACTTTTTTAAAAAGAAGAAAGCATAAAATGGTAACGATTTACCTCTGAGTTTAGCTTTCATGATGATCTTACCGAGCCATACACGTGAGAGTCAGCCAAGTAGAGGGAGGCCTTTTCCATCTACAATCCGTATTTCTTATTTATACATATTCCCTGTGGTAAAACTCCTATTGCTGTCACACGGCGGTGAAAGTATGTGGTGTGCACATCGACAATTTGGAATTTTTGAGGACTTCCTTGTGGCTTAATGTGTTCTACGAATCATTTGAAAATTTTAAAAACTGGTGTGTGAGGAGAGGTCTATATTCTATTTACAGAGTCCAATGCCGATTCCTAATGAATCAACTTTATCATGTATATTGCACCTGTATTCCATGTCCTTATTTATATTTGATCAATTTGAGTTTATAAGGACTATTACTTGGGAATTATTTTCTATTATTCTATTTGTGCTCATTTATTTTCACATATTACAAAAATAATCAGTGTTCATTTCGGAAAACTCGGAAGCTATAGAGAAACACAGAGAATAAGTAAATTACCTCAAACACAAAAACAAAACAAGTCGGCCGTTTAGAAATTTGTGTATTTTTCTTTCCATGATCTAATATCTATGTGTAACACATAATCGCGTGTTAGCGTATGAGAGACAGCATGATGCCCCATAACCTGTATTTATTCTTAACGGTAACGTGTGATTTTTTTTTGTCATAAACATTTTTCAATATTATTTAATTGGAGGGTCAAATAATATGAATATTTTTTCCCACTTTAAATACATTTCTGAACTGTCTTCCATCAAGGCTGCATTGTTTATACTTTCACACATTATGTATTGTGTCCCTTTCCCCACATCATTTTTATTTACGTTTATTTATTTACTTTGAGAGAGAGCAAGAGCATGAGTGAGGGAGAGGCAGAGATGGAGGGAAAGAGAGAAACCCAAGCCTGCTCCACACTGTCAACACAGAGCCCCATGTGGGGCTCGATCCCACGAACCAAGAGATCATGACCTGAGCCTAAATCAAGAGTCGAATGCTTAACCAACTGAACCACCCAAGCACTCCATTCCCCACATCTTTGTCAAAAGGATATTATGATTTTTACGGGGTGCCTGGGTGGCTCAGTTGGTTAAGCATCCGACTTTGGCTCAGGTCATGACCTCGCGGTTTGTGGGTTTGAGTCCCGTGTCGGTCTCTGTGCTGACAACTCCGAGCCTGAAGCCTGCTTCGGATCCTGTGTCTTCCTCTCTCTCTGCCCCTCCACTGCTTGTGCTCTCTCGCTCTCTCTCTCAAAAATACACATCAACAAAATTTTACAAAGATATTATGATTTTTAAAACTTTACCAACATGACAAAAATCGTTCCTATTAGCATTTTTATAGGTGTACATTTGATTAGTAGCAAGTTTATTATTTTTAATCTATTTATTGTGTGTTTTTATTTTTTCATGTTTGTAGAACCAATTTACAAAATACAAAAATTTCTTGTCAATTTTTATATTGTTTTTATTTCCATATTCTTGTTAATGTATAGGTGCTCTTTATATATAAAATATAGTATGCAAATAACAGCGGTAAAATCCATAAAGCCTAAGCAGTTAGAAACAAAAACAAAAAGGACCAAAATCTCCACCAGGGTGTGTGTGTTGAATGTGCCACATTCGGTTTCTAATTGTATCATAGTGGGTCTGAATACCATGCATAATGAGGTTCCTTTTTTGGCCTTGTTCCTCCTTAAAAAACATCAGTGATCTGTGTATCTGACCTCTCTTGTCTGGTCACATTATCCATTTTTTTTCTTCTTTACCTTCATTTTACTTTTTTAAAATTATTTTTGTAGCCAGTAACTTTTTTTTTTAAAAAAAGCAATCTTTACATTAAACGTGGGGTAAGGGGCACCTGGGTGGCCCAGTTGGTTAAGCGTCCGACTTCCGCTCAGGTCATGATCTCGCGGTTTGTGAGTTCAAGCCCCGTGTCAGGCTCTGTGCTGACAGCTCAGAGCCTGGAGCTGCTTCTGATTCTGTGTCTCCCTCTCTCTCTGCTCCTCCCCTGTTCACGCTCTCTCTCTCTCTCTCTCTCTCTCTCAAAAATAAATAAACATTAAAAATTTTTTTAAATGTGGGGTTATAATTCAAAAGTCTCCTGCTTTACCCACTGAGCCAGCCAGGTACCTTTTCCCTTTCATTTTTAAATAGCTTTTCACCCTTGTTTTGCACCACGTTGTTTGGGTTTTCTGTAGTTGGTCCCTACCTTTGAAGCATCTACTTCTGTTTACAATGATGTTAAACCACGATTTGTATCAAGTTGTTTTCTTTCTTTTTCTCCAACTCCCCTTTCTTTTGAGTGTACTATCTTACTTCATTTTTTTCTGGCTTGATTGATAAAAACCATTTTGATTTCGCAAGTGCTGAGATGCCACGAAATGCTGTCTGAAAGTGTTTCTGCTTCCCCATAGGAATGTCTTTTCCTTCCTCTGTCTTCCTCACGCTAAGTCTCTCTCCTTCTATGTTGTGGAATATTTTGAAGTTTTCTTTGGTTGCTGGTGGTGTTTATTCCCAAAGAAAGTCAGCTATTTGCCTGCTATTTAAGCCCAAAGATCATATGACCCTGCCCCTGTTTTGTAGATCCTGTAACTCATCTTCCTACAGCAGAAGTTAAAGAATCTGATGATGCAGACTGATGCTATCAATCCATTGCTCATGCCTCTAAGAAGTATGGCAGGCAGCGAATTCATGTCCGTGCAGAAACATCAGCGTACGAGGCTACTTTTCCCAGATCTGGACTTTTGTTCCAGCCTAACGTCTCCAAATACTGATTTAGCTGTATCTATCTGGTCTCTCTTGGCCGTTGCTACCTGCCACATTGTCAGTGTCCTGACCCATCGGGGAAGTCCTGTCATGTCTAGAAGATGAATGTCTCATAACGAGATAAGCGGCTACATTAGAGACAGGCTGAATCAAGGTAAATGTCCACAGCCCAGAGTATGAGGTTCACCTTAGGCACGGAGACTCACGGCCTTCTCACACATGCCTCTGCCTGCCGTGGGACTCTGGCCACCAAGGGTTGCGACAGGAACAGCATCTCCTTTTTCATTGATCGTCTGAGACCTTCATCCCTAGTGATCGTACTGACCTCTTTTCTCATCCTTTGGGCTTGTCATGCCTTTGATTTATGCTGCATAAAGACCGTTGTTTTTCTTGATGAGGTTATTGGTTATTTTTTCCATCTGTTTACTCAGCTGAACACGGAAGTGACACATCCATGTGGCATTTGTCACTTGGTTTCCGTACCGATCCCATAGTTCCTGTGGATGTCAGCAATTCCATTTGCTAGGATCTTAGTCTAAAAACCTCATGAAGAGACTAACAGATACTCTCCTGCACTGATGCTTGGGTTCTCTGATGGACCAGGGGAGTCACTCTGAAGAGCACTATCACGGGTAGCCCAGAAGTAGCTGGCTCCTTCCTTTGAAATGAGTCCAGACGTTGGCCCAACACCACAGGCCCTACAGGGTCAGGGGTCTCCCAAATCTCCATCCTCAGCACAGCCCCCACCCACTCCAGACCTACTAGTATTCTTCCTGTCCTTTTATACCCTATAGCCTTTCACGAGACATTTAAAAAAATTTTTATGTTTATTTTTGAAAGAGAGAGAGAGAGAGGGGCATGAGCAGGGAGGGACAGAGAGAGAGAGGGAGACACAGAATCCCAAGCAGGCTCCAGGTTCTAAGCTGTCAGCACAGAGCCCAACATGGGGCTCAAACCCAAGAACTGTGAGATCATGACCTGAGCCAAAGTCGGACGCTTAACCAACTGAGCCACCCAGGTGCCCCTCCCGTGACATTTTAATTAAGCGCCCATGAAGGTCAGAAGGAAAACCATTTCCCCCTCACTTTTCACTCAGCTAGCTCTTAAAAAATTTTTTCATGTTTTGTTTATGTTTGAGAGAGAGAGATAGAGCGTGAGCAAGGGAGGGGCAGA
Source organism: Acinonyx jubatus (assembly GCF_027475565.1). Lineage (NCBI taxonomy): Eukaryota > Metazoa > Chordata > Mammalia > Carnivora > Felidae > Acinonyx > Acinonyx jubatus. The sequence goes on along the minus strand of NC_069381.1, from coordinate 207,863,185 downwards.
GAGAGAGGGAGACACAGAATCAGACACAGGCTCCAGGCTCTGAGCTGTCAGCACAGAGCCCGACGCAGAGCGGGGCTCGAGCCCACGAATGGGGAGATCATGACCTGAGCTGAAGTCGGACGCTTAACCCACTGAGCCCCCAGGCGCCCTTTGGCTAGCTCTTTCTCATTCTGAAGATCTGCTCTGAAATATCACCCCATTGGAAAGGAGTCGTCTTATCACTCTTCCCAAACTAGCCCTTCCATTTTCTTTTGTCAACCACAACATGTTGTTTTCGTCTTCGTGGACTCTATCACAATTTACAAGCACAGGTATCCTAATGGCATCCAATACTCTCCCTGTTCTAATTCTTTATTCCGAAACTCAAAACCCAAATTCTAATTCTTTTTACTGAAACTCAAAACCCAAATGCATTTGAATAAATTTTTAGATCGATACCTGGCATCTAAACCTTCCCATTCAACAGATAGAAACCAACTACAGTCAGATAAAATAATCTCTCTCACTAAAAACCTCAGAGAACAGATTTGATATTAAAAGATATTTGTTGGGGCGCCCAGGTGGCTCAGTCAGTTAACCAGCTGACTTTGGCATGGGTCCTAATTTTGGGATCTCACAGCTTGTGACCTTCAGCCCTACGTCGGGCTCACAGCTGTCAGCACGAAGCATGCTTCGGGTCCTCTGTGTCCCTCTCTCCCCTCCCCTGCTGGTTCTCTGTCTCTCAAAATAAATAAAGTTTAAAAAAAAAGATATTTGCAGGTACTCTTTTTATTTGCTTTTTTGTCTTCTCTCTCCACTGTGAGACAGGATCTCTTTTGTTTACTCTTGTGCACCCCGTGCCTTGCAAAACAAATGCATGAATGCATGGGCGAATTCACAATGCTCACCCAACACTCACTTCTCCCACTCTTCTATTTTTTCTCAGAACTTTTCTTCATGTAACCAACTGGCTTTGGTGGCACTGTGCCTATTGTCCTTAAATTTTAGGGTTTGGTGTTGACTTGCTGATTTTAGTGTTGATCCCTTTGAATGGATGTATTGAAATAGAAACTGATGGGAAGGTAAGTAGAGCTGAAGTTCCTGGTTTCAGAATACTTTAATGTATATTTACATGGCAGTGACCTATATTTTTTCATATTTCTTTATTTTTTGAGGGGCGGCAGAGAGAGAGGGAGACAGAGGATCGGAAGCAGGCTCTGTGCTGACAGCAGACAGACCGACGCGGGGCTCGAACTCACAAACCGTGAGATTGTGACCTGAGCCGAAGCTGGACGCTTAACCGACTGAGCCACCCAGGAGCCCCAAGAACTACCTACTTTTATGGTTAAGGCATGCTTCGGGGAGAGCAGGCACATGGGAGGGCAGTGCTGAAGCAAATTCTTTTTACCCACTTTCTGGGGGCCTGTTTCCTCTGCTTCAGGGTTTGATGCATGTGGCATCTTGCACAAGAACATCTTTTTCCTCCTACATCAACATTTCAATTAGTAGAAATTTCCCCTGGAATTTAGCATATGGTCTTCTCTTAACTTTTAATACTGCCAAAATTTGGCTTTTTGATTGTCAGAATGAGCTACAAAGGAAGCTCTGAAGACAGAGATCAAGCACATCTAGTCAGCCATCACGGCAGTCCCAAATCCCACACTGGGGCTTGAATTTCTTTCACTGGGTTGGGGCACGTCTTCAATCGTGACCTTAGAAATTATGTGACGTTTCTCATTATGCAGCTGAACTTAAATAATTTCCTAGATCAAGTGTGTAAGATGAGACGACGTGGTTCACGGCCAAGGGACACTGTCGACCACACAGATCAGAACTGACTTTCTACGGTGTGAAGGTCGAGTTGCAGAGAAGGCTTCCACACAGCTGCGGAAAAGGGAGCGCCGGCCAGCTGGCTCGTCCCAAGGACCCAGAAAGAGGCCAATTGTTTTCCCTCATGGAAGTTTCTAAAGGCAGAGGTCAATGTGGGGTTTCCTTAGGATACAGTGCTAGGTAGAAAAAGGGAATCCAAAGTCTCAGATCTCAATAGGGAGTAAGACTGAGCCCTGAGGGAATAGGACTCCCGGCCATCTTTTGTAGTCACGGAATGGTGTTCTGAAGTTCCTTCCGGGCCCCAGAGCCTAAAAGCCATTCAAGCAGAAAGGCCCAACTGTGAAAGCCAATGGCTTTCATTTGGGTAAACATGCATTTTAGAGAAGAGTTGGGTGAAACTCACTAGATGCTCTTCCAAATAGCAATGGTGGTAAAGGAGACAGCCCTGCAAATCTCCTCATGTGACCTGATGTGGGACAAAGGGCTGTGTTACAAAGATTGGAAAACGTGGGGGGCCATCGAGGCTTTCCAAGAAATATTACGACACAGCTAGAGGCTGAGTAATAAGATAGCCTCGGGAGAGAGAAGAGGAAGACCAAAGAACCCAGATTGGTATCTACTTAACCATGAACAATTTTGAGAAGTTTACGGTTCCCAGAAGATAATCTAAAGCAGTGAAGTTAGAATGTGCAAGTTTGGCTGTACAAAAGCCACCTGAGAAGATCGTTTTAAAAATACGGATTTCTGGGTCCCCTCCAGACTAGCTGAATCAGAGCTGTGTGGTGTGTGGCCTTAGTTATCTGTACATTTTTTTAAGGTCTCTAATGATTCGGTTTCAAAGCCGGGCATGGGGATCTCTGACATAGGACATATGAATACACAAGAAAGTCTTGAAAATTGGGAGAGTGTATCTTCCTGATACATTCTAATAGGGGAATCTTGAAACATTCACATTAAATTCTACATTCCTGACGTTAGGGATTGATGTACACGTCTCTGTATTTTTCCCACTGCTTTCAAACCCATATTCAATTATTGCTTTCACCAGTTGACTCCCCTCCATAAAAGCTTATCATGATGATTTCATTTCAGGCCACGATGCAATAAAATGGACTAGACTTATGCTTAGCTGGAAACAACTAAAAACACACACAGAAAATATGAAATAAAGATTTCCAGATATTGGATAACAGGCATCAAAGAGCTGTGCCCCCTGGGAAAGGAAATGAGCGAGATGAACCTTATCACAGTTGTGGCTTTCTTCCTACACACACGCGCGTGCGCACACACACACACACACACACGCACACTGTAGAATTTAGTGCCCAGGACTGACTCCAAGCAGAGCATATGTGTCTTGTTGAGCTGCATTCAGTTCAGTTCTGTGATGATGAGGGGACTGGAAATTGTGGGGCAGAGTTTAGGATAGGAGGGAGCTAGAGAGAAAAATAATCCCCAAAATGTCCTCAGAGCTCCTTTTGGGCCTGCATATTGAGTTGCCCATGCATAAGGTGACATTTCATGAACCCAGGCAAGAAGGGGCCAGGATGCCATGAGATGAGCAATTCTAAGCTCATACAGAGTGGGCACATATTTCAGATCTTAAGCCAAAATGGACAGAATTTTCTAATCCCTGGGGCATTCAGCCTTCAGATGAATCACATTTGAGCAGTAGGATTAAATTATCCCTGGAGTAAAGGCGACTCCAGTCCCGACATAGCAAAGCTTAAAAATAGCCTCAAAATATTCCAGCTCTTGGGTAACTTAATTATCTTCCAGGAAAAAAAACTAACATTCAGTGTAAAAAAAAAATTCAAATTCTTAAACATAATATTTGGAATGCTATCTATCTATCTATCTATAATAACAAATTACAAGACATGCAAAAATCCAAAAATAGCACAGGAAAATGTGAACCATAGCTCAGGGAAAAATCAATATTTGATAAATACTTAAATTTCATGGTAAATTATCTATTTTGATTTCCAGTTCTTCTGATAGTTTGATAATTTATGTGTTTTTGAATGAATAAATGAAAAAAGTCATAATCTTCCATTTTAGATTTTTAAAAGATTTTTATTGAAGTGTAATTAACATACAGTGTTATATTAGTTTTGGCTGTACAATATAATGGTTAGCAATTCGATACATTATTCAGCGCTCATCACAATAAATGTGCTCTTAATCCCCCTTGTCTCTATGTCTTTTCTAGGACTTTCGCTTTTATCTACATTTCAAATGACTACTAAATATTTTATATATTTCATTTAGGTTTGCTTTTTTTTCAATTTCCTCTGTACCTTAGAGACTTTCTTATATTTATTCCTAATATTGCCTAATTCTGTGTTTGTTCTTGACCAATCTAGCCGGAGATTTGATTTGATTTGATTTGATTTGATTTGATTTTTATTTTATGTTATGTTATTTAAAAAAATTCTTTACAATTTTTTTAATGTTTATTTATTTTTGAGACAGAGAGAGACAGAGCACGAATGAGGGAGGGTCAGAGAGAGAGGGAGACACAGAATCCGAAGCAGGCTCCAGGCTCCGAGGTGTCAGCACAGAGCCCGACGCGGGGCTCAAACTCCGTGAACCACGAGATCCTGACCTGAGCCGAAGTCAGATGCTTAACCGACTGAGCCACTCAGGGGCCTTAGCCAGAGATTTTAGCTGGTTGAAGAGAAAAATTATTTGGTTGCTTACCTCAAATCTTTTCCTTATTTAATTTCTGTTCTCTTTCTGTTCTTTTAATTTCTTCTACTTTGTTCTCATTTTCCTCTTAATTTGAATGTCACATTCACATATTTTTAATCTAGAAAGTGAAATAAAGGTATGGCTATGTAGAAACGTTTAGACTGATGTGGTCTAGACACTTCAGGATTGCAGTTCTTTCGAATTTATCCACAGTAACTCTTACTTCTGTCATGTTCAGCTTACTTTTTGTAGACACATATGCAAACCCTTAAACATCTCAGTCATCATTGCAAATAAACATCACGATCATCATTGCTGGGTTTGGTACAGAGCCATAGAGATAGGGTTTTTTTGTTTTTGTTTTTTTTTCTCATTCAAACAGTGATGAAGAACCTTTGGTGGACCCCTGCATGTTGTAGCTTATAGCCTTGCAAGGCAAAGTGCAGTCTCAGTTTGGATAGCATCAGGATCAGCTGGGAGCCTGTCAGGAATGCAGATGGTAAGGTCCCACCCGACCAACTGAACCAGAACCTGCCTGTTAACAAGAAACCCAGGACTCTTACACATAATCAAGTCTGATACCTGCTTACTTGGAGGACTTATTTGCAAAGGGGACACTGTAGGAAATGCTCAGAAATTTGAGGGTAGAAAGGCATGCTTTGTAATAGCTAAAAGCTCTGAGATAGCTAGTGAAGTCAAAAATCAATGAACATTTGCTATTTCAGTTAATATGACTTATTGTTAATCCCAGGAGCCCAGATTTCACATCTCTGGTTGGGTGAACAGCCATGGGTATACCATTCAGGTATTTCCTAATTCAATCTTGGGTACATTACTTCCTAATTATTTACTTTTTCAAAGAAGGAGTCTGTGATAAACCTGGAAGAATAGTATGATAGAAGTGGAATTTATTCATTAACTAATAAAAATTTCTTGAGCTCTTGTTATGTGCCATATCTAGCATTAAGCCCTGAAAATGAAAAGATGAATAAAATATGGGCTTTGGGCATATTAAACTCAGAGTTTAGTTAGGAAGTCAGAAAAGTGAACAGATAAACATGGGGCGCCCGGTGACTCAGTCAGTTGAGCATCTGACTTCGGCTCAGGTCATGATCTCACGGTTCATATCACTTATTAAGTACCATATCATGTCTGGAGACAAGGGAATAGTGTATTTTCAACAAAGTTGTCCCAGAATATCAAAGTATATTTGCCATATATTGAATTTGGCCCAGTAAGTGTTTTATAGGTCTGGGTCTAGAAATTGGGAAGAACTGTGGTGATTTTCTGTTTTTTTTTTTTTTTAATTTTTTAACGTGTATTTATTTTTGAGAGAGAGAGAGAGACAGAGACAGAGACAGAGAGACAGAGTGTGAGTGAGGGAAGGGCAGAGAGAGAGAGAGAGAGAGAGAGAGAGACGGAGGGAGACACAGAATCTGAAGCAGGATCCAGGTTCTGAGCTGTCAGCACAGAGCCCAATACTGGACCCGGACCCATGAATTGTGGATCATGACCTGAGCCAAAGCTGGACGCTTAACCAACTGAGCCCTCCAGGAGTCCCGAGGGTGGAGATTTTCTATGCAAGGAGAACACCTTGCTTAAAGGCAAGGAGTTTGAGAGAATATTCATTCATTATTTCATTCATTCATTTAATTAATATAACACTTACTGTTTGAGCTCCTGCACATTAGCCTCTGACAATCATCAGCAAAATAGTGTCTCTGCTTTCGTGAGGCTTATAGTAGGAGAGATGTACAGTAAATTAGTAAATATAGAATATGAAAGCTGGTGATCTGTGCTATAAATGTTTAAAAGGCCAAGGGAGTAGAGTTCTGGAGGCACAGCACTATTTTATGAACAGGAGTCAGAGAAAGCCTCTAGAGAGGAAAACCTTTGAGCTGAGAAGGAAGTGAGGGGGCGGGACATAGGGCAAGCCAGAGAAAGAACAAAAGCTCATGACCTTGAGGTATTGCAAAAAGGCATGGACTGGAGTGATCAAGGTGGAGAGGGGCTGGATGAGGGAGAGTAGGAGTGTGACAGGGGTGGCAGCTGAGGGTTACATCACAAAGGGCCCAGCTGGTCACGATAAAGACTTTGAATTTTTCTCTGAATGAGACAGGCAGCCAAGAGATGGTTTGACCAAAGGAATGAAATAGGTCATGTCCTAAAAGGATAACCGATTTCTGTGTGGAGAGCAGACTGTGGAGAGGCACACATGCAAGGAGCGAGACTCAATGTGGTGCAGAGGGGGCACGGACCTATATACGCCTGGTGCCATGGTGTAGTTGCATATGAGGTTCATTGGGACGAAGCATGGATGGAGGGGAGGGGGCTCAGAATGCATGGTCTTGACTTCTCACTGCTCTGCAGAGAAGTCCGCTCAGGTAGAATATAGTTAAATCCATCATGAAAAGGATTCTAGTAGAATAGCCCGTGTTCTGTATTGTTCTACATGTTTCTAGGGTAAGAGAGAGTGGCTACATATAGTCAATTGTGTAGCAGTGAGAGGTTCCTGGATAATTAAATAGGCTTTTATAAAAGGTGGTTCTTTGAAGCTCTGTTTCTGGAATCATCCCTTTTTTGCACTGAGTTAACTCAGACCCACTGCTAAAAAAGGAAGAAATGTGCCTCCAGAATTATCTATTTGTGTCTCTCCTCAACCAAGTCTGAGTAGACTACATATCCCATCCTGAACGAGTTGTGATTATATCTCTAGCTTAATAATCTCCTTGTTCATTTCTTATAAGCACAAAGGGTTATAAATTTGGATTGTCTAAAAAGGGTTTCAAGGAGATCATAGTGAGCAAAGAAATACCTTGATAAGCACATGATAATCACAAGTCTCATCTTCTTCTGGGACAAAGAAGTGTGGAGGGCTTTAAAGTATTGCAAAGATAGATGGAAATAAGTGCGGTGAGAGTAGTCAAGTCCCTCTAGAAGCCGAGGTAAGGCAGTTGTCCTTAGCGTGCCCTTCCTTGCGATATCGACAGGTGTTTTTGCCTACACTACATAGAGAGGTGTTATTTTTCTTAACAACATTAACGCTTAATACAAAGATATGTAATTTGATTTGTAAATTCTCTCTTCAAAGTGCTTAAGAGTGAATGTCAGCTCAGGTCTAAGACCATTAACAAAGAAGGAAATAGTAATTGGCATATCACTGCCTCAGTGAACCAAAGTATCCCTGGATTGTGGTCATCAGTCTCATTTTTTCCCTAACTTTCTTTGTTGTTGTTAAATTGACAGAGATCAGGACCTTATGGACCCTATATCCTTTTTTTTTTCTTTTTTAAAGTTTCTTTATTTTGAGAGAGAGATAGCATGAGCATGAGTCGGGGAGACACAGAGAAAGAGGGGGAGAGAGAAAATCCCAAGCAGGGTCCTCACTGTCAGTGTGGAGCCTGATGAGGGGCTCAAACTCATGAACTGCGAGATCACAACCTGAGGCTAAATCAAGAGTCGAACACTTAACCGGCTGAGCCACCCAGGTGCCTCTGGAACCCATATCCTATGTAGAATCCTGAAATCTCAGCAAGAGTTTAGAAAATCCTAAATTAGATGATCAAATCTGCTTTTGACCAAGGTTTAAAGGTATGAGACCAGTGAAGCTGGTCATCAACTCCATCCATGTCTCCATGCATGTCTTTTTACTCATATCCAAAGATTCATCCAGGATCTTTGAAAGGGTGATGTGTGGTGATAGAGGCATGTTTAGGGAGAAGAGATGGAAGAAAGGGATAAGACTTGGTATAGGAGCAGGAGGAGAAAGGTGCAAATCAAGGGGCAGCAGGACTTAAGACATGGGTTCCAGGAAGGTCCCCAATCTGAAATTGAGTCAAGAGAGACAGAAAGGGGAGTTTCAGTTTGAATTTTAGATCCTCCACATTTCTGCCAGATTTTCTAAGAAGAATGTATTTATTTATTTGTTTGTTTGTTTGTTTTTGAGAGAGAGAGAGGGAGAGAATCCTAAGCAGGCTTCATGCTCAGAGTGGAGCGCTTTGTGGGGGCCTGATCCCATGACCCTGGGATCATGACCTGAGCCGAAATCAAGAGTTAGACACTCAACTGACTGAGCCATCCGTGCGCCCCTAAGAAGAATTTAAGAGAAGAAATTTTAAAATATCAATTTCTTTTAGAGGCCTCTTATGCCATTCAAAATCGTTGACCATAGAATCGTTAAAACATCTGAACCCTCTGATTCTAAGGCAGCACACAAATAGTTTAACTTATTTATATCCCAAATCATCCAGAGTGGCTACTGCAATCCAATTGTCCTTGGTAATCGCCAAAGTTTACGAAGCTGGACATGTCTGGAGGTTTGCTGAGTGATGGGTTGTCTATATTCAATGTTGAAAACAAAGAGACAAATCGTCTGGCCCCAAGAATCTTGGTAAGTGCGCACACACCCCATCACTGGGAGCCTTGTGTAGTGAAAGGAATCAAAATAAAGATTTTTCACCACAAACTAAGAAAAATAAAGCCTTAGATGACACTTCAACATAAGAAAATAGGGCACTTATCTATTGAGAATAAGACGTAAGCAATTTTCGTATCACTAGTGTTCCAAGGAAAGTCAAGGGACATCAAGGAACCTCTCCTTTACACTATCCTTATCAAAATGGCCTGAGCTTATCCAATCCTGTTCAGAACACCAATTTCTGTGCAATAAAATAAAGCAGCGCAGTGTTAATCATAAGCCCTTATTTTTAATGCCAGCCACAAGAGAAGTCTGAAGGAGCGTTCTATCTTGGGGACAAAGGGCAGAATTTAGAGGTATCAGATCTGGAGTCAGCTAGTTTTGAAAAGAGTTGGCCAAACCTTCTTGGAAGAAGGAGAAATTGTTCTTAGGGATTAACAGCCACAAGTTAGGCATTGAGTACTGCTATAGAACGTATGCTCGTTCCCAAATTCACATGTTGAAACCTCACCTCAATGGGTATTAAGAAATGGGGCCTTTTGGAGGTGCTTGGATCATGAGAGTAGAGCTCTTGTGAATGGGATTAGTGCCTTATAACAGAGACCTCAGAGAACTCCCTCACCCCTTTAGTCATGTGAACATACAGTAAGAAGACTGTCACATGACCGTGAGCCAGGAAAGAGGCTACACCAGACACCAAATCTGTTGGTGTCTTGATCTTGGACTCTCCATCTTCCAGAACTGTGAGAAATAAATTTCTGTTGTTTATAAGCCCCCATCCTGTTGTATTCAGGGATAGCAGCCGGAATTAAGACAGGTGGGGGTGGGGAGGAGCAATTGTAGGGGCACAGTTCAAGTGCAGGAGGGAGTAGCAGGGAATAGTGCTGGAGGCTGAGAACATGTGAGGGCCGCGGTGGAACATGTCCAGTTCTTCCAGAATCCTCACACTTTAAAAAATTCAGGTGGTGACCCAGCAGCATTCTACCAAACCTTCAAAGATCAGATAACTCCAGTACGACAAACTATTTGAAAGCATAGGAAAAGAAAAATCCATTTTTTTTGTACAGAATAAAACATAGATAGCCAAACAGGATAAAGATCGCAGAGAACAGGAAAATTCTAGACTAACCCCATCTATCTAATCTGATGTACTCTAAATATATCTGGTTTATTTAATAGACAACTTTTTAAACAAAATAGAATAATGCCACCTGGGATTTGAAAAATGTACAAGTTAAGTATATGACACTAAGAACAAAAGGAGTGGTTGAATGGAATTACATTATCATGAGGTGTTTTTATCAGTCATGAATCATGCTTTTTATGTTTAGTGTAATCTCTAAAAAAAAAAAAAAAACCAGGGAAAATCACATGAATATATAGAGCCAAACCATGGATAGAAAACATAAAAAGACATGCTAAAATAATTGCTCTATTCACCTAAAAGTAGGCGATGGAGAGCCCGGGTGGCTCAGTCGGTTAAGCATCTGACTTTGACTCAGGTCATGATCTCGTGCATCGTGAGTTCGAGTCCCGCATCACGCTCTGTGCTGACACCTCAGAGCCTGGAGCCTGCTTTGGATTCGGCATCTCCCTCTCTCTTTGCCTTTCTTCTCCTGGCACTCTGCCTCTCTCTGTTTCTCAAAAATGAATAAACGTTTGGGAAGAAAGATTAAAAAACAAAGAAGGCATAGAAGATGGAACAGGAAAATAAAGACTAGACACATAAATACAACCATCAATTCTCTGAACAATACAAGTAAATACGAAAGATTTTTCAGTATGGAAAAAAAAATTGAAGTGCGAGCTGTTTACAAGAAAGCCACATTTAAAGACAGCAACACAGATAAGCTAAAAGTAAAACGAGAGATACCATGGAAACACCCAGCATAATAAAGCTGACATGGGTATATTAGTATTAGTAAGTCACATGCCTACAGGAAGTATGCTAGAGAAAAGGAGGGGTACTTCACAGTGTTAGAAATGGAAATTCCACAATGGGGAACGATGATGATAATGACAGGGTGAGGGGAACCTGGGCGGCTCAGTTGGCTAAGCGTCTAACTCCGGCTAAGGTCATGATCTCTTGGTTCATGAACTTCGAGCTCCACATTGGGCTCTGTGCTGAGAGCTCAGAGCCTGGAGCCTACTTCAGATCCTGTGTGTCCTCTCTCTCTCTGCCCCTCCCCTGCTTGTCCTGTCTCACTGTCAAACATAAATAATAAAACATTTAAAATTTTTTTAAAAATGACAGCGTGAGCGGCTAGCAGCATAACTTCAAAATATATGAAGGAAAAATAAATAGATACCTATACCAATCCACAAATGTAGCTGGAGATTTTCCTACCTTTTTGTTTTGAAATTTTCCTACTTCTTTGTTTTGAAATTTGTTTTAATGTTTTTATTTATTTTTGAGACAGAGAGAGACAGAGCATGAGCAGGGGAGGGGCAGAGAGAGAGGGAGACACAGAATCCGAAGCAGGCTCCAGGCTCTGAACTGTCAGCACAAAGCCTGATGCGGGGCCCGAACTCATGGACTGTGAGATCATGACCCGAGCCGAAGTCAGACGCCCAACCGACTGAGCCACCCAGGCGCCCCTGAAATTTTTCTACTTCTTTATCAATACTGAATAGAGTTAGCTGATAAGAAATTAGTAGAGATATAAGACATTTGAACAACACTATCAGACAACTTTATCTAAATGACAAGGCTGTAACACCATACCCTCAATTGCAGAATTCTTTTCCAGTGCATATAAAATCAATATATTCTACAGGTGGGGCCATCTACTAATCCTTACGAACTATCAAGGCATCAAAATCAGAGTGTGTTATTGAACCACAGTACAAGTATATTAGATAGCAATTTAACAGAAATATATGTGAAAATTCTAAAATATCTGGAAATTAAGCAACACATTCATTCCTAAATAACCTTAGGATCAAAGAACAGCAACAACAAAGAAGGAAATTAAAAAAAACTAAGCTAGGAGTCAAAATTAAGATACCGTGCATCAAAAATTGTGTAGGATGCTCTGGAACAGTGATTAACGGGGAGAAATTATAGCCACAGGCCTGTACTGGAAACAAGAAAGTGCTTGCAATAAATTATCTAAGCTTTTCTTTGAGAAGCTATAAAGAGAAGAGCAAATTATACTCGATGTAAGAAGAGTGAAAATAACGAGAGTAAGAGCGGTTTTGTGAACTAGAAGGCAGATAAACAATAGAAAAAAAATCCACAAAATAAAAAGGTTTGTGTTTAGAAAAAACTAGTAAGCTAATCAGTGCTTCGCTAGTTTCATCAAGAAATGGAAAACAGAGGGTCACCTGGGTGGCTGAGTTAGTTAAGCATCTGACTGTTGATCTCCGTTCAGATCTCAGTTCAGGTTTGTGAGTTCAAGCCCCGCATCAGGCTGTGTGGTGACGGCACAGAGACTGTTTGGGATTCTGTCTCCCCTTCTCTTTGCCCCTCCTCTGCTTGTTCTCTCCCTCTCTCTCTGCATCTCTTTCTCTCTCAAAATAAATAAACTAAAAAAAAAAAAAATAGAAAATAAATTATAGTATCAATAATAAAATGAGAGACATTATAACATAATCTGTAAGCATTAAAAGGACCTCAAAATTATTTAAAACCTTATGCCAATAAAGTCGACGACTTCAACGGAGCGGGCAAATAAATTCCTTGAAAAAGTTAAATTACCAAAACTGATAGAAGAGGACATAGGGAATCCTCTTCTATTGGAATAGTCCAATATTTATTAAAGAAGTTGAATCCATTGTTTAAAAACCTTCCCCAAAGAAAATTCCAAGCCCTAATGGCTTCACATGTGAATTCTATCAAACATTTAGGTAAGAAATGATAGCAATCTTATATCAATCATAAAAGATAAAAATAATACATTTGACTTCAATGAAATTTAAGGGTTACATTCACCAAAGGACAAAAATAAAATGAGCAGGCAAGCCACAGGCTGCAGAATGTTCCTAGTGATGCATGTATCTGACAGAGCACTGGCGTCCTGAATATGCATAGAACACCTAAGAAATGGCTGGCAGAATTCACCTGGGCATGGAGTCTTCCTGTGGCAAACTTTTCAGCAGTTTCTTACAAAGTTGAACATGTCTTTACCATGCAACTCAGAAATTCACCATTTCTATGTATTTACTGGAGCAAAGTGTACAAAAATGGGAGCTATATACTGGAATACACAGCCATACACACAAAAAGTTTGCATAGGATTGTTCACAGCATCATTTAAAAAAACTAGTGCCAAGTTGGGAGCAACCCAAATGTCCAGAAAGAGAATAGGGACACAAATGGTGGCCCGTTCATAGAATGGAACCCTACTCAGTAATGAAAAGGGATGCATTACTGACCTACGGAACCACAGGGATGAAACACAAAACGCCATCCTGAGCCCAAGGAACCTGACATGTAAACTAAATAGTGCAGGGGTCCACTTATTTGAACTCTGAAAACAGACAAGGCTGGTCTCTGGGGCTAGGAAGCCATAGCCTAGGGCAAGGAGCAGGAACTAGAAGGGAGCAGGAAAGAACTTTCTGGCTTGATGACATTGTCCATTACCTTGTTTTGGCAAGTGGTTGCATATTTTTACACAATTGTCAAAACTCGTCTGACTGAATGCTTCAGAGCAATCCATTTTCTTTCTTTTTTTTAATGTTTCACTTATTTTTGAGAGAGAGAGAGAGAGATACAGGAGGAGAGGAGAGGGGCAGAGAGAGAGGGAGACACAGAACCTGAGACAGGCCCCAGGCTCTGAGCTGTCGGCACAGAACCTGATGCAGGGCTCCATCCCTTGAATTATGAGATCATGACCTGAGCCAAAATTGAACCCTTAACCGACTGAGCCCCCCAGGCGCCCCTAAAGCAATCCATTTTCTTTTATGTCAGTTAAGCCCCCATAAAGAAAACCGATTTCCTTTTGCCTGATATGGAAGCCCGTGTCTCCTTCTTCAACTTACTTCCCCACATTCTCTAGTAGAATTACAAAATAAATAGGTAGATACAGACAGATAAGCAAATAAAAACACCATGACACTATCCATGTTTAGGATGCACAGTTGTCAGACTTCTGTGTTTGTATTGCAGTTAATAGGTTCTGAGGATTTAATATGTTTGCTCTCTTTACACCATGAGATGTATGTTGCCAAGTGTCTCAAGTTAATAGCCACCTTTGGAGGCTGCCTCATGGCTGCCTCTGAGGTAAAGTCCATTGAGGTTGCCTGTCACTCCCTGAAGTGCCACATCCAAAAACCTCAGCCAGAACACAGGCGGGGGAATCACACGCAGGTTCCGCCCACTAATGTGGGCTCCAGTGAGTGAGAGAACCTGTGTGTGAAGAGGCCTATTTAAATTCTGGAAGGCTGGCATAAGCGGGGCCTTCATTTGAAGACGCTGGGAAGAAGGGGAAACGTTATGAGGAGATTAGTGTATTCTCCTTTACTCTGCTGGTTTAGTCTTTCCTTGCCTGAAATGTTATCACCGAACCGCAAGGAGGAGCTATCGTCACACAGTTTGTCACTGGCTCCTGTATTTGGAACAAAAACAACATGGCGCTTTTCCTGTAAGCTGCTTCTTTGATTCGCTCCCTGAAATACACTAATTATTTCATCAACCAGGTAGGGCAGTGGTCAGTGAATCACACAAGACACATTGTCTACCATGACCTTGGTATTAAATTTCTCTTCCCTCGTACAAAAACTTCTTGGTTGCGTGAGGAACTTTGATATTATCTATACCATCTCAACTCTTTTTTAAAAATTTTGTGTATATATATAAAAATTATATTTATTTTTATTTTTTAATTTACACCAGGTTAGTTAGTATATAGACAATAATGATTTCAGGAGTAGATTCCAGTGATTCATCCCCTACATATAATACCCAGTGTTCAACAAGTATCTTCCTTGATGCCTCTTACCCATTTAGCCCATCCCCCCACCCACAACCCCTCCAGCAACCCTCAGTTTGTTCTCTGTATAGTTTAACCACCACCAAGAAGCTGTATTTGTGTGTTAGAGTATATTAAAGTGATTTTAAAACACAAGTTCTGTGCAACTATTCACGTAAGAGGAGAATGCTTCTCTCCTATTCCTCATGTTCCCTAAAGGGGAGGAAACATGGATTCCTTTGGAGGAAAATGAATGGGAGGGACACATCTGTTCTTTTTTGTTTTACTCCCTTTCTGTTTCTCCCTGTTAGAGGAGGAATTACTTTCCAGACTGGTCACATTGGAAATAAAAAATCAGCTCATATGTCTCATCCCCTATGGGATTTTCTATCGCTCTATAAGAGGGTGGTCCCTACAAACACAGATATTCTGGGATGATCAGTCCGGTAATTTCCTAAGAGCATGTCAGGGGATCCCGTTGTGACCAGTGCACAAGACACGTTCTCCAATTCAGCCTTATCGACAATAGGGCTGATAATTTCTTCCTCATCCAATTGGTTCCAAACCCAGGAGTTTGAGTCTCTCAAGCCCTGACCAACAAAGCTGTAGGGGTCCTGAATTGAATGCAGGTTAACTGCTTGGAAGGGTAGTATGTTCATAGTCTATTTTATATCCACCTCTGTAGGCACACACACCACCCCTACTTTGATACACCGTTGCTTCCTACAACTGACAAAAATGTCTTCCTTTCTTCCTGAATTAAAGAAACGTGCCTGATGGCGCACCTGGTGGCTCAGCTGGGTAAGCGTCTGACCCTTGGTTTCAGCTCTGGTCATGATCTCACGGTTTTGTGAGTTCAAGCCCCGAATCAGGTTCTATGCTGGCAGTGCAGAGCCTGCTTAGGATTCTCTCTCCCTCTCCCTTTGCCTCTCCCCTACTCATGCTGTCGCTGTCTTTCTCAAAATGAATAAATCAAGTTAAAAAATTTTTAAGAAGTGTGACTGAGGGATGGAAGTGTGTAACTTATGGTAAAGGGAGACGCCATGCTTTGAAGTGTGAAATGGCCGTCAGTGGGAAGTTGTGAAGATGCCTCCCTAGGTAGCCCTCACTCATTTCGTTGATCATGGACGGACACTCATTTTGTTGATCATGGACAGACACTCATTTCGTTCATCATGGAAAGAGGTGTTTGTTTCTCAATGGCTCTCAGGGGATGCAGTGGGTTTGTCATGTGGCTTGACAGCGTTTTACCTTTGTTACAGGAGAATATACAAAAATGGTACAAATGTGGGAGGAGCTTACTGGTAGGTCCACTCGAACGAGGGCAGTAGCTGGATATGGCCTCCTGTTGGCTTGGCATCCTCTGTCACCAAATGGCATCCAAAGGCACTATGGTTCCTTTCCTTTGTTCAAATATATGTTGGTCTTTGTAAAATATGCGTTTATATTATGAGTAGAATGAGGTAGAGACAGAGAAGGGAGAGTAACCCAGGTCGCTTTGGAAAAAGGAAGGGCCGTAATAAGAACACAAGGGACTCGCGAGCCTTTTTTAATCATACATAATAATTACACAGAACACCACTAGGTTTTAAGATGATAGACGAGCCAATACTCTCAAGATAACAGCCAACTCTTCAGCCTCAACTTTTGGATCCTGGGAAATGAAATGTCTGGATACTGCTGCCTGTTACAAAGTAGTGGCAACGAGTCACAATCACCAGCTAATAAAATAAGGAGGGGCATCCTATGACCAGGATGTGATGGACAAGGGGCGGAGAAGGAGGCGTCAGCAAGGACGTAGAGGCGAAGAGGACAAAGACGAGACCTGCCTGTTGTGTATTAACAACACTCCCCTTGTGAAATCCAGCCTTGTTCTGACCACAACCTGTTAGAGTGTGAACCAAGTACCCATAAGTGAAAACCCACAGGTGCTTCCCTTCTGGAAGTGGTAATAAACTTGTGCGGAGGCAGCGAGCAGGAACCTGTGAGAAAGACCTTCGGAGGACCCCACCAGCCATGAGACCCAGTACTGCCACCCTCTGGCTATCACCTGTAGAAGAGAATTTCAGATTCAAGAGGGAACTAAACTGGGGCACCTGGGTGGCTGAGTCGGTTTGGCCTCTGTTCGGCTCAGGTCACGATCTCACCGTTCGCGAGTGTGAGCCCCGCATCGGGCTCTGGGCTGACAGCTCAGAGCCTGGGACCTGCCTCGGATTCTCTCTCTGCCCCTCCCCCACTCACACTCTGTCTCTCTCAAAAATAAATAAACATTAAAAAAAAATTAGGAGGGACTAAACCTCTATTCCAAAAAAACATGTCTATAGTAAACTATTAAGACCCAAACCTGGAACATTGACCTGTTCTGAAACCCACAGTTGGAGAATTTTGTAAGTAAACTGGAATTCATTTGGAAGAGGGTGGATAGGACGCTAAAGAAATGCAAAATTACATTTTCTGAACTTTCCTCAAAGGTCTCAGTGTATTTTGCCGCTCCTTTCTTTCCAGTCCTCTTTCTGGAGTGATATTCTTTGTATCCGAGACCTTAAGCAACCTTTCAGTTAAAAACCTGAATCCAGAATGGTGTCTGATCAAAAGTTAACATTGAATGACGGTTGAAACCATGTGTGTTAAAGGGTTTTTGTTGTTGTTGTTGTTGTTGTTTTGCTGTTGTTGTTCCGAGAGTGAAAATGTATTTTCAAATGTGAATTCGTTCAACTCTCAGGAATTCTGACAGGAAAAGTAGCCAGTATGGGAAGAACCATCTGTCCCTCCGCCTCATCCCCCTACCAAAGATTTTCCTATAAGGAAATACTTAAAAAGTGCATTTTATCACTCATCACTGATTGTCAGTTCTTTTTTGCAGGGCTCTTTTGGAGTTAAATTCACATTGTATATATTTTTAGCAGCAGCTCCAAGCAATTGAGTCCAAATGGTGTACATGACAACACTGATAAGACAAGGCCCAGAAGGCAAACACAATGCTTCTCATCTCTCGTGCCCTCTGCAAAAGTTTATCAGATGAGAGTCAAGGACGTTGCACCAAGCTCTTGCACACTTTTTTTCTTTTTCCTTTTCTTTTCTTTTCTTTTCTTTTCTTTTCTTTTCTTTTTCTTCTCAGCAAGAAGAGTCATAGTCTACAGCATTAGCAAGTTTTACAAAGCTTATCTGATTTCTGGGTCAGAAACTCATTATTGGAAAAAAAAAACCCACAGGACATCAATCAATCTGCTTTGAGTAAGGTCACGACAGAATCCTGATGGGTTGGAGATGTTGGGTGTAGAGGTTAGGCTTGAAAATTAAACCCAAAGCTTCTTCTAGGGGATCGTATAACACGTACCTACACTTAGACTATGTACACAGCTTAAATTTACCATATAGTTGCAAGTCACAGCTACTTAACACATATACATGTTATAAATACATTCTACGTGTCTATTCTCTTCAGAGGCCTGATATATGTAGCAATTTTGAGCCCAAGGGGGGAAAAAATCAATGTCAACTGTAAGCTTAAGGGTTTAATTTTTCCACTTTTCAAGCCCATCACTTTCATGGACATCCTTTCCCATCACCGCCTCCTCACATCAAAATCTCAAGAAAAAAAAAAAGAAAATATCCGACTTGAAAAGATTTTGTAAGAATTATATCAAGGCAGAGATATAAAATGCTGAGTTAAGTTGAATTCGCATCTCACAGAGAGTAGCCATGAGATAATTTTACATTTTTTTAATTTGAAAACTTTTTATTTTATTGTATTGTATTAAAAACTTAATATGTATTTGTTTATTTTTGAGAAGGGAGAGACAGACAGATGGAGAAACCACCCGACTCGGGGAGGGGCAGAGAGAGAGGGGGACAGAGGATCTGAAGTGGGCTCTGTGCTGGCAGCAAAGAGCCCAATGTGGGGCTCGAACTCACAAACCATGAGATCATGACCTGAGCCAAAATCAAAGTCGAATGCTTAACTGACTGAGACACCCAGGTGCCCCTAATTTTATGTATTTTTTTTAAACACTGAAAGGTACCTAAGGCCAGCAAGAAATCTATATTAGGTCATCTGGATAAAAAGGAATATTTTCCATTTAAAAATGTCTTTGGCTAAGCTATATTTAAATAATAAAAAAATAATAAAAATAATGTGAGAATGGGAAACTAAGCAAAATAGTCTTTGTAATTGGGCTTCTGAAAAATAATCTTTAAAGTTTTTGTTTGTACTCTATAAACCCAAAGTTTTCTGTAGTTTCATGATTTATGACAATAATTTTCTCTATTATTAGACAATGCCTTACTGTACTAATGATCTCATAATTCAACAATATTATATCCATTACTTTTGAAATCTCCAATTGAAAAATTATGAACTCAAATTTAAGGAATGGTTCACATCTAATGAGCACACAGTTTTTAGCCACCTCTAATATAGATCTGAGACATTTTGCTCTAAAAACTATTTGAGTTCTATATTAAAAGTAATTTGTTTTCATTTCCACTAACATTTTAGATGCTTAAAATTTACACAGAAGTTGAAAATTGCCTTTTATGATTTTTTAAACATCAATAAAATTCATGAATATCAAATACAGTCAGAGCCCAAAAGATATCTAATTTATACGGGTCAAGGCATTCTGTTTTAGGACCTGAAAAGTGGACTCCAATCACTGATATAAATCCATAATGAACTATGATTCAGCAATGACTCAAAACAGGGCAGCTGGAAGGGAAGCCAGGGAGAACACAGTGGTTCTATTTAACATCTCCATGATCAGTGTCATTTTCCAATTCAGAGGACCCAGTCCCTTTTAACTTCCTTGTATGTTCATATCTCATCCTTCTAGCTAACAAATCTGCTCTTGGTAAAGGATCTATAATCAATTCCTATCAACCAAGGCACACATTTCCTCTCAAAAGCATATCTGGAGTGGTTTATGGCTCTGGGTTTAAAAAATATTTAAAACCCTGGGATTTCCATTTATTAGCTGTGTCCCCACGTCTTCAGATTATTGAAAGGACCCACTGACCTCCTTAAAGCCCACTCAATGCAAGGCTGTAACAATGCAAAGAATGCCGTAAAACAATAGTGAGTTATTCTTAAGACCAGGCATTTTGCTTCACCGTGTTTGTTTAGTTGCACAAATCATTCCTACCCACTGTCAGCCCCCAGTGTGGTAAGCAGGTCCTTGACGGGTGGTGACGTAGATGATTAGTTTACTGTGTGTGAAAGTTTTGTGACCCATCGCTATCCAGCATTGGCAAGGGAATGTGTTCCTTGATCAGGTGTTATCTAAACAAGAGGCCCCAAATGAAACAAAATTTCTACTTTAAAATTGATGGTGTCTAATACCTTTTCTACTGTTACAGGGAATGCAAATCCAAATTCAGAATAAATGTCTATCCCAGTAAAGGCCCTTCAGTTTCCTTCTGGGTACATGGGCAATGGGCCAATGTAATCCACTTCCTACCTGTGAGTGGGTTTGGATCCTCTCGATACGCAGCTCCTGGTGTCCTTCAGTCTTTGAGAGCCCTTCGTGATTGTCTCCAAAGAATGGATGATGACATCTACTCGTTGGTTCCAGTTCTTTTTATAATTCTCACTTCTGATTCTATTATGTTTCCTATAACATAAAATCATAATGTGGGTGCTTATTACTCATGACATGAGGCTTATGTTCGAAAACATGCTACTAGTCCTTTGGCTATGGCTCAATAATTGGCATAATTCTTAACTTTCTATCATCATCATCATCATCATCATCATCTAGTTTCTCCAATACTTAGTATTTATCTTTTCTGTTTTCAATTAGAAAGTGACCATTAGTCAGTCACAATGTAGCTACCCTTCACATCAAATATTGACCCTCCACCCATGAGCTACCATCAATAAACCATGCATACTTGTTTTCATCCTTTGATAGTTGGCCAAAAATAGTTTTTCATTTACCTCCGAGATTAGGTGGATCAGAAGGATTGAAGGCAGGATTTTAAAGCATAGCTACCACTGTTTGTGTATGCAGTGAATACCTCACATGGTTACCCCTGTTTACATGTTCCTGAATATATTAACCTACTAGTATAACACTGCTTAATGAGGAAATCTTTTTGTGTTGCCCTCCTTTCTGAAGTATTGTTCTGTCATCATCCATGAATGGATCAGTATTTAAAGTCTCAAAATATTTTTATGGTTTTACGTAAAAAAAAAAGTACAGTTTCGATTAAGGTTCGATAATAAGCCAACAATAGGAGTTCGTGGGTGGCTCTGTCTACTAGGCATCTGACTTTGGCTCAGGTCATGATCTCATGATTCATGGGTTCGAGCCCCACACTGGGCTCTGTACTGACTGCTCAGAGCCTGGAGCCTGCTTGGGATTCTGTGTCTCCTTCTCTCTCTTCCCCTCCTCTGCTTGTGCTCTGTCTGTCTGTCCCTCTCTCAAAGATAAATCAACATTAAAACATTTTAATAATAAGCCAACAATTACCCCTTAAAGAGCATATAACTGGAGGATGTCTTAGGCAACTTAATAATCTGAAATCCTAGTGGCCATTGCTGGCTAATAGTCAAGGACATGCCAGTAGATGTAAGTGGGCATTGTTGACCCTGGTGACGTCATCTGAGCATGGGTATTTGAAGCCCTCAATGTGATTGATTGAGCTCTTTAGAGTTCTAATAAAGACTGACCATTCAGAACACCATGTAATTAAGTTTTCTTCCATGTGAGTTTATGAATGAAGGTTAGCAGAATCCTTAAATGTGGGAAATGACACCACAGCAGCTGATTAAGCTTTGATTTTAGTTTTGGACCTAGCAGGTAAAACAATTTAATGTTGGTTATTTGAGTGAAATGTGTCCAGTGGCTCCAGCCCAAATTATTCCTAAGCATTTCTTCATTTGTGTTGGGGCCTGTTTTGTTTTGTTTTGTTTTGTTTTGTAGCGGGATTGATCATTCATTCTTAATGGTGCTCCTATAATTAAGAAAAAAGTGTTTTACAGTTTTAGCTTTATCTTTAGATCCAAACATTGTATTGTCAATATAACAATTGATAATACTTTTCAAAATTGCTTCTAATCTGTTTCTTTTCATTAAGATATACAAGAAGAAGGAGAATTTAAACATACTTGGGGGATAATAGTAAACTTGTAGATACTTCTCATTCGTGTGACATCTGTACTAATCACACACGCAGGGCAGGGTGATTCAACTATCATGCATAATTTCTCTTCATAAATTCTCATTTACCGGCACAAGTTTGACTTTCAGTCTTCCAATCACACAACTCTATTTCCCCTGTTTAGTCACGTTGTTTTTTTTATTTTTTATTGGAAGCTTTTATTATAACAGTAAATTGTGCACCGCTATCCAGAAGACACCCTGAAGTTTCTTTATTAACTCTAGATAATTAAAACCACACAACAGTGAAGGCATCTGGTGGGGGGTTCCCCCAGAGGGGGGTTGTGCTAAGAAACCATGATCACTGCCACTCAAAATTGTAGCCCTATTCTCCATCTTATAGGATCTGGTTCTAAAAGGATTATGTATTCTGCATATTCCTTCAGATTTTAAAAATTCATCAAAGCTAGGATAAATGGCGCTGAGATGCCACCGTCCCGTAGTGCCTAAGGAGTCCACTCAGTCTTCAGTAATGGTCTGTCAATACCCTATAGACACTCTATCCATAGCCTCCTTTTTCATTACATCCTTATTAACTACCTAAAGACTTCCTTTTGATGTACTCTACCTAGTATATTGTTTCTTATTTAAAAAGATATTATTCCTTGTGTTCTGGAAACAAAACTTTTGCATATAAGTCCATCCCATTTTCATCACTGAACTGGCAAGACCATAAAAGCTTCCTTCCCAGAGTTTTCCCTCTCATAGTAAGGTAGCATTTGGAGCCCACACCACACCAGAGAAGTACTATTTACTACAGCATCATTACAAACTGAGTCAAGGCATAAACTTATATGAGGCTTTATTATCATCATGGGGCCAATCCAATGTGGCTTATATTCTCAACATATTAACATCCTCAGTAGGGTATTCTATTTTATAATCAACATGAAGGAGGAGGAGAGAAATATTTCATGCTGAAAATTGCTTGAATTCCCATTTTAATCCAGGATCCACGCTAGAAAACTTAGGGGTAGGACTGGAGGAATCTGCATCCATGTAAGTGGTAAAGGTAGACACCTACTGAGAGTCTTAGAGACTCAGTTTTCATATGTCTCCCAGATTTCTGCAATGTATGAAGGCTATGATAATTTGACACCAAAAATCCCTTCCTGTTCATCATGCTCAGAGACACAAATTGGGAAATATTAAACATTAAAACTAATGCCATTAAGGTACTTTTGGGAACTGCCTACATCTGTCCATAAAATTAGACACCTTCTTGATAGAATATCCTCTCTTTTACTAGTCTTCTGTTTGGAAATTTCACTTTTATAGCTATTTCAGTAACTAGGGGTTAAATAAGGATCACAACAGTGGGCCATTGGCATTTTCCAGTCTCTTGTTGGTACCATTTCTTGGTTCCTAACCCAAGCAGCAACCAGTTTCAATGTAATTCTGGACTTTGGATAGCTCTGCAACTGATTCTGTATTTACTAATCACTGCTGATTTATCCTCAGCTTACGTTTTGTTCCTTTTCCACTTATTCCCCCCTCTGAATAGATTATTCTAAGTTCCATCAAGAAGACTCTCTAGTTAATTATCTCAATGCCTGTATGACCTCAAAGTAGGCTGGCTCAGGAATCAGCTTTGTGTCAAAGGTTCTCTATCCTTCATTCCTTATCTTCCTTACTCGAGAACAAAGCTTTAGCCATTTGACTCAAATCTGGAGCCAGTTTAATAGTCCAATGTCAACGGTACTAAGCATGCTTTTTTGGATTGCTGAAAAGAATCACAAAACTCAACGAAGTAGATTCTCACAAGTTTTTAATAAGGACAAAGGATACGATTGGCCAGAGAGAGGAATCATGATAAATCCTCAGGAAAGTGCCAGGCATCCAAGCACAGCTTCCAAATTTCTTTCTTGGTCACACAGATTGTGCTTTGTCTCTAGAGCATAAGCTGCCAAGACACACATAAACACAATGACTTGGTCTCAGGCAAACTATTGATTCATTCAAAGAGATTTTATTTGTACACAACCAAGAAGAAAGTGTGTGTGTGTGCGTGTGTGTGTGTGTGTGTGTGTGTGTGTGTTTGCGCACGCGCACATGGTCTCCCTCATGTGTTTCTGAATCTTAGCATGGAAACACATTAATCATTAGATATCACATTTCATTCTGGTATGGACATAGCTTAGGACTATGGTTCCAGAAGTCCCCCAGAGATAAGCACAAGTTAGAAATCAATTAACTGAGATGAACTGTGCTGTACGCACTAGCTTTGTGACTTATGGCAAATGCCCAGGTCCATTGTGACTCAATTTCCTCATATACCCCTCCCCCAAAAAAAGAATACCTAAAAATAATATCATATCGTATCTAAATGCAATAAAGCACATAAATTGCCACACTCAGTGTTGGGCAAATAGTAAACAAACTAAAAATAAAAGCAGTGCTCCAGTGTGTAGCACCTATTTTCCGTGATCAAAGAACTACATTAGGCTGGTGGCGTCACTCTGACCCCTTGATATGACACAGTGAAGCCTCACAGCGTCTAATGGAGGTCAATCTGTGAGCGAAATCCGGAAGAAAACATACGAGACGTCCCACCTGATATCCCCAGACCATTCCTTTCCCTTCCCTTGTTTCTCCTAATTTCGATTTTATTCTTTTGCCGAATTTAACCCCCGGTATACACAGAACTCAGCCTGCCACAGGGCTGGAACTCTGTGGAGAGAAAAGATAAGTGTGGGCATATGGGTAGCTCCGTTAAAAACAAGAGATTCAGGGGCTCCTGGGTGGCCCAGTCGGTTAAGCGTCCGGCTTCAGCTCAGGTCATGATCTCGCGGTTCATGAGTTCAAGCCCCACGTTGGGCTCTGTGCTGACAGCTCAGAACCTGGAGCCTGTTTCAAATTCTGTGTCTCCCTCTCTCTCTGACCCTCCCCCGTTCATACTCTGTCTCTCTCTGTCTCAAAAATAAATAAACATTTAAAAAAATTAAAAAAAAAACAAGAGGTTCAGATAAAAAAATAATATAGAATTTCTCCTACTAGGAAAGAAGGGACACTCTCCAAGTCCTGCCCTGCAAAGATAATGAAATTTGATGCTTGTACAAGATATATGGGCAGGGATCATTTCTAAGACCCACCCGATTCATTTGCTTTTGATTCATAACTCACATTGAATCCTATGCAGATGCTATTTGGCCATAAAGATCATATAGACCTAGTCTGAATGTCCTCCTACTTCTCCTAGTTTTTCAGATGGGGCATAGTCCTCATTTATATTTAGGGGAAAATCTCATGAATGGAGTGGTGTGGTGAAATTTGTGAGCAAAATGTCTCCAGGGGAAATAGGAACAGAGTGAACTGAGCTTCCTTCCACATCAAGCATGGCAGACCAACCACACATTAGCAGCATGATAAAGGAAAACCTATACTGGTTTCAAACATTTAGAGCAATTCTTTTCAAAAAGTTATTGCTATGAACCCCCTTTCTGACATGAAACCTTACACGGACCCCAACATGTAAAACATATACAGATGAAATGCTCTCGTTAGCTCTGGGATAGCAGATCTGGAGTCCTGGCTGCTCGAAGTCCACCTCCACTCAGGGCTTTAATTTGAAAAACGTTAGAACTAAAGCTCTCCTGTGGGGTCAGATTCTCACAGAAAAGAAATAATAATAATAGTAATAATAATAATAATAATGTCATATTATCTTATGTTCTCCTGTCAATCATAGAGCTACAAGGAAGTTTAATGGTCACAGCCTGGAAGTCACAAGCTGACATACCTTGAACATGACGTGTGCTTATAAACATGTCCCACTGGGAAGGGCAGCACTCGGGTCCCAACTGCTGAGCACAACCGCCAACTGTCCCCAATTCATTTTTGGACCCTAACCGAGCAGCCACTTTAAACCCTTAATTCAAGATCAATCTCTTCACTGAGAAGACAAAGAAACAGAACTCTAGAGAATTTGAATAATGTATTGAAAATCTCCAGTGTCCAAAACCACTTCTAACTCCGTCATCTCATGACTAGAGGAAGGGATCTCCAATGACTTGTGGAGAAAAAAAATTACTGAAAATAAAAGTATTTTCTTTATTCAATCTGTTGGAGACTCAATATTTGTCAAATAAAAGAGAAATGCATCTAGAAAAATGTCCTGGCCCATGTCGGAGAAATTACTTCCTGTGTTTTCTTCCAGGCTTTTTGTGGTTTCAGGTCTCACATTTACGTATTTAATCCGTTTTGAGTTCATTTTTGTGTGTGGTGTTAAAAGGTGGTCCAGTTTCATTCTTTTGCATGTACCTGTCCAGTTTTCCCAGCACCATTTATTAAAGTGACTGTCTTCTCCCCATATATATTTTTGTCTCCTTTGTCATAAAATCATTGGCCATGCAATCATGGGTTTATTTCTGGGCTTTCTATTCTGTTCCATTGAGCTGTGTATCTATTTTTGTGCTAGTACCATAATGTTTTGATTACTACAGCTTTGTAATATATCTTGGAATCTGGAATTGTGGTACCTACAGCTTTGTTCTTTCTCAAGATTGCTTTGGCTATTCAGGGTCTTTTGTGGTTCCTTATACATTTTAGTGTTATTTGTTCTAGTTTTGTGAAAATTGCTATTGGTATTTTGATAGGGCTTGCACTGGATCTGTAGATTGCTTTGGGTAGCATGGACATTTTAACAATATTACTTCTTCCAATCCATGATCATGAAATATCTTTCCAATTGCTTGGGTCGTCTTCAATGTCTTTTATTAATGGCTTATAATTTCCAGGGTACAGGTCTTTCACCTCTTTGGTTAAGTTTATTCTTAGGTATTTTATTATTATTATTTTGGTACAATAGAATGGCTACAATTAAAAAAGATAAGAAATAACAAGTGTTGGCAAGGATGTGGAGAAAAAGGAACCTCTCATGCACTATTGGTGGGAGTATTTGCCTAAAGAAAATGAAATCAGTAATTCAAAAAGATATACGCCCCAGCAATTGCACTACTAAGTATTTATCCAAAGGATACAAAAATATTGATTTGAAGGGGCACATAATACCTCAATGTTTATAGCAGCTCTATCAACAATAGCCAAATTATGGAAAGAGTCCAAATGTCTATCAACTGATGGCTGGATAAAGAAGATGTGGTACACACACACACACACACACACACACACACACACACAATGGAGTATTACTCGGCAATCAAAAAGGATGAAATCTTGCCATTTGCCTTGTGGATGGAACTAGAGAGTATAATTCTAAGTGAAATAAGTGAGTCAGACAAAGACAAATACCGTGTGATTTTACTCACAGGAGGAATTCATCAAAAAGATGAATGTAGGGGAAGGGAGGGAGGGACAAATAAGAAAAAAACAGAGAGGGAGGCAAATGACTTACATACAGAGAACAAACTGAGGCTTGCTGGAGGGAAGGTGGGTACGGTGATGGGCTCAATGGGGGACGGGCATTAAGGAGGGCACTTGTTGGGATGAGCACTGGGTGCTATATGTAAGTGATGAGTCACTGGGTTCTGCTCCTGAAACCAATACTACACTGTTTTTTAACCAACTTGAATTTAAATTAACAAATTAAACTAACTAACTAACTATTTAATGGTTTATGACAAAGTAGTAGATTTTTCTTTCTTATATGTTGTTTTCATTAGGCTTTGTATTGAGAACAAATGAAACTATTTGCTTCAAAAAAGATATATGCACCCCTATGCTTATTGCAACATTATTTATAATAGCCAAAATATGAAAGCAACCTAAGGGTCCCTCATCAATAGACCAATGGATAAGGAAAATGTGGTACGTATGTACATATACATACATACATACATACATACATACAATGGAATATTCTGCAGCGATAAAAGATGAGATCTTTCCATCCGAGGCAACATGGGTGGACCTAGATGAAATAAGAGAAACCTACTTATGATTCCACTCATAAGTAGAATCTAAATCACCAAACGAAATCAAACAAAAGAGTAAACAGACAAAAAGCAGAATCAGTCCCGTGAATACAGAGAACAAACGGATGCTTGACAGAGGGGAGGGGAGTGGAGTGTTGGGTAAAATGGGTGAAGCGGAGTGGGAGATAACAGGCTTGCAGCCATGGAACGAATAAGTCATGGGAATGAAAGGCACAGCATAAGGAATAGAGTCAGCGCTGTAGTACTGGTGATGTATCGGGACAGACGGTAGCTAGGCTTGTGGTGAACACAGCATAACATCTAAAATTGTTGAATCATTATGGTGTACCCCTGAAACTAATGTAACATTGGGTGTCAATTACACTCAGGTTAAAAAAAATATCTGAAAGAAACAAATCACTTGAACAATGGAATAAGAGAAAGACCTACAATACGGAGGCCCAGATTTTTAAAAATTGTTAGAATTGATAAACAGAAAATCACTCTGTCAAATTGTGCTGGAAGTGCCTAAATGTTTACTCCTCCTTGTTGCACTAATCTCCTTAGTGTCCCGGAAGAAATGTATGGGGACTAGCCCCAGTTCAAGGGGCACACTTTAAGTAGCTCTGCTGTAGGGGACCTGGGTTTGAACTACAAAGTCAATGTAGAATTTCTATGCAGGCCTTTGCCTTTAAGTATCTAGGTGAGCCCACAATCAATCATATCCTTTACACAATGCTGACTGACTTTCATTTTCATCTGGAAGGGTCTGTGGTATGCCACCGCTGACTTTAGAAGCCTATTTTGTAAGAATGTCAGCCACAGGCGTCTATTTTTAAAATCGTTATAAATAGACAACAGGTATAAGAGGTGCGATCTATCCTGACCTTAGAAGTAATTACAGAAATTGGAACGCAGAAGCATTTAATTGGGCCTTTGTTCCTGCCTTCTCTTTTCTTTGTGTATAGAAGCGACTTCGGCTGGGCTAAAGGTTCTTGCTTAATTAGTTGGTATCCAGACAGGACAGAATAATAACTCAGAGAGATTTTCAAAATTGCAACGTAACACAATAGCAGTTAGTCTCCTAATTGTGAAAATGTATCGGCCCTTGTTCTTACCTTCAGAGTTAATTTGGGAGCTTTCTTCATGGTTAACCAGCAATGACATTATCAAACTAAAGTAAAACACCTCCCCCCAAATCCTTAAAGAGATTCTCTTGACTTAAAATGACTTTTTTGTTTTTTTAATTTCAGTTTTTGTATTTCAATGAATGTTGAAACATGGAGGAGTTGGAATTAAAAAAATGAATGTTGGAAAATAAGAAAAAGGAGCTTGAATATTCGGCAACTGCTTTCTCTCTTTTATTTGATCAGGAGCATATTAACTTGGCTTCTTCTGAAGGGATATTGTGGGAAACTCAAGTTTCTGATGATTGGGGGAGCATTAAACTCTCCTATTATGCAGAACGTGTGGTTTCTTTTATGGCACCAACACGGAGAAATGCCTTTCGTCCCTCTTTCTTTTTATTTTTTTATTTTTTATTTTTTTTCTTTTCACTAAGATACCGATTCCTTCAAAAAGATTGGTTACTCAGCGAATCTGAGTGATACTCAAATAACATCATTCTGAATTCCTTACAGATGCCACATTATCTCAACTCCTTAAGGAAGAGCGAATATTTTAGACATTTTTCAAAGGCAATGACTATAATGCGTGCTACTGTCCTACTCCTAATATTGCAGTTACCTCTCAGAAGGTAAAAGTCTTAAAAATAAAAAAAAATTTTTTTTTTAACGTTTATTTAGTTTTGAGACGGAGAGAGACAGAGCATGAACGGGGGAGGGTCAGAGAGAGGGAGACACAGAATCTGAAACAGGCTCCAGGTTCTGAGCTGTCAGCACAGAGCTCGACGCGGGGCTCGAACTCACAGACCGCAAGATCATGACCTGAGCCGAAGTCGACCGCTTAACTGACTGAGCCACCCAGGCGCTCCCAGAAGGTAAAAGTCTTGACATGGGGGCACATCGTTGGTGCCGCTTGCCTTCCCCTCAGCACCCAATTGTAGGTGTGAAAGACCCAGACTTTGTAGGCTCCTGTCTTCTAGGTACTCAGTCAAACTGGTTGGGACAAAACTGCCAGCATATTTCGAAGTTCACTCTTGTCACTGCATAGAAATCTGAGATTAGTCATGTTGCCCTACGCCTGGTACATGGTGTGCTGTATCTGTCATTGGTCATCATTTTTAAAATTTATTTATTTATTTTGAGAGAGAGAGAGAGCAAGTGAGCAGGGGAGGGGTAGAGAGAGAGGGGGAGAGAGAATCCCAAGCAGTTTCCACACATCAGCATGGAACCTGATGCAGGGCTTTATCCCACTAACCGTGAGGTCATGACCTGAGCCAGGCGTCCCTGTCATAGGTCATCTTTACTTGAATGTCTCATCATTTATCTCAAACTCAACACATAAGAAAAAAAATTGTTGCCCTCCACAGTCCCTGAGTTGGGACCTCTGTAGACATTCCCCATATACATCTAGTGAAGAACCTCCTAGAAACCCAGTTACCCAAATCTTATTAATGGCCTTTCTCCTACTCCAGTGCAACCTGGTACTGACTCCCATTAATCTTATTTCCTGTATTTTTGCCATGTATTCTATCTTCCCATGCTTTTACTTGTAAATTTTCCTCTTTGTGTCTCTCCCGGATTGCCTTCCAAACATACCTCCTGGACGCACTGCCCACATAATCACTTCTTAGATCGTTGCCAGATCAACCTCTCACTTATATTCCAATTTGGCCATCTTACCTATTGCAAACTTCTTCACTGTCACCTCCCACGATTGTTAACTTCAGGGTGAAATCAAATGCCCTTAGTAGAGAATAGGAGAATTTTATTTCTGGGAACCATGGTTTCTGCTTCTACCTATAGTAGGGACTCTTCTAAGCATCTTTTATTTAATTAATTCGCTTCATGAACCCAATTAATAGTTGAATATCCGATAGTTCAATTAACATACACTGCACACTCCCATAATCAAGAACAAGGCCTTGTTCTTAGAACCAAAGACTGGTGAATGAATAAATTTACATGATTTAAGAAAAATTGAAATCGTGAATGTATGTTGCATATACTTTTCCAATTGCCTAACTAGCCAACAGCCCTGGTTGCCTCACCAGAGAAGGCTTCTAACACATATTTAGTTTTCCAAATTGTTCTGTGTTCATCCTTTAGTGCATACTGTTTTCTCCATGGAGGAATATTCATCTTTCATGTGTCTGTCCTTCCGCCTGTCCTCTACTTCTCATTCTTCATTCTCTTGTGTCAGAGAGACAAGCCAATTCATCAGGTTGTGTTGCCTCTTACTATTTATTAAAAGACACGTCTACAGATTCTTATTTAAGAAATATTTTAGGGGCGCCTGGATGGCTCAGTTGGTTATGTTTCCAACTCTTGATTTCAGCTCAGGTCGTGATCTCTCGGTTAGTGAGATCAAGTCTCGTGTCAGGCTCTGCGCTGACGGTACAGAGGCTGCTTAGGATTCTCTTCCTCCCTTTCTCCCTCTGCCTCTGTCTCTCGAAATAAAGAAATAAATAAAAGAAAGTTTTTAAAGGCAAACACATCTTTCTCAATGTGTATCCTACCTTTCCATATTAATCCATTCTCCCTACCAAGTCAATAACCGTATGCCTAGTCAAGTTTGGTAGGAGGGACAAGCCAGTACATAGTTTAGCTTAACACTCTTAAGTAGCAAAGAGGACATCTATAACGTGCAGTTTTAGAGTCTTCTTCAGGGCAAACATTAACTTAATACTAAGCCAGCATTGTGAGTTGTGAATGATACAGTCTTAACACTCACAAAAGACCTTAGTAGACATCTATGTCTGCCTACTTGGATCATAATGCCCCAGATCCACTCTTGAGACTATACCAGAATGTATTTCGGGATGGTACGTTGCTTTATCCTAAAACGATTCTTAGTGGTAGCTTTTAAAGGTCTCCAAAAACTTTGTTCCTTTGGGGAATTAAATATAAAACCATTCCACTAATATAATAGCTTATATTCGTATCAGTCTTACTATTTGCTGAGCATCAGTACAAATACTTTATAGAAATTAACTTTGTTAAAGAGCAACCTTGACAATGCAGAAGCAAAACCAAAGTAAAATAAAACGCAAGTTCTAACTTTACTCTCTGTTTTCACTGTCTTTTAAAATCTTCTTAGTGGGATCTTTATGACCCCCTGGAAGGCAGGTTGGATAAGTCCCAGATGTTTTTATGCCACTCTATGATAATGCGAAGTCCGCCAGTGAGCTTTTGTTCCAGGAATAGTCCTGATTTTTTTTAATGTTTATTTATTTATTTTGAGAGAGACAGCAAGTGTGAGCAGGGAAGGGATAGAGACAGAGGGAGAGAGAGAATCCCAAGAAAGCTTTGTGCTGCCAGTGCAGAGCCCAACACATGGCTTGATCCCATGAACCGAGAGACTTGAGCTGAAATCAAGAGAATCAAGAGTTGGATGCTTCACCGACTGAGCCACCCAGGCACCTCCTCCACCAATTCCAGCATAGTCTTAATGTAGTAATTAAAATGCTCATCCATGTTTATAATGTTCTTAGTCTATCTGGGCTGCTATAACAGAGCATCATAAACTGGGTGGCCTATAAACAATATGAATTTAATTCTGAAGGATGGGAAATCGAAGATCAAGGTCTGGTGAAGACCTACCTTCTGGTTCATAGATAGTCATATTTTCACTGTGTCCTCCTATGGCAGAGGGCAGAGAAGCTCTTGAAGTCTTTTTTATGAGGGCATGAATGCCTTCATGATGGCTCCACCCTCGTGGCCTGATGACCCTCCAAAGCCCATAACTTCTAATACCATCACATTGGGTGTCATGTTTCAACATACAGATTTGGGAGGATAAAGATATTCAATTTATAGCAATAATTAAAACCCTTCATTTCACTTAGAGTTAACCCTCCCCTTTATTAACTTCAGTCTGAGAAGCCCACGTAGGTGCAGACGAGATGACCAGCCTCTTGTTCCCACCTAGCACTCCTCTCCTCCCCCTCCTCCCTCTGTCCTCCACTCTGGCTTCTTAGCCATACATATAGCTGGAACCTTCCTTTTAGCCTTCAGTAGAGTAAGTGTGGGATAAGAGAGGGAGGACAGTTAAAGCGAGGCAGAGTATTTCTCAGCGGTGCAGTAAAGCCATGAACCAGAGCCGGTGTTCTCTGAGCAGGACGAGCGTCTGGTCAGAGTCTCCTTTAAATTCTTCTGATGGCCAGTCCTCCATCATGCACACACGTGGCCACGGGCATCATGACTCTCCGTCCTCCATTTCTGCCTTTAAACCGCCAGAAGCAGCTCCTTGCTTTTTCGATTTCTTGAGGATGAGCGTTTGGGAGTGTCTTTATGGTCGTCTTCCAAAGTCCAGTAGGCAACTGTCAACTACGTCAAATGACTTCCTTGAAGTCCCTTTCAGTTCTCCTCTGCAGTCCCGCCTTTCCAAGGAATGCATGGTGGTCCAGCACTTTATCTTGATTTTATATATATGCCAAGAATCCAGCTGACCTACCTATAACCTAAGCCAATGTAAAATTGTAGGTAAGACCTCAAAATTTGCAGTCAGTGACCTGGGTTTGAGCCTTTGCTCCATTATTTATGAGCTTTGTGACCTCTGGCAAGTTACGAACCTCTCAAAGTCACTTTCTCTGCCTGATAGGTAAAATCAAAACGATCATAGGATCTATTTCGTAGCACTGATGAGAAGAATGAATAATAGAATCTAGGTAAAAGAGTTAACACAAGACCTAGCAAGTAGCGTGATGTCAATTTTAGCTGTCAACGAAATCATCAAACCAAGTATTACTATCAAGTGCTTTGTCTCAGGAATGGAAGCTTCAATCACGAGTGTTTAGCGTCACATCGAGGCAGTTAGTAAACATTCAGCCAGCGGGAAGCCTCAGGTGGCTCACAGCACTGCTGCAGTGAGATTTAGTTTATTTAATTTATGTAGTTTATTCAGGGAATAAACGTGGAGATGGTAATCCGGACACCACCTGTCCTACTCTACTCTCTCTCAAAGTGGCGTGTCTTTATAACTTTTCCTGACCTGAAGGGGACGTGATTTTCTTTCCTTTAGTCTTGCCTCCAAAATCAGTCAAAGAGTGGCAAAAAATGGATATTTCCAAAGAGTCAAACATATAGGTCTTATCCATGTTTCTCTTTTTGTTATGTCTATGCCTTTAGCCACCGAGTTTAAAAGTCTGGATTCCCAGACAATGCACAAAATAATTGCGCATTTTCTGCGATCAATGGTAATGGTTTGTTTTTCTTTAGAAGTAACAGGTCTATAACGAATATGTTTTTTAAGGTTAGTTTTATTTATTTTGAGAGAGAGAGAGAGAGAGAGGGAGAGAGAGAGACAATATCTGAGTCAGGGAGGGCCAGAGAGAGAGGGAGACAGAGAATCCCAAGCAGGCGCCACGCTGTCAGCACAGAGTTTGATGAGGGGCTCAAACTCACAAACCATGAGACATGACCTGAGCTGACGCTTGACTGACGGAGCCACCCAGGCACCC
The DNA here is from genome assembly GCF_027475565.1 of Acinonyx jubatus. Taxonomy (NCBI): domain Eukaryota; kingdom Metazoa; phylum Chordata; class Mammalia; order Carnivora; family Felidae; genus Acinonyx; species Acinonyx jubatus. The sequence goes on along the minus strand of NC_069381.1, from coordinate 207,828,737 downwards.
CTAAACCTATTATCTGTTTTCTCACGCCATTTGTGAGCTGTTGGTGTTATGGTCAATGGCAGAATCTGAAGACTGCATTTGGTACCAACACTAATTTATTGTTCTGAATCTCTTAAATAATGAAGACCTTGCCTTGTGATCTAAACAGTGTGGAAGACGGTGAGAAGTGAACTGACTTTGTGGGATCAATTATATTTGCTCTATTTTTCAACCACCCCAGTTCCATCTTCAAAAGCTCTATTTTGATTATCAACTGCTGTCCCAGCAGGGCTAGCGCAGAGGTTTTAGATTTTGCTCTAAAACTCCCTAGAGCCGGGTTTGCTGGATCAAAGCCCCCAAATGGTACAAGTTAAATATAAGCTTATCTCCAGTTTTATGTGCAATGTAAATATCCCCCAGTGTTACAAGAAGACTGCATCTCCCTCGGCTTTCTTGGGACCAAGAAAGAAAGGGAAGACTAAACATGTGATACTTACCCCTAAACTAATTTTTGACTATTCATTATTAGAAATACGTTCTTTCTGTTTTGCTAACACTTAAGTTGACTTACATACTGAATATGAGAAATAACTTTTAATTGGATGTCTCTCTGGCTTTGAGAAAGTTGTGGATACATATAACTCACCATTTTTTTAAATAAAATCACAATACTGTGAACCTCCAATCGCTTTCCTACTTTCCAATTCCTAGAGTTGGTTTGGTAACTGCTACTTAGTCTCTGAAACTTATCACACCTTTTAGGAAACACCAAGATACTTATGATGCATGAAATACTACAAACGAAAAATAATCTAATATCATGATGATCCAACACCCAATAAATATTTATGGATTGCTACTTAGTTCCCAAAAAAGAAACCATGTAATGGTGCTTTAAAAAGAAAGATTCACTTCTTTACCCTCCAAGGATTTCTTCTCATTATTATACAAATAACAAAGCTAAAGTTTCATGTAGTTAATCGTGCATTGCAATTATACATTATATTATAGTGATATTTTTATATACTTCTCTTCTCCATGAGACTGAGGGCCTAAAGGCAATAATAAATCCTTATTATTTCTCTTGGCCTATCTATACACATGAATAAATATGCAAATTTATACCCATATATATATAGATATACATATTCTGGACAAATTTAAAAATAATAAACTTTTTGAATTTTTTCATAATTTCAGAATATTAAAAACATTATGTTACTAGGTTACTGGTTAATTATATATTTCTGGAGGTCAAATATTAAATACAGAGAGAAGAAAAGTTGAATGTTAATCACGGGGGTAAGGGATGGGTGCAACAGGTGATGGGGATTAAGGAGTGCACCTGTCACAATGAGTACTGGCTGATGTATGGAAGTATGAGTCACTGTATTGTACACTTGAAACTGGTAGAACACTGTATGTTAACCAACTGGAATTAAAATAAAAACTTAAAAAGCTAAAAATAAATTGAATGTTAATTGAGCTACTTTGAGAAGAAAATAACAAAAAGCTCAAAAATATTTTTCATAGGGTAACATCCTTTTTCCAAAATAAGCTATCACATAATTTCTATGAATAGCACACTCTGAAAACGCCTTGGAGTTTATTAAAACACATGTCTTAAAAATGTGTTCAGTTCTGTAATAAATGTATACAATTATTTGTAATAGCTGGAATAGGTAAAGATTCATCCAGAGGTGAATGACGGTAAGAGCCATCATGATAGGTAAGAACATTTGTTTTGGAGCCCCAGCGCTTTAGGCTGACTCCTGACTGTCTGACTTCCAAGCTGTTAGACCTTTGAAAAGTTACTCAACCTCTCTCTTCCTCCATTTTACAATTTAAATATGGCGATCGTGGTAGAATCAAACTTCATGGGGTCATTATGAAGACAAAATGTTGAACGTTTTAGCTGTGATTATTGTCATCATCAGTAGTTGCTGTGGAAGTAAAAGTTCAAGGGCAGTAATAGTACCAGTACTGGGAGTAATATTAGCCTTAGAGCATAGGAGGAGCAGCATTCCTGGGTATAGGGTAGAGTGGGAAAGAGGAGAAGAAAGATTATTCCATATCTTCACTTTTTGCATATAATTCTCAATTCCACGTGAATAGGCCAAAGAAATACACTCCTGCTGGCTCACAAGAGAATTGTTTTCCATTTATAGAAATGCCTTTATTATAAACTTCCAAAAGAGGTAACTGTGGCAATTGATGAAAAAAGAGCATCTTTAAATATCTGAGCGTTGATTTTCCATCATGTGAAAGCTCTCCCGTACGGGATCGTGGCAATGCTGCTTTCATAGGACCAGCAGAGCAATAATGCTCTCCTGCAGAGGATTTCTTAGTTCCCTTGTCGGAAACAAGAGTGTGAGACTGAATGCCATCCAGAAGGACAAATCATGTTTTCCTGTCTCACAGATACTCGTTTCTACTTTGAACAAAAATGTTTAGCTTTGCTAGCATTACATCATTCGACTGACGCTTTAAAAAGTGTTTCCAAATAGAACTATTTTATATCGTGAAACCAAAACAGTCAAATGATGGTGTTTTTCGTGTCATGAAGACCCAGACAGACGCCACTATGAGGAGATGGCTTTCAATATGACAGCGTATTTCAGGAAATTGAGGGATGTTAGTAGCAAGCTGCACTTTCAAAAGGACGTTCTGTTATTGAATCTAATGGCAGTGGAAGCAGACATGCTCTTTGTGAGAACTTCCACTTGTAGACCTTTTTTGAATCTACAAAATAGAATAGTCATTTTCTATAAGATGTCATTCCCAACAGAAGCTAGGTTGGTCTGTAGTCTGTGACAGTTCACTTATATGCTTGCCTCCATTGCTAGAAAATGATTTCCCTCAGTCAAATAAGGATTATGACTTAATTTTCATTTTGCTATAGGCTTGTGCCTGACAAATGGTATACCTCCCCCAAACACTCCAGTAAAGAAGTTTATTTCATGGGGAAACACACGAGCAGATGATATCACTCAGATATGGAACTTTCTCAATTTCTGTTCTGCTATGAAACGCCATTTTTATGTCTTCCTAGGCAAACTAAATGGGAAATCTAGACAATGATCCCAACAACCCAAACTGCTTAACAGATTAGTCTCATGAACTCAATTGAAGGTGAAAAGAGTTTCTGAAATCTATGTCGTATGAGTTCCTAAATATCCTGTCAAAATCTAAGTGCGTACCTGCTGTCTTTAATACCTCCATGTTATATCGAGCTCTTGTGGGATTCACCACAAGTCTCTCCAGCAAACTGGAGAATGGATAAGAAAAATGGATAAGAATAAAGAGGAACTTATTCCAGCAAGATCAGGCAGCACACATGAAAAATTAGGAAAAACCTGTTCTTTCCTCTATGAAAACATCAGTCCAGCTCCATGGAACTTCCAGCATGTTCTAGACATGTAGAATCTCGTTTTTCTTTTCTTTTCTCCGTAATTTTTCTCAATACCGCATGTTTTCCTAGGCAGAACTTTACGAGAACATGAAAAACATGCTTCTCAAATTTGCATTTCACAAAACTGTCAGAGGTCATGCAGGATTTCAAGATTGGGATCCAAAGAAATGTTGAGTGATAAATGAGAGCTTGACTCTAACAAGATTAAATTCAGTGATGATAACTGTAAACTTTTGCATTGAATTTCAAAATGAAATGAGTGAGCTCCATAATTTTGAAATGAGAAAGAATTGACTTAAAAGTGGTGTATCAAAGGTTCCTTGGAAATCTAGCTATCTCTCACCTAATAAGGAAGGCATAATCTAGCTAATCAGCGTGGGGGAATATGAAAGAATGGAGGTAGCCATGAGTTCCATCCTTACAGGCATATTATTTGCAACCAAAAAGAAACAGCTTCTAATTGAATGTGGATCAACCATGAGTGAAGAATATGTATTCACTTCTAATATAAAGACTAGAAGGGGATGTACTGGAAAATGGATTTTTTTAAGTTTATTTATTTTGAAAGAGAGAGAGAGAGAGAGAGACCACACACCAGCAGGGGAGGGGCAGAGAGAGAGGGAGAGAGAGAAAATCCCAAGCAGGCTCTGCACTGACAGCGAGACGTGGGGCCTGATCTCACCGACTGTGAGATCATGACCTGAGCCAAAATCAAGAGTCAGACACTCAACCGACTGAACCACTCAGGTGCCCCAGACAAATAAAGTTTTCACGTTATGAGTTTCTATATTAGAATAGGAGAAGGAGAGGAGGAAAGCGACATATGGCAATTGATAAAGGAAGTGGAAAGACTTTGTCTGGTGAAGAAAAGGCAACTCCCCCTACCCCCCAACATGTTATGTCACCCCACCCCTCACCTTTCTACTTCTCAAGGATTATGGTCTGAATTCTTCTTGTCCAGACTCCCCCACAGCAGTATAGCATCCACACTTAATTTGGGGGGGCAGTTGTCTATACCCCAAAATATCTCATATCCAGACTCCCATTATTAAATAAACCATGAATTAGGAGCAAGTTTATGCTCCCTATCAGCTGATAAATACTGCTGTCCCTCATAACCTTTCAAGAGGTTTTTGCTTCTGAAAATGATGTTTCTGATCCTAATACAATTATAATAATTTGTATTTTAGCATGTTTCATGGCAGTGGTTTAATATGCAACAAAATGGGGATGGAAAAAGGGTCAACTTACCAGGAGAGAGGAGCTAATTGGGGGCAGTTAGGCACCAAAGCCAAGCAAGTGGACAGTCGGCATCCAAGGTGTTAGCCAGGAGGTTGCTAGAATTTGGCCCTAGAAAAGAGAGTTTGGGGACTGGATCCCAGAGAAACGACATCGCTGAGCTTGTGATCTGGGAAGAAAACACACAACTCAGCCACTAGAGTTGAAATAGTAGATAGGAACGCAGTCATCAGAAAGCAAAGCAAGGATCAAGACAACAGAACTACAAAACAAAAACAAAAAACGAAAACCAAACCAACAACAACAACAACAAACCAAAACAAGTGGGGCAGACAACGGCGCTATCACTCAACTGGCTGAGGAGCCTTGTCCTGGGAATACTGATGTCCCCACTCCCTGAGGTGTGTGCTGATGCCAGTGTCTGGCCAGAGGCTGCCCTTGAGTCCAATGGGCCAAGCTTCCAGGAAGCGGCAACGTAGAAGGGAGACAGATGGTGAGTCAGTGTGGAGCACTGACTGGTCTTTTTCCTCAGGCTTGATTCCCTAGTGCCCAGTATTCAGGATGCTGCTCCAGAAGGTTGAAGAAGTTTTCTTAATATTAGCTCATCATTTCAGATATCTGAAATGTTTGTTGAACTTAACAAACGGTGGCCCATTTGAAAGAGCTGGAGTGTTGTTTACTTGAGAACAACAGGTACAAGTGATGAAGTGTTTTCTTTAAAGACAAGAATGCATGCACTTCATACCCAGTAGGTTTTTCCATACCCCACCCCCTCCAGCCCTACCCCAGACACTGTCAGTAGCATCAGCATTTAAACAGGCAAATCAGACAATCACGTGTAGTGGCTTTTTTCATCATTAGTTTTTCATATTTCCATTTGCCTCAAATTTGGCCTGCTTCTGTCTGCTGCCTCCATCGCTCCTATGACCATGCAAGTCTCCTGGCACTCTTTGATGCAAAACAACAGACTTGCCTCTTTGCTGTTTGACAGAGCCCGAGAGGTCTCTGAAGCCAGACCCCTTGAGATGTCATAAACTTTCTCCCACTGTGCAATCCAGGACTTTCTACCGGGCATAGTTATGGAAACGGAGTGCCTTTACCTCTGTGCTTCTTGCAGCATTCTTTGAAATCAAACACACCTTTTTTTAATGTTTATTCATTTTGGGGAGAGAGAATGTGAGCTGGGGAGGGACAGAGGGGGGTGGGAACAGAGGATCTGAAGTGGGGTTCTGTGCTAACAGCAACGAGCCCGATGCGGGGCGCAAACTCATAAACACTGAGATCATGACCTGAGCCAAAGTCAGATGCTCAACTGACCGATCCACCCCGGCGCCCCTCAAACACACCTTCTGAGTGTCGGAAACATGTGGGAACGTAAAGAATCTCTCTATCCAGCAACATTTGGTAACTAGGCCTCATACTGGCAGCTATTATTTATTTTCAGTCTACTATTCCTCACTTTCCAGTTGCCTTATGTGATCTTTGCAACAACACTATGAACGAAATATTACTATCCCCTTTCTACACAAGAGGAAACAGAACGTCCCACAGATAGTTTGTGGCTGGGTTAGCATTGGAAGCCCACCTGGTCTGCTTAGACTGTCGTTCCAAACCTGCAACTTCCTTGTTACTCAGGGTCTTAGTGTCTTATTGCTGCTGTAACAAATGTGGCTTAAACAACACACATGTATCAGCTTCCAGTTCTGGAGGTCCAAAGTCTGAGACGGGTGGGTCTCGTTGGGCTGTAGTCAAGTTGTGAGCAGGGCCTCGCTCCCTGCAGAGGCCCCTGGGGAGAGTCTGTTTCTCGGCTTTTCCAGTGTCTGCCTCCTGCCAGTGATTCTGAGCTTGTGGTTGTATCACCTGGGTCTCTGCCTCCTTCCTCCCTCTGCTTCTCCTCTATTCGTCAGACCTCCCTCTGCCTCATTCTTACAAGGACACTTGTCATCGGAGTTTGAGCCTGCCTGGGTACTCCAGGATAGGCTTCTCCTCTCAACATCCTTAATGAATCCCATCTTTGGCCACCTAAAATAATATTCCTAGGTTCTATGGATTGAGAGGTGGACATACCTTTCTGGGGACCACCGTTCAGCCCATACTATTGACGCTTTAGCCTATTTAAATATAGAGAGTTTTGGGGGCGCCTGGGTGGCACAGTCGGTTAAGCGTCCGACTTCAGCCAGGTCATGATCTCGCGGTCCGGGAGTTCGAGCCCCGCGTCAGGCTCTGGGCTGATGGCTCAGAGCCTGGAGCCTGTTTCCGATTCTGTGTCTCCCTCTCTCTCTGCCCCTCCCCCGTTCATGCTCTGTCTCTCTCTGTCCCAAAAATAAATAAACGTTGAAAAAAAAATAAATATAGAGAGTTTTTAAATTTTCCCTCCCTCTCTGTCTTGCAGGTTATACTGAGATTTGGAATTCAAAGGGCAATTTTCTGTTGACGTGCCTGAAAGTCCGCACCATTTCAGTGATAAGTCCTCCGTTTGTGGGGTTGCCACAAACCTTGCCCAGTGTCAAGGCCCTTCAGAGGATGACCGCCCTTTCTCCTGGGGACTCAGTGTGACACCGACTAGATTTCTTTCTCATTCTGGTGCATTCTGGTCTTTTCGATTCAGGAACTGGAAGCAACGTGAAGCAGCCTCCCTTCCTGTATCAACACGTTTGCCAGGTTTTGTGTTCTGAGTATTAAATGCCACGTTTCGAGGAGAGTAACAAATCTCAAATGGTTGAGCCAAAAGTAGAAGCTGGCAGGCACTGGGATTATGGCCCCCGTCCAGAATGTTGTTGTGTTTTAAAGGCATTGGCTGTGAGAAATTGCCGTGGTTGAATCCAGGGTGGAGAGAGGCTCGGGGAAGTTTTCCCCAAGGCCGGTGGGATCGGAAGTTTCCAGGTACAAGTGTGAGCGTGTGTCCACACGGGAATGTGTGTGTGTGTGTGTACATTTCTCCGGCCAGGGACAGAAGAGCTTGTCCCTGGGGCTGGCATCCTTGGCACGGGGTCTGCGCGGTTGCTAACATTTCAGGTTTCTAGGTCTTTAGGCAAGCACACTAAATCAGCATCTTGGGAACGGGTTCCAGAACTCTGGGTATTTAGCAGTTTTTTGAGACTTCACAGTCCAACTCGACACCAGCTGCTGTGGGGTGAAGAAGGCAAGATAATGAGCTCGGAGGGTGATCGCATTTGGAAACCCAAGACATCGAAGCAGAATTGAGCAGTGTGGGCACCAGGTGCCCCTTTACAGTGGGCTGTTAACTTTTGTATTTTTTATATATACGCCTATAAAAATAAATAGACACACATATAACTATTATATACACGATATACATATATATATAGCTTTGTTTTCTGTGTATTATGATTTTTTAAATTTTTAATGCTTATTTTTGATAGAGAGACAGAGTGTGAGCAAGGGAGGGGCAGAGCGAGAGGGAGACAGAATCCGAAGCAGCCTCCAGGCTCTGAGCTGTCAGCACAGAGCCCGACGCAGGGCTCGAACTCACAAACCATGAGACCATGACCGGAGCCAAAGGGCGATGCCCAAGCTCAACCGACTGAGCCACCCAAACACCCCTATGATGTTCTGATTTTCAAAAAAACCTCTCTGGCCAGGAAGCACTGGCCCTTGGGGTCAGGCAAGTCCTGGAGACAACCAAGGGCTCTGCTGGAGCATGTCTTTGATCTGCAGACTGAGCAGTCCCCAGCCACACCTCCTCTATATGTCCACACACTCATGAGGCAATGTTCCTCCATTTAAATCATCCAGGGCCAAGGCACCAGCACCTGGGGATCCCCTCTACAGCTCAAAGCTTGTTGAAATTATCCAAACTAGTCCATTCTAAACCTTTCTCCTGCCCTGCTTTGCCTTTCTCTGGAAACCCCAATAGATGTTATAGCTTAGGCACCCCTCTGGCACCTGGCTTCTGGCTCCTGGCTCCTGACCACCCTGATCCCTTTCTCACGTGGTTCTGCAAGGCAGATGCGCAGGGTCTCTTGATTCGAAGACCTGTGAGTATAATAAACTTTGCTTCTTTCCTGAGCTTCTCCTGTGTCTTGTCTTGCAGCACAACTTGACTGACTGTTACACTAAAAAATACGAATCAGTTTTCCAGGGAGCAAGTTTTTGTTTCTATCTTATGAACCTGCTTTATTTTGGAAGAGGATCCATGTAGATAATAGAACTTACATCCTGAGGGAAGATTTCGGGCTCAGGGAGGCTAGTTTCTGCTGTCATGGGAGTCAGGATCCACCTTTTTCCTTCTGGAACCTCCCTGGGAAGGGACACCCGCCTCCCCACTGGTCTGCAGGTTTAAGACACCCTACTTTGGGACTTGATTTCACACTGCGAGAAAACAAGGGATGCTACTAGTGCATTTGGCCTTAATGTTGGGGTGACCTCATGCTGAGGCATGAACACATTTGCTCCACTTTCCTTCTTGTCTCTCAAATAGACATCCACCCACGGTCCTGGGTTGCTGAGCTTCTCCCTGGTGACCTCTGAATGTCAGTGCATATTTATAAAGGCATCAGATACAATGCTAATTATGCCATCGGGTGACTTACAAGCCATACTATCAGAAGTGGCCAAGTTCTCCAGTCCCTACAAGCCTTCATATCAGAAGGGAAAGGGAGATTAGAGAACATTGTGGTGAAGAGCAGAAGAATTGAAACGGACAAAGTGTTTATTAGAAGGGACGCCTGTGTGGCTCAGACGGTTGCGCATCCAACTCGATTGCAGCTCAGGTTATGATCCCAGGGTCGTGGGATCGAGCCCCAAGTTGGGTTCTGAGCTGAGAGTGGAGCCTGCTTGATATTCCCTCTCCCTCTCCCTCTCTTTCTGTCTCTCTTTCTCTCTCCCTCTTCTCCCCCCCCCCCACTCTCCCTCCCTCATCCACCCCTCCCCCACACGTGCGTGTGCATGCTCTCTCTCTCTCATAAAATCAATCAATCAATCACCTAAAGTGTTTAATATAAAGACTGGCACATACAGGTGTTTCACTGATGTCAACTTTTTTTTTTTTTTTTTTGGTCATTGTCACCGTCACTCATTGACCTGAGGTAGCTGAGGTGCAAACACCGAGGTGGAACCAACGTATTTTCCGACTCTGACACCCATGCTCCTCATGGTCATGGTGACAGAGGGGAGAGATGGGCTCCCCTCCACTTCAAACCAAACTCTGACTGGGGCGGCTGCCTGCTGGGGAGGCCTGGACAAGAATGGAGGCCTGTTGGGTGTGATGGCTGATTTCTAACGGCACAGTGTGGGAGGAAGCATGGCCGAGTTGTGGTGGGTGAACAGGACTCTCGCATCCCTGGCTTTAAGTGACCACCTTCATTTTAGTTTTCCTTGTTTACCTCAGCGAATGGGAACTATTTTGTCAAGGAAAGTACTGACTGGTGTTTATCACTCCACTCAAGCGACCCGTCTCCTTTGTAGAAGAAAAGAAAAACACAAAGGCAGGACTAGGAAACGTCTCCAACTAAAAGGTTCGTTAAGTTGATGTTTCCTTCGGAAAAAAATAACTGAAACCTTTCACGGAAACATGTAATGAGAGAAAAACAAATACACCGATGTGTCTATTGTAGTCCATTCCTATGGGAACTACCGAAACCAGTTCTAGACGGAACAATGATTCTGCAGTGCTTGCAAAAATTCTTCGGGGGGGGGGGGGTAAATCTACAGAAATATCTCTCAATAAACAATAAGGGTGGACATTTTTTTAAAAACCTCCATATTAAGCAGCCTATTAAAGTTTCATTGTAGCAATTTTTCCCACAAGCAATTTTCAGCTATTCAGGATACCTCATGATGCAGAAACGTGTTTTCTTTCAGTACAGAATAAAGGTTAACACCTACCAGCTGATGACTCATTCCAAAACTTATCAGAGGCAAAAATAATAATAATAATAATAATAATCATTCTTTTCATGCAAAAACCACTTGGAAGAAAAAGATCATGTGCTTAGTGCCTCTAGCATTTCAAGTAGATGAGAGTTTACACTCTACTCCCCCAACCTAAGAAACGTGTATGGAGTTGATGTGGAAGGATGTGAATCCCTGTGTCCTGATATTACACACTTGGCTCTTTGTTGGTGTGGGGGTGGGGGGGGGGAGGAAATGAACAGAGCCAGATATGGACATGCCTTTAGCTCTACATTGGAACATGGGGGTCCGCTCATCACCTGCTAGAAAACAAGAGCCTACCATTTGGGTAGAAGTTTTGTCAGACCTTGCCAATCCAGGATGGCTCAGTAGACAAAATGTCTTAAAGATCCAGCACATGCCAAGGACGCTTCCTTCCGAGCCAGGCACAAAACCAGTTGCCATGTTTACCTTCTTTCTCAGAGCCCTGTCCAGCCTCAGTCTTAAGCGGTCCCTGTACGCCTGGGCTAAGACTCAAGGGTAAGGCTTTCTTAGTGGATCGGCCCCCTCCCCTCTCCCACCAAACTCTGCCTTTGCTGTAGGGCAAGTCTTAGGTGGGAGTGTCACCTGACCTCTGTGAAAATGAATAAAAGGAAATCTCAGAATAGAGTTGAGGAGCTAAAACAGGACATTCTCATGTCCTACCATTCATCGTAAATTGCAGACCCCAACAGAAAGAAATGGGCCTTGCAAGTGGGTAATACTTTAGTATTCAGCAGGAGAAAGAAAGGCTTTCCTCCTCCCCAACCAGAGACTGTCACAGCTCAGCCAATGGAAAACCACTATACTTTGAAGTCCCAGTGTACTCCAATGGCTTTTTTGTTTATAACGGACCCTCCCGACACCCCCTTTCTCTCATTCTGTCTCTAACAAAAACAAAAACAAAACAAAACCGTGTTTCTCTCCCTAGTTCCACAGAGTTGCCTGTAGGTTTGCTGTAGCTTGCTTATCCCAGATTGCAATTCTCTGCTATTCCTGAATAAACCCATTTTTGCTAATAATATTTATTTTTTATTAATAAGGGTATTAATAATAAATAAATTTTTATTAATAATAAATTTTTATTAAGCAGTTTTATTTTTAGGGCTAACGCCTCCGTTAGGGTTCATGTAGGTGCTGTATTCCGGGTCCAAGAGGGTTTTTTTGGTTTCCTTCATAGGCAGAAGGACTTGGGCTTCTACCTTTTCCACAAGGTAGTGGATCTTTTCTGGGCTTTGGGAGAGGGAGCATTTTCTGCCCCTCTTGAAGTGGCTCCCGGAATTTGCTGGTAAGAGAGGAGGGCCTGGGGAAATAGGAGGCTCTGTCCTGTCCCTGTGTAACCTCTTTTCTGCAGCCTGGGCAGAAGCAGAAGTGCCCCTGTGTACAGGTGTTGTTGTTTTTTTACAGTTTTATCAAATGTATATATATATGCACATATTTAAAACATACAATATAAGGGCGCCTGGGTGGCTCCGTTGATTAAGCATCCAAATCTTGATTTTGGCTCAGGTCATCATCTCCTGGTTTGTGGGCTTGAGCCTTGAGTCAGGCTTAGCGCTGACAGCACAGAGCCTGCTTGGGATTCTATCTATCCCTCTCTCTCTGCCCCTCCCTCTCACCCCTGCCCCCACTGCCCACACTTGCTTTCTCATAAATAAATAAGTAAATAAACAAACAAACTTAAAAAAACAAAGAGTACAATTTGACACATTTGATGGATGTATACACCTGGGAAACCATTATCACAATCAAGATAGTGAATGTTCCCAATACCCCTCGATGTCTTTTTGAAATCTCTCTTTTCCTCTCCCCCATTAGTGATCCGCATTCTGTTGATAGAGATTAGTTTTCATTTTCCAGAGTTTTTATATACATGGAATCATACAATATGTTCTTTTTAAGAAGGGGTTCTGGCTCTTTTTTCTTGGCATAGTCATTGTGAGATTCATCCATATTGTGTTTATTGATTTCATTCATTTTGTAATTAGTTAATTAATTAATTTTTAAATCTGCAGCCAAGTTAGTTGGCATAGAGTGCAACAATGATTTCAGGAGTAGATTCCTTAAGGCCCCTTATCCATTTAGCCCATCTCCCCTCCCACAACCCCTCGAGCAACCGGCTGTTTGTTTTCTACATTTAAGAGTCTCTTATGCTTTTTCCCCCTCCCTGTTTTTTATATTCTTTTTGCTTCCCTTCCCTTATGTTCATCTGTTTAGTATCTTAAATTCCTCATATGAGTGAAGTCATATGATATTTGTCTTTCTCTGACTGACTAATTTCATTTAGCATAATACCCTCTAGTTCCATCCACGTAGTTACAAATGGCAAGATTTCATTCTTTTTGATTGCCGAGTAATACTCCATCATTTATTTATACCACACCTTCTTTATCCATTCATCCATCGATGGACATTTGGGCTCTTTCCCTACTTTGGCTATCGTCCATAGCGCTGCTGTAAACATCGGGGTGCATGTGCCCCTTCAAAACAGCACACCTGTATTCCTTGGATAAATAACTAGAGGTGAAATTGCCAGGTCTTAGGGTAGTTTTATTTTTAATTTTTTGAGAAACCTCCATCCTGTTTTCTAGAGTAGCTGCACCAGTTCGCATTCTCACCAACGATGTGAAGAGAGATCCTCTTTCTCTGCATCCTCGCCAACATCTGTTGTTGCCTGAGTTACTAGCGTTAGTTATTCTGACAGGCGTGAGGTGATATATCATTGTGGGATGATGAGTGATGTTGAGAATTTTTTCATGTGTCACTTGGCCATCTGGATGTCTTCTTTGGAGAAGTGTCTGTTCATATATTTTGCCCATTCTTTCACTGGATTATTTGTTTTTTGGGTGTTGAGTTTGATAAGTTCTTTATAGATTTTGGACACTAACCCTTTATCTGATGTGCCATTTGCAAATATCTTCTCCCATTCTGTCGGTTGCCTTTTAGTTTTGCTGATTGTTTCCTTTGCTGTGCTGGAGCTTTTTATTTTGATGAGGTCCCAACAGTTCATTTTTGCTTTATTTCTCTGGCCTCTGCAGATGTGTTAAGAAGTTGCTGTGGCCAAAGTGAAAGGGGTTCTTGCCTGCTTTCTCCTGAAGGATTTTGATGGCTTCCTGGCTTGCATTCAGGTCTTTCATCCATTTTGAATTTATTTTTGTGTATGGTGTAAGAAAGTGGTCCAAGTTCATTCTTTTGCATGTTGCTGTTCAGTTTTCCCAGCACCATTTGCTGAAAAGGCTGTCTTTATTCCTTTGGATATTCTTTCCTGCTTTGTCAAAGATTAGTTGGCCATATGTTTGTGGGTCCGTTTATGGTTATCTATTCTGCTTCACTGATCTGAGTCTCTGTTTTTGTGCCAGTACCATACTGTCTTGATGATTACAGCTTTGTAATACAGCTTGAAGTCCAGGTTTGTGATGCCTCCAGCTTTGGTTTTCTTTTTCAAGAATTGCTTTGGCTATTCCAGTCTTTTCTGGTTCCATACATATTTCAGGATTGTTTGTTCTAGCTCTGTGAAGAATGCTGGTGTTATTTTGATAGGGATTGCATTGAATATGTAGATTGCTTTGGGTACTTTCATTCATCTTTATCAGTGGTATACTATTGCATAAATATACCACAACTTGTACACTCATTCATCTATTTTTTAATGTTTTTAATGTTTATTTTATTTTTGAGACAGAGACAGAGTGCGAGTGGGGGAGGGGCAGAGAGAGAGGGAGACACGGAATCTGAAGCAGGCTCCAGGCTCAGAGCCATCAGCACAGAGCCCGATGCAAGGCTCAAACTCACGAACCGTGAGATCATGACTTGAGCCGAAGTTGGACGCTCAACCGACTGAGCCACTCAGGCGCCCCTCATTCATCTATTGATGGGCATTTAGGTTGTTTCCAATTTGGGACCATTACTCTAAAGCTGCTGTGAGTATCCCTGTACTAGACTTTGCATGGCCACGTGCTTTCTTTTCTTTTGAGTAAATTCCTGGGAATGAAATGTCTGAGTCATATATTAGGAATAAGTTACCATTTTTAAAAACTCCCAAACTGTTTTTCAAAGAGGCTGTAGCATTTTACATTACCACAGGTAGTGTATAAGAGTCTTTTCCTCTGTATCTTCATCACTACTTGATATGGAGAAAATCTCTGTGGCCTGGGGTTAAAAATATTTCATAGATATGATATCTAAAATACAATTCATAAAATAAGTAATCGGCAAATTGGACAGCATAAAAGCAAATCTTCTCTTCAAAAGCACTGTTAAGAGAATGAAAACCCACAGACACAAGACAAAGCACCTATTGATAAGTTCTTATAGACAATTAAAAAAAAATCTCTAAAATTCAATTTATAATAAGAAAATAACAAAAAGATTTCAACCCTTAACCAATGAAAATATATGAATGGCAAATAAGTACCAATTATGTAAATTAAAACCACGATGGGATACCAACATACATCTATGAGAAGGACTGAAAGTAAAAAGACTGAACTGCGTAGGTTTTAACTTTTCAATAGGTTAACATGAAGCTGTAATAAAGTATTAAGAAAGATCTATGCTGCTTACTCAACTTCCTACAGAGATAACATTTTACAACACCAACAGCGCGACCAAGAGATTGACAGTGATGTAGTCCATAGATTTCACTCAGGTCCCACCAGTCTTGCACGCACTCACTCATTTGTGCGTGCTTTCCATTCTTGGCACTCGTGTAGGTTCATGTGTCTAAAACCCTAGGTAAGAGACAGAAATCTACCTTGCAGATTCCTTGTGCTGCCCTTTTGCTCCACTAAGCCACCTCCCACCTCTGGGAACCACTAACATGTCTCCAACTGTAAGTTTGCCATTTTGTCATTTGCATTGTTTTTTAAAGTTCCCATGATCACACCATAGCTGCCCCAATCCCTTGAAATTTGTTTGGTTGCACGTATTGGCACTGCTAAAGGTGCTAACAGAGTTGAAGAGAAGGCTCTTGAGATTCTTTCCATTTGTGAAATTGGCAGTGAAAATTAAGAAATGCATGGGGGGTGAAGCCAAACTTAACAACTTTGCTATTGACAAGCAGATTTGTTTCAGATGTATTCGTCAAAAGACTATAGAAAACTAACCATCTAAAACTGCGTCCTATTAAATCTGCTTAACTGAACAAAATGTAATTATTTAATAGAACTAAATAGCACACAAAAACTGGAGACGCATTACCCCACAGAGTTCCACATTGCTAGGATATTTGCTTCAATGTCACATTCTGGACAGGTGCATGCTGGCAAGGGGTCTGCCCACCCGATTTCCTCTCTTCCTTAAACCTATTGTCACATACTCTTGTGTTTGTGTGTGTGTGTGTCTGTGTGTGTGTGTGTGTAATTCAGGTTTTATTGCTTATTAATTATGTCATTCCATACAATTTTAGGTCAACAGACTTTGAAAGAATACACTGGGAGTATTAGATGATGGAAATATAGATGAGAAAGCTCAAGTGTTCTACATAAGTAGTAAGAGGCAGCCGTGCCACCATTGCCCCCCAAATTTGTACATTTCATACAAAAAGACTAAAAATAGTCCATTGGCATTTAACTAACATTATTCTTTGTCATCCATGAACCATAATAAGCCTGAACAATTTCAGAATCTTCAGAGTAAAACAGTTTGTTGCGCCAGCAGATGTAGCCGGGTCAGTTTCTTTACAAACAAGCAAACAGATCAACACAACGAAAACCACTCACATAATCCCCAGAACAAAAACTGGCATATTCCAGTGGCCTTGACTTTTCATGTTTCTATGATATTAATTCAAGATATAAAATGTGATCCCACTTTTGAAAATCAGATTACACTTCTTCACCACCAATGGCATTTGCTTCGTAATTCAAACGATTTAACTGAGCCTAATGTTAGCCCCGTAAAAGCCACGGATACAACTCAAACTGCTCTTATGCGAAGGAAAAATCTTTAAAAGTCAATTATTCTTTACAAACTTCAGACCCAAGGTGAATAGGTGTAACTTGAGGAACAACAGTCTACCCTTCGAGATACCACAGTAGCAAGTCTTAAGGTTTTAAAGCCAGGGAGCTGGAGCGCCTGGGTGGCTCAGTCGGTTAAGCTTCTGACTCTTGACTTTAGCTCCAGTCTTGATCTCACGGTTCGTGAGTTCGAGCCCTGTGATGGGCTGTGTACTGATAGTGTGGATTCTCTCTCTCCCTCCCTCTCTCTGCCCCTCCCACATCCCTCTCTCCCTCTCTAAATAAATAAATAAATAAATAAAGTTACAAAAAAAACAAACCAGGGAGCAAATGCAGTCACTATAAATCACACATATACATCAATAACTTCCTGCTTACATCACACTAATAGTTACCCTATTCATGATTTTAAAAAATAACCAAGCACATACTATGATTCAGCAGTTGAAAAAACCTCAATGTCTATTATTATGAAGATGCTCGGGCTGAGGAATATGTTTGGATATGTGCAAAGAAGTGGGACTTGAGATGTGGTTTTATGTTAAGTCATTTAGAAGACCTCAGTTACCAGACAACTAAAAACACACACTAGCAGATTTTATTAAAACCATTGTCTCCAACAATACAAAAATGAAATATTAAGGCATTCGTTACTCCCATCTTGGTATATGCAGCAAAGAGAAATGCTTTCAGTGGGAACCGGCACTTCTGTTCAAATGCTTTCGAAGATATTTGGCACATTTACTTTCATATTCTCCCATTCTATACACCACTGAAAACTCTCGTGGGCAACTATCATGACCCAAACCAAGAGAAAAGTATAAACAGATACTCATTTACTAAAAAGAAGTGGTTCACCCTTGAAAAGTAAAAAGGAACTACAAAGAATATTATGTCTAAAGTTCAAATACTAGTATTTAAATTTATCTGAAGCAATTTATGCTTCAGTCATTAAGGGAAAGGAGATGAATTTTATTAAGACGAGAAATCTCTTAATATGGTTCACGCCGCAAAATAACTGTTCACTCAGTATTCTGCTCCATTGGGATGAGAGTTTCAAAAGGGCTTCCTAGTCCTTTAAAAAATATCACATCCACTAGAATAATAAATTAACATTCATTTCCCCCCATTTGGTCCCTTAACAAAGTTCAACCATCTTTCTAAAGTATACTAAACAGTACCGTCTCACCTTTTATTAAGGCAAGCTTGTGAAAATAATTTAATACAACCAGATCCCTTTGTGAACTTTCAGCATAAAACATTTTTTTATATAAGCCACGGGCAAAAAAAAATCTGTTTTATAAAAAAGCCACCTCAATGCCAGAAAAGACTACAAAAGATTTTGAACCAAGTTTACTTTAAAAAAAAAATGATTTATTTTTGAGAGGGAGACAGAGCATGAGCAGGGGAGAGGCAGAGAGAGGGAGAAGCAGGCTCCAGGCTCTGAGCTGTCAGCCCAGAGCCTGAGGCGGGGCTCCAACTTGGGAACCGTGAGATCATGACCTGAGCCAAAGTTGGATGCTTCACCGACTGAACCACCCAGGGGCCCCTACTTTTTTTTTTTTTAAAGAGAGTGAGGGGGGAGGAGGAGGAGGAGGGGAGAGAGAGAGAGAGAGAGAGAGAGAGAGAGAGAGAATCTTGAACAGGCTCCACCCTCAGCCTGGAGCTGGATCCAAGTCTGGATCTAGGTTGGAGCCCAGGACCTTGGGATTATGACCGGAGACAAAATCAAGATTCTGACGCTCAACTGCCTGAGGCACCCAGGCAACCTGAGCCCAGTTTACCCTTTAAATGATGCTCTTCTCTTGTCTCTAACTCCAAGCACTATTCATCATCTTTAGAGTCAGTTTTGCCTAAATGCCTCACCGCATCAACCCAGTCCCATCCTTGAGGAAGATCTCCTTTGTGTTTTGTATTGTCTGCCAATTTACATTTCTGGGCTTTTCGAAGTTGTTCTTTTTTGTCTTTTTTCTTACCTGATGCGGCAGTAGTAGGAGCTTCAACGGAGACGGTCCTGCTGATGGGTCTCGGAGAATCAACGGGATGATGATTCTCCATGAACTGCTCTTCATTGTCCAACAATGTGTAAGTCATAGTGGTCCCAAGACTGACCTTCCACTGCTTCCTGTGATTGAATAACATGCTCTGCTTTACAGTTGATGATATGGGTGTTGTTAAAAAAAGGCGTTCATAGAAATCATTGGAGGCATTTGGGGATATGTTTCTGTCCAGGAACTTTCCATTAAGAGGGTTTTGGGATCACCATATTCACCTCTCCTAGGTTGAAATGCACTGGACTTAATTACCAGAAACTTCAACTCTTGATAAACACAACACCGTGCTTCGTTCCATCTCCTGGTCCTTGTTGGCACACATCACGTGGGTCGTGGGACATCCTTGGTCTTGGAGCATCACCCAGTCACCAGAAGGGGGGTCTGGTGGTGGGAGCTGGGGCCACCCAGGGTGGGGCGCTGAGCAACTGGGGCCACATACACTTTTGGAGTCACTTTTTTCCCAATAAGCTTGACTGCCTCTTTTTGTTGCCTCCACTTGTGAACAGGGAGCCCATGTCTTTTTTTGTTCTTTTTTAATTTTTTTCATGTTTATTTATTTTTGAGAGAGAGAAACAGAGCGTGAACAAGGCAGAGAGAGAGAGGGAGACACGGAATCCAGTACAGAGCCCGACGCGGGGCTCGAACTCACAAACCGAGAGATGAACGGCATGAGCTAAAGTCAGATGCTTAACTGACTGAGCCCCCCGGGAGCCCCAGGGAATCATTTCTAAGATTTGTCTTCTTTTCTTTAAATAGCGTTGTTGCAGCACCTCCAAAGAGGCCTTTTCTTTTGCTCCTACATAATTTTGATTGACAAAAACTAATGCCTTTCCTCGGTGTCTCTGTCTATATCACGTAGGATGTGGGATAATGGTGTCCTCACATTCTGATGGAAATAGATTTTTTATTCATTGGTTTCTGAAGTCTGTGTCTTTATAAATCCCAAACTGGAAGTTTCACCTCGGAAAGCCAGGTCAGGACGGATCACCCACCCATGGACTTCACAACACTTTCGCCCACACCTAACAGTTCAGATACACATGTATTTATTTTCCTAGAAATACAAATATCTCTCAGCAATGTGCTGTCTATTTGGCTGAAAATCAACATCTCACCATCAATTTTAGTATTTACTTACAAACTGTAAATACAGTTTGTATCCATAGGTAGACAAAACACCTAATTAAGGGCTAATCTCAAATTTCGCCCATCCAGCAAGCTGCACGATATGGATCCGTTTCCAAAGCACCTTTAAATTACTACAAGTGAAATTAAGTAAAAAGGCAGTGGCAACATTTATTTTTCTTTTTTAGAGAGAGAGAGCGCGCAAGCAGGGGAGAGGGGGAGAGAGAGAGAGAGAGAGAGAGAGAGAGAGAGAGAGAATCCCAAGCTAGCTCTGTGCTCAGTGGAGGGTCCCAGCTCCATGCTTGATTCCACAACCCTAGGATCATGACCTGAGCTGAAATCCAGTTGATGCCCAACCAACTGAGCCACCCAGGCACCCCAATGACAATTTTTGAAAGACACCTATGCACTGAGTTCTCTCATTTGAAAATGAACACATCTTCCCTATCCCACTGATGGGGTAACTTTAAAGATGAAATGAACAACAAAAGGGAGATGAATGGGTCTAGAAGAGTCTGCAGCGGATGATACATCATATTAAATTATGTTTCATTGTGATGAGCAATATTCTATTTGTTTCAGAAAGAAACACTCCCATCAATTCCACCCGTGTCCTGTGCCTGTGGCACTGTTTTCAGTATAGCCTCCCCTCACCCCATTATCCATTGACATTTAAATTCCAGCTCTATTTTTATTCATAGTCTTTATTTCATTTTCAGGTTTATTGACCTCTTTTACAGCTTTGTGCTCACGACTGCTATTTTCAGCTTTATCACCTTTATTTCTTTAAACATAATACGCATGGGTTTCATGGGCTATGATATATTCAGATATCTGATGTGTTTGTGCATCTAGGTTTTATTTATTTGTTTATTATTTGCAGATTGTTCTGTTATACGGTATCTTATCTTTGCTGGCAAAGGTATTTGGGGGAACACAGATGAATAATTTGAGATTTAGGATTTCACACTTTCCTCCAGAAGATTTACATTTGCTCTTGCCAGACTCTTGGGGAACTACCAGTCAGGGAGCACCTCAAATCAACAAGCCGAGCATCCTTGGACATTCAGGCATGCATGTTCTGGAGGAGCTGTGTTGTGTCTCATTCACCTTTATTTTCAGAGAGTAGACCTCTCAGGTTCCGGCTTATCATGGGACTGAGCCTTCTGTTGGATGCCCAACCTTCCGTGCGCTCTAGACCTTAATTTGGCTCTGTTCCTGCACAGAGCTATCAAAATGGAGGTTTAAATTGGTCCAGATTTTCATATTCTCTCAGGGTAGAGGTTGCTGCTTTACGAGGTTGCTGTCCTGTTTTCTCACCAATAAGGTGTCCTGGTAAATCCTTGCTATTTATTTGATGGTTGTAAGATTTAAAAATATGTATTTTATCCTTTGTGATTTATACTTTTCAGCAAGAGGTTTGGTCCATATTACCTAATTTGCCATAACTGAATTCAGAAGAGGGAGAGATTATTTTTAATTATTTATGCAGAAGAGAACAAATTCTAACCCCAAAGAAACTCAAGATTTTTATTTTCTTTCATGGCTCACCCACTCTTACTCTTAAAATACAATGTGTCAGGACTTTATTTTTAAAATACCGTGAGATCATATATTCCAAGGGACTACATTGTCCAATGTTATTTGGAAATTTTCTTATAGAGGTAAAAAGCAAAAAATTCTTATAAGCCAGTTTTTAGTAAAACATTTTCTTAGACTTGAGTTATTTTTTGACAGTAAGCAACTCAGTATCCAGAATGTGATGAAATGTACATGCCTAGCCGAGTGGTTACTGCTATTTTTGTTTATTTTAAAATAAGACCGTTGAACACGAACCACATTTGTTAGTAGACATAGTGCATTTGAAAACTGACTTTGAAAAATACCTTCGGGGCGCCTGGGTGGCTCAGCGGGTTGAGCTTCCAACTTCGGCTCAGGTCATGATCTCATGGTACATGAATTCGAGCCCCACGTAGGGCTCTGTACTGTCAGCACAGAACCTTCTTCAGACCCTCTTCCCGCCCCCTCTCTTTGCCCCTCCCTCACTTGTACTCTCTCTCTCTCTCTCTCTCTCTCTCTCTCAAACATAAACATTAAAAAAGTACTTTTAGGGGGCCCCTGGGTGGCTAAGTCGAGCCGCCGACTTCGGCTCAGGTCACGATCTCACGGTCCGTGAGTTCGAGCCCCGCGTCAGGCTCTGGGCTGATGGTTCAGAGCCCAGAGCCTGCTTCCGATTCTGTGTCTCCCTCTCTCTCTGCCCCTCCCCCGTTCATGCTCTGTCTCTCTCTGTCTCAAAAATAAATAAATGTTAAAAAAAATTTTTTTTTAAAAGTACTTTTAGGATCAAGTCTCCTCTTAGTTTCAAGTTGTAATTATTTGTCAAAGTTATTTGGTGGGTTTGTCTGGAAACTCTCTGCCAGCACACAACGTAAAGGAGATAGTGCTGACGTTGGCTTAGTGCGGAATATGTTCATTCATTTGTATGTCCTGTTCTGCCTCTGCTGAATTGCCTGAGGTGTTCTCTTCAACGCAAAATGGCCACAGAGAAATAATTCTGTGACCCACTACCAAACAATTCAAGGCTCTAAGATAAGGCCACCGGTAGCCTCTTATGCCAGAAAGACTGTCAGGTGCTTACCGTGTTCGGCCTTGCGTTGTCTCAACTGCGGGACGCCTCCCTCACCCACCCTTGTTCCCACATGTTGCTTTTTCGCATGTCACGTGACTAGCAAGGACCAGAATAGCGTTTTGTCCATTCCGCACACACTGGGAATGTCTCAGTTGGGGGCTGCATTCACTTGCGAGGGAGAATTCGATCAGTTTGTGACTTAAAGAAACTAGGGACATCCTTTCTCTCATACAGCAATAGATCTAGTGGTAGGAGGTTGTTAGCTTCGATTCTGGGCTTCCATTCTTTTCACTTTCCCTCATGGTGACGTGGACGTTATTGCAGTTCCCATCGTCACATCTACATTACAGACAGTAGAGAAGAAGGCAATTCCACACTAATGCTTGCACCTCATTCGTTGTACGGCAGTGAATTGTGTGGTCACACTGAGCTCGAAAAGACTCTAGGAAGTGAAGTTTCTAGGTTCCCAGTTCCAAGAGTTGAGAAAGGTAATCCAGAAAGGGATTGGGTTCAGTATTTGAGGGGGCTAACCTCCATTTTGTGTCATGTAGCCTACATTGGTCTATGAAATCATGCCAGCTTACATGCAACGCGAAAGATTGCAATTTAAAGCAAAGAACTTTCTAGAATGAGAATTAATAATAATAGCATTATTGACCACTTCAATGTCTATAAACTGCAATAATCACTTGAGACATATATCACTGTGTCCATTTTGCAGATGAGGATACTACACTTGAGAGAAGCTTGGTTATCTGCTATGCTTGCATGCCAGAAAGTAGGGGAGCTGAAAGTTGAAAGTGTAAATCTAATGCCAATTAAACTTTAACAAGCCATCCCTATAATCTTTCTTCCTTCTTTCCCTCCTTCCTTCTTTCCTTCCTTCCTTCCTTTCATTCTTTCCTTCTTTCATTTTATAGAGAGTATGAGCAGGAGAGAGGGGGAGAGAAAAAGAGAGGGAGAGAAAGAGAGAGAGAGAACCTTAAGCAGACTCCACACTCAGCATGGAGTCTGACGCAGGGCTCGATCCCACAACCTTAGGATCATGACCTGAGCCGATTTCAAGGGTCAGATGCTTAACCAACTGACTGAGGCGCCCAGGCACCCCCATAGTATTTATTTCTAATCTCCTCATTTAAACAAAAGTACATTTGGGTCTCATAAAAAAAATCTCTGAAAGATATTTTATTACCTTTTAAGCCAGTGTGTAAATTAAGCTATGATTGCGATCTTTATCAGGTTTTTTTTTGTCTTTTCCATCATTACTCTTGTCTTTCAGCTTCCAAAAAAATGGAAAAAAATGAAGGAAAATGCACAATAAGCTGCCACACTATGATGCTTATAATTAATAGAAACAAACATTAATTTAAGCCTAACAATAGACATAGAATCTTGACTAATAAAAAAATAAATAAGTTGATTCTTGATTTGAGGATTGAAAGTGCCCACATGGATTTAGTCATTCAATAGATATTTACTGAGCTCTTACTTTGTTCAGTTACCAAACATTGATTTTTGAATTGTCACCAATAACACTTGATTGGGTAAAATCACCTGGACGTATGACAAATCCATGTACTCATTTTTAAAATTTAGGTAAACACTTTTTTTCAAGTTTCTAAAATCGTGCAACACATGAGTTTAAAACACAGGGACTAACAGCGGCAGTGGTTGATCACATCTTAACATTTTTTGGGTGGGTGAACGGGGCAGTTGTGCTGCTGCAATCCCCCGGGAACACTCATCAGTTGTTTTCGCCTGATAACTTGACTGTGGTTAAGGCTACAAAATGGCACCCCTCACCCGGCCAGTAGTTGGTGCTGTCAGTTGGGCACCATTCTCCAGTAGGGTAAACCGGGTTTTTGCCACAGCACTGGGGGTTCAAGAGTCCAAGAGGGTGAAAGCGGAAGCCGTAGGGTGGCTGGAGGACATGCACTAATGATGTAACTTCACTGCATTCTGTTGATCAGTGCAAGGCACAAGGTCATCCCATATTTAAAGAAATGGGAAAAGGGTTCCACCTCTTGCTGGAAGACACGGGAAAGTCACATGGCAAAGGATTTGCAGAGACGGATGGGAGAATCACTGTGGCCATTTTGAAAGCGATTTTCCAGAGTCCACCCTCCAGCTACAACAATTTGTTCACGTGCTTCTCCCGTGACAAATACTCTCAAGCCTTCCCCCAAGTTGTATCTCCATTTTGATATCGGGCTCAACCTCCAGATCCTTTCCGTTTTAATTAACTCTGAATGTGGGAAGACTCCACAGGCGCAGCAACTCTTCATTCAGACATCTGTGAACAAGAAAAAAGACGTATATCATCTGTGCCTCAAGCCCTCAACTCACTCAATGCACAGAAGGAGAGACTGTAAACAGCAGTCACTGGTTTGTATTAATTCTGAAATCCACCTGGGAGCATGTCACTGAGTCCCTTCAGCAGGGGCAGAGCCTGTGACTATTTCTGCCTTCCGGGAGTGATTCCTTTATTTATTTTTGTTTTTCAGCTTTGGGCTCTGCCTTCTGGACCCTCAGCTCCATCTTCCAATGCCACGTTTGAAAACAGGCTACCGCACTCTTCAAAAATTTGAATTATTGTAAAACATAGAGCAGATTTACTAGAAGGACATAAAAGGAACATAGTTTCAAATATTGAGTTATGTTTAATGACTCCTAATTGCTTAGATATATGTCAACGATAACTTACATCTCAGAAATGACTTTAGGTTTTAGTTGGAATAAGTGTCTGGTTTCTTGGGCAGTATTTTCTGAAACAGTGATAATGTTGATATTCCAGCAACATCTAAGGGGATACATAACCCTTTTTAAATATGCTAAATGAAATCTGTCTTTTGGGGCAAATAATTACATTTCACTTAATTGCTAACTTCATGGATACTTTCCAATTCAACTAAATTAAAAAAGCATTTGTTGAGCCCTTATTAGGTGTTGAGCGTTGCCCAAGCTCTATGGAGATACAGTGAGGCACTTAGCCTGATCACAGGGGATGCAGAAGGCAACAACTCATGAAGGACTTCCTGGAACAAAATGACTAAGCTAAACCTGAGAGAATGTGAAAGAGTGCCTTCCAGGAAGAAAGGGGAGCATTAGCCAAGGTATGCAAACTTGAGTTTATGTGGTGTACTCAGGGGACTGATACCCTGCACTCAGCATTAGATTCAAACGCCAATCTTCTTTCAGAAATACTCTCACAGAAACACCCAGAAATAATTCCTGGTTATTAAGCATCTCCTGAAGGAGAGCCGTAACTCCAGAAGCCCTATGGCTGAAATTGCTGAATTACAAGGCAAGTTGAACTGTGAGCCTCACAGGGTGTCTACTGCTAAAGTAAGGGCATTGATTTGGAAAGAATGGGATACTGTAAGCTGGGAAGGCACTGATGAAGCTGGGAACAGTGAGCCCCTAAATTCTGATGTGTCTTCTTTGCCAGTGGGGAAGTCCTCCCTCCTCCCAGTGGAATTGGCTCCTCCCCTCCAGCAAAATGTCCTCCTCAATCAGAGGAGCAGGGTCATCCCCATTCATAGTCAGATCTCCCTTTCCACTTGACTGAGGAGATGAACCCTGCGTTTTCTGACAAAACCATAATCACCTCTCCTGAGGCAGCCGTCACGTAAGACAGGCTGAGTCTCCTCAGGACCCACTGCCACCACCTCTCTTTGCTTCTAGGCTTAATTTGACTCAAGTTCCAGCAGGCCCTTAAAGGTGAGGTGAGGTGCACCCATGAGGAAGGGCATAACACTCCAAGAAAAGAGTTTTCCAATTTATACAAACAGACAGCAGGAGAACATATATGAAATGGTCACTGAAGGGTATGGGGTAACAGTAGAAGGAATGTGAAGTTGAATTAGGCAGAATTGATTGATATGGGCTCACCAAGCAAAGATTCTATGTTTAATGTTGCAGGCTGGGGGGTTAGAAGGGGCTCCAGTAGACAAAAGCATAGATCAAAGCACAGTCCACTGTGAGCAAACTGGAAATGTCTTACTTCCCTTGGTTTAACATAGAAGAAGGGTTTCAATGGCTCAGGCAGATGGGGTTGTTAGAATGGATTTGTCATTTAAGATCTACTTACTCAAATGAACGGTTCAAGAGATATACCTTCACTAATACTTTGAGCAATAAATTTGTGAGGGTGTTCCCAACATCCTAGAAGAGCTCTGTGATCACTCTTATCTGGGGGCCAGACCTTACAGAGGGAACCACGGCCACTCAATGGGAATATTTAAATGTGATGGAAGCAATTGCACCCCAGGGTGACAGGACCAAGGGGGCAGCACTCAACAGTCAAAGGCAAGGTGGAGGTAGTTACCGCACTGGACAGCAGAGTTAGAGCAATAATCAGAATCACGTGTCTTGCATAGACCTACGGTGTTTCTAAAAATGAAGTAGATAGTAAGCCTACTAAATTCTTACTTGATCTGTATAAACAGACAACGTCTAGATCAAGTGAATACAAGTCTTACTCAAATCATAAAAATAGGGTCATGACCCCTCAAGCAATTCCCAGGCATGACCCAGTTTACAGACCCAACACCTTCAATAAAAGGAAGGCCAGATTTCCTCAAGAGGGGACCCCACTAAACTACTGAAAGTTTATACTGGCAATCTTTCTTCCAGTCTTCTCCCAAAGGGATCTATGGACTTTTGGCAAGGTAACTGAATTAGGGAAAAGGAAATTGCATCTTTCAGGGACTCCTAGATACTGGCTCTTAACTACACTGAATCCAGGATTCCATCTTTGGTTATTTCCTAAGTTCTCGAATGCATAATTGGCATAGACGTACTTAACAGCAAACAGAATCCCTACACTGGCTCCCTGACCCATGGAGTGAGGACTACTTTGGAGAAAAAGACCAAATGCAAGCCATTCAAACTGCCTCTACCTAGAAAAATAGTAAATCCAAAGCAATACTGCATTCCGGGTGGGATTGCAGAGATTAGCGTCACCACCAAGAGCTCAGATTTTCCTTGCTAAAAATGTCTTATCTGTCCTTAAATGATACCTTTATAAAATACAGTAAGTATGAATTCCTGAGAAGATTTAATGCATGAAAGACATAAAAATACAGGGCCATTTTTAAAAGTTACTCGGTAAAACGGACCAAAAAATTGCTCTGTTAGAAGCTTTTCTAAATTTGTCACGTACTGTAATGATCTCAACACATCCTGGTAGTAACAGCTTCCAGATAGGCACTGCACCACACTTAGCACCCCGGCAGGACGCTGCCTACATTTGGGCTGGCAAATACCGGGAAAGGCCCGTGGGAGGGAATTTACAGCTCACCAGGATGCATTTCCTGAAGTGTTGGCTGCACTCCTTAGTCTGCAATCTTGGTAGTTGTTGTTGTCTTCATTTTTATGTAGTTTTTTTTATTTTTGTTTTTCAATCCAGCTTTTAGTTTTTCTCAAAAGGAGTATGAGTTAAATACCACCTGCACCATGCTAAGTAGAAGGAAACCTATTCAGATTGTTTTTGGTATTTGTTTCTTTTTCCCTTCACCCATTGCACCTTTTTAAAGACAAGGATGGACTTGACTCTATTTTAGGGGTCAATAAATTACAGCCTATTACATGGAACTTGATTTTGTTAATAAAGCTTTGTTGGAATACCAGCCGCACCCCTTCCTTTACTTGTCATTTATGAGTGATTTCACTATGATGGCCCAGTCGGGGTGTTTATGAAAGAGACTGTATGGCCTGCGTACCTAAAATATTTACTCCCTACCCCTTTACAGAAAAAGTTTGCCAACGTCTGCTCTATTTTATTCATATTTTTTGTAACTGCCAGAAATTTCAGGCATTCATGCAGTCATGTATTCATTAAACAATTTATTAAAAGCTGCCCGCATACCAGGAACTGAGCAATATTTCTGAGATAAGAAGACAAAAATACAATCTTCTTATATGTTGCACACGTACGCTATGCACAATAATGTCTATTGGCTGAGTTTTAAAAGTTTTTGAGTATTGCATTTATTATTCCAAGTTGGAAACTTTATTTATATATTATCTGAATCCTTTGTGTCCTCATTATGATTTTATTTCTGATATTCTCAGAAAGTGATGAGATCTAGAACATACAGTTTGCTCATTTGCTCATTCCAACTCATATCTGTTACTTCTTTTATCGTCGTGATCTTTCCTGTAAACATACGTTTATATTTTGTATTAATATAAATGCAAACATTTCAAAAGATGTACTTTTTTGTTAAATATCATAAAAATAGAGAAACTTTTAAATTTCTGTCTGGCGAAAATAGAGCCCATTTGTTTTTCTCTTCCAACATTGTCCAGACTTGAGTTTCTCATCTTGCTAATAAACATTCAAATAATAATTGTGACGAGGCGGAACATTTCCCTGCTAAAATAGCTTCTCATTTGCATGGTACATTTCTTCATTTCATAAACTGTGTTAAATTGAGGATATATTATTATCCAAATGATCTATTCTTAATTTTTTTGGAATCACGTGTTTTCTTCACACTTTTTAAAATAAGATGACGATCTGGAATCTGACCCTGCCTGTTGTCATATCACAAAAAAAGAAAGACTCCCCAATGTACAATGGGACTGAGCTGACATCACGTAAGCCAAAAGCAGACACCTGGATCTCTTGTTTCCTCCGGAAGCCTTTTATTCTCTGCCATTGTCGGCAAGAGCTGTCACCTAATAAATACACATGATGGGAGACTCATGAATCATTGTAGCCTGAAAACGTGTTTTTGAAGCGGCAGAAATGCAGTTAAACACAGTTTCAATAATATCTTGGAAGAAAATAAGAAACAAACCTGTGGCATCATTTCCCAGGCAATGATAAATACGGGTAACATCCTCCAACTTTTCCATCTCACACTTAAAATATTTCCTGGAAGTCTTAAGAACGTGAATAAAAGGTGTAGCCTGGGAAATACAGTCCATGGCGACAGAGGGTAGCGACACCTGCGGTGAGCATGGCCATAGCAGAAGGTATAGACTTGTTCAATCGCTAGGTGGTACACCTGAAACTAGGGTAACACTGTGTGTCAACCAAACTTCAACTTTTTTTAAAAAAAGGAATTTGGTCTAGGAGTCTCACTCTTGATACACTCTTGACATCTGAATGTTTATGCTACTTGCTTGACAAGGTAGCATTTTAACGCTTTGCTGATGTTTCACGAATATTTAATTTATGTTTATCAATTTTTACAATTTTTCTTAACAGCAGTATAGCAATTACCCAGGAGCTTGTTAGAAATGTAGATTCTCAGGCTCCAACCCAGACCCTTTGAACTGGAATCTCTTTAACCCAGATGCCCAGGTGATTCACATGCACATTAAGGTTTGCAAAGCACTGGCTGAAATTCTGAAGCTGGGGGAACGTGACATCATTTCCAACAATGTTGAGGAGCCTTCCTAGGGTACGGTCTTCTTTTGGAGCAGGGCCAATGGCTTTGGTGTGGGGCTAAAGAGAGGTGGGCAAAGGGTGGGAGTTGGGGGTTGGCAGGGAGAACTGAACATGGCTGTGTTTGCCAAGAGGCCCTACTTCCCCTGGCAAGGGTCTCCTGGTTGCAGAAAATGTCCCTCCTTAAGAGAATGTAGGAGTCGAATGCTTACTTTTGGAATATTCCTTATTGCTCCTTGTGTTTTTTGGAGCACAAGCAATTCCAGAAAGCTTCCTCCTGCTCCAGGGCACTTCAATTCTCCTATGGGTTAGACCTCCCCTACCAGGTGGATATCATCTGAAGGTGGGACCCATGTTTTGTTTTGTTTGTTTGTTTGTTTGTTTGTTGTTGGTTTAATTTATTCATTTTGAGAGAGAAAGAGAGAGAGAAAGAATGTGAGCAGGGGAGGGGTAGAAAGAGGGAGAGAGAGTCCCAAGCAGACTCTGCACTGTCAATGCAGAGCCCAACGCCGGGCTCGAACCCAGGAACTATGAGATCATGACCTGAGCCCCAGCCAAAGGTTGGATGCCCGACCAACTGAGCCACCCAGGCGCCCCAGGACCCATGTTTTTTAAGTCTCCACATGACCAAGGATAAAACCAGGTACATAGTAAGTTCTAATTAATACATGTGAAAAGGCAGAAACGAGAAATTTTAGAAAGCTAGGAAACTGACAGGCAGGAAGGGGAAAGGAAGGAAGGAAAGGTCTCACGCGTAAGATAAATTGGTAAATTTGATCCAGAGGAAGAACTTTACAATAGAACTGAAACAAAATAGCTGATAAAATGACCATTAAAAAGGCTTAAAGCCACTAACAGAGTATTTGTGTATAATGTGCCATTTATTCCCTACCCCAATCCTCTGAAGGGGCTACCAGCATGAAAATCACTTTAGAAGAGTGATGCACCGTACTTTGATGTCTCACCTAGACTTTAGGCTTCTATTTATATGATTTAAGAAACCATTAACATGTCTGGCAGCCACATCACAGTTTTCTCATGTTAACTTTGCTGTCAGTCAAGACCCTTAATTTTTTTTACACTAATTACTTTAAGACAGGTACCATCTCCCTTTCATATTGGCTCAGCTCAAACTGAGAACCGCAATACTTTATGTCCATTCCTGTTCAACTTCAAGTGGTGGATGCTGACTTCTAGTCTAGTTTGTTGAGAATTTTTTAGGGTATTTATCTTTTTATACCATGAATTATCATCCCATCTTAATCCTGGGTCATCCACGCGTTTGATACGTGTGCCCCCTATTTGTAAGTCAATAATAAGCCTCCCAAAAGAAGAGGACCAAGGACAGAATGCTGTGATCTCATTAGATGCTTCCTTAAAAGTGAGTACACACCCAGTAATTGAGAATCATCAGCTATGGTTTTTCCACCGACTACAAGTTCACTTATCTTGTCTTTATTCTCTAGTGGGTTAATTAGGAAAAATGGCACATTTTGTTAAATGCCTTTTTGATCAGGTTACAATATTTCTATTTCTTTCCCCTGTTATGGTAGCAGAAGGGGTCACAGGAAAGGAGGTTTTTCTGGGAATTAATTTATTATATATTTTTGAACATCTGTCTCTGAGCACTGTCTTGAGGGCTTTTTGCTTCAGTCCTGAGTAGTCACAAACCATCCATTTGGCAATCCTCTCTGGAGCTGAAGAAGACTGTGTGTGTAAAGATGAAACATGTGCTTCCTCCCCAAAGAAAGTGGTTTTCAATCGGTTCTCCGTGGAGTTGTAGGTACTCAACAGAGATGTCAAGAGGATCACTTTAATAGACAAAGTCACAGGGGTCATTTTTGTAGAAACTTAGATTATGTTGTTTAGACATATTCCTTTTGATTGAGATGAATAGAGGGATAGAATTAGAAGGGAATTCGGGTATCAGTCACTCTTGTCTGGTGATATCTTTTCTACTATCTTCAACTATGATTTAATTCTTTCAGAGGTATTTATCTTTTATAAACATAGCCAATATTATCTCTTCCCACTGGGCTGTCAACTTCTTGGGGAAGGGGAGACAGTTTATTCTTGTTTTCAAACTCTAGTACGGCGCTTAGTCTAATATTGAAAGACAGCAAAAATTATTGGAGAGAAATGAGGCAGCCGATGAGAAGTTAGAAGATCACAAAACCAACAGAAAGTAAGGAAATCTCAAGAGAAATTGTGCTGGAGATCAAGCAAATTGTGTAGCTCTTAGTTTTGCCCAGGGTGCCCGCTGGGCCCGTTCGACTCCTGTAGAAATTGGGGCACATTAGATTATCAAAATCACCTGGCTTTCAGCCTTTTGAAAGATGATGTAGGAGCAATCAAATGTAATTTTCAAATTGGAACTTGACCCAAAGATGAAATTAACTGCTGATTCAATTAAATACCAGGTATTTTGCATGCTTGATCTCACATTTAATGTTCAAACATCCATGAAGTGATTGTTTCTGCTGTTCCTCTCCTACAGAAAGAAAGGGAAAGAAAAGCATGGAGAGGGTACGTAATTTGCCCAAAGTGAATAGTGGAGCAAAGGCAATACCAGGCAACCTGCTTGGAACACCCCATACTCTCAACTTCTCAGTCTGTGTTCCACCATACCTGATATAGAAGAGTATTTAATACTCACAATCTCTAACACAGTATCCCAGTGGATTTATATTTTGGTCATGTGATCCTACTCCTTTGTCTCAGTCTGCTTTAGGCTCCTGTGTGCTACCTGCACAGGGAATGGAAGATTGCTCTCTCTTGGATGTTGGGATCATCACACAGAAAACTGCAGTCTCCTGGGGGTGTTGGGATGTCAAACCACGCAGAAGACTTTCAAGTATGTTACGGGGACAAATTACATTTACAAATAGAAAAACTGTGTTTTACATGAAAGGTAATCATACTGCTTAATGTAAAACAATATGAAATATATATGAGCACCCATATGTATGTATTGACATGTAATATTGATTATTATTTATAATCAGTTAGACCTGAAAAATCATTATTTTAGTGATAGGATTAGCAGAGGCATATGTGAAAATGTAAATACCTTGAGGCACCTTTGATGAAAATTTATACCCAGATGGCCAGTTTTATAACCATCTCTGCCAAGGTGAGAGTACTTTCTATGTAATGTGTCAAAAAATATATGAAGATTTTTTTCCCAAATAGAGCCAGATATAGCAAGAAATCAGGAAAGAGGACAATAAAGCTAAACCTAATTCCAGTTCAACATTTATTATTTGATGGCACAATACTGAAAATTCTAAAATATGAGCTTTACTGATAAAAACAGTTGAGTGGCTAGGGGTTCATCATGAAAAAATACTGTAGTGATTATGCTCCATTTCTGACCCTTTAAAGTTCTTTCAGCAAACTGAAAACTGTTCCAAAGATATTGCATGAGTATTTGCTCCTGGTGAAACATATATCAACCACATAATGTACAATTTCGAGTGAATATGCATTATGTGCTCACTCGATATAACCACTGAAAGTTAATTCTACTCAACATGTTGTAGCAAAAAAAAAATCTTCTGAATCTATCTGTTAAATATCAATAGACATTTTAGTAAAACCAGCTTCACAAAGTCTAATCCTGAATATTCAAAACTAAAACAAAATGCAGTTTTCATTTTACCAAATATTTTTAATTTAAAATTTTTTTTTACAGTTTTATTTTTTTAGGGATGAGGAGCTTGGATATAGTCTGGGGGGGGGGGTACCTACCATACATTTAGAAAGTCATCCAGAGGATACAGATCTTTTTGATTTGGGATGTCTACATCAAAGAAGTTGATTGGCTTATTACAAAAATATCCTTTTACCTTGTGGAAGCACTATAGTTTTTAAGTGCTTTTGGATCCACGATATTAACAGAGTATATGTTCTCAATAAACTATTTACCAAGTGTAAAGTTCTCATCATTGTCATAAAAAGCTAAAGGATGATATGGTTCATTGTATCTTTTCATTTGAATTCCAGACTGTATTTAATGAAACTAGGAACTCAGTGTTTAGATCTTAGTAACTCTAATTGTTTTTGTTTTACTTTGACAAAGCAAAATTTTTAAGATTGATATTTATGATTTTTATTTTACAGGTTAATTTAAATATAAGGTATGCCCATATTGATAGATATAGAAAGAAAGTACAGAGTCCCATTAAAATTTTATGATATACTGGGATTCTCAAGATGGTGATTAACAGGGATCGAGATTGCTACTCAACATAAAGAATGCAAAATATGTGAGTTGATCCAGCTTCATGCACTGTCTGCTTTGCCTACACGATGCCCTGAAAAGTCTGTCCCGAACGTGTCTTCTATATACAGAATTGGATTAAGAGCAAAATAGAAGGAAAGGAAGTCAGAAACCCTAACTGTGGCAAAAATAAGATAACTTTTTAAATAGCATTTCAGGCTTGTAAAGAGTCTTCCCTATATTATTTCATTTCCTTTTTACTGCAATTTGAAAAATAGATAGGAAAGCTATTGTTAACGTACATTTTCAGGCAAGAGATCAGGTGAAAAGAAGTTAGATGGCTTGTCCAAGATTATAGACTAGTAGATGGCAGTTCTGGGGTTTGAACTTAGTGTTCTTACTTCCAGATGGAGAGACATTTCTTTTGTTTTAGTTACCATAGCATGCATTGTATTAGATGTGGGTTGGTAACATTGAAATGCACCACATATTGTTGCCACAAGGATGGTTAACGATGTGGCACAAGAAGTAGATCATATTTCTATTCAAGGGGATATTACATTTTCACTTTGAACTCCAAGCATGAAGGATCTCTTCATAACAAATAGAAAGTAAAAAGCTCACCCATTCACAAAAGAATACAAAGAAAATTCTAACCTCGTAAGTAAAATGTAGCAACCCTTCCTTCCTTCCTTCCTTCCTTCCTTCCTTCCTTCCTTCCTTTCTTGGAAACAGCATGTACTTCGGCTAGAAGTGTAAAATTGTGCAGTCACTTTGGGAAACAGCCTGGTAGTTTCTGAAACTATTAAATATATAGTTACCATATGGTCCCATGATTCCACTTCTAGGTGTATACCAAAGAGAAATGAAAATGTAAGACCATGCAAAACTTGTAATGAATATTAATAGCCACATCATTCATGATAGCCAAAGGGTGAAAACAACTCAAATGTCCATCAACCGATGAATGAATAAAATTTCCATACAACGGGGTGTTATTCAATCATAAAACAAAAAAAGTATATATGCTGCAATGTGGATGAACCATGAAATAAATGGAATGCTAAGTAAAGGAAACTAGGCACAAAGGACCACATATTGTATGATTACACTATGTGAAGTGTCCAGAGGAGGCAAATTTAGAGAGACAGAAAATGGATTCATGGTTGTCTACACTTGGGGGATTGGGGAGGGAATGGAGAGATAAGGAAGTGATAGCCAAGGGGCCAGGTTTCTTGAGGTAATGAAATGTTCTGAAATTGACTGTGGTTATGGGTAAAGAACTCTCTGGATATACTAAAAGCTATTGAACTCTCTGGATATACACTTTAAATGGGTGAATTGTGTGGTGTGTGAATTATATTTCAATCAAGCTATTAAAAAAATAAAGGAAAATTAACTAGTGAGGACAACACATAAAAAAATCTTATAAAAATAACTGTATTGGGGCATCTGGATGGCTCAACCGGTTAAGCATCTGACTTTGGCTCAAGTCGTGCTCTCTTGGTGCATGAGTTCAAGTCCTGTGTCGGGCTGTGTGCCGACAGCTCAGAGCCTGGAGCCCGCTTTGGATTCTGTGTGTCCCTCTCTCTCTGCCCCTCCCCCGCTTGCACTCTGTGTGTGTCTCTCTATCAAAAATAAATAAACATTAAAAAAATAACTCTATAGGAAAAAAAGAAGGAAGGAAAGAAGAAAGGGAGGAAGGGAAGGAAGGAGAGAAGAAGGAAAGAAGGGAGGGATAACCACGCACGAATCAATAATTTGGCTTGGGTAGAGCAAGCAGGAGAATGAAAAGGAAGACCGTGTGATGAGACAATGTCAACTCCTGCTTGAGGGTGGATTCAAGGCTGTTTATCACATTATGAAAGGAAACAAAAAATAGCTGGAAACAAACAAATGGAAAACTATTTTGGCTCTTTTCAAGGAACAGTGGTGATGCTGGGTCACAAACCAAGAGTCATTGTTCATCCAATTCTGTTGACCTCAGGTCTGAAAATTAAAATTCGTAATTTGCCAGAAAGAAAGAATAGCAAAATGAGGGAAGCCTGTGAAACCACAAGAGGATGTAGGTGGCAGAACTTGCAAAGGTAGATTTTTTTTTTCTAGTTAAGGTTTTCATTAATGTTGGATCAATCACTCAACAATCAAAGCACCGGCAAGGAGCTAATCGCAGTAACCAAACAGTACCTTCAAGTAAATCAAAAGAGTAGCTCAAATGGTGGAACTAGAAATTGAATGGCACAAACCAGTGAAATCTCTCCATATTCTCATTAGTAAAGAAGATCATTGGACTCGATTTATGAAACCCACATTAGCTCTGGAATTCGAAACACCTTGGGCATCTATGTGCCATCTCTTCTAGAATGTGATTCTTTTTTTTTTTCAACGTTTATTTATTTTTTGGGGGGGACAGAGAGAGACAGAGCATGAACGGGGGAGGGGCACAGAGAGAGGGAGACACAGAATCGGAAACAGGCTCCAGGCTCCGAGCCATCAGCCCAGAGCCTGACGCGGGGCTCGAACTCACGGACCGTGAGATCGTGACCTGGCTGAAGTCGGACGCTTAACCGACTGCGCCACCCAGGCGCCCCTAGAATGTGATTCTTTATTGATAAGGTGCCTTGATCACTATGAGTAGGGAGCAGAGGTGACACTCTAGGTGGTCTCCATAGGCCCACAGACCCGACATCTGAAAATACGAACAAGTACGAAAACAACATCATGTCCCCACAGAGTTAATTATCTTGTTTTCAAATGGAAATGATTTACTTAAGACATGAGAATTTAGGGAGAAAACATTTTTTTTCTTTCCCCTGGATTATTGGTTCATCAATAATAGTTACCTGACTAAAACACGATGACAGAACATTGAAAAATATTTCCGAAAGATTTTATAGAAATTGAAGGTGCAACATAGACAAGAAAGATGAGGAGGTCAGACCATTTTTTTTCTACATTTGCAGTCTGATATCCGCTTTTTCACCAACATCAATTCATTACAAGTCAGAAAAGGGAAATTATTGGAAGTACAGCTAAGATTAAAATTAACAGCTGGAGTGTTGGTGTGGTAGCTCTTTTCCTTGGCACTAACTGTGTTATTCATTTAAGAATGCCATTTAAAGATGTGTTAATTGGCCACTGACGTTGTATGGGCTCATTGCAATGAACTCATCATGATGAATCTGTGTTCCCAACTAAAGATACCATGTAGCCTAATGATTATATCCAGATAGAAGAGGGAGGCTGCCTCTTAATTGGGATCAAACCAAATCTTTAAGAGAAAAATATGACCAAATAATCATGCAATATTAGAGTTGGACATGAATTTGTCAAAACTCTTCATTTTACAAATGAGAAAACTGAGGCCCAAAGTGGTTAAATAATTTTCCCTTGATCACTTAATTTGGGGTGACCTAGAATTCTAAATATTCTAACTTCTTGTTTGTCCTATAATTATTACACAGAAAATAACAGACCATTATAATTACTTGCCCCAATTCCAAATTCTTACAAAGTTATATTTTTAAACATTTGGCAATCAACTCCTCACCCCTAAATACAGCACCAAATAACCCCTAAAAATGCTGAAGCCAAACGTGGTTTTTCCATAATATCTCTTATCAGAGCAAAAATTTCAGTGGAAAAACTTTACCAGGCAAGAAAAATTTATTCAAAATTATTGCAGTAGGAGAGATAGTGCAGAACTCGGTCTGAGCTCAGCACCATTGAAACAAAGTATGGGAAAGTGTTTAAGAGCTAGGGTAGTAGGATTGTAGGCCATGAGCATTTGCTAATTGGCTTTGCCCAAAGAAAAAATGAAGTTTCTCTTAGCCTTATAACAGGAGGTAGTTTTACAGCATGAAACTAGATGCTCATGGAAGTTAGGCTCCACAGACACAAGGAGATAAGGGCATTGTCTTCCTCGATGATTATATTTCGGGAGAATGATACCTGTGTTCTTGATAAAAATAGTCCTGGATTGGGACGTTGGGTGGCTAAGCCAAGTCCGACTCTTGGCTTGGTTCGGGTCACGATCTTCTGTTTTGTGGCATAAAACCCCAAGTCAGGCTCCACGTTGACAGAGTGGAGCCTGCTTGGGAGTCTCTCTCTCCCTTTCCCTCGGCCTTCAACACCCCCCCCCCCCCGCCAGAATAAATAAATAAACTTAAAAAAAAAATAAAAACAGTCCTGAGTTATAAAACAAGCAAGAGGCATCTAAAAATATTTACATTTCAAAGGGGCAAGGAAAGTTTAAAGTGTTAACTTTTGGAAGTAAATTCTTCAAGAAAAGTAAATTCTTCAAGAAAAGGTGAGGCCCACAGGATTCTGGAAGGGCTGGATTGAGAGATCAGGCATTTAGAGGCACAGTGAAGCCTGTCTATAGTTTTGTCAAGCTGACAACACTTTAAGGGCACGCCCAAGGGTGACTCTTCAAAGTTAAGGTGATATCATGTTTTATAATGCTGACTGTATCAGAATCATCCCCAAATCACCCAAAGTGATCTGAAGTGTGAACAGAATTGCAATGCCTTGTAAATGCTTAACCAGCCACTTTAGGATTTAGGGCTTTGGAAGATCAACGTTCTGTTCTCACATGAAGAGCCAACTGGTATCTGAGTATCTGGTGGGGGAAGACAAAGGACGAGTGTGCTAATTTTTCTCCCTCCCATCTTATCTTTTCCAATCTATAAATCCCCACACGCTTCCCCTGAGTAATTATTTTCTTTCTCCCTTCCTTCCTTCCTTCCTTCCTTTAATTCTTTCTTTTTCTTTTTTTTACCAGTTGAAGTCCCCAAATTTCTTTTTCTCACCCCAACACAAGTGAACTCTTTAAAGATCGAACCATTAGAAGAACTGAGAATGGTCACACCAAGGGAAGTTATTTTTCCTGAGAATGATTTTTTCCTAAATTTTAGAGAAAGAGAGATAGAGAAAGAGAGAGAGTGTGTGCACAAGCAGGGGAGGGGCAAAGGAAGAGGGAGAGAGAATCTTAAGCAGGTTCCATGCTCAGTACTGAGTCTAGCTCAGGGTTTGATCCCATGACCCTGGGACCATGACCTGAGGTGAAATCAAGAATTGACTTAACTAACTGAGTCACCCAGGTGCCCTGGTTAGAATGATTCAAATATTTCCCTTATCTCCACTTTTGGTTAGAATTGCATACAGTACCAAATTTATAGCTTTGTAAAAAAAAAAAAAAACCAACGTTCTAGATTTTATTTGTTTCAGAAGATTTTGGCAATAAAGCCGTTTAATCATTTTTATTTTGTTTAAATTATACTTTCCAGATAAAATGGGGATTTATGGTAAAAGCACATTTAGTGCTAGCATTTTATTACTAAATTTTAGTTTTTGCATATGGATTTTTGATAAATTATACTAAATTTAGCGTTGTGTAATTTTCTGTCATTATTTTTCTTTAGAGTTACACAAAAGAGATTATCCAATCATTTTGATATGAAAGTATTAATTAACTGAATGAACAAGTTTTTAAAAATAGAAAGACTTTAACCAATAGGTGTCTGATAAAGTACTCTAAGAACTAATTAAAATTGTTAGTAACAAAAAAAATGTTTTTGGTGAAACCTCATGCTTGAATTATCTTTTATTCACTTGGTTCCCAATCATTTTCAAGAGAAGATATGACCATTTCTTTCCCTTGAGCACTTTTATCCCAGCGGGAATTTGGCTTCCAGTTCCATATGGGGAATCCAGCCTGGGTTTTGACTGTCCACTGATCAAGGTTGAATTAATGTGAAGTCTCGCTTTAACAGCTGGAACACACCTACAAGAAGGCTCCAAGAGATGGGAGGCACTTAGGGTCCAACATAAGGGCAAGTTGGTGGCCTGGAGGAGTGAAGCAGGGACATACAGGAGAAGGTGGGGACAAAGAGAGACTCAGAGGATGGAAGCAGTGGGATGCAGCCATGTTGCCTCAGCCCTGGAAAACCAGGTCCAGAAGCTGTTATCTGGGTGGAATGACATACCTAATGACACTTCTGGGTGAAACAAGTATGCCTAAGCTGTCATCTCTACCTCTGTGCATGTTAGCTTTGGGAAGTGATGGCAGGCAGGGCCAGCCACAAGTGGGCACAAAATGGTCTTGATCAAAAGCACCCATCACCCTGAAGCTCTAATCCCCAGGTTTTGCTGTAGCTGTGCCATTGGGTGACATTGGCAGTGCCATCAAAAAGCAGAAGAACAGCATGGAATGGTGTCAGTACTGAGGGGAGGAAAAATGCTGACTGTCCTATTATTTCCCGAGCTTTCTGTGCTAAACTCTAAGACAACTATAAAGGAGGGTAGTGTCCTGGGACCAGTGCCTGGGACATAGCTGACCAGTGCCTGGAACAGAGAGGTGAGGTGGGAAGGAGAGGGAGCAGGGAGACCAAGAAAACCAAGAGTTGTACACAGTGAAACCCAGAGTTGCTAAACTGAGTGAGTGAGGCGGCCTGCCCTGCTGAACTCACAAATTGCCATGAAGGCTCTGTTTTAATTGTTCCTCCAAGGTCTCCACTTCAAGTGTAAGCTGGGGACAGTGTCAGGGGATAAAGTGAAGCTTGGTGTTAAGAAAGGGAGGGAAGGAGAGAGAGAGAAAGAGAGAGACAGAGATAGAGATAGAGACAGAGAATCACATGCACTGTAAAGAAAATGGAACCTTACACCAGAGGAGGTGGACATAATTAAACAGTCAGGACACCAATTTAAAAGAACGATAAAGCCCTTACAAATCTAAGAGTGATAGTGATAGGTGTTTCTCAAGAACTGGAAGTATTTAACATGAAAAATAACCATTGAAATAAAACAATCAAGGAATGGAGATCCGAGTGGATACAAAAAAAAACCGGTGAGTTAGAAATCCAGGCCGAGAAAATTCTGCCAGAAGGCGTCAAGAAGAGATGAAAAGGTGAAAAATATAAAGCAAGATGTAAAACATACTGGGTAAGAAATAGAAACATGAGACATTTTTCTAATGATTCCCAACTGCAGTGGCTCCAAACTGTCAAAGAGAAAGGAGTAGACACCTGAGTGGGAAAAAAAAAGAATAAAAAGAAGGGAAAACAAACAAACAAAAAACCAAAATCTCTTCTACTAAAGTAAGACTACCAGCTACAATTGCAACAGCCATTTCGTATACCAAGATTCATAAGTCTTGCAAATTTATGAACTAAGCAGTCTTTAAATTGGGCATTTTTGAGGCTGCCCAAACAAACAGTTAACACAAACGCATTGGAAGGAATGCCCAGGCTTGGTTTTCCCAGACACCAATCCTGAGATTAGAATCTGCCTGAAGGCAGTTTATTTGGAGGACGATTCTTGAAAGCACCAGTCATTCAAGAGTGGGGAAGTGAGACAGGGGCCTGGAAGCCAAAAAGATGGAGAGTCAGCGATCAGGTAGGTACCATTTCAAGCCTTGACATTCAGTTATCACCAACGGCTCTGGGAGACGGTTTGAACCTGCTCTAGGTCTCTTTCCTGAGAGGCAAGGAATTCGAGGTATATACTTATCAAGTTCCATTTGTTATTGGTGAAGCATTGCTCACAGGGGTGTTGACACCTTGCAGTTTTTTCTTGTCCTGAATAGGGGCTGAACACATTTCTCTGGCCAAAGGAAGCCTTGAGCTGGAGTAAATAAGAGTTAGTGGTATGGAGAGGGGAGGAGGGCAAAACGACTGTTACCACAAACAGGAAGAGGTACGACTTAAAAGACATCTCGAAAATAACAAAGAGGGGGCGCCTGGGTGGCTCAGTTGGTTAAGCATCCGACTTTTGATATTGGCTCAGGTCATGACCTCGTGGTTTGTGGGTTCGAGCCCCATGTTGGGCTCTGCGCTGACAGTGTGGTGCCTGCTTAGAATTCTCTCTCTCCCTCTCTCTCTGCCCCTACCCCACTTGTTCTCTCTCTCTGTCTCCCTCAAAATAAATAAACTTTAAAACAACTAAAAATAAATAAATAAATAAATAAATAAATAAAGTGATTAAGGACATCAACAAAATATAATATGTGATGCTATATAAAGACATAATACCAAGTTTGTGCATTAAAAAGGGGGCAACTTTTATTCCTAGCAGTATGGGGGAAACTCCCAAGTGAAACAACTAAAAATGCTCAATAAAATATTTTCAAATATATATATTTTGAAAGCACTGATGAGCTGGCAGGGCAGCAAGGCCAAAAGCTGGATGTAGGCAGTAACCCAGAGAGGAGACAGAACACTGACCTCGGCTTTCTCCTTGGGGGTATCTGCCCCACTGGATGAACTTGAATGGCAATTATTATGGCCTCATGAGATATGGGGATAGGAGAGAAGTCCAGATGGTGGATGTAACTGGCTACATCCTCAGTGTAACGGTGAGCTAGAAATAACCCTTTCCCTCCCCACGCAACCACCCCACCCCCACACCCATCCATCCTTTTGTCAGGCACACACCTACCGAAAAACTTTAAGACGCAAAGCAAGCAAACAAACAAAAGCACAAAATCTGACTTACTTGTTAAGAGCTTTGCCAACCAATGAGTGACTGGGAAGGTTATATTTTCCCATTATAATTTGTAACCATGGGTTTTTCTCACACGGTTTTGCAGCTCGAATTTGCACCTTCTGGGTGTTCCTGAATGACTCAAGCCAAGAATCTAATTTATAGTAGTCCTACTGCCTGATTCTACTTACAATAAAGTTTCTATACAAAGTTTCAGTTATGCCAGATAAATGAGTTCTAGAGATCTGCTATGCAACATTGTGCATATAGATAAAAGTATTGTAGTGTACATGTGCCCATCTGTTGAGAGGGTAGATCTCATGTTAAGTGTTTTTACCATGAAAAAGTAAAATAAAATAAAAAATAAAATAGCGGGTGAAAAAAGCAAGTAGTCCTGAGCTAGCAGACATCCTCAGGTGTCTCAAATATTGAAAATTAACCTTCAGTGTAGGGTTCAAAGAATTCCTGTAGATAAGTTTTCAAGAAATATGACCTTCTAGTAATGAGAGAGAAAGAGAGAGAAATAAAATGAGGGAAAAAAGGAAGGAAGGAGGGAAAGAAGGAAGGAAGGAAAGGAGGAGGGACAGAAGAAGGAAGAAGGGAAGGAGGGAGGAGGAAGGAAGGGTGGTTCAGTCAGTTAAGTGTCCAACTCTTAATTTCGGCTCAGGTCATGATCTCGTGGTTTGTGAGATCAAGCCCTGTGTTGGGCTCTGCATTGATAGTGTGGAACCTGCTTGGGATTCTCTCTCTCTCCCTCTCTCTCTTTCTCTGCTCCTCCCCTGTTTGTGCACACACACACACACACTCTCTCTCTCTCTCAAAATAAATAAATAAACATTAAAAATTTTCATTTAAAAAATGATTGTTCTTGGGGCACCTGGATGGCTCAGTTAAGCATCTGACTTCAGCTCAGGTCATGATCCATGACATGGTTTGTGAGTTTGAGCCCAGCATCAGGCTCTGTGCTGACAGCTCAGAGCCTGGAGCCTGCTTCATATTCTGTGTTTCCCTTTCTCTCTGCCCCTCCCCTGCTTATGCTCTGTCTCTCTCAAAAATAAACATTAAAAAAATTTAAAAAAAAAGATTGTTTTTGGGTAGCAGAAATCAAAGTTGGGAAGTGTTGGGATGGGTATCGTTGTTTGTAGTCATACATCCTGTAACTATTCGGGTTTTAAAATGTGTATATGAACTAATTGGTTAGAGAATTAAAATAACAAATATAAATTTGACACTATATTTGATAGTGACGAGAGCTAAATGTACTTTTTCTTTTACCAAGAAAACTGAAATACAGAATGTGTGGCCACACCTGTAATCACATCTAGGTGATGATCTAGAATAATGACAGTGAAGCTACACTTCATTCTGCAAAACTGTTGACAAAATACTTTGTGCCTTTGTGGCCCTATTAGAAAAATTGGTTTCAAGATATTTTGTATGCTTAGGACGCATCAACCCTTATTTCAGGTGAACCGGTTAAAGGCACACAGACGCAGGGAGTCCACATGAAACAAAAGCACATCTTCACAAAAAATAAAAATATGTATGCTGTTTTGGGTAACACTTTCCACTATTTTCATCCTCAGATAAATACCTGTTTTCAAAGGGAAATGCTTATTTTGGAAGCAAAGATTTGGACTCTCAGGAGGTTTGGAAATGAAAAGCTCACAGAATCAGACGTCAGCCGCACGTTTGTTGTGATGGAAAAGTCTTCATTCTCAGCTAGTGTCTTTAATAGGGCCTGCCTCACGGGTCAGCTGGGATCAAGCCCTGTCGTTGAATAGGGAAAAGTGAACAGTAACTACTTCCGTTGTGAGTTCACAGTCGAATAGATATGGCAGGAG
The DNA here is from genome assembly GCF_027475565.1 of Acinonyx jubatus. Lineage (NCBI taxonomy): Eukaryota > Metazoa > Chordata > Mammalia > Carnivora > Felidae > Acinonyx > Acinonyx jubatus. The sequence goes on along the minus strand of NC_069381.1, from coordinate 207,784,504 downwards.
AGAGCAAGTGAAAAAATTCGTTAACAAAATATTTCATAAAACATACGTGCCTTCATTGTTGGGAGTCACTACAGGGCTCTCCACACCACGTGATGAGAATCATGGGGATCCAGCCTGCTGTTTTCTGCAGAACTTTAATCACTGGTCGTGATTTTTATTAAATCAGGTATTTTAGAGATGTCCTATGGCTTATCTTGATTTGCTTTATGACTTTGCATGGATTTTCAACAATTAAAAAAAAAAAAAAAGAAAGCCTTCATGTATATTAACCTTCCCCTGACAAATATTTTATGAAACATAGTTTCTTTGAAGGAAAGACCTAATTTAAACATCTCATAAATAATAATAGCTGATGTTTATTGATTGTCTATCATGTGCTCTCCATGATAGGAGGTATTTTTATATTCACATTCTCCTCTAATCCTCACAAGGAAATTTGTGAGACAGACACTGTCCATTTTCCACTTCAGCTATGGAGAAAATATTCTGTTTCTAGAAATTCTGGGGCTTAAAAGAAAAGCTATCCAGAAAAAATTGGGTCTTTCCCAATAGATGCTTCCATTTAGACTCTGGTGAGTTGGAATAATGAAGTTCATGCTTTCCTCTGGCAAACAGAAATCTGGGTTCCTCTAAATTCTATGAGGACTGTCAGTGTGGATGGGTTTCTGCCTAGGCAAAAGGCACGTTTCCTAATAATTACGGGCAGTGTGTATTTTGTATTTCACTAACAGTAACAAATAAAAAATAATTATAAACCCACTCATTCTGATTGGTTTAACATCATAACGAAATGCAGTCTCAAGTTTATGGTGTGGAGAAAGGCACAATGTGGGAATTTTATGAGTGTTCCTTTGGCATCAGATTGAGAATTTGACTGGTTCATTCAACTTTCAGGGAAAAGAAAAAGAAAGGTTTACTAGAACGGATGCACAAAATGTACTGTTTGTTGGCACCAGATGTTCTTGACAAGGATGGTCTAAGGTGAATATTGAGCGCAAATTAAATCCGTATTAACTTAAATGCAGATCCTGCCAGAAGTGGGCTTTTACAATCAACTGTGTGAATTTGGTCTTAGATTTTTATTTAATTGCTTAGTGTGTGGATCCAGTTCGTTGTCTTAAACTTGCCCCGTTAGGGTCAACACTGAAGGAGCGGCTGATTTTTGTTCAACTGGGTTGCCATTCACCCACCCCCTCACCGTTCTACCATTTTGAAGGAAACGGCAGCCCACACTGTACATAAAACAGGGCTGCTGTCCTCACCCCCAAACCATGTGACGGCCAGGACGTCGCTTCTTGACAGCATCCCCTGTCACTTCACACCAAGATCACAATGGCCACCTCCTGACAAAAGCTGTTCCGTCGAAAGACCGAGGGAGAAACAAGAAATCTCCAGAAGTGTCACTGCAGCTGAGTAAAAATCACACAGTGGCACCTCATTAAGTCAGTGCAACCTCAGTGTTCTCGTTGGATTCCGTGGTAATTGGTGGCAGACAGCAGAAGACTGAGGAGAGGAAATGTCACCAACTGTTTCTAAGGCAAGTCATTAGACTTAGCTCGCTGGTCATGTCTGGATGGCTCTTCAGCTGCTGACAGCCTGGGGGCCCCGCCAAACCCCTGAGGGTGAGAGGTCCTGAGGCCTGAATGGCCTTGACTATGTGGCTTCCAGCTTGAGCGTCTGCAAGTCCTTGGCTGACCGCTCACCAACCGATTTCGGTAGCCATCTGTGCACTAAGTATATAAAAGCAAAACGAACCAAGGTATTTATTTTCACATTTTGACTTTTGCCTTTGTTGCTGATTTCCCCCAACTGATTCCATTTAGTCATTCAACCTTGTTGCTGAAACTCCCGGGAGTTGTAGCAGAAATTAAATAAAAATTTCTTCATAAAGAAGAAGACATCTGCCCAAGGTATTTTGGACTCTACCATATACGTTACCAAGTAAAATTTAACAAAGGAGCACATTTATCTGATTCAAAGAGAGTTTGCTTGAAGAGAGAGAAAAGTAAAAACTACAAACTAAAAAACAAAAGAGGATTTAAAAGTCACTACATCCTCCACCATATAGATGGAATTTTTTTTTTTCTCTTCAAGCAAATAGACTGCAGCTGTCTATCTACATCACAAGTACAAACTTTTGAACTTGATGAAGTCCTGATAATAAAAAAAAAAATTCAACCCCACACTTAATCAATATGATTGATTTTGATGGACCTCACAGCTGAATGCCGTTGAATATCTCTCTTTACCTTCATCTTCTATTTCTGAAATTTGGAGATGTGAGTGTAGACATATACTTTTATGAGACAGACAGATTACTCTGTTTGTTTGTTTGCGTGGTCTTTCCCCAAAGACCATATACCTGTGACAACCCATTGCATCTGGATAGAAAAATGTGTGAATGCTTGCCTCACTTAAGTTCTTACGGGGTTTTGGTGTTTTTATTTTTTTTTTATTTTTTTTTTAACGTTTATTTATTTTTGAGACAGAGAGAGACAGAGCATGAACAGGGGAGGGGCAGAGAGAGAGAGGGAGACACAGAATGTGAAGCAGGCTCCAGGCTCTGAGCTGTCAGCACAGAGCCCGACGCGGGGCTCGAACCCACGGACCGTGATGTCATGACCTGAGCCGAAGTCGGACAACCGACCAAGCCACCCAGGCGCCCCAGTTTTGGTGTTTTTATAAGTTACTTTCTCGGTGCCACAAATATTTTAACAGCATACATTTGGATTCTTCCTAGGACATTTCTGCTGCTACACATATTAGTAACTAAGGTTCAGAATACATGGCCAGTCTCAGGGAAGGAAGTACTTAATGGTTGAAGATCAGAGCAGTAGTTCAAGAATCTTCTGACCATTTTGATAAACGTTCGCTCAGAAGGAAATAGTGTTCTTTGTACTTTTTTGAAAAGAGGCACACTGATCAGAAAAATAACAGGTTTTGAAAGAATTGGATAAGGAAAATGTACCCCATCCAACCACCTTGCCACTGAAAACACCGACAGCAACCTCAGCTTCCATACCATCCATCTGACGTGTCCCATCTTCTGCTTTTATCGTCCGGTGGACGTTATTGCCTGCAGACCCCCTTGCGCTCCATCATTTTGCAATAACAACTGGCCATGAAAGAGTCCTGTGTTTATCACACATACTTCAAGTTCAACAGAAGGCATTCTGTGCGGCAGAAAGAGGCTTTTAAAAGCTGAGTTTTTTGGGGCGCCTGGGTGGCGCAGTCGGTTAAGCGTCCGACTTCAGCTCAGGTCACGATCTCGCGGTCCCTGAGTTCCAGCCCCGCGTCAGGCTCTGGGCTGATGGCTCGGAGCCTGGAGCCTGTTTCCGATTCTGTGTCTCCCTCTCTCTCTGCCCCTCCCCCGTTCATGCTCTGTCTCTCTCTGTCCCAAAAATAAATAAATGTTGAAAAAAAAATAAATAAATAAAATAAAATCTGAGTTTTAAAAATAGATCTCTCACAGAGAATTTATCGTATACATCAAAGAGTTGTTCAGAAAATAAACGCCATTTTGATATAAAAGAATTTTGTTAAAATTTCGAACTTAAACATCTCTATTACATGCATGCTTCTAGTGGACTTTTGGATGACATTTCTGAAGATAAACATGTAAGTGTTTTTCTGTACCACTGCACCACTGCCATGGCCATATCCATAGGTATTCTTGGCTAGCAGGTGGGACGTGAATAAGAAAGGATATTCATGTGGCCCACATTAATAGTAGCTATATGGCCAAATCCCAATTTCTATTCATCATTGTGAATCTTTCGTAGTTGGAATTGGAAATGTGCTAAATTTTCCAGAGTGGACTCCTAGGGTCAGACTGCTTTTGGTCAGGCTTCAGGTATAGATGATGGTAATTTATATGAATAACTGCTATTTCAAAAAGGTCTCCAGAGAAACTCTCAGAGAAGATGTTAATTAACTGTCAATATTTGCTCTACAGCGCAGTTCAACCTCACTCAACTAAGGAGATTTCACGCTAAGACTTCGAGAAAGAAATGAGGTTAATAAAGACTTTATATTCATAGCTAGAGATATAGTGGTTCAGCTGTTGCTAATTGGCACTGAGTGATGTGTAAATATCACAGGCTGACACCTTTCATTCACCATATCTTTTGCAGAAGCTCTTTCCAGAAGTTTTATAAAAATCGTTCTACCCCTGGGGTACCTTGGTGGCTCAGTTGGTTAAGCATCTGATTTGGCTCAGGTCATGATTTCGTGGTCCAAGAGTTTGAGCCCCCCAAGGGGCTCTGTGCCGACAGCTCAGAGCCTGGAGCCTGCTTGGGATTCTGTGTGTCCCGCTCTCTGCCCCTCCCCCACTCATGCTCTGTCTCTCTCTCTCTCTCAAGAATGAATAAACATTAAAAACAATTTAAAAACGTGTTCTATTGCTGCTAAAAAGACCCCCTTTCCAACTCATGAGCTTCAAGAAACCAAGGCAGTTTTCCATATTTATACATTTAATGGAAAATATGGTATCCAGAAAAAGGGGCTAGCTTTCAAACTCCCACTTTGCTGTTATCAAAAACCTCTTGGTAGCTAGTTAAATTTAACCTGGTGAATGCATTCTTTTAATGTATATATATATTTCAACTAGAAATAATAATATATATATTATTTCTCATCGGAGAAAATATATATATATAAATTATGTATATATAAATTATATATATATATATATATATAATATATATAAATACACATTTCAACTAGAAAGATAGATAAATGTGACTTAGGTTAAAAATGTGACATTCGTTTTTCCTGGCTGAATAATTAGGTCTAGTCTAACACGTTATCAATCCCACTGGGATTTGTGTATATTCATACACATGCACATGGCTTCAGTTTATACACTCAACTGTTTAACGAAAGGGCTGAGTGTGTGTGTGTGTGTGTGTGTGTGTGTGTCTAAAAGCTTTATCTTGGGGTGCCTGGGTGGCTGTTGGTTAAGCGTCTGATTTCAACTGAGGTCACGATCTCAGTCTGTGAGTTCGAGCCCCGCGTTGGGCTCTGTGCTGACAGCTCAGAGCCTGGAGCCTGTTTCAGATTCTGTGTCTCCCTCTCTCTCTGACCCTCCCCCGTTCATGCTCTGTCTCTCTCTGTCTCAAAAATAAACGTTAAAAAATTTAAAAAAAATAAATAAAAGCTTTATTTTGTCCCAGAGTAATACAATAATCTGTATAATATGCCCATGACTTTTGCCGAGCTGTTATATAATAAACAGCTAGGGTAACGCGTCCTACACAAATGGAGGTACTGCTCTTAGAACTCTAGAAAGAATTCCATCCAATCGCATCAGGGAGGTCTTCCTCTCTGAATAGAAATATTTAGATTAAAATGAACATCAGCACTTAGGCAAAATAAATCGGAACAGTAAAATAATGCAGTCTCGGAGAGGGTCTCAACAGCAGGAAGAGAAACAGAAAGTCATTAAAGATTATAAGATTTAAATAGACACTTAAAAAACTGACCATCCAGCCATGGTTCAGAACATTGCAATAACTTTCTTGGAAAATTGCCTCAGAACGCATTAATAAATCATGCAAGAAACTCATTCGTTAATGTCTAAACATTTTTAGTTTTCAACCTTAAATGGCATTACCTATCTTTGACAAAAATCTTGTTCATGAGACTTGGTTACAAGTAACATTTTGCTTATTTGCAAGATTGAAACCTTTTAGCAAAGAGTGAAGGTAACGACAACAGTGGGGTTATTTTACAAAGAATATTACAGATTACCAATGTATGTTTCTTAAACTTGGGGAACAATTGTTGTGTTGTTAAAAACAATTTGCAGCCCAAACATGACTTCTTGAAAGAGCCTTTCTCATTTTAATGTATGTTTTGACTCATTTTTGAGATTCTAATGTCTTATCAAATTAAGCAAGAATTTATTGAGCGCTCAGGTACTGTTATGTGCAAGAAGGTGAACAAATTGTCATCCCAGAGATTAAAGTGCTTACCAACAGTATAGCTTTCGGATATACATCCACTGGGAGCCCTAGGAAGAAGTGCTTGTCCACCATCCTGTTTTTTTACCACTAAGTTGGGTTATGGCTAGTTGTGAACCCTAGGCAAGCCAACTGGCTTCTGGATGTCTCAGATTCCTTTTTTTGTAAGGTTGAAGTAACAGGTTTCTTGTGGGAATCACTTAGCATAATACATACAGAGCTACTACAAGAGCCAAAAACATGACAGCAATTTTAAAAACTGGTATTATTTATGAAAATCTCGTATCTCCACTCTTAGAGGTCTTGAGACTTTAACAGTGTCTGACAAAGTTCTGAGATATCTATTGGGGACTATTTAGTGCACATTTTTAGCCAGCTATGAATTCATAGGTAATATCAATGAAGAAATTTGTTTTTCTTTCACTTTCTATTGATGGAATCAAGTTAGTCTATTTTTACATACATGCTATTGTATTGTAAATTGACTGATTTCCTTAAAATGACAGGTGTTTCAGTTCCCAGCATATACTAAAAATCAGGAAAATCAGAGATGAGAAGGAATTTCCGGTGAGAAGCTATCCCCAAGAGTGAACCAGGCGACGAGAAGGGCTGGGGTAAGAGGTCAGACACAGCAGACTCTGGTTGTTTTGAATGCAACAGATAGACTTGTCAAGACATAATGGGTCCTTACAATTAATTTCATGGCATGTGGGTGACATCCAAACGTTGGACATTCGTGGCTTATCAGCTTAAGCTGGAATTTGTTTTTAAGAAAGGATAAATAGAGCAGACCAAAAATAAAGAAAGACGTGAAGATTTGAAAGCTAGAAACTCTAATTGCAAAAAGCAGACAGCACCGTCTTCATACATGTGTGTGAACATCTGCAAGCATGTGGGGTGATGGAGAAGAGTGAGAGACAAGAAAATGACAGAAATGGAAGAGGATGGGAGCATGAGGAAATATAAGCAGAATCACTTTCTCCAAGAAGACCTAGTTTGGGAACTCTATGTCAGATGTTTTAAAAAAAAAAAAGACATTTTATTGAGGTATGATTGACATCCAAAAGTTGTACACATTTAATGTATTCAACTTGTTGAGTTTAGAGATAAACATAATTAGCTGAAACCATCACCACCTATGCCATAGACATATCACCTCCAAAGTTGGCCCCCCATTCCTTTTTTTAAATTTTATATTTTAATGAAAAAAATTTCTTCTGTGGTAATTTTTTTTCTTAACAGAAGATCTATCCTCTTAGCAAAACTTTAAGTTTTCAGTGCAGTATCATTAATTACAGGTCCTGTGTTATACAGATGATTTCCAGAACTCATTCATCTTCATAACTGAAATTTTGTCCTCTTTGACCGACCCCTCTCCATGTTCCTCTCCCCCACCCCCTGGTAACCACTATTCTGCTCTCTGCTTCTGCGAGTTTGCCTATTTTAGATCTCATATAAGGGATATCATGCAATATTTGTCCTTCTGTGTCTCATTTATTTTACTTAGCATAAAGTCCTCCAACTATATCCATGTTCTCTCAAATCACAGGAGTTCCTTCTCTGGTGTATTCTTCATACAAATACCCCTTCAAGAATTCATTGTTCTTGGGGCGCCTGGGTGGCTCAGTCGGTTGAGCGTCCAACTTTGGCTCAGGCCATGATCTCGTGGTCCGTGAGTTCAAGCCCCGCGTCGGGCTCTGTGCTGACAGCTCAGAGCCTGGAGCCTGCTTCAGATTCTGTGTCTCCCTCTCTCTCTGCCCCTCCCCTGCTCATGCTCTGTCTCTCTCTGTCTCAAAAATAAATTAAAAAAAAAAAGAAAAGAAAAGAATTCATCGTTCTCAAACATAGTGACACATTTTACTCTGGGAAGTGACTTTTTCCGGGAAAAAACATCCCTATTTAATGCTAATGTATCTACTGTTCACCAGAAGCAGTGCTTGGCGTCCCCAAACTTCCAGGAAAAAACTCAGAGATTCTGGGAACAGCTCTTAAAATTTTTGTTTCTACTCCCCAGTGATGAGATGAAAAAGCTACTTGGTACTAATTCATCTCCTGACACCACCCGTAATTAAATCAACTGCTGTTTAATTATACGCATATTGAAGGCAGCCTTCTTGGGTATACCAAATCGGTTAAAAAGAATATCCCCAAACATTTTTTTCAATGAAGCATTGGGTAGCCACAGTATAGCTGTGGGACCACAGTATAGCCCTGGATACAGGAATATAACCTCCCATCCACAGAATTAGAAAACGAGCGCTCCGGAGGAGGGCCAGGCATAGACAAAACTTTCTTGGCAGGGCTTTGATCAATTGCAAAGGAAACACATGCATAAGCACCTTGTAGAGACTGCCCAGAAGGAACAGTCTGAAATGTTTTTAGGGAACAAGTGATGGCACATAGCATTATATTATGATATCAATAGAAAATGTGCAAAATGTCATTGATGCTCTTGTCATTTACCAATGACGTTATTTATTCATGCTACTCTTTATTGTTTTACTTGAGAGAATGTAAAACATTTATCGGATTTTGTAGATTGGCTCCTGTTCCCCATTCTCTTCTCCGTATCTTTTTCATCGAATTCCTGCTCTCTTAGTTCTGCTGGTGTAGGGGAGGGAACCCAAGGTTAACAGCCACACAGAGACCACTGTGTTGGTAAAAACATCCCCCTCCGGTCTTTTCCTCATTGGCATAGCTAAGAGATTTTCTGAACAACATTTGATGTGAAATCCAATCATTTTGTCTATGCCACTGTTTCAAAACAACTTTCACAGATGATAGTGGTGATTACAATAAGAAAGACTCTTTCAATTACTCCCTTTTTCCCTGGGATTTAATTCATTTACTCTGGCTGCCAAATATCAATGTTGAGTTGTGGCTTATAAAATCTTGGTAAACACGGAATTCAAGGGAACAGTCCTTTTATCTTTGCCTGGTTTCTGTATTTTAATCATCATCAAGGCTTTCTGACGGCCTTGGACACGCTGTATGAGGTTTGTAGAGGTTTGGCTTAACATGTTTGCAGCCATGCTTGGCTTCTTTGTAACCACTTTTTAAAAAATGTTTATTTATTTTTGAGAAAGCGGGAGCAGGGGAAAGGCAGAGAGAGAGGGGCGCAGAGGATCTAAAGTGGGCTCCCCACTGACAACAGAAAGCCTGACACGGGGCTTGAACTCATTAATCACAAGATCATGACTTTAGCCAAAGTTGGACACTTAAAAACGGAGACACTCAGGTGCCCCGTGTAACCACTTTTTAAAATAACAGATATAGATTCCATTTCAGCCATTAAAATTGTGCATTTTTATAAGAAACCTGTAGATTATAACCTATTTTGCTGTTTGAAAGAACCAGGCCACTGGAATGAGAAATAATCACAGGGCATCTCTTGGTTCCTAATGTTCTAAAACAGGTTCATTAAAAAGATCATTGTTACAATGGAATACTACTTGGCAATGAGAAAGAATGAAATATGTAGCAACGTGGATGGAACTGGAGAGTGTTATGCTAAGTGAAATAAGTCATACAGAGAAAGACAGATACCATATGTTTTCACTTCTTTGTGGATCCTGAGAAACTTAACAGAGGACCATGGGGGAGGGGAAGGAAGAAAAAAAAAGGTTAGAGAGGGAAGGAGCCAAAACATAAGAGACTTTTAAAAAACTGAGAACAAACTGAGGGTTGATGGAGAGTGGGAGGGAGGGGAGGGTGGGTGAGGGATATTGAGGAGAGCACCTGTTGGGATGAGCACTGGGTGTTGTATGGAAACCAATTTGACAATAAATTTCATATTTAAAAAAAAATCATTGTTCTGTCCTTTTCATCAGGCCAGTAAACTTCAGTAAAGGGAGTGAACTCATCTCTGATGAGTTTGGGTATAATGGGAAACTTGTGGATGTGTTACAACCTTTCTTCAACTTTTATTATCCAGGAAGAGGTGATACTTACCTAAGGGTGGAGTTCATTTATTTACCCTCATATTCTCATTGGGGCTGTTAGTTACTATGTTTCACATGTAGTTCTGAGATCAGCAGCAGCCAAATTTAAAATACAAGTCAATGTGAAAATTTCTTATCATGAAAAAGAAATCTACTAGTTAATGTCAAGGGCAAAACGTTCACTAATTCTGAATGTGCTGTAAGGATAAGATACACCTGCGTTCCTGTAGCTCCCACTCCTCTTCAACCATTTTGCCCATCCCTTACCTCTATTTCCTCTGGCAACCATCAATTTGTTCTCTGTTTTTGTAGGTCTGATTCTGCTTCTTGTTTGTTTGTTGGTTTGGTTTTTTAGATTCCACATATGAATGGAATAATAAAATAGTAACTGTCTTTCCCTCTCTGACATTTCACTTAGCATAATACCCTCTAGATCCATCCACAGTGCTGCAAAAGGGCAAGATCTCCTCCCTTTTATGGCTGCATAATATTCCATCGTGTGTGTGTGTGTGTGTGTGTGTGTGTGTGTGTGTGTCTGTGTATGTCACATCTTTATGCAGTGAATAAGTCATGGGAATAAAAGGTACAGCGTAGGGAACATAATCAATGATATTGTAACAGTAACAGACGGTAGTCACACTTGTGATGACTGTTAGTGTCAGGCGTTGGGCGGGGTAAAGATAGGAGTTAGAGTCAAAAAGAATTTTTTTGCAGTTTAAGGCTTTATTGGGAACTAAGGTTCCGGGTGAGGTTCCTTGACTCAGGGAGTGAGAGGAGTCAGGGAAGTCGCGCCGGGTATGGTGGGGTAGGGTTTTTAAGCTGCAGCAGTTCTGGGTTTAGGTTCGGGTGGGTTTTTCTTTCGTGCCAGGTTGTGCTGTTGCTCGATGATTGGTTGACCTTCAGTTCGTTCCGGGGCCCGCCGGAGCTCTCCGTTGGGTTGTGCTGGCGCTCGGTGATTGGTTGCCCTTCAGTTTCTTCCCGCGAGCTGGCGAGACGGCCGTCCCCTTCCAGGGACATCCTAACAGTGACAAAGCATTGTGTATGGAGATTTTGAATCATTGTGTTGTACACCTGAAACAAATATAAGATGCGTATCAACTATATTTAAAAAATTAAAATAAGAATATGTAAAACATGAAATGTACATATATACATACATACATGTGATGAAAGGCAGAAGATTTTGTTGCTAGGTAGCTTTGTGGTAACATGAAAATAGCAATTACCGTCATGGAATAAAACGCAATGCTAATTCTTTTCATCTACTAAAATATCATGTATTGTAAATGTTAAACACATTTCGTGTTTTCTGGCATCTTAATTTTAAACAGACTTTTGATATTAGAAAAATACAAAAATGTCTCAAATTAAAAAAAATAAAGATACTTAACCAAGTCATTCTGCAAATACATTCGATCTACAGCCTAGATTTTGAATACTTTATATAAAGATGGAAAGAATGCAGTATCTAATTAATAATTTACCTTTATTTCTATTTCATGTTGAAGTGACAATATTTTGGACATGTTTGTTTGTTTAAATAAAATGTATTTCTAAAATTAATTTCCCCTCCCCCGTTCATGCTCTGTCTCTCTCTGTCTCAAAAATAAATAAACGTTAAAAAAAATTTAAAAAAAAAGGGTGCCTGGGTGGCGCAGTCGATTGAGCGTCCGACTTCAGCTCGGGTCATGATCTCAAGGCCCGTGAGTTTGAGCCCCGCGTCAGGCTCTGTGCTGACAGCTCAGAGCCTGGAGCCTGTTTCAGATTCTGTGTCTCCCTCTCTCTCTGACCCTCCCCCGTTCATGCTCTGTCTCTGTCTGTCTCAAAAATAAATAAACGTTAAAAAAAGAATTTTAAAATTAATTTCACCTGTTTTTCTTTTTTGAATGTTGTAACTAGAACACTGAAAATCCCTTGTACGGCTCATGTGATATTTCTGTGGGACAGCTCTAGTTCTGATTGTTAGCTCATTTTAACCCATCGCAATCCAAAACTCATTGTGCCAAACGCCAAGGGCATCTTCGATGGCACACATGGATGATGTTGGCTGGGTCAAGGCCAACGCTGGCTCAAGTATATCAGTATCCAGTGCTTAACAGACAGCTCTGTACCCTCAATGCACTTTTATCTGCCAGAGGAAGGAGATACAAAGTTTCTTGTTTGATTCATTATTTAGTAGCTTATTTATTCAAGAAAACTACTCAAGAAAATAAGTCTCACATAAAGCTATGCTGCTCTTGACTTTTTTCCCTAATGTTTTAAAATCATAAGACCTCAGTACAGTGTTAAAATTTTGTTATAACAAAGGGTACAGTGATTATACTAAAAATTTCTGGGATTTGGGGTAAGAAGACATGTCATAAGTGAGAAACACTGTCATCTGACTTTTTGCCTACAACTTTGGATGCTAGAAACAATTGGACAATTCCTTTTAAAATCTTTTCTTACTGTTTATTATTTATTTTGAGAGAGAGACAGAGAGAGAGAGAGAGAGAGAGAGCGCGTGCAGGAGAGAGGCAGAGAAAGAATCCCAAGTATCCTCTATGTGCTGTCAGTGCAGAGCCCAACTCGGGGCTCGATCCCACAAACCGTGAAATCACGACCTGAGTCAAAATCAAGAGCCGGACACTTAACCGACTGAGCCACTAAGGTGCCCACCCCCCTTCTAAAATTCTTAAAGAAAATAATTTCTAGAGAAAAGTGTACCTCTAACATTAATTTTCAAGATTTAGAAATCAAAAACACATCATCTGCTCTTTGAGGGCATAGAAATATTTTTTTCTATTTCACAAGGAAGTTACTTGCTAATAATAATAGATAATACACCAAGAAAAAGGAATAAATGTGATCCAAGCAACAGAAAGCATCCAACCCGGGATATCCAGTGGGGGAGACTCTGAAATGGTGTGATGATGGTTAGTGTCCAGAGGGCAGAGAGTATCAATCCAAACTGGAACAGAGGAGAAAAGTCTATGAGAAGGAGTTCTCCAGGAATAAAGAGGAAGTAATTAAAAAATACAATAAAGACAATGTGTGGAATGCTGAGTATCAGTAACAAAAAGTATCTATGAGTATAAATTGAATATGAAGGGATATCTATTTTAGGGTTTGTAATATTTATGTCTATAATAGTATAATGTTTATTATCATCAGAGGCATCAAAGGTAATGATGATGTTCCTAGAGTCTTTTTATTTGGTTAACTTAAACATGATTGATCTGTGCTCTTTACAATTGGAATTCAATAATATTGAAACGTAATCCAAAATGGTTTTGATGCCATTGTCTGCTAAATTTTTTAGAGCAATGAACTTTACTTTAAAAAAAAAAAGATTCCACAGCTCCATGATAAAGAATAAGGCATATAAAAAAACTGTACAGTGAGCTTAAAAATTCTACCACTCTAAAAATAAACATCATTCACACTAAGTAAACATCATTCAATCTCTATTGGTGGAGATAGATGACAGACGACAGTTAGCATAGATAGACTTAGATGTGTAGATAAAATGCTCTTATTAAAAATGGGGTCGTATATACTAAATTTTAAATTTATATATTTGTTTTTAATTACTTTTAATGTTTAAAGACAACTACTGCGGTAGTAACCAAGTTGCTGAACTGGAGATAAATATCTGTTACTGCTAGGGGTCATTGTTCCCTTAATCATTGATCAAGGTTAAGATGTTTCATAGTTAAAAAACTGAATAGATCGAATGGGGACAATAGATTGTGCAGTGATTTAGGTGAGAGTGATGGTTTGTTCAAAGGTGATGTTGGTAGTAATGGAAAGAAAGGTACACACTAGATGTATCTTGGAGACAGATAAACACCTGTAATGTACAGAAACCAGTAAGCCAGTAGCAGTCTAGAGGAGGAGTCTGGAGAAAGTCACCTAGGGAGTAGTCAGCTTCTTAAACGGTCAACAGACAATCTGCCAACGATAAATCTAGAACATACTGCAGAAAGAGAGAACGCGCCCTTGATAAAGTCTGAGCAGTGTATCAGAAGGGGAAGATAGAACTGGAGTATTTATAGGGGTTTAGATGCTGAGCTCCGATGGTTTAAGGCACAGCGGCCAAGCTTGGGAAACTGATCAGACGTGAGTAGAGTTTGTGATATAACAGTTTAGGACACAGAGAGTGAGGGTCTTGAAGAGATTCTTGATAAGTATACTGTGATTGATAAGCGAGTTGTTTGTGTAAGTGAACAGTACATTATCCCCCATAAATTGATTAGTGGGGATTTTCCAAAGCAAACAGCATTTTTTTTTCCTGGGCAAACAACTATCTTGATGACTTGGGTAGTTTTATCTAAGTTTTTTCCAAGCAATATAAGGTCTCAGTTCTCAAGAGAATCTGTGGAAGGATGAGAAAAAAGTGTAGCTGGAACTGAGCCCATGGAAACACGGAAGATATGAGAAGAAGCTTCAGCAAGAAAACTAACAAAGAGGCAGGAAAGAAGTCAGGAGGGTTTAACATCTCAGAAGCCGATGGAAGGAGTTGTTGAACAGTGTGAGGAGGAAAATGAAAAATTTCCATCGGAGTTAAAACGTGGAAATCCTTGGCAATCTGAGGGAGAACCTTTAAAGGGAAGGCAGATTAAATGAAATTGAGGAATGGATCACTGAAGAAGTGAAGCCACTGTTTGAACTCCTGTGGGAATCTAACAGTTTCGAAGTAATTTTTCCAGAGATTTTACCTCTCCCCAGGTTTGAACAATTGAATCAATTAAATGGAACTGATGTAAATAACATTCGATGGAAACTAAAAACAGCAAATATAAAAAGATTCGCAACGACAGCAACCATTGCTATTTTCTCCCACAATAAGAAGGAGATGCCAGCGAAAAAAATAAAGGAAAACTAGCATAAAGCAATACACTAGATACCTTTTGTCCAGGAGAAAATATTCATAGAAACAGATTCACCAGCAGAACATCATCAAGGAACAGGTTCTCCAAGAGGGGGTGCTGCTGAAGGCACCCACCTTAGTCAGGCTTCTGCACGTCAGTGATGCTAATGTATTCTGAGGCAAACCTTGGTAAAAACAACAGTGAGTATAGGGGTGTCTGGGTGGCTCAGTTGGCTAAGCCTCCGACTTCAGCCCAGGTCATGATCTCATGGTTTGTGGGTTCTAACCCCACCTCGGGCTCTGTGCTGACAGCTCAGAGCCTGGAGCGTGCCTCGGGTTCTGTGTCTCCCTCTCTCTTTGCCCCTCCCCTACTTGTGCTCTCTCTCTCTCTCTCTCTCTCAAGAATAAATAAATATTAAAATTTTTTAAAAATAACACTGTGTATTAAATATGTATATATACATTCTCACCTTTCAAAGTTTATGATTTTCCTTTGATCCTTTCTGTTTTTCCCATGCTGTTTGCTTGCTATTTTTTATGACAATTTTTTTAAGCTTATTTACTTAGAGAGAGAGAGTGTGAGTGTCCAAGTGGGGAGGAACAGAGAGAGGGGGAGAGAAAGACCTCCGGCAGGCTCCTCGCCACCAGCCCAAAGCCTGATGTGGGACTCAAACTCATGAACTGTGGGATCATGACCCGAGCCCGAATGGGGCGTTTAACCGACTGAGCCCCCCGGGGCGCCCTAATGTTGCTTGCCTCTGATGCTGTCAGCCCTCCAGTACACAGAGCGGGGATCCTTTTGAGATGCAACTTTCCTGTTAAAGGGCAGAGCGCCTCAGTCAGTACACCTGGTCTGCCACTGAGTACTTAACTACACTATGTGTTTCTCAGGAAAGCCGAATCCTTTCTTTGCTGTCTTCCCAATTTCCTGGTTTTCTAATTCTTGCCTGAATAAATCTGGTCCATAACACTGTCCACCGGTCATGTAATTTCTGTGTCAGCCCCAGCCCTATGTTGAGAAGAAATCCTTTCATCAGATGCTGTGTAATATCTTTCTGTGCTTTGCAGAGCAGGGTGGCTGGTTTGGGAGATGGGGGGTGTGAAGAAATAAATTATACACAAGTCGACAAATGCCGTCGCAAACTTGTAGGAGCAGCTCAATCTCTTCATCTCATTTTCTGTCTTCCTATATATCTTCTTCCTAAGAAGGGCATGCACTGTACCTGTGTCCTTCATCAATACACCCCCATCACCAATATACCCCCATCATCAACATACCCCCATCAAATTGCCAGGCACACACTAGGTCCTCAATTAATAGTGACTGAATAGCCAGGGACGCCTGGGTGGCTCAGTTGGTTGAGCATCTGACTTCAGCTCAGGTCATAGTCTCGTGGTTCGTGAGTTCAAGCCCCATATCTGGCTCTTTGTTGACAGCTCAGAGCCTGGAGCCTGCTTCGGATTCTGTCTCTGTCTCTCTCTGCCTGTCTCCTGCTTGCACTCTGTCTCTCTCTCTCTCAAAAATAAACATTAAAAAAAATTTTTTAAATGGTGATTGAATAGCTAAAGAGGGGTGTGATGAAAGCAGTTGGTGATTAAAACATACCACAGGCATCTAGACCACGGGACCTCTTTATGGTCCTGGCATGCGGGTTCCTAAATCTCAGAGCCAGTAACAGGGCATCATGTCAGATTTTGCTTATGCTTCCCATCTCTCTGCGTTTCCCTTCTGCTGTCTCTCTCTGACTCTAGCTAAAGAAAGTTCTCTGCTTTGAAGGGCACATGTGAGTAGGTAAGGCAGAATGATCTCCCTATTAAGGTCTGTAACCTTAATTAGACCTGCAACGTCCTGTTAGCCATGTAACATAGCATATCCCACGTTCTGGAAATTAGCGAATGGACATTTTTGTGGGGCCATCAGTGTGCCTACCACACACATGACCAAAAGTGTGAGATGTTGCTAGGGTCTGTGATAGTTCGCATGGCATTGAGACATTGAGAAGCACTGGGAGGACATTAACAAGTGCCCTGGGCACAGTCACTCAACATTACTAGTTACGTTCCATTTTAGCTTTGCAACGAAAGGAAGATGTTCTGATCTCATTTTTTTATTCGCCAAATATTACTTATCTAAGCTATTTTATATGTCTGAAATCCATCACTGTTAGCTTAATAACAGACATCAAAACCAACTTACCTGTAAAATATAACTTCCCTGCTTCAATGGTTCTGTTATTTCGTTATCAGAGAGTACCTACCTTTTAAAGAGGAATTTTGAATTATTCAGTGTTTAATTCCTTACATTAGTATATGGAAAACTATAACTGGCTAATAATTGATAAGCTCAACTCTCTACCACCCTCTTTGGCCTTCAAAATTAATGACAAAGCTATGCCTCTAAGTAATGAATTACTGGCCCAAACAAGGCGAAATCCTGGAAATAAACAGCAGTGTTCTTCATCCAATACACAAGATGCGTTAGCGTGTAACAGGGGTTTGAACCATTGCATCTGAAAAGTGACTAAATGACGTGGCCAAAATCTAGTGGTATTGTTTAGTCCAAATAAAATATCTACACAAGCAAATTCAAGCAAGTGGTTATACAATTATCCCCCCAACTACACAACAAGAAATCTCTTCTGATGTGGTCATAGCCGATGAAAATAAAGTAGGGTGTAAACATCACACCAAGGATGCCAGCTTCCCTATGTGGAAGGAGAAATGGCGGAATCCCTTCTTTTCATGGGTTTTGCGACAATGCTTGGCATGTCAATCACATTTACTCTTCTCTTCAAATAAATGCTCTGCCCTTCCCCGGCTCTTATTTCCATCTTAAGGAAATATATTTCCCAGGATCTTTTGTTCTGTGGTTCCTAGATACATTTAGCCAGTGAGTCATCGGAGGGGGATATAAAGGCGGAAGAAGAGGAGAAGCCTCCCTTTGCTTTCTTTGGCTTATCCTTTGCAGCCCTGGATACTTTCTATCATCAGATAGACTTGCTCCCAGTGGTCCTGGCCCCTGGCTCTGCCCAGCTTCATCTTCCTTTCTTCTTCTTTTTCATACTTAGGACAATGAAAGAAACTTTAAGCCAAGGTGCTAAAAATATTCATTATATTCAATTCACTCAATGTAGACGAAGGCTTACACTTCAAGTTAAAATTTGTCATTGATGCCCATTGCCACTCCAGAATTATCTAAACTGTGCTACCTTTATTAATAAAGAACAATCAGACACATCCTGCTGCTCAGAATAATTTTGATGCCTAGTTTTAGATAGTTAATGTGTGGCTAATGGGCTCTCAATAAGTTTGGTGTGAAAAGATATGAAAAGCCAGCACGCTTGACTTTTAAGTCTATTACCATTTCAAATGTTCATACCTTGACCTGATGCATACCAACAGGGCATAAATCTTTCATTTGCTCGTCTATAAATAACCAGACTGTCATTTAAAGTCACTTCTATTCACTCAGTCTGTTTTACACAGGAAAAAATCCAGGCAGCTGTTGATGAGCTTTTTTCAGAGTATCGTACAGAAAAAAAAAAAAAAAGTGACACTTGAAAAATCAATGTGTTACCCTCTATTTGATCCTATGGTTTAGCAGGATCTATGCTAGACTAACAAAAGGCATGTTCAAAGTCGTAAAATGTCAAACACCTTTCTATTCAGCTTGCGTTAATTTTTCCTCAATAAATTCTATCCGTCTAAATTGTCTAGTTTGGAAATTGTGGTTTGGATACCTAGCACGTTTTTATGGAAGTTCACATCTATTTACAAAGAGTATGTGGTATAGAATATGGTAAGTCTCTTTCAAATTATTACTTATAGAGTTGCCTTTACAGTTAAATATTTTCCTTCTTTTAGTGTATGCTTATTTATTTTGAGAGAAAGAAAGAGAGACAGAGAGGGGCACATGTGAGTGCAAGCAGGAAAGGGGCAGGAGGGAGAGAGAGTCCCAAGCAGACTCCGGTGCTGTCAGCTTGGAGTCCAATGTGGGTTCAGTCCCGCTAACTATGAGATCATGACCTGAGCCAGAATCCAGAGCCAGACGCTTAACCGACCAAGCCACCCAGGCGCCCGTACAAGTAAATACTTTCATATCACTTTGGATGTACCGAACCTCAAAGTGTTGTTGAGTTTACTGAGGATTGAGAGTCATAAAATTATAATGCCCAGTTTGGGAATGTGTGTATTCCCCTCTTAAGAGAAACTCCAAAAATCACATTGAACTTGTCAGTGTTCTCAAAGTGGACACACACTTATGGAAATGAATGTATCAGTTTCCTTTCACTGTTGTAACCAATTGTAGTGCTTTAAACAACACAAATTTATTATATGGGAGTCCTGGCAGTCAGAAGCTGCGATTGGTTGCACTGGGCAAGGTGCTGGCAGGGCTGTGTTTTTTTCTGGACGTTCTAGGGGAGAAAAGTGGTTTTTTTGTTTTGTTTTGTTTTGCTTCTCGGGACCCTAGAACCTACCAGCATCCCTTGGCTCCTGGCCTCCTTTCATCTTCAGAGCCTGCAATGGCCATTCAGTCTTTCTCACACTGCATCACTCTGACCGCAATGCCTCTTCCCTTCTCTTCCATTTTTCAAGGGCAGTTGTGATTACATTAAGCTCAAGGGAAAATCCAGGATATTCTTTTTAATCTTAAAATCAGGGATAAGTAAACTTAATTCCACCTGTAACCTTAATTCCAATTGCCATATATGTCATGACATAGTCATAGGATCCTGGCATTAGGACCAAGAATATTTAAGGGCCGTCATTCTGCCTAGTGGGCAACAGCTAGCTATCCCCAAATTAGCAGCTCAGCATTTGTCACGTAGTTTTAAAAATTCGTGGTCAATTTCTTTATCAAGATATCATAATCAGATATGTTTAGATTTAGAGATATATTTCAAGATCTATCTCAAGATAAGACTATTTTAGGAAACTTTTTTTTCAGGTGGTCATATACTCTTTTATGTTACTAAGAAACTGCCTGGGAGCAAACAAAAATTATTATTATATGCATTTTTCTCTAATATGCTATTGATTTCTTGGTCAAGAATCATCTTAGGTAAGTTTTACTTACGAAGTTAAACTGTATGACTTTCAGCCTTGAAGATTCCTGTTTCCCTTTAATTATGTCTAAATACCTGATTTCTCTTTTTAAGTTAACTCAACACATGCTTTCCTACCTAAGTAATTTGAAGGATGCAAATACTCCTTTGTGCTTATGATGTTGTTCTACAATAATTTTCCAAAATCAAATGTAAAAGGGAAGGAAAGAATACAAATTACTAGAAAAAAACACAGAAGAACACATCAGAACTGAATCATATTGTATAGTAAAGATTTTTAAAAGCCCTTAAAATGCAATACCATAAAAATATAGTAGAAACAGCACCAAACACATCTCTATGGCAATGCACGGAAACATGCTAACTTCACTTATGGAAAGAATTTCAAATTAGAACAAAAGTCAAAATCTAATGAAAACTGAATGCAAGAGGCATAGCTAATATAAATCAATTCATGATGATGGAAAATAAAAAGATGAACAAAGGTATACAACGTAAAAGCCTGTGGTTATGGTTACGATATCTGACAAAGCAGAATGCAAGGAAAAAATCATCAAACCACGCAGAGAAGATTTATGTAAAGCATGTAGTTTGAAATGATGGCCAGAAGTCTTGAAATATCTGCGTGTCAAATAAGAGAGCACCTATAGCCAAGAACCAAGGGAGAAGAATGGAAATCCCTTCTAACCTGAGTGTTTTCTCCTTTGTCAGTGTTCTTTCTCACCTTCTCTGCTTTGTCGTCTGTGTTTGCTTTCCGAGAGGCTGGTTGTGCCTATTGGTGGGATAGGGGTCATTTTTTTTTAAGTTTATTTATTTAATTTGAGAGAGAAAGAGCACGAACTGGGGAGGACAGAGAGGGAGAATCCCAAGCAGGTTCTGTACAGTCATCATGGGTAACCCAGAGCTTGAATCCACAAACTGTGAGGTCATGACTTGAGCCCAATCAAGAGTCAGGTGCTTAACCTGCTGAGCCACCCAAACGCCCCGGGATAGGTGCCATTTTAAGCTCCTTTTGGACTCAGTTTCTGAACATGAATCTCGCACAGTGACTCACCAGCATGCTTCTCCAGTACAGACTCCGCTGTATCAGTTCGTGAAATATATTCCCCATAAATGTATAGACCGCAGAACAAGCAGAGACTGACAGAATATGGTGGAAAATCTCAATTATATATTCAGTTCGCTTTGATTTGTGTTAAGTGCTGTGCCCTTCCATTCACACTTTTAATACTGATGGTGCTAATTTCAAAACAGTATTAATCACTAGAAGTGAAGTTTAAGAATATAAAACACTATTTTTAAAAACCTACACATCTGCTTTGTTGAACTCTGTCTTAGTTTCCATCTTTTGATGTCTTCAATGTACATCAAGGCATTTGCATAAAGATTGTAAATTGCTCTCCGATAATTGCAAGAATGGCCATGTTCCCTTATTCTTCTAAATTGAAAAAAGAGATCCTTATTTGGCAAGGTTGATGATAATGCTATTGTTACATGTTCTTTGGGGATTCCCCTCCCTCCTTCCATTAATCACCCCAAAGGACTTATGGCCTATGTGTATATTGGTTAAGAAAAGTGGCACTGGAGAAGAGGAGAAAACAGAAACTGATTTTATTCCTATACTATCGCCAGTAATAGTGAGAAAAGCACAGTCTGGATACCTATCTCTATTAGAACAAAGAACAGGAAAGTTTTTAAGAGCTGGGGTGGGACGGGGGAGAGGGGGCCCTAAAGCCATCTGTGTTTGCTAATTGGCTTTACCCAAAATAAAAGCAAATTCTTCCCTTATTCACAAGACAGGAGGTAGATTTACAACTTGGAGCAAGGCTCCCACTGAACGAGGCTCCCGTCCTATCACAGAGACTGAGAGGTAAGGGCTCTATTTTCCCAGATGATTACACTTCGAAGCGATGGCTCTTAGATCCTTGAGAAAGACAGTCCTGGAATGTAAAACTGGCAAAAGGCTTTTAATTTTTTTTTCAAATTAAAAATAATGTACATCTCAAAGGGACAAAGAGTTTAATGATTGTAAGTTCTCTAAGGTAAATGCTGTAAGAAAAGAGAAGAAGGGACCCCCAGATTCTGTAAGGGCTGAGCATAGAGGTGGGGGTCAACGGCGCACTGCTGTGCTCAGGGTTCATTCCGGATCCTACCAGACTTCAGAGCAGCCCAGGACTTGTGTGGCTTCTCTGCCCTTCTTGTGAGAGGGAAGGGGCTCAGTCCTTCCTTTTTCGGCTGGCAGGGGTACAATAGCAAAAAAAGAGATATCACCAATTAATTTCTCAAAGGTTCCTGTGTTATAGAACGCAGCATATACACAAATACTGAACAGGTGAATTGCAAACAGGCACTAAGAGATCCTGGAAGACCTTAGGCGACAAATCTGTCCACCTCACTCATCACTGCCTGATCCCTTCGTGTTGTCAGCGTAAGTATGAAAGCTTGGAAGACAAATGCTCATACTCACAGTCTTCATAGAGCCAAAATCTCTATGAAATTCCTGAGGAGAAGCAGGAATTCTTTCTTCACTTGCCCTGGCTTCCTGAAGGGGGCAGAACACATCCCCCCAAAATATGCCTCTTTGGCATGTCAAAAAGAAAGCAACAGGCCTAAAACAGTGTCCCTTCTGCTAGAGCTTAATACCCAATCTAATTATAGTTTCAACTTTCCCTAGAAATGTAGTTTTCTGGTCAGCATTAGACAGGTTATTAGTCTTAGGGGTTCTATTCTTTCCATCCTCCCCAAAGGAACATGGGATAATTCCCCCTCATAAGCCCCCTTGGACTTTTCCTAAGGGAGAGTGACCTTTCCTGGAATAATCCTTTCTTTTCTTTTGCTGATAACTTCCTTGCCCCACTCTCCTTCCTATAAAAACTTCCCATTTTGTACAACTCCTCACCACTTGCTAGATGGGATTCTGCCAGATTCATCAGTTACTTACTAAAACCAATTAGATATCCATGATGGTTGAATATTTATTCTTTAATAGGCATAGGATTAGTTTAGGCTGATTTTTTAAAAAGTTTATTTATTTATTTGGAGAGAGAGGGAGAGTGAGAGCAGGGAAGGGGCAGAGAGAGAGGGAGAGAGAATCCCAAGCAGGTTCTGCTGGGATGTGGGGCCCTATCTCACTCACTCTGATATCATGACTCGAGATCAAGAGTCAGAAGCTCAACTGAATGAGCCACCAAGGTGCCCCTAGGATGATTGTTTTTAAGACACAGTAGACACAGGGAAGGCTCTAAAAACCCGGTAGAAGTTACCTTTCTGTAAGAGACATTTCCATTTATGAGGGAACTCTCCATTTGTAAGGGTGTCTCCCTTGATATCAAGGAAAAGGAGAATGACTAAATCTCTAGAAAGTCTTATCAATGAAGAAGGCAGAGACTTAAATCTGCACAACCTTACCCTCCTTCACTGTGCTTTTCCTGAAGATCTCCCGTACCCATTTCCCCACCCCCAGCATTTTGTTATTAGGTGAAGATGACATTTAAAATGGTGGCTGGATCATCTCAGGGAGCCACTCGGTTTTTGTAAATATCGCCTATGCATGGAGGAGGTATATATGTTATTAAATGTCTGTTTGTTTTTGTCTGGTCGATCTGTCTTTTATTACAAGAGTGTCTCAGCCAAGAGCCTAGAAGAGTAGAGGGAAAATTACTTTTCCTCCCCCACACTCCTCCCAGCTAGTCAGCACTTCCGTCATCTTCCCTAAGGGCAGCAAGCCCCCTGCTTTCTTGGTATGGTCCATTATGGTCATTTCACTTCCGCAATCCTGAGAAGCCATCTTCGGGGTGACTGCTGTTGTCTGTTGCTCTTGAGAACAGTCTTGAAGAGAAATACCCATGAATTCTCTCCAGTGTTTGGGGGATAAAATTAGCCTGTTCCCTGGGAGTTGCTATTTTTCATAGCCTTGGCTGGACTATTTTTTGATTCCCTGGGTGGACAGTGCCCTTCCTGGTCTCAGACTTCAGTAGACTCTACAATCTGAATTCAGTAGTAAGCGTCAATTTGCAGTGTCATTGTGGTCTAATTCTTTCCTTTTATCAAGCAGGGAAAGAACGCCCAGGCTGGTTGTCAGGGAGCGCCCCGAAGAATCACGGTCAGATCAAAGAGGAGGAACTTGGATTCACTCGGTTAACTAGCAAACTAGCAAACTACAGACCATCCAGAGGGAAGCAGTCACTGTTTTCCGAAGACAGGTTTTTACAGATTAGGTCCCTTTCTGATTGTACCGCAACACCCTCTTTCTTTCATAAAAACAACACTGCATTTTGAGTCAGAAAAGTAAATTTTTGTAGTCAGAAAGTATACAAGAGTTTCAAAACACGCCATTTTTGAAATAAAATTTGAAAATCGTAAAAGAAGTTTTTATGGAACTCAAGTGGAGAAATGAGTGCACCATTTAAAGGTTCAATTTCTTCCCACAGCCACGAGCTAGTCAACATGTTTGTACCTTTCACAGGCTTCAAACCCCACAGTATATTTAGGCTAAAAGGAGAAAGACAAGTTTCTCCCACTGGCAGATGACATTTTTGATTACTCTGATCTCTCAAATTGTGTGAAGTGCATACTAAATATTTTTATTATTGTTTAAGTTAACGAGTAGGGAAACGAGAGTGAGTATTCAATTTTAAGTCCGTGTCCTAATGCAGACGAATAGTTTTCAATTCGTTGGATGGCAGAATGAGAGAAGGTATGTTTAAAATTATTTTAATTATAAAACCTTGTGTATTCAGGGTACGTATTAACTTAATATCTTTATTTAATTGTAGGCTTAGCTGCTGAATGAGTATGGACCTCAGCTCAAAATGCAGGGACCAGATCTTGTTGGTGCTTGTTGATTAATACTGGATGTCAGTTACAGTTTTTACCTATCTCGGTTGGTGGTAATTGTGAGCCAAGGTGAAGGAGGGCGATAGACCAAAATGCCTGTAATCAAAGTGGCTTAGAGAGTGTTACTAGAGTTAGCAGTTCTGGGTCGAACTTGACAATGGCCTTGGAACTTTTTTCAAGCTGAGAGCATTTAAGCACCAATGCCACAGGACAAGACAGCATGGTGACACAAGACAGCACTGTGGCCCTCTGGCAGCTCTCCAGAAAGTCCAATGGGATTCCCAATAGTTGACTGCACAGAGGTAGCTTCACAGGAAAACAAGGGAGAAAAAACATGGCGGGACAGCGGGCGTCTGGAAGCACTACATGCGTCCCGCGTGCCGGGATGGTTCTCATTTGCTGAAGAAGATAAACAGGAATTCTTTGATATAAAGCTTCAGTGATTGATTAAGCAACATGTTCTGTGGGTTGTCTTCTGATTGAAAAGTAATACATGTACATTATTGGGAATTTGGAAAAGATTCCATTATATATATATATATATATATATATATATATATATATATATGTTGTTAAATATCATAATTAAAACCTCACTAAGTCCTGAAATACTGTAAGGATTTGGGAATTGTTAATCTCCCTTTTTTTTCTTAGCTCAGCTCTGGTATGAACTTCTCTTTACAGCAGGGATCCAAATAGCACCTCATTTCCTTATTTTTATTTTGTAACCAAACTGAGGTCTCATTCCCCCAAATGGGAAGAAGTTTCCCTGAAGACATGGCTGTGGAGGGCCTCTGTCCTCCATTCCCTCTCTGCTCCACGTGGCCACTCACAAACCATGCTCTGGCATCCTTCTCAGAAGCTCCTAACCTCATGCCGTCAGCCTTACCCAGCATGTGCCCTCCTTATAACTATCCTACTGACCTGCGGTGGCCTTCCCTCCTTGTTAGCAGGTATTAGCTTCTGTCACATAATAGGCCCTTCTCTCGGGCCCTTCCGTCTTCTCTCTTCTAAGGACCTCGGATCTTTTGCTTCCCAGTCTGGCACTCCCACAGTCACACCCCAGAAACCTTACCGCCACGTACCTGTACTGCCTCTGCTCTGGGATCGCGCCCCTATTTCCCTATTCAATTCTTCTGGTACCTCAGTGTCAACAAGTCTTTGCTCACCACGGGGCCCCAGCAGCCATTGGCTCCCTCACCTTTTCACTGTCAGCCCCTCCTATCATGTCATACTCCTTCATTCGGCCTACGTTCCAACCGTCTACCCGTCTGCTCATTTATGGCTTCCTTCCTTTGGCAAATGTTTACCCATTTATTAAATGGCTCTGTAGAGCAGAGACAGACCGGAGGGGGAAGGTAGCAGAGAGAACCAGTCTAGGGGCTGAAGACAGATCGGTGAAATACAAATATCCCTGTTCTGAGCTTGCATTCAAAAAGATAAATCAACAGGATAAATGAGGCGGCAAGACCAAAAATGTACACTCAGGGGGGTGGAGTCCGATGGGGAAAATGAGACAGAGATACAGAATGTGTCAGGAGGGGTGGACGTTGGACGGAGAAGCCAGGAAATAAGCATAGAATTTGGGTGAAGAATACTTGGAGGAGGGGGGGAGGGAGGAGGGAGTCCCCAAGGGTATCAGGCCCAGGGAACACCCACTGCAGAGGCCCCGGGTAAGGAGCAGGCCTAGTATTTAAGGCATATCGTGGAGGCCACAGTGTCTGCAGCGGACAGAGCAGGAGGGAGGGCAGTAGTGAGGGAGGATGTTTCGGTTTACGGGGGTGGGGGGGAAGTGATGGCAGAGTCCATTTTTATATCGCCACCTTGAGTTCACGCTCAGCCCCCGTCCCTCTTTCTCATTCTCCTACTCACTTGACTCTGCCACCGCGTTGGTCAAACACAGCTTGTCTACACCCCTTGCGGTCGTACCCCTGAGCTCCACCGCACTGATGCGTTCCTCCATAGTGACTGGCTCACCTTAAGGTCCTGGTAACTCACCTCAAGTGAATTCTTAATGCCGCCAACACCTCCCTCCCCTCCGCACATACCCCCCACGTGCACACATACCACGTGTCTCACCACCCAAACACACACACACACACACACACACTTAATTTCCTTAGCTCGTTTACTCTGCCCTACTCAGAGGACATTCAATACCTTTTGTCGCCTTAAACCAAACCCTTCCTCTTGGGGGGTAGAAAGAGAATCCTGAGTCCACGTGCACGGGGGCAAGAGCAAGTAGCTGTGGTGGTAGGCGCCTGTGGAATTTTCTTCTGATTTCTGCACTCTTGTCCATCAGCTAAAAAGCAAGGTTGTCATCTGAGAACAAATATGGGAGAGGGGAAGAGGGGTGGAGGTGACCAACCCCAGAAGCTACGTTGCTATCACTTTTCATTTTTTTTTTATGTTTATTTATTTTTGAGAGAGAGAGACAGGGAGACACAGCATGAGCAGGGGAGGGGCAGAGAGGGAGGGAAACACAGAATCTGAAGCAGGCTCCAGGCTCCGAGCTGTCAGCACAGAGCCTGATGCGGGGCTTGAACCCATGAACCGTGAGATCACGACCTGAGCTGAAGTTGAACACGACCGACAGAGCCACCCAGGCTCCCCTCCATTGCTATAACTTTTAAATTCCTGTCAAAACATGCACAGGCAGTGTGTGTTTTCCTCTCTCTTCTACAGGAAAAGAGCACGATTGCTTACTGGAAAGCACCCAGCCATCAGTAACAGAATGTTCTTTAGCCCCCAGGGGTGGTAGTGGAGGAAATAAACACCTTCCACTAATTCCAGATGAGTCAACTCTCCAACAAGAGAGGCTGTGATGAGGGAGCACGTGTGGCGGTTGGTGTTTGTGGCACAGGGACTTTTGATTCAGTCCTGCCTGGGGTGCTACTGTGCCCCCTCACTTCAAACTGCATGGATTTAAGCAAGTCTTATCCCTCTCTGAGATACAAGATTTCCATCTAAGAAATGGGAATGATCTCACATAGTTTTTGGTAAGGACTAAGCAAGATAACCTCTGTAAATATGCTACCAAAATGCGGGACACTGGGGGAACATTCGAGAACGGCGCTCAGCGGGGAACACATTCCTCAAAGCACAGGCTCAGAATGGCAATGGAAACAAAAATGTCAGCTGAGATTTCTACAACTCCGACTCTGTTTTAAGGCTCCATTTGCCTGATGGCAGCAAATATAAGTTTCATTAGCTCAGTGTAAACTCATCCATTCTGAGCTCAGTGGATTTCCCCTCCTTCTTCTCCCTGGAGAGATAATTCTATGCTACAGACAGCATTAGGGAAGACTCCAGCCCATTTGCACTGGTGAATTTCCCTGCTGACTTGTGATGCCCAGCCCCCTTTCATACACCTATTGGCCATTTGTACGTCCTCTTTGGAGAAATACCTATTCATTTTTCTCAATACACTAAGCTTTCCCATAACTTAAGAGCCCTGGGTGAGCATTCCTTCTTTGAGGAAGACTCCCTCCAATCTTTGCAAAGCTGCACATCCAGCTAGGTTTCTACATAGGGCTGTTCATTCAGCTCTCGGCCAGTATATCCCTTCTTCAGAAAGGCTTCTCTGGACGCTTCAATCTAAGGTAACCACTCACATACTTTGCATCTCATCCCAGCATTTAATTTTCTGGACATATTTTCTTGCTCACATGTTTAGTCTGTCCCACTTAATCATATTGTGTGCCATGGCAAAGTGCGGGGACATGTTCCGTTTTCATTATTCAATCCCATCACAAAAATATATGTCTCTCTCTAGCTAAGTATTTAATTAACATGTCCTTAAGTATATGAATGAATGAAATTCCCCTCCAGATAAGCAATGTGAAATTAACCAACCACAACTAATGTGCAAGTGGAACATTTGATTGACTATAATTAATAAAATAATTTGTAAAGTTGTCACCTTGACAAGGAGGAGTATTTCCTTGTTTTAATATGCATTTCTTTTATTAACAGCCTAAGTTTCCCTGTGCTTTGTTATTTCTATGTACTTTTTTGTGAATTACCTATTTTTCTCTCTGATAATTATTTTACCATGATGCCAATCATTTTTAAGTTGTAAGATATTTATATGCTAAGCCTATAAATTATTTCCAATATTTGTAAATATTTCTTTACTAAGTTATCATACTTGTCTTTTTTTAATATGAAATTTATTGTCTGGGGTGCCTGGGTGGCTCAGTCGGTTGGGCATCCGGCTTTGGCTCAGGTCATAATCTCGCGGTCCGTGAGTTCAAGCCCCGCATAGGGCTCTGTGCTGACAGCTCAGAGCCTGGAGCCTGTTTCAGATTCTGTGTCTCCCTCTCTCTCTGACCCTCCCCCATTCATGCTCTGTCTCTCTCTGTCTCCAAAATGAATAAACGTTAAAAAAAAAAAAGAAATTTATTGTCAAAATGGTTTCCATACATACTTGTCTTAATTCTATAATGACGTTTGTTTGACACAGAATTTTGTGATTTTTATGGATTTAAAAAATTCCACCTTTTCTTTATAGTGTTGGTTTATTCATTTAACAGGTACACAATGATTTTCAAAAAGTCATATATTTCCAACATTTTTCTTCCCATAAGAAATCTGATGGACCTCTTCATTCATTCAAATCTTTCTTAGTTGACTCTCCAAAATGTTGTTTCATCTGACTCATGTAGGACATCCACATTTAATTTTTATTCAATTATTTATTCAATATGGAGTAAAAAAAAGCTTTAGGGGCACCTGGGTGACTCAATCAATGGAACATTTGACTTGATTTTGGCTCAGGTCATGGTCCCGGGGTCATGGGGTCGAGCCCCCTGTCTGGCTCCACAATGAGTATGGAGCCTGCTTAAAATTCTCTCTCTGCTCCTCCCCTGTTCTCTCTCTCCCAAATAAATAAATAAATAAATAAATAAATAAATAAATAAGTACAGCTTTACATAAAACGACTCGGGAATAGTAAAAAAAAAAAAAAAAAAGCTAAAGAGGTCTCACTATTAGGACATTTTGTAAAACCTTAGAATGTGAGGCATCTTCAAGGCAAAGTAAGTTTGTACAATTATAAAACATTACCATGAAAGAAGACTAACCTGTATATAATAGTACCACACAAGCTTTTGCACAGATTCCCTGAAATGCCCTTCTGGAAATGACACCCACAGTGAGTGACCAAGGCAATGCATTTCCCCCAATTCAAAGCTGATCTCCTTCTAGGCCTAATGGGCGTACCTCTGTGCCTACGGTGTTACTGTGGATTAAGAAGCATAACACCGGCTAAGCAAGTTGCATGGGATCTAGCAAGCAGTGAGAACTTAACAAATGTTGGTTCTTAAATTAAAGAAGCTTCTCTGGTGCATAATTAAGGTACAGGAGATTGCCGAGTCATACTTCATTAAAAAATAAAAATTAAAGAAAAAAGACACAGAAGAATTAGGATGGTGGAAAATAATTTTTCTTTAGGAGTGATTTTTTCTCCTCTACAACTTTACCGCTTAAAATGACTACATTTAAAAAATTTTTTATTTATTTATTTTAGAGAAAGAGAGCAAGATCGAATGGGGGAGGGACACACAGAGAGGGAGAGAGAGGGAATCCCAAGCAGGCTCCACACTGTCCCTGCAGAGCCCAACGTAGGGCTCGAACCCACAAATTGTAAGATCGTGACCTGAGCTAAAATCAAGAGTTGGATGCTTAACTGACTGAGCCACTCAGGCATCACTAAAAGCATGCCTCGTTTTTTTTGTTTGTTTTTTTTAATTTTTGATGTTTATTTAGTTTTAAGAAAGAGAGAGAGAGAGAGAGAGTGCAAACAGAGGAGAGCCAGAGAGAGAGGGAGACACAGAATTGGAAGCAGGCCACAGGCTGTGAGCTGTCAGCACAAAGCCGGACATGGGGCTCGAAGTCATAAACTGTGAGACCATGACCCGAGTCGAAGCTGGACGCTTAACCAACTGAGCCACTCAGGCCCCCCTGCCTTGTTTTTTAAAAATGTTTATTTATTTATTTCGAAAGAGAGAGAAAGAGCATGCATGTGGGCAGGGGAGGGGCAGAGAGAGAGAGAGAGAGAGAGAGAGAGAATCTCCACTATCAGTGCAGAGTGCAACACCGGGCTCAATCTCCCGAACCACGAGATCATGACCTGAGCCAAACTAAGACTTGGACGCTTAACCGAGTGAGCCACCCAGGCGCCCCAAGCACGCCTTGTTTTAAAATGATGTTTTATTGTCATGTTAGTGCCCTGGGGCTGCTATAACAAATTACTACAAACTTGGAGGCTTAAAACAACAGAATTAAAATCAGCATCACTGGGCCAAGTTAAGGTGTAGCTGAGCCATGCTCCCCAGGAGGCTATAGGGCAGAATTTGTCCCTTGCCTCTTCCAGCCTCGGGTGGCTGCTGGCTTTCCTTAGTTTGTAGCCGTATTACTCTATTCATCACAGCTGGCATCTTCCAACCTCCCGCTGGCCCATCTTCACATTTCCTTCTCTGTGTACGGGCGATCAGTCTCCCCCTGGCCTCTACGTATAAGGATACTTGTGATTGCATTAAGGGCCCACAGGGCAATCCAGGATAATCTCCCAATGTCAAGATCCTTAATCACATCTGTAGTCTTTGCTCTACCGAGTTAATATTCCGGGGATTCGGACTGTCTATTTGGGGGGCCATTATCCAACCTATTGCAATCCGGTTCTGCTAAAGTTGATTTAAAACAATACAGAAATACTGTGATGCATTTAAATCGAAATTGGAAAAGCTCTTGCCAAAAAGAGGAGTTTATTTCACAGTTTCCATGTTTTCATGATTTCAAATAAACCCTTCTAAAGCTTGAAGAAACTGCTGCACAACTTTGTAGTTCTGGTTATTTCTCGAGGGCAAGGGATGGATCGGGAGTCTTGAAGGTGCCAGGGCAGAGGGGGGCCGTGCTCAAAGAAAAATCAAAACCCCATACCACAGGGGTCAGCGTTTTCAAATTTTGTTCAATTCCAGAGCCTCTGGGACAATCTATTCAGAACCTCTGAAACACAACATAATAAAGTCAGCAGAAGGGAGACGCAGTGGGAAGGGTGGCCGATGGCCAAGGCTCGGTCCCAGATTTATGATTATGCTGCCACCTGAACAGCAAAGCTAATAGGAGGCACAGAAAACAAGGCTTCTTACTGGTTTCCTTTGTGATGATGAAAATAGCAGAACAGCCTAAGCTGGAACACTATTCCATCACCCCTAGAGACTTGCACCTGAGAGAGTGGGGGAGGTGAGCTACCCAACATCTCTCTTATTTCATACCCCCTCGGGGCACACTGGCGCGGGTTACCCAACAGAGGCAAAAGCTCCAGAGTCATAGGAGGGGAAGCGACCAGACACTTGAAAGGGAGAGGTAGAGAGAGAAGACAGATTTTTATATTTTTCCCAAGAGAGTGAAAAATACTAGTAGTAATGATAATCGGACCTCAGCCTTGCCTTGTTGCACACAACAGTCTTGATAACCGGGTTGGGTGAATAGGGACAGCAGCAAGGGACGGGCTTGACCTCTTCTCACAGGTGAAGAAGACTTCTTTGAGGGAATGCTGAGTGTCTGGGGACCAAGGGACATGGGACAACTATGTGTGGTACACGTGACCACCACCATGGACCCAGGGAAAACCCACCCACCACTTTTCAAGTCTTGAAATTCTCATATGGTGTTAGGGAACGGAAGGCACCTTCCCATGCCAAACGTGATTGGGACTGAACAATTTCTTAATCTTGGTAAGGGAGTTTAGACAAAGTTCTTAATTCATTAAGAAAATAAAACAAATAAAAATGATGTGATGGGACTGTTTTTGAGGCTCAGGGTTGTGTTTTAACCTCATACTTCCCATACAGGCAAATGACAAAAGTTACAAAGCTGGGACCAAGAGTGATTGCATTTAAAAAACTTAGCCTCTTGTGCTGTTGGTGGGAATGCAAAGTGGTGCAGCCGCTCTGGAAAACAGTGTGGAGGCTCCTCAAAAAATTAAAAATAGATCTACACTATGACCCAGGAATAGCACTGCTAGGAATTTGCCCAAGGGATACAGGAGTGCTGATGCATAGGGGCACTTGTACCCCAATGTTTACAGAGCACTTTCAACAATAGCCAAATTACGGGAAGAGACTAAATGTCCATCGACGAATGGATAAAGAAGATGTGTTTTATATATACAATGGAATACTACTTGGCAATGAGAAACAATGAAATCTGGCCATTTGTAGCAAGGTGGATGGAACTGGAGAGTGTTATGCTAAGTGAAAAAAGTCAGGCAGAGAAAGACAGATACCATATGTTTTCACTCATATGTGGATCCTGAGAAACAACAGAAGACCACGGGGGAGGGGAAGGGGGAAAAAAGTTACAGAGAGGGGTGGAGGCAAACCATAAGAGACTCTTAAATACTGAGAACAAACTGAGGGTTGATGGGGGTGGGAGGGAGGGAAAGTGGGTGATGGGCATTGAGGAGGGCACCTGTTGGGATGAGCACTGGGTGTTGTGTGGAAACTAATTTGACAATAAATTATATATAAAAAGAATAAAAAATAAAAATAAAAAACTTAGCCTCTTGGGGGGTCTCAGTGGCTCATTTGGTTAAACACCCAACTCTTGGTTTCAGCTCAGGTCATGATCTCACAGTTTTGTGGGTTTGAGCCCTGTGTAGAGTTCTGTGCTGGCAGCACGGATCCTATGTGAGATTCTCTCTCTCCTCTCTCTGGAAAATTAAAACTCTCTAAAATATAACTTCTTGGAAGAAGCAAGGAATAGAACAGTGTATACAAAATTCTTCCATTTGTATAAAACAGGAGGGACTGTTTATATGAATTTGCTTAAAATGCATAAAATATGTGTTGGAAGGACTCATACGGCACTTGTAACACTGGTTTCCTCCAGGGAGGTTGGGGTACAAGAACTTTCACTGCATGTGGGCAGTAGGGACCATCAGACTGGTTCAGTTGCCAAAGAAAACTCGCCGGACTGCAAATGGCAATGCTTGCTCATTTAGCGTGTACTGCAGGAAAAGAAGTCAATACAGTTACAGAACTAAAGAAAGGACATCATGGCTAAAGGAAGCCACCCAGGAAGGAGTCTGGAGAGGCAGGTGCAAGTTCCGATTGTCCTCCCTCTGTAAGATCGCATCAGACACACTCTTCTCTCTTGAATCAGGGACCACTGAGATGTGCAGAGAACAACTCAAGATAACTCCACGAGTCTCAGTTTGTATACCTTGCTGGTCAGGTAGCTGTATTTCTTACTAAGTACATGGGCCCAATAACCAGAGCTCACTGGAGGTCTCACTGAGACCAGGCACAAATCACCAATCCTCTGTTATCCATAAATCATGCTGACAAGCTGGACAAACCACCCCAAACTCCCCTGACCCGTGCTTACAAGGCAACACTTTGGATCAGTACATTTCGCTTCTCTGCCAGGGACCCGTGTCAGGCAGGGCTCCAGCCAAACAGCTCAGCTCAATTTCAGACCCAATAAAATTAACCTTCATGTCACAATGCACTCTGGTGACTCTTGAATTTTGAAGAATTAGGCCGTGTGCAAGTCAGTGTTCAATCAGGGAAGCAGAACCACCGCCATTATTATGGGATAAGAGAATAAGAACGTCCACCATTGTGCAAATATTCGGAGAAATAAGGGTCTGAACAGAGGGACTGGCGGATCAGGAAAAAGCATGCGTGGGTGGATGGGGTGAAGCTCGCAAGGGGTTCTGGGGAACCAGCGTGCTGAGCTGCTGGGGTAGGACAGCGAAGGAGGCTGCTGAAGAAGTTCATGGAAGATCATGACCTCAGGTCTTCACGCTCGCTGTTCCCCTGCCTGGAACAGCCTTCTCTCTAGGCATCCACATGCTCTGTTCCATCACATCTTTCCCATTTTATCTAGATGTAAAGTTCTTGGACCACCTATGGAAAATAACCCAATCTGCCCACACGGTTTTTGGTACTTTATTTTTCTCTGCATCACTTATATTCAAAACACTCTGTATTTTACTCATTTATTTTCTATCCTGATGGCAGGCATTTTAGTCTGTGTCAATTCCCACTTTGTCTGCGATGGCCGGTGCTGGGTACACAACTGCCAGCTTCATGAACAGTGAAGTCGTGCAAATGATTCTTGGACAACTTTATTTTCTTAGAGGAAAAAAAAGTGTCTATTTCCATAGGCTTTGTAAGAAAAATTATATCATGACTACTAATGATACGTTCTCTAGTCTGCACCCAAAGATTCATAATTTGCCCTGGGTAGACTTAATAATCATTTTAATCAGGCTGGTCGCTTGGTTGCATTTCTTCTCTTCCCTCGATATCAAGTTCCAGAGACAATCTATTTCTGAGTTATTAGCAGTACATTTTTAAGAGAACAAGTTGTAGGTCTATTTTTAAGACAAAATAGAGCTACAAGGTCCACGTTCCCCTCTTTCTTTTGTTCTGCCCCTCAGCTTCAGGGTTCCAAGCAAATAGAAGAAAACTCGCTAAGGGGAAGAGAAGATTGAATAATTATGGTTCATTCAGAAAAACGTGATTGTCGTCTTGTCCCTGGGAAAGTAGGACGATTTATAGAAGTCTTTCCTCTACACATGAGGACAGAGGCACTCAGGAGGCAGTCGGTAATTCAGCAGCAAGCTAGGCATTCTCAGATACTCCCAGCCCAGGATTTCATTTCTGACACCACATTCGTGACACTGGGTAGATTAAGCTGGGTTAGTGTCAGTGGCTTTTCATGGGATACATTGCCATAGTCACAAACCTGGGTATGCAAGAGCACCTTGTACAATTCAAACTCAGGTTGTCCTTGCTGGGAACGCAGGCAAAGTCTATGCGACACCCTATTCTGATTCTCTGTGTCACTTGCAGTCCTATGGAAAGTCCCTTGCTCCACTCCCCTGTGAAGGCCAGGTGAGCACAGTGGCTTGCTCTCCTAGACACAACCTGCCCCCTTTGGGAAGCGTCCGGGTGCCTCTCCTGGCTTGGAAAGCCAGCCTCGAAGGCAAGATCACCAATGCCTCGTTCTCAGGCTCATGGGACATACCAGCCCCACGTGTGCCCCTCCATGGCCGGGTGGCCTGGGGAGATTTGCTGGACTTCTCTCCTCAAGAGCAAGGTTATAAAGGGGTGATGGGGTTTGAGTTCCCTGGTTTCTTTTAGTTTTATGATTAAAACCATCAGGGGAAACGATATTATACTTCTTTCCTCACTATTGTTTCCTGTTCCCCAGGTTCATACCAGGCGGAGGAGAACACAAAAAAGAGCTTCTGTTCCTCCTCTAAAGCTCTTTATCCTCAACTCCCCACCTCTCTCTTCCCAGACTCAGAGAATCTTCTGGAGGTGAGGTAGGGGTGCAGAGAAAGAACAGGTTCTGTCTCTGCATTCCCTCGCTGGTACCTTCCACTGCACACGCAGTGGGACCCTTTGAATCTAGAAATGATGAACCTGGCCTTTTTGTTGTCGCTGTTGATTGCTCTGTGAACCAGTTCCTCCCTGTCCGCAGGGGATGGTGGCCCAGTGGCTCACAGTTTAGCCGGAGGAGGTGGTGAAATCGTTCGCTTGTTTCTCAAACGATCCATCACAGCTTTCAGCCTTTCTTCTCTCCCCCAAGTCAGTGAGTGCACAGTTGTGCTCGCCAACGGTGAGAACATTTAAAATCTTCTCCAGCGTTTCTGCGGTGCTGTATTCTACCCTAGATACTATGCGGCTCTTTTACTGCCTGTCCACGGGGGATGTGGTGGTGAGCAGGGGAGAGAATAAACCCACAGAAACGGGGCTACGGGTCACGGAGATAAAATGTGTTTCTTCCCGAGGTCTCGCCTTGGTAGCCTGACTTGGAATTTTTGAGCTGCTTCTCAGAGAAGGCATAAGGGAACCTTTCGGACTGATACCGAAAATGAGGAGGAGAGCTGGTTCTTCCATGAAAAGATAGATCTGTAATCACGTGGCTGCGTGACTGATGTTGTGACTGACAGGTGGTGGGGTTAGAGAGTCTTGGGATCTAGTTCCTGTTCTGTGTGTCTCCGGCAACATCCGCGTGTCGAGAAATACCCTCATCTGAACAATGGGGATAATATTCCCGTTCTGGATTATCCTTGGGCTCTCTGTTTGGGGTAGTGCATGCAAATCCTCTAGGCCGGAGTGATTTAGCAGAGTCCTATTCTCTCAGCTCAGGATGTTTGCGTTTAAAAAATACTCAAAGTGTCGAGGTGAGTATGTCTACAATCATTTGTTTCTTTTAAAAAGTGAGAAGCCAGAGAGGGGAGAGGAAGAACAAGGAAACACAACAACAGCAAAACTCAATGAAGCTAGGAAAGAGAGGGCAACAGATCATTTTCCGGACATGAAGCCAAAGCGTGAAGCAGATTTGTTCCTGCCAAATTGGCAGTTTCTCTTCTTATTCTATAAAGCCCTTTCCAATGTGCAGAGTTGCAAAAACGCTATTTTATGTGTTAAATATTGCCCTTTAAAAAAGGAAACGTATTTCACGCGCCGCTCCCCTTAAATTTCAAAAAGCGAAATTCACAAATACATCATTGTATTCTGCTTGGCTATTAGGAGGATGATTTTGAAGATAAGCTTTCTTTCTAAAAATTGATACCTACTGTAAAAACCAGGGCTGTTCAGATTTATTAAAAGGAGCAGGAACCACGCTGGAAAGACCAGAGAGCGACATGTCTGTTGCTATCCCACAAACCGACGATGTTCCCAGACTACCTTCCCACCTGGGCGGTTGGTGAGGTGGAGTGTGTGAACTTTTGCGCGGGGAAATCTCCACGCCGCATTGGTAGTGTTGCTACAGGATCAGTGACCCGATCAGGGACCCTTCTCAGTCACTCCTCTCGGCTCTACCAGCCAGACCTCAGAGCACACTTGCCAGCTGGTAAGTTTCCCCTCTGGCTTCTTCTCATTTAACTTCCCAATGATACCTCTCGTCCTTCTTCACATACTCAGAAAGTCTGTGGATCATACTCTGGGCACGTTTGGAAGATTGCCTTAAGGAAATAAGTGGCCCTTTGTCACCGTTTATATTTCTGTCCCTTCAAAAATTATCTGGTTCGCACACACTTCTGGGCGCTGTATTGACATGACATGTTTCTGCTTTCCAAGCAGGTGACCCTTTCTAACCATCTACCTTCTGGGACACTTTCTAGCCCCAGTAATTGTCAGTTTATATTTGAATTCGCTGCCCCGTTTGAATGATAGCAGCTGGATTGGTATAGATTACATTCTGCTTATTCTTTTAATATAAAGAGTCACGTAAGGTTGTGTTTACAGGTTTTGTGGGCATTAGAACAGACACGCATACACGTACACAGAGAGAATCCACACAAGTTTTATGGCGGTGACTCAATATCATGTGTGATTTTAATCGTGATGTTAGCCTGCTGGGTTTTCCTGTGACTGAGCAGACCGTGTGCTTAATCTAAATGATTCTCAAAGTCCTCAATTCTTTGAAGCAGATAGAAATGGTTAGAAATCATGTGACTACTGTTCTAAGGATTCCTATTTATACTTTTCACGGATTTTCATATTGCTTACACTCCGACTAGCTTTTTTCAGTATACACAGTTCTTATTTTTTATTTTTTCCTCTCTGGCATGTATTATGTAGTAATGCGTGTTTTATGTTATCGCAAATGAAACCGATTTGCATTTGGGAAAATAGCCACTCTGGAAATCAGTTGAGGCTATATTTGCAGAAAGAAAAGTACAGAAGACAGTCATATACGCTAAAAATATAAAAAGCTCCATTTTGTACCTGGTTTAATTCTGTCCCTCTTTTGTTTGTTTATATTCCCTACAACTGTCCATTAGCACACTCTTCTGGAATAGGCATGTTTGTTATTTTCTTACAGGTAAACACCAGGGACCCTGAGTATCGATTAATCATAAAACAAACTAAAAATTTTTAAAAATGTTGTCCAGATGAGAAACTGCTAAATTGACTATAAAAACTATCCGAAACCCAATCTAACAACAGGGCCCAGAAAAAACACAGACGGGAAGCTCATGTTTCTGACTCTTCTCCCATTTCAACTTCACGTTGACAATTGCTTCATAACAGACATTGGTAGCAGGTCAGGAATGGAGGAAACATGTGGTTTCTCTATCTTTGGATCCCAAAGACAGTCTTGCCTTTTTTAACAAGAGAGATTCGAATTTCCTAATTTGAGCTTCTGTCCTCTTGACTATCTCATAAAAGATGCTGAGCACCAGAGGGGGGTGCAAAGGAAATTATTCATCCTGGTGTGTGATGCTTATAATTCCTACTGAGCAACACATCTGTCAATCGGAGTACAGTATGACCACTTGGTAAAAGGTGTGTGATATATTTTTCAGCCTAAGTGTAACAGACACCATCGGACAAAGATGATAAAGGAAACCAAACGAACAAGGTAAGCAAAGGTCAAATGAGCCTTTACTGCCACAAGCAAATATCAAAAGCCAACAACAATTATATGGGAAAAAATTAACATGCACATTTGAAAGTGCTGTTGAGTTCTAGTGGACACACAGCCCTGTCTGTGGACATCAGTGAGAAATAGTGTTGTGTTTAGCATTGCACAATCCTAAAGGAGGGCAGACCAAGAATATTATTTTTAAAGAATGAACAACTATTTCATTATGTAATATTGCATAAAATGTTCAAATATACAAGACATGGAGTTAAAGGATTGCATTTTTAAATTTTTTTCTTTCTGATGTTTATTTAGAGAGAGAGACAGAGACAGAGACAGAGCATGAGTGGGGGAGAGGCAGAGAGAGAGGGAGACAGAGAATCCAAAGCAGGCTCCAGGCTCTGAGCTGTCAGCACAGAGCCCAACACAGGGCTCGAACCCACAAACTGTGAGATCATGACCTGAGCTGAAGTCAGGCGCTTAACCAACTGAGCCACCCAGGTACCCCATCAAGGATTGCATTTTTAAGATAACACTGAAAGCTTAAAAAAACTCAAGTAGATACGATTAAAGTCAGAAAATAAATATTTTTAAAGGTTGAAACTATCGAAAAATGGTTTTCATATAAATAAACTAGGAGATAAAATTTCGTTAGAAGAGAAAAATAGAAGTTAAAAAAATTATTCAAATCCACTTAGACATTAGTCATCAGTAGAATGTAACTGTTTATTGGGTGTCCTCTTTTTTTTAACTTTAATTTTTTAAGTTTATTTATTTTGAGAGAGAGGGAGAGCGAAAGTGGGGTAGAGGCAGAGAGAGAGGGAGAGAGAGAGTCCCAAGCAGTCTCCTCTCTGTCAGCACAGAGCCTGCTGTGGGGCTTCACCTCATGAACTCTGAGATCATGACCTGAGCCAAAATCGAGGGTCTGACACTTAAACAGTTTGAGGCACCAGGTGCCCCCATTGGGTGTTCTTAAGTAAACGGCAATTATATTTTGGGAAAAAAATTGATTTAGGTAACACGAATATATCATTTATGTAACTATGAATAGTATAGAAGGAGGCAGCTACAAGCTAGGTCATGGCAACAGATTGATCACAGTAAAAGAGGGTTCGTGTTTTCCATAACTTCTTTTTCTCCCCTTGCAAAAGCTGTAAGATGTAGAACTTCCTGATCCACATTTTTTTGTATATATCAATCCCTGGCCTTAGAAAGGAAAAACTGCAAGGACAAATGTACTAGGAGCCTTCATCACAAGGCAGTCCATGGAGAACCAGAAGGAAAATCCACATCTCCAAATTCTTCCTCCAGGGTTGCCTGGTTTTATTTATTTTACCAAGTGATCATTGTTATGTCATGAGAGGTAGGACCTGGCATAAAGTCCCCAGTTTCTGGCCCCAACGCTCAGCGTGGGATGGAAACAGCTCCACCATTCATTAACTAGAAGATCTTTGAAAGGTGACTTACTATCTCTGCCTCATTTACTCGTTCCCATAAAGAAGGCTATTTTTAGTGCCTATTTTATTTATTTAGGCATTGGATCAACGGACTTAATGCAGCACAGGTATTATTTGCCCAGCACAAAATAATTGTCCAATTAGTTGAAATGATGCTGTGAATAAAAGATTTGAAATTGACAAATGCTCAAATGGGGTTAAAACTGCCTTAAGCCTTTAAGCCATCTGTAAACATATATCACAGTCC
This sequence comes from Acinonyx jubatus, assembly GCF_027475565.1. Classification (NCBI taxonomy): domain Eukaryota; kingdom Metazoa; phylum Chordata; class Mammalia; order Carnivora; family Felidae; genus Acinonyx; species Acinonyx jubatus. Next base: position 207,743,742 of record NC_069381.1, on the reverse strand, counting down.
ATAGTACTTCTCCATGGTAGCTCTCAGCACATTTTTAATTAAATCACCAACTTTAAAATTATTTATTCTCGGTTGCCTCAGATACCAACTACATAAGCTCTGTGAGGGTCATGGTTGAGTTTTTAATTTTCGTAGCATTATAACAATAGCGACTAGCAGAGTAATTGAACGAAATAGATGCTCAATCAATGTTTGCTTGACCTTTAAATTTTACGGTTGAGGAATTAGAGGGATGGGTAAGCTAACAGACTTGCGGTAGGTCACCAGGTTAGTGATAAGTAGAGACACATTTAGAGGTCAGGGTGAGTTACAACAGTCCCATTGAGGATTTATCCGTGAGGGCTTCTTCATGGCTGTGTGACTGGTCCAGGGGCACATGGCCCCCACTCAGAAGGGCCCCACACCTGGTTTAGAGCCAGCTGTGCTGTTTTGAAATCCTTAATAATCCTTGAACGAGGGGCTCCACATTTTCATTTTGCACTGCTCCCTAAAAAAGGTGCAGCCTATCTTGACCTTCAGACAGCCTCATAATACAACCTTCCAACCAGATCGAGGATCCTGGACTGAGAATAGCCTTCTGCAGATTCATACAGCGTGGAAGACTCTAGACTCCTGTAAGAGCAGCGCGAGGAGAGGTCTCCTTCCCTCTAGCTATTCCCAGGGCCATGAACATACCTCTTTCCGGAGCCGGCAGGGCCAAATGACAGCTTCATGGTACTTGAGAGAGAATTAACATCTGCCTGTCCCCACTGTCGCAAGGAAATGACAGCACAACTACTCTCTTCAGACCCCTGAGGCCATACCTGGAATTGTAGCATTTAAATAATAAATAACATCGTGCCACACAGGAAACTCAAAGCCAGCTCCAACAACAGCTGCCGCGTTCTCCTGCTTCCGACCTTCTCTCTTCCAGGATGTAAACACTCCCTGGTTTCCGAGGGCCTCCTTCTGCACAATGTCGTCAGGGTTCACGTCTCAGATCCTGCCCCATCTCCCGGTCTCCTGGGAGGTCCGGACAAGGCCAACTCATAGACAAATTAAGACGGACGTGTTAATAGCTGTTGACAGACCCGGCTTTGGAACAGTGGCACAATTAATGAGCTGGACCGGCCTTCCAGTCTGCCCACGATCTGCGTGTCGTTGGGCTACGTGCACTCCAGCCGACCCTTTCCACCCCAGAGGCCTCCCAGGGGCTGACCAGTTCTGAGATTTTCACAGCGTGGGGGCTATGAGTCAGCTTATGATATGAACCCCTACTGAAATACAAGTTATCGGGGCAAAAGAGAAAGCGGAGTCATATATCATGCCCACTGCTCATACTTCGGTGGAAGTTTATCACATGTTTTCTGAAATCTAGATTTTACCCTGATTGCAGTGCTACAAAGAGGGGAAGTGGGGGAGGAGGGGAGGAAGAATCGGGCTCTCAACACATCCCCCACGATTCAATTACCATGCTTTCCCCAGGTCACTCTCCCTCCCTGAATATCCATTGGAAATCTCCTACAATTGCCCCGTCCTGCCTACTTCTGCCATGGTTTCCTATTCTTTTCTCATTTGCAGCAGAAGACGGTGGCCCTTCGTCTCCAGGGAAAAGACAAGGCAATGAGTGGATCTTCCTGTAAGGGGACATACAAACCTGCCGGGAGCCACACGTCCCCGTGTTAATGGAGATAATGTCGCTTCTGAATTGTCAGCTGCTTCGTCTCCGTTGCCTTCGTACCAAATATTTAAGCATTTCAAGCTTTTCCAGTCTTGAAAACAAAAGCCAGTCTTACCCATGGTGGCAACTATACCTCTGCCCCATAGTGTATGGCCCTAACTCTATTATCTTTCATGGTCAAGTGCCCCAAAGACTTTGGACCATTCGTACCACCCACCAACTGACTGTCCTCCTCTTCCATAAGTGCCCGCTAAGGTGACCTCCTTGTGATTCAATACAGTGGATGCTTTCCAGCTTTCATTCAATCTAATTTCTGGGAAGAACTTGACACTGACAAGTATTCCTAGAAATACTCTATTTTTTTCTTACATTTCCTTACATTTCTCTGATCAATATCTCAATGTTGTTTTTTTTTTCTTGTTCAACCTCTTCGACACTAATTTAAGCTGTTGGAATATTTCAGAACTCAGCACTAAGCCTTCTTTCCATTTTATTTTTCACAGTTTGTCATAGTGCATCCACTCCTATGATTCATTCACTCTCTTTATGCTCATAGCATAATATTTCTGCCCAGTGTAATGTTTCCACCAAATGTTTCAGTTCACAACAAACCTATCTCCAGAGCCTAAGCCCGTATGTACTCCTGACTTTTGACCTGCCCGCTGAGGAGTCTTTTCAAAAACTCAATGTGTCTAAAAATGAACTCACGGTATTTCCCCAAGTGTCTTCACTTCTTTCCCTCCAGAATTTCTTCTCTCAGTAAATGATGCCACCATCAACTCTCATGCTGAGGCCAGAAATATGGAAGTGATTCTTGACTCCTTGGTACTACTTTAGCCCTTGTTTTCTTTTTAATGTTTATTTATTATTTATTTTTGAGAGAGAGAGAGAGGGAGGGAGGGAGAGAGAGAAGAGGAGGAAGAGAGAGGAAGACAGAGAATCCCAAGCAGGTACAGCACTGCCAGAACAGAGCCTGATGTGGGGCTTGAACCCACAAACTGTGAGATCATGACCCGGGCCAAATCAAGAGTCAGATGCTTAACCAACTGAGCCACCAGGTGCCCCTCAGCCCTTGCTTCTAATCATGATGATTCTGACTTCGACATATCTCCCAGAGAGATCCGTTTCTTCTCCATTCTGCTTCAGCATCACCACCTTAGACAACAGCACGGACATTCTCACTTCACCTCCAGCGATAGCCTCTCACCGGCCTCTTTTCCACACAGAACCCAACCCCTCCAACCTATTCTTTGCTTAGAAATCAGAAGGATGCTTTTCAAATGCTTATCGCTGACCCTTCTGTTTAGAAGTCAGCTCAATTTAGCAGCATCCTGTTACGGATGATAATGGTCTGAGATCCTAATCCAGACCTGGTGCCTGCCTTATGCTGTGTCATTCCCATCCCCCACGCTCCGATCCCAGTGGAACCATGAACACGAATGACGTGCTCCACCCATCTACAGCCTTGGCCATGCTGTTTCATTTCTTTGAAAAGCTCCTCTTCCTGGTCTTCACCTGGTTACCTCCGACTCATCGTAGAGTGTGCCGCCTAAATATCACATTCTCAGACAATCCATCCAACCTTTTTTATACTGGCCCCCTGCGTTGTATTTTTACAGTCCTTTATACTTGTCCTTTGAGTATTGGCCATGACTGTAATTATTTGCATGACTTCTATCTCACGCCCACTACAGCTCTTAGCCAAAAACTCCACGGGGAAGGGATTATATCTGTCTCTTCCATTTCTGTGAATTCTCCACTTAGTTTCTTTGCATCCTACACAAAGTGGGAATTTACTAAATATTTGTTAAGTAAATGAGTGGGCAAATGGAAACTGCAGGTATTAAAATCCTACTTCAGAAGTTTGTAAGGTTAAGACTCGGGCTGTCTTCAAGTGTGGGCCTTGAGCTCCTGGAAATAGCAAAGGAAGGATTACCAGATGCCTAGGAAAAGTGAAATATCTGCTTCCATAAAATTTTGTCAGCTTATGGCCTTAGATCCACACTTTATGGGTACACAACTCTGCTGAGAAGCCTTTCCAAAGACGTGACTGCAATAAGTCTGTGTGACTCTGGCAGCCCCTGTGCCTTGTGTTCAGGGTGAATTGCTTTGAATCACTGCCCTACGTGTCACAACAGTAAATCCTGGGGCCTCGCAAGCTCAGAATGCACCACATGGAGTCACACAGAGGCGGTGGGAGACTCAGTCTTCTCGTCCGCCATGTTTTCACTCACGGTGTGCATCTCAGTGAGCTGCAGGGATTTTCAACTAATTTGTTGTTAATATTTCTTTTTCTACTTTTTTGAGATTAGAAGCAACAATAGCAGTGTCATTTCCCAAGTGCCCCAGCAATAAAATAGTTTGTTTTTTTTTTTTTTTGGTTTGATAAAGAGAAATGCTCTGTTGCATGAGAACAGATGCTTGAAACACTTGTTCCTTTTTTACATTTTAGCATGTTGTTTTTCTCCAGTTCTTTCTTCGTAGGGCTAATTGTATGCCCTGTGGGGTATTTTCAGCTTTAACTGTGTGAACTTGTTACATGATGGGGAAAAACTAATCAGGAAATATGGTATTTTACAATATTGATTGACTTCCGTAAAAAGGAAGGGGCTATGCAAGGTATTTCCTGGCACTGAATATAAAATATCTGTGCCTCCCAATCAGAAAACTATAAATTAATGAAATTATAGGGCTAGAATCCGTGTGCCCATTAATTTAAATCACAATGCTTGTCTCAGGAAAGTGCTAATAAATACGCTTGATAGACATGAACCCTCAGATTAGTATCATTAAAGAACAGAACTCAGCAACATAACATTATTAACATGATTTTTCCATTTATTCCACATCCCGCTTGTTTTCCTTCTATTTAGTGGAATGCTCTTTGTTTATGGTCATTTCTTTTCCAGTCGTACTAATGAAAGCTCTGACAAAAATATTCCTCTCTCTACTTGTTTGTATCAGTGCTGGTCATATTCCTAAAGACACTTTTTAAAAACAAAAGGAGTAGTGTTGACAGTGACCCATGAGTCTTTAGAGCACCCTCTTACTTTTTCTCATTTCTAGAAAAAAATTCTTAAGCTGCACATGGTCTCAAGTAAGATTAGAGCAGGCACTAGTCTGTTTTTTTCCAAGGAAGATTGAGAGTATTAAGACAATTTCTTTTAGCACCAAACGCACTTAGAGTTTAATTATGTATTCTACTGCATTGTTTTTTGGCTTCATAGATAACAGAGAAATGGACCGTAGGCAAGAGCAGGTCATTTATAAAAGCCACAGAGGAAAAAATGTATGTGCTGAATTTATGATTACCCCAGCAATGAAGAGTTGATAATAGGAATTAGATACCATTGTCAGCTATTCTGCTGACAAATCTTAATACATATTAAGGAAAGAACGTGGAGAAAATACAGGTATTCTGGAAGGGTTCAGAGGATGTATCATTTTTCTCTCCACTATCAACAAGAATACCTCTGGCTCACCTGTTGAAATGGCTGTGGGAAGCAAGAGATTCCGGGGTATGAGACAGATCTTTAGCTCTGGGGACTGAGCAATCCCTAGGAAGAGATTTGCAAAGGGCTCTCCTGCCTTGGGCTTTGTGAGATCCCAGTAAGAGAGGCCCTGAGAAAAATCATGAGGACTATCAGAAAGGACTTGCCCTACAGATATCTGTAGAGCTCTAGGGATATGATGGGCAGGGCACTGGACGTGTGTGTGTGTGTGTGTGTGTGTGTGTGTGCCTAGATGGACCTGGTCCTCAGCCTTCAAAAAAAAAAAAAGGCAGAGCTGAAAAGGTGAACTGAGTCCTCCCTACTTCTGAGATTGGCCAAGTATGAGAAACCAGGTAGGATTTTTCCTGCTCCCTGCCTGTTAGCCTTCAGCCTACAGAGGTAGATGGTGATTCACCTTCCATTGTTTCTGAGAGTCCATGCCCTTGGGACGCTTCTGCAACCAAAGATGGCTCCTGGAGAGAACCCAAGGGAAATAATCACCCATCTGAAGGGTCCAAACAGCCAGCAAAGGAAGATCAACGAGAGTGGACACCAGGTCGAAAGGAGCCTCTGGAAAAAATGGTTGAGCACTCAGACAACACCACATATAATAATGACATGTAAGGAACAACTCTGAAGATTCCAGTTCAGCACAAAGCAAGACTTTCTAAAATAAAAACTCACTGTTGGAAATAGAAAATTCAGAAGATGAGTTAAAATATGGAATGATTTGCTAAGACTGAGATTAGGGGCCTGTAACAGTGAGGGCAGGAATATTATTCAAAGTATAGACCAAAAATATGAAAAAGGAGAAATTTTTGAAGGCAAAGATATGAGATCTAGAGAATAGATTTCACAAACTTTGTATACAAATCTTCAGAATTTCAGAAGGAAAAGAAACGAAACTGATGGGAAATACACAGTACCTAACTATTAATGACTGGAGGACGTTTCTCTGAGATAAGAGATTGACTTCTACAAACTGGAAAATTACATGAAGTTTCTGAAAATAGTATAAGAAAATCATATGCTAGTAAGATTATTGAGCTCTTAAGGATAAAGAGAAAAAATAAGATGGTTTTTATCAATTTTATCTATCATCTGTCTAGTGACTTGGTATGGGATAGAATGGTAAACCGTTTTCATCAACTGTGGTATTTAAATATTCATTTATACAACTTTCTGAGGTCTGTCTATTTATGAATTTGTCCCACAACTTCACAAGCAAATGGATTATTCATTTGCCAAGAACAGTGATTAAGGAGTATTATAACATACTGATCTAACTTGCAAATTCCTTACCTGAGAGCACTTAAGGTTCTATCTCATTGCATTGGTGGAAAAACTCTCCCTGAATTTATAATATACATATTTTGTTTGAATGCATTAACAGTTTAAAAAAAGGCAGTGAAATGTCTCCAAAAGGTTTAACTGTTTCACATACACAGCTTCCAATTCTCATGTAGAAATTCAATCACTCTCCTAAGGCAACACTGTGCAGGGTGTTTATATGGATTATTTCAGCCACTTACAACCTTAAAGAGAAAAGAGAACCTGAAATTATAGCAGAGATGGTGTATTTTTTTTCAATATATGAAGTTTATTGTCAAATTGGTTTCCATTCAACACCAGTGCTCATCCCAAAAGGCGCCCTCCTCAATACCCATCACCCACCGTCCCCTCCCTCCCACCCCCCAGCAACCCTCAGTTTGTTCTCAGTTTTTAAGAGTCTCTTATGCTTTGGCAGCAGAGATGCTTTAAAAGCAGAGCAATGATGGCAGTGGTAACACCACTGATGCTGCGGGTGCAGCCGTAATGCTTTCTTTCATGGGGCTATTTGCATAATAGCAAGACATCGAATCAAAAGGATTCGAAAAGTAAATGGTACAAAAAGATAGTATTTTAAAACATATTATATACTATAGTAAACAAAAATAAGATGTAAGAGTAAAATTAATGTCGTGGAAACATAACCCATCATGTTCAAAATGAGAAGTTGCCTCCGATCTTGCTTCTGTCTTCTGTGAAGCTTAACCTCAGCCACCACAACAGAATTGCAAGTACACACAGCGTGATCTCCTCATCTTCCCCTCTCTACCTGCATGGATTTGCGAAATCAGCCTTATTTCCCTGGACACACGCCTCCTTTTATAAAAAGAGAACAGTCGTATTTAATGTGAAGATTATTAGAGACAGGGCCTAGATAGCACTTAATATAAAGCCCGGTACTTTATAAGTGGTATACAAATATTAATGGTGATCACGACTGATGACTTTTTTTTTTTTTTACACACATGGAAAAGGGACAAAACCAAGGAATATGGAATTAGACATACTGGGTCCCAATTCTTCTCCAACTCTCATTAAGTTCATGGTTTTGTGAAAATTAGTTATTTTTTCTAAGCCTCCCTTTCCTTATCAGTAAATGACAGGCTGATGACTCTGTTTCAGTACTGGGTTGGGATTAAGAGAGAATAAAAGTAGAAACCACCTCATAGCAATGAGGCAAACAGAAGAAATGGATAAATGTTTCTTTTCTTTATCTTTATTCACCCGGAATTGCTTAACAGTGTATGTACTGACACCTTATGAAATTAATAAAGAAAAACATTGGAATAGATGGCATTCTTATATAAGATATACAATTATAATTATACTTATAATTATATGTATAAGTTCACATATTTGCATATAATCATGCCCGCTTAAACAACAAACTGCCGTAGGAAAACCTAATTTATAAAGAAGGCCCCAAGTGACGAAACTATCAAAGGAAATATTTTACGAAAAGATGTAATATTTATATTTTAAATATTTACATTTTAAATATCCCCTTCTTGATGTTCAACTGCTCTTTTACACATTTCAAGGTCAAACATGGCATGAGATTCCCTTTCTGAAATAGATAATCACCCTGTTTTTTACATTTAACTTGTGTCATAAGTAAGAAGTCGATCCCTGTAATCATATTACATGGCAATATTCATCCCGTTCACTCCACAGACATGTGGCAACAAAAGGAACATTATATTTAACATTTGTTGTTCAAATGAGAGTTAACATTTTATAAATTATTTAGAATATGGTATCCAATAAGGTAGATAGAGTTACTAATGCTAACGTTTATTTTTGAGCATTTATTACACTTCTCATAAATACTTTTGTACCATGTAAAGCATTTTTGCCTCGTGATTTGCCATAGAAAATGCCTGCACTGAGAGTAATTAAACACTTCAAATTTTTATATTTTTACCACTTAACAGGTGGAAGAAACTTTAAAAAGATCATGACACAGAGCTGGGGGTGGGAGGAAGTTGGTATTTGGATTGTACTTTTGAAGTCTCTCAAGGCTCACCACCGACCCTCGGCAAAGCACCCTTTGCCCCCAGATCTCCGGTAAAAACGTAACCAAAATGTGATTGGCAAAACATTTTAAAGCCACTTTCTACTTCTCTAGCCTAGCCACAGATGTCTCAAGAACAACACAGTTTTTTTTTAAATTTAATTTAATTGTATTATTTTTAGAGAGAAAGAGAGAGAAGGGCAGAGGGAGAGAGAGAGAGAATCTCAAGAAGGCGCCGTGGCCAACCCGGAGCCCGACGTGGGGCTCAGTCCCACGACTGTGAGATCATGACCTGAGCTGGAATCAAGAATTAAATACTCCACCGACTGAGCCGCCAAGGCACCTTAACACAGATGGTCTTTAAGGGCATAGAAAAAAATGTGAAATGGCAATTATTGTATTATCGTGTGAAATAAATGTCAGGAATAGTGATCTGTACTCGTGATGATCTGGATTACTGGAGAACAACGTTGCGTCTAAAGAGAAAAGCTGATGATAAGGAACCATTAGCTCCCTATCCTACCCAGTTAGGGAGATGGCAGTGGAGGCAGAGGATTGTCACAAATCCCATAATAGCCCAGAGCAATTTACAGAAGCTACCAGAAAAAGAAACTGTAGCATCACCCAAGCCAAGATTTTCACCACTTGGTGATAAGAACAGGAGGGATGGGCAAGGCTCACTTGGATTCCCGGATGCTTGTCTCATCCATACAGGTCCCAATTTCATCCATGGAAGAAATCAGGTTTAATGCAGTGATGAAGATGCTGACAGAATAATTATTTATTTTAATGTTACAAATATATGTGTTTTTTAATTTTTATTTCAAGTCTACTTAGTTAACATAATGTAATAATGGTTTTGGGATTTAGTGATTCATCAGAATTTAGTGATTCATAGAATTTGGTGATTCTTCACATACGTATAACACCCAATGCTCAACACAAGTGCCCTTCTTAATACCCACTACCCATTTAGCTCTTCCCCCACCCACCTTCCTCCATCAACCCTCAGTTTGTTCTCTACAGTTAAGTATCTCTTATGGTTTGCTTCTCTCTCTGTTTTTCCCCTTCCTGTATATTAATCTCTTTTGTTTCTTAAATTCCACGTATGAGTGAAATCATGTGGTATTTGCCTTTCTCTGACAGACTTGTTCTGCTGATCTTAATACACTCTAGCTCCATCCATGTCTTTGCACATGGCAAGACTTCATTCTTGTTGATGGCTGAGTAATCTTCCATTGTATATATTTACCGTATCTTAATCCATTCATCTGTCAATGGACATTTGGACTCTTTCCATAATTTGGCTATTGTTGATAGTGGCGCTATAAACTTTGAGGTGCATTTGAAGGTGCATGCCCCTTCAAATCAGCATTTTGTATTCTTTGGGTAAATACCTAGTATTACATACAATTGCTGGGTTCTAGGGTAATTCTATTTTTAATTTATTGAGGAACCTTCCTCCTATTTTCCAGAATGGCTGCACCAGGTGCATTCCCACAAGCAGTGCAAAAGCATTCCCCACTCTCCATATCCTTGCCAACAGCTATTGTTTCCTTTGCTATTAATTTTAGCCATTCTGACAGGTGTGAGGTGATGTCTCCTTGTGGTTTTGATTTGTATTTCCCTGATGACGAGTGATGTTGAGCATCTTTTCATGTGTCTGTTGGCCATCTGAATGTCTTCCTTGGAAAAATGCCCATTCATGTCTTCTGCCCATTTCTTAACTGGGTTGTTTGAGTTTTGGGTATTGAGTTTGATAGGTTCTTTATAGATTTTGGATACTAACCTTTTATCAGATATGCCATCTTCTCCCATTCACCATGTCCCAAATATCTTCTCCCATTCCATAGGGTAACTTTTAGTTTTGTTGATTATTTACTTCCCTGAGCAGAAGCTTTTTACCTTGAAGATGTCCCAGTAGTTCACGTTTGCTTTTTGTTTCCCTTGCCTTGAATGGCATGTCTAGTAAGAAGTTGTTGTGGCCAAGGTCAAAGAGGTTGCTGCCTGTATTCTCTTCTAAGATTTTGATGGTTTCCCATTTCACATTTAGGTCTTTCATCCATTTTGAGTTTATTTTTGTGTATGGAGTAAGAAATCGGTCCAATTTCATTCTTTTGCATATTGCTGCCCAGTTTTCCAACATCATTTGTTGAAGAGACTGTCTTTTCTCCATTGGATATTCTTTCCTGCTTTGTTGAAGATGAGTTGACCATAGATCACAAGACGATCTGTGTGTCTACATTTGTGCCAGAAGCACTCTGCCTTGATGACTACAGCTTTGTAATATAACTTGAAGTCTGCAATTGTGATACCTCCAGCTTTGTTTTTCAAGATTGCTTTGGCTACTTGTAGTCTTCTGTGGTTCCATCCAAAATTTAGGATTGTTTGTTCCAGCTCTGTGAAAAATGCTGGTGGTATTTTGATAAGGATTGCATTAAATGGGTAGTTGCTCTGGGTAGTATAGACATTTTAACAATATTTGTACTTCCAGTCCATGAGCATGGAATGTTTTTTTTCTTTTTCATTTCTTTGTGTCATCTTTGATTTCTTTCAAAAGTATTCTATAGTTCTTCAGAGTACAGATATTTCACCTCTCTGGTTAGGTTTATTCCTAGATATCTTATTTACTAATTTATTAACTTATCGGTATTACCCTTCAAAGAATCTTTTAATAAAGGGTAGGCAAAGGAAAGGGTAATTGAGAATGATTGAATGGTCACATGTAGTCGAAGCCATGAGCAAAAATTAATTATAAAAATAAATGTAAAATTCATTTCCTTATTTACCCAGAAATTAATGCAGAAATTTCACTGTAAATTCACCCCACAGATAAGCTTGCAAGTATGGAATTAATTGCCACTTTGTTGGTAGTAGTAAAATACTTTAAATGAGCTCCATGTCCACCAATGGATACTAGTGAAATATATATATATATATATATATATATATATATATATATATACACCAAGATATCTTTTTAAAAAATTTTAAAGAAAAATGTGGAACATTACATTACAAATAAGACTAGCTAAATAAAGGCATTTATTTTATCTAAAAAAATATACCCCTACAAATCAGTAATAATACTTTCCTCTGTGTAGGAATCAAGACCAGAGTGTACTTTATTTCATTGTATATTCTTCTTTTTTTTCTTGCAAGTTTTTATTTAAATTCCAGTTTGTTAACATACAGTGTAATATTAGTTTTAGGTGTAGAATTTAATGATTCAACACTTACATACAACACCTGGTGCTCATCACAAGGAGTGCCCTCCTTAATCCCCATCACCCATTTAATTCATCCCCTTGGCCACCTCCCCTCCAGTAAACCTCTGTTTGTTCTCTACAGTTAAGAGTCTGTTTCTTGATTTTCCTCTCTTTCCCCCCTTATGTTTGCTTGTTTTGTTTCTTCAACATCATTCATAATCAGGGAAATACAGATTAAAACCACGAGATATCACCTCACACCCATCCGAATAGCTAAAATTCACAACACATGAAACAATAGCTGTTGGTGAGGGTGTGGAGAAAGGGGAACCCTCTTATACTGTTGGTGGGAATGCAGACCAGTGCAGCCACTCTGGAAAACAGTGGGGGGTTCCTCAAAAAGTTAAAAATAGAACTATCCTATGGCCCAGCAATTGCACTACTAGGTATTTACCCAAAGGATACAAAAATATTGATTCAAAGAAGGCCATGCACCCTAATGTTTATAACAACGCTATCTACAACAGCCAAACTATGGAAAGAGCCCAAATGTCCCTCGACTGATGAATACATAAAAAAATGTGATATATATATATATATATATAGTAATATAGATGTGATATATATATATATAGTAATATTACTTATCTGTCAAAAAGAATGAAATCTTGCCATGTGTAACAACGTGGGTGGAACTACATAGTATAAGGCTAAGTGAAATAAGTCGGAGAAAGACAAATACCATATGATTTCGCTCATATGTGGAATTTGAGGAACATTGTGTATCCTTATGTTGATTTTGGATTTTTACTTTGTGCAGGAGGCCCGTGTGCTGAGGAAATTTCTATTGCCCGTCATGATTGAAGCCATAACTACTAATTCATAATCAACTAACGTGGCCAAGCCAGCAGCATGGCTTTTCTATAAAGGTAATCTGGGCACTGAATTGTTATATTTTCTTACAAGCCTATCAAAAGATATTCATCAATAGGGCTCTGGCTGCTCTTAAAACATTCTTTCCCTTCTTCTTCTTTTTAAAAACTAGTTTCACTCTCAGTTTAGGTCAGCAATTCAATCACGGTGTGTGGCATAGTTACCCTGACATCTCCAGAAGGAAGGCAATTAGGTAAAATGGCAAGAAAATGCCCAGCAACGAGGAAAACAAAACTGGAAAGAAAATTTTGAAATCGTTATCAGAGCGGCTTCATTTGGGGGCCATTTGCTGGGACTGCCAAGCAAAATTCTTTAGCCCGCTGAGAAGCTCAGCACAATGAAACTAAATGAAAAGTGTCAAGATGCCCTCAGAGAGCGCTTGCATGAAAATCACATCGGAATTTGCAAGCTTCCTCAAGTAACTCTGCACTTGCCAGTTCTACTAGGGGAAGAAGCCAACACTGTCTTTTATGAGGCAGGCTGTACTAATGGTTGGAAGGGTGGTCTCTGCGATAGGACAGCCTGGGCCACCAGCCCCGCCACTTCTGTCTGTAGGACTGGGAACAATTTCTCCCATGATCCGTACCTGTTTCCTCGTGGCTCAAATTCGGATAATGACAGTAGGTTCATTGCAGAGTTGTTGAGAAGACCAAGCGGTGAATACGCGCGATGTACTTTGAACCATGCTAGAACGATTGATGATCGTTCGGGTATGGGTATGATGATTCTGTCTACTAATTAAAATATTTACTGGATTCTCATGCATATATCACTCCGACATGCAGAAACAGCAAGTTTTAAAAAAACTCACTATTTTGTCATCAGAGACCTGTGTTTCACTCTGCAATTATCACTTACCGGGTCTGTGACCTTGGGCATGTCAATCTCTCAGCGATGATGGCCAACCCCTCGGCTGAAAATGGAGCCAATTCATCTGATTGTCTTGAAAATCAGATGCAATTGTGCAACAGAAGTAAAATGTGATACTGGAGCATTATGTGCATGTAAAAATAATAGTGAAGACAGGAGAAAATGTAACAGTAGAAATGAGCTGGAATAGTAATTTACGTTAATTATAGAGAAAAAAGGAAAGCACAGAAACTTCAAGAAGGAAAAAAGAATATTTCCCAAGTCATAATGTTATCATTCAGTTCTATTTTTCCCAAAGTGTTTTAAAAAGTTCCATATGCTTTTTTTTCATGTGTTTTAAACATTTGCATAAAAGATATCACTCTATAGATAACCTTTTGCAAACGTTGTTTACACTTAAGATGAGATTTTTTTGAGATTTATTCAACTTGATATATTCAGGCCTGGTTCCTTTATTTTAAATTGCAAATAGAACCCCATTGTATTAATACCACCTTTATTTCTGACCTTGCGGAGGGACCGCTTTTATTTTGCTATTGCAAACTGCACTGCAATGAGTATGCTCTCTCATAGAAGTATCTTCTGCAAGTAAATTCCAAGGAGCGGGATGGCTGGCTTGTGGAGCATATGTATGTGCAGTTGTACCAAAGTTTACCAAGTCGCTCCCTGGAGTGGTCATCTGTCTTATTGATAATAGCAAGCGGAAGAATTTTATAGGTCTGTAATTTTTTTCCTGTATTTCTATCCTTCAATAAAAGGCCACTGTCAAGGGCACAGAGTGACATATTAAGAGAACTGATAAGGGAGGGCAAAGCATGGGATGATGAATCAGAGAGAAGCTATTATCACAGCTACACCTGAATGGGCAGGAGGAGGGAAACAGCTCCCCGTTACAGGGTTCCAGAGGGCCACCTGACCAGGATCTGTGTCTTCTGTGGAAAAAGAGAGCCAACCTTCAACAGGAAAAGAACCTGGAACCTGGGTGCCCCCAACCTCCCTCTTCGACATGCTATAAACACCTGCTAGTGTCTTTGATCGGCCAAACCTGACAATAAGCTAGAGAGAAGACATTTCTACAAAACTATAAAAGTCAGCAGGATGCACACAATGTGAGTATGTAGCTAGGAGATCAAAGCTATCCAGGGCCTAAATCTCTCCTTTATTGCAAGCATTTTTATCCTTTTAAAAAGTCTCACAGATACCCTTCTTCGCCAATGACTTTGCACCGATGCACAGATCAACAGTGAGGATTTGCTAGGTCTCCAGAAATGTTATTTTAAAAATATGAATATGTATCCAACGGTCCTTGGATATCTAGAAAAGCATTAAGACTATCTGATTAAGTAAACACTCAACCCCAGCCACTTTTTAAAAAAAATCATACTTACTGGGTGAATGGTGCACAAAGGGACAGAAGGAAGTCACACTGTCAGAGAATGGGAAGCAAGACCCAACTGGTCATACTCCCTGAAGGTCATTATTACTGAAAACTAGATCTTTTTATTTCCTTTTTTATAACATAATATCTGGGCAATTTGAGACTATTGGTTTTACTGACTTATTTGGTCTTGGAGACATATTCAAATATTAAGCATAGTGGTAACCAGATCTTGCTGAGACTGAAAATTATATCTAATGTATTTATTATCTAAGCCAAAACATACGCAACATAAAAACGTGAACATTTAACATGACTTTCAGCTTACTTTTACAGAAGGGGACCTAAAATCAACAATACTCTTGCACAAGATTTATAAATTAAATCTATACACTTATTTTAATGTGCAGTTGAACTAAGGAGAGAAAATGAGTGGTTTGATTTTACAGCTATTGGATGTTCTTTAAAATACATCTTTAAAATAACCATCCATGTTGGAAGACCTATTTAATACCTAAGTTATTCACATACTTATTCTTAAAATGGAAACGGGAATTAGTCCAGTCATTCAAGAGAATAATTTGACAATATTTACATCTTGTATAAAATAGGTACAAACTTCAACTCACTAGTTTAACTCCTAGGAATTTCTCCTAAGAAAACAATTAGATGTTTAGACCAAGATTTATGTACAGAATTGTTTATCCCTTGAGAAAACGGATGAGAAATTTCAAAGAAATAATGCAAGAGAATTTCCCAGGGCTGAAAGTAAACGCCAATGGTCAAATTGAAAGGCACGCCAAGCAGGACGAATACCGAATGCACACAGCTACATATGCCATGAATATTCACAGCTTCACGGATAAAAATAAAATCGAAAATGGGTCCAGAGAGAAAAAGGTGCTGTCACCTTCGAAAGAACGAGAGTCAGGCTCGGTTCACACTTCTCATCAGAAAACACCAAATGGAAGGGCATTTTGAAAATCCTGAGGAAATGTGACTCTGAACTTAGCATCATCTACAAAACTAAAGTTCGACTCAAATGCAAGAAGAGGTGAATGAGAGCCCAGACAGATGCCTTGGCTCAATCTCCTGACACACAGAACCTTGAGTACCATTTCAGGGGAAGAATGAGTAAAATATCATGGCAATGAGTTAGAAAATCCAGAAACGCCTCACTTTATTTGGAAATGACCAGCTTAACCTTTCCACCATCGTGGACAATCAGAACTCATGAAGGTTGTTCAATTCAACGGGGCAAGAGTTATTTATTTTTCTTTTTTTTGTACCTCTGAGTATGTGGCTTGTGAAATCCATAGCTATTGATACAACCGTTGCTAATAGCAATTATTTCAGAATGCTTACTATCTGACAAATACTTTGCTAAATGCTCTACATATGTAATCACGTCAAATCCTCATAAATCTTATGGAATTTGGGTATTATTAACTCCATTTCATGGCAACACACTAAGGTCCAGGGAAATTAAGTAATTTTCCCAAAGTCACACATTCAGCAAGTGGTAAAGTTGTAATTATAACCAGATTTTTGTGACTCTCAAACCCCTCATCTTAGACATCAGTGCAAAACCTAGCCAAGGTCTAATTGATTATCCTCAAGAAATAATACAGATGTTTCTTGACCTCCTAACAAGTCAGTGCTCTCCCTAACATTTACAGTTTTTGTTGACAAAAATAATTAACATCTTTTCAATCCTGTAACTCCCGAACCTTCTGGGTATTGTCCTTTTAAATTCTCTCCCTGGAGCTACATGACTCATCTCTTCAAAATCCCCTCTTTGCTGAAACTGAAGGGAGAGAAAGACTTTTTAATTAGACCCAGAACTCCCTGCGCTCTGCTGATAAGATTGGAGAATGAGCACCTGTGTAGGGGCATTCAGAGTTGGCTAAATTCACACCCCCGGGCATCTTCCACTGCCAAAACCTTCCCCCAAATCCTGGCAGAACGCTTGAAGGACAATTGTAAGTATTAGTGGGGATAAAAATGCTGAAAGGATATTTCACAGAAAGAGAACTATTGTTCTTTTCTACTAATAAAAGCAAGTACTAAACTTCGTGGAGCTCAAAATATGTCTGACTTTGATTACAGTCCACTCCTGGATTTCATCTTCTTTTTTGTAATTTTTGTTAATATTTATTTATTTTTGACAGAGAGACGGGGACAGAGCATGAGTTGGGGAGGACCAGAGAGGGAGAGGGAGACATAGAATCTGCAGCAGGTTCCAGGCCCTGAGCCATCAGCACAGAGCCCGATGTGGGGCTTGAACTCAGGAACCATGAGATCATGACCTGAGCTGAAGTTGGTGCTTAACTGACTGAGCCCCCCAGGTGCCCGTGGCTTTCATCTTAATGAGCTATTTATCTTCCATGAACTTTTAGATAATGATTAGACCACCTTTCCGTCCCATTTTCACCCACCTCTCTGAATTCAACCCCAACGCCAAGTTGGTATAGCAGACACGGGCAGTTCTATAATGATTTCCTTTATACTGTACAAGCTTAGTGCCAGAGGTATTTTAAAGCTCACATTCACTGCTAAACTTAATGAAGTCTGGGTGTCTCAATACTGAGTTGAATCCACAGCTGAAGGTTGCTTGGTCACTGTCCATCTTATTATCTATTTATTTTTAACTTACGACAGTTAATTTTGCCCCTGCCTATAAATCAACCAGTATTATAAACAAATGCATGTTGATGAATGTATGTTACAAAGAAAGAACAATTTGTTTTTCTAATTTACTTAATTCCATTTAATGAAACTTTCAGACCTGTGTCGAAGACAATCATCTTGACAATTTTCAGTAGCCCTTCTTTTCTGTTCCTTAACTCTCTGTTAAGGAGAACCTTCCAATTCTTTCTACTGCTTCTGGGTTTGTTTCCTTTTATATTTTCTGTAATACTTATAGTCACTGGGAAGCAGATTGAGCTTCCTTTCACTGGGGCAGGAACCATTTGGTCCAAGTCATTTTCTTCTAGTCGACATACAATGTTACATTAGTTGCAGGTGCACAACATAGTGATTTTAAGTGCGTGCATTGTGCTATGTTTCACCACAAGTGTAGGTACCTCTTGCGGTCACTTGCTAATGTACCTGCAGGACTTTTCAAAGAGCTGTCTGAAGTTTCCAGAAGTCTCCCGCGTGCTCTGAAAAGAGACCAGTAGACAATCTGCCTCACTACCCCTTCCCATCCCTTGCTCCCCTCCCTTCGTCCACATTTCCAGTTAGATTCTCTTCTGTGGAATCGTGCTGTGGCCTCCAGGAGTTTGCCAGTTGTGGAGCAGCCCCACCTCTCCTTGAAATAGTACACTTTTGGCTGATCGGTCGCATCGCAAACATTAATGGAGCGCCGACTGAGTGCCCAGCACCCGTGTACATGTCAGAGATGAAAGAAAGAAAATCTCTCTCCCTTCTGGGTCTTACATTTCAGTGACGGGTGCTGGAAAATATTTAAAACAAACCCTCTTTATCACTCCAGAAGATCGCTCCACAAAAGTAAAAGAGAAAGAAAGCACTTTTGTTACCGAATAACCATGAAACTATAATGTGATGTCCACCACGGTCAATCCACCAAAGTCAGGACAATGACAAAAATCCCATCCTCTTATGCCGCAAAAGCAGATACAACCCGTGATGTACCTGTTCACAAGAAAAATAGTAACCAGTCCTCAAGTAAGACGCAATGAAGGCATCATTTGTCTTATCGTTTACCCTAAATTTATTTGGTAATTGGGATAGTCACCTGTGTTTGCTAATGCTTTTTAAAAAATAACGTTCTAGGGGCCCCTGGGTGGCCCAGTCAGTTAAGCATCCAACTCTTGATGTAGGTTCAGGTCTTCATCTCCACTCAGGTTTTGATCTCATGATTCATGAGACTGAGCCCCGTGTTGGGCTCTGTGCTGGCAACGTGGAGCCTGCTTGAGATTCTCTCTCTCCTTCTCTCTGTGTCCCTCCCCTGCTTGCTCTCTTTCTCTTTCTCAAAATAAATAAATAAATATTTTTCAAAAATAGTTAAAAAAAATAGCATTCTCATATTTCTATGACCTGAAGTAGTTTGCAACTCCAGGCACCAGCTGAAGGTAAGGGTCCTATCCTTCCAGAAAACTAGGGGAAAAGGGCACTGTCTTCCTTGACGATTGCATTTCAAAGAGATGACTCCCAGGTCCTTAAGAAAACCTTCCTAAGTCTTAAATTGGCAGGATACTTATTTAGGTTTTAAAAAGATTTATAGGGTACCTGGGTGGCTCAGTCAGTTGAGCACCTGACTTCAGCTCACGTCATGATCTCGCCATTCGTGAGTTCGAGCCCCATATCAGGCTTGCTGCTGTCAGCGCTGAGCCGACTTCAGATCCTCTGTCCAATCTCCCTCTCTGCCCACCCCTCCCTCTCTCCCCCTGCCACAAATTAAAAAAAAAAAATAGAACATTAAAAAAAATTTACATACATTTCAAAGAGGCAGGGAAAGAGCTTACAACTTTTCTAAAGTGCTTTAAGAAGAGAGGAAGGGTCTTCCCTTATTTTCAACAGAGAGAAGTAAGTTTCTTATGTTTAATTTGTATTTGCCCTGTAAAGGGCGATAGGCCGTCAATGATCAGATTAAAAAATGAATAAACATATTTTAACAGAAGAACAATTTCAAAAGAATGTGTTATTAAAAAAATTAAGTTGATGCATGGGGGGGGCACTTTAGGTAAGTGTCAAGGGCATACTGTCAGAGGAGGTGACATTTGACCACAGACCTGAAAATTCCAAGCAGAGCTAGTGTGTAACCTTGGAAGAGTAACCAGATTGAGTTGCTCGATGGACATAAATGGGTCAGGATGAGTGGGATGGAATGAAATGAGGGAGAGGAGAGGAACAAAGGAGGAGAGGAAGATTGTGCAAGATCCTGAAGACCTCATAGGACTCCAAATGGCACTGAGATTTTATTCTTGTTGTGTGAGAGTTTTTCAAGTAGAAGAATTACAGGATCCAACTTTGCTTGGGAAAGATGCCTGGCTACTGGGTAGCAGATTGAACGCTCAGAATCGGTGATGGTCATTGGAGAGACATGTTGAGAAAGAGTGGGGGCAGCCAACAGATAAGATGCTTTTGTAGCATGCCAAACAAGCAAAGAGTTTGCGAGGACCACGACGGCAGTAGGGGCACGCAGCATAGTGATAGGTTGGCAATATAAATAGAATCAGAGATCTCATGGCTGAACTGGATGGGCCCTGCATCATGCAGGGTATGAGGGAAATAATGGAATTAAGCATGATTTCAAGACTTCTGGCCTGAGAAACATGGTAGGTAATGGCACCATTTATTAAAAGGGCGCACACTTCGCGTGAGCTCCAATGAGAGAAGTATGGTGTGCGTATTAGGCATTCAAACGGCAATACTGAGTGGTCAGAGCATCTGGAGCTATGAGGGGAGTGTGCATTTGCACTTCCTGCCCCGCCTTCGCTGTGATTTAATATTCCCAGTGGCCACTGCTAACCCTGCCGGGCACCTATGCACTCCAGGTGTTGAGGTTACAGAATATTCTGTTGCCTACAGGTGGTGGACAAATCTCTATTTTTGCTGTTACTTTCCCTTTATCAGGTTCAAAAGCGATGTTTTATGTGCTTCCTTGCACTGACAAACCTGAATCATAACCGGTAATCCAAAGTCAACACCACCCCTCCTGCTCACTGTCGTTTCTGCCCGAATCGGGCTTGTTTTGCCTGATCTCCTTTTCCTCTTGGCAATTTTTTTTCATGTTAAGTTCCTGTACCAGGCATGTCCTGGCTCAACTGGATCTCTTCGCTGGGTGTCATGAGGCTAAATCGAGGTTTTGGCAGAGTCAAAGTCTTTCTGGGGATGAATACGTTTCCAAGGATTATGTCCATTCAGGTTGTTGGCAGAACTCAGTCCGTGGGGTCATAGGCTTGCACTCTGTTTCCTAGCCGGCTAAACAGCCCGAAGCCACTCTCCACTTCTAGAGGCAGCTGGCGTGGCTCAGTTTGTGTGCCCGTCCTCTGTAGTCAAAAGCCGGCCATGAGTCCTTCTCATCCTTTCAATCTCTTTGACATCTCCTTTGGCTTCATCTCTTCTCTGCTTACCTCTTCTGATACCCTCTTTGGTAACCAACTAGAGAATGTTCCCTGCTTTAAGGTCTTATGTGACTAGGTTGGGTACACCTTGATAATCCCCAGTACTCTCTCTATTAAGAAGCTTTATGTGATAACCTTAATTCCATCTGCAAAATCCCTTCAAAGGGATTAGATTCATGTCTAAGTGAATAACTAGAGAGTGGAAATTTCATGGGGAAATTTTTAGAGTCCTGCCTGTCCAGTGCCTCAGTTTTAAAGGGTCTTTTTTCGACCTATTCTACTATCTCAAAGGGCAAACTGGTCAAGAACAAAGAGCACCCACCACTCTGCCTATAACCGAAGTATGTTGATTTGCCAACATCATTTATTTTACAATAAAGAGTATCTTCTGTTATGTATGTTTCCTTGAAATCGCTCACCCAACAAATGGGAGTTACCAAGAAAGGAGCCTCATAAACGTTGAAACCAGATTGATTAATCTGATTTAGGTAAATTGAGTAGTTTTGGTCTCATTGCTGTTATTTTTAGTGTCACAAATACTAGGCATATTTAAGGTATAGCAAAGGTCAATGGTACACGTAAGGGAGGTAGAGAAAAGGCAAAATGAGTTTAGGTTTCTGATTTAACAGTGAGTGGCTGTGATGGCTTCGATGGCTGAAAGGTAAAGGACTGAGCAGATTCCCACAGATCTGTGAGTTCCAACTGTGCAATCACCTTTTGAAACCATCAACTGCTGCCAACATGGTATTTAGAAATCCCAGAGAACTTTCTTGCTCCCCTTCACCCCAGTCTTTCCAAACTCTTTTTGAAATGAAGGCAAGTACCAAAGTCCGATCAGGATAGCGGTCAACTCATTTGAGTGAACTTTTACCCAGTCTCTACTAAATCTCAAGTACTATCTTGACATCGTCTTAAAGCCCCAGATCATTCCTTGAGGTCATAGGGAAGTCTGCACTGAAAACAGAAATAACACCCAGTGACAGCTGGCCCAGGTCTGGATGGCCACACCAATACTCTCTCTGTCCTTCCATATTTCTGTAGAAGCCAGACAATCTCCCCAAAAGTGTCAGCAGCAGTCAGGTTTGAGAAGAGGCAAGACAATGCCAGATAAACAGATAAATAATTGTAACTCTTACTGATGTTAAAAACACAATGAACA
Organism: Acinonyx jubatus; assembly: GCF_027475565.1. NCBI lineage: Eukaryota > Metazoa > Chordata > Mammalia > Carnivora > Felidae > Acinonyx > Acinonyx jubatus. The sequence continues at coordinate 207,721,607 of NC_069381.1, read as the reverse complement.
TGTTGGCTTATTGTGTTTTCATTTTTAAAAGACATGTAATTATTTTTTAATGGGCAGGAAAGAGATATGCTGGCCTTTGCCATAAGCATTCAATGGATTGTGTAATTGCAGGTGGGGTTCTTCCCCCCTCCCACCTCATGATAAAAGTTCCAGAGTCATCCATACACTATTGATCTGTAATCCCAGCTCAGGGAGAGCTTGGTGCTCCCACATAAAGATAAAATTCAGTCAGAAAAAAAAAAAATCCCAAATCCTTCGCGTACTTCTGATCCTCACTGTTTACTTTCTCTTTTGCTTCTGTCAACATTTGTGCTGAAGAATTTTTACAGGTAAATAAAAAGAAGCAATCGGAAGTGGTAAGTGTGCTTCTGTAATACATGTCGACGTGACAGAGGTTATTCTCTGGGGATTTTTGCCGAGATGAAATTATAAGCGAACTTACTACTTATTTGGGAGGAGAGAAGACGCAGGCAGAACACGAGCCACAAAAGAAGGCTGGGTTGTTCGGTTGGTTTCTATGATTGCATTTTAGTTTTCAGCTCCCAATACTCATCCTCAGCCCTAGAGACAATTACATGACTCTTCTTGAGAAAGACAGAAGTGAGACCTAGGAATGTCCACTTCGTTTTGTTTCGTTTTGTCTTAAGAAAGGCAGACCTTCGTATGCAGTGCTGCATTTGGAGGTGTCTGGAGTCTTGAAAGCTTCGCTACCCTATGTTCTCCTACAAATGGACCCTGAGACCTTGTTTGGAGGTTCTAGCAGGGGTGCGCAGCTCCTGGTATACCCTTGACCAATGAATGGTCCTCCTCTAGGGGAAAGTCATCCTGTGTGACCAGGCGTGCAGCTTCGGGAGGGATGCACAAGGAGCAGTGAGGGAGGAAGGGGACACTTGGCTATTCAGCCAGATCAGCCAAATCAACCCTGGTCATCAATGGGGTGACAGATGTCGCAGCCAGATCACCTTCAGATCCTAAGAATACTCACTTTAATGTCTGCACTTGTACAATAGCTGGACACACGTCACCCATAGAGAGTAAAACACGGTCATCACCAGCTGTACTCACATGCAGAGGAGACTTGACATTGCCTAGTATCCATCTCCTTCTTCTTACCACCAGCGTAATGTCTTCAGGATCTGAATCTACCAATCCCTAAGTAACCTTGGAGTTGAAGTTTATCAACTTGGGAGAAAGGGTTCCATTCCAAAACCAAGCAAGGGGTATTACATATCCTCACGATCTTCACATGCAGTTCCAAATGCAACATTGTAAGAAATGACTTTTTTCGATGATCAGACTATCATTGGACTCGTGCCTTTACCTGGCATTTAATGACTTCTGACACTACACTACCTCTTGCACTTGTTCACTAAGAAACAAAGTAAAATGCCCCCTGCTCTAGCAGGATAATCCATATTGGGAGAAACACATGTACATCAATGAAGAATCCAAGATGTGAGCTGAGAATCACTACAGGTAAGATATAAGCAAATACTATGGGAATGTGGAGAAGCACTTGATGTTGTAAAACTGGGGGGGACCACAAAAGGTATTGGACCTTTTCAATTATAACCATAGCCTTAAGTGATTTCAAAGATTGGAAAGAAGGCATTCCTGATTTGAGATTAGTGACAGCACGTTTCAGGTGTGCAAAAGCACTTTGAGTGTTAGGACATTACAGGTGTGTCTGTTGGTATGCTGGTGAATTTTATGTGTCAACCTGACTAATCCACAGTGCCCAGATTTTGTTCCAATTCCATGTTGATAAAGGCATATTTCAGATGAGATTAACAGTTATCAGTAGGCTTTGATTCCAGCAGATTACCCTTCATCATATGGGTGGGCCTCGTTCCATCAGTTGGAGGTCTTAAGGGAAGAAGAACAGAGATCCCCTAAGGAAGAGGGAATTCTGCCTTTAGACTGCCCTCAGAGTCCAGCTGTGAGATCAGCTCTTCTCTGAATCTCCACTTCCAATCCTACCGTGCAGATTCTGTATTTACCAGCCTCCACAACTGCATGAGCCAATTCCTAAAAATCTCCTCTCTCCCTCTCTCTCCCCCGCTCTCCACCATCTCCTTCTCTCCCGCCTCCCCACCCCCTAACCCCATCTATTTCTATATCTGCTCTGCTTCTCTGGAAGACTAATAGAGTGAGAAAGTTTCAAGTGAAAATGAGAAAATTGTGGAGGAGGAACGTGACAGTATGCTAAGGCTCTATCATGTGTTGCCCGAGATTCTAGTATACGGAGCCTACTCTTTATTATTTGTCATAGTAAAGCCACTCAGATTTTTTAAGTAGAGGATTCGGGGTGATGCGTCATCAATATTGCTACTATAAAGGGTGATTCCGAAGCTTTGTTAGCTGGGAAGAGTAGTAACAGTTTGGTTATTGATACATTATTAGTAACGGTGGGGTTGGTTGGAGACCCTGAAAAAAGTATTTGCAATTGTGAGGGAAAGTTGGCACAGTCATTTCCGAAGTGAGAGGCCTTGAGTAATACTGTGCAGATCACAATCATTTAATGGCAGCACATCAGCGGAATTTAGGATTTTGGATGACGCAGAAGGGGCACACTGTGAAGGTATTACTGACTTCCATTCCCACTATTGGAGTCCACATGTTTGCCACCTGGACTGTTCCAACTCACCCAGTAGCAGGAACTTGGCATCCTGAAATTTCCATCTAGGTATTTCTCACCTGAACCTAAAAACCAGTTAGAACAAGCTGTAGCTTCTACCTTTCCGCATTCTTTTTTTTTTTTTTCTTCTATTTTTCGGCGATTCAACTTCTTCACTTTCAAATTCTTGCTCAAAAGCACCCCCCCCCCCCCCCCGCCCCGGAGAAGCCAGATGTACTACTGTCTCGCTTCAAAAACCTCACAGGTGTGTGTGTCAAGAATGTTACCTGGGGCTGCTCTCCACTTAGAACTCTTTAGGAGAACCAAAGTGACATGAAGGCACAAGCAGGGTCAGGAGAGACCCCTTCCTCAGTCATTACCCCCACCCCCATCATTGGAGGACACAAGAGAAGAATTTCAAAAAATCCCTCGGAGGGCGCCTGGGTGGCTCAGTTGGCTAAGAGTCCGACGTCAGCTCAGGTCATGATGTCACGGTTCATGAGTTTGAGCCCCGCGTCGGGATCTCTGCTCCCAGCTCAGAGCACGTTGGATCCTCTGTCCTCCTCTCCTTCTGCCCTTCTCTTGCTTGTTCTCTCTCTCTCTCTGTCAAGAATAAATAAACATTGAAGAAAAAAAGTCCTTTGTGAAAAGATTTGTCAACCTCTCTTACTCTTATCTGTCTTTAAGATGTTCAACACTATCCTTTAGAGTTTCTTGTGATAGAGCTCTCCTCATTAAAGTTATTCCCATTAGAGTTTGAATGATAAACATTCTCTTTCTGTTCATCCAGTAGTTGCTTTCTAATTTTTGAGTGACATATTGAAAAAAACATTTTTATCAGCATATAGATAAAAATCGCACTTCTGTCCTAAAAGAATAAACAAATATGCATTCAGGCATTTTTAAACAAAGATTATTCATGGAAGACATTTTAACATGATATAGAAAAAAAACAAAGGAAAGAACTTAAATTTGTAACAGTAGCAGAGTTTTCTGAACAAAATATATGCTCCAATTAAATTGAAAAGGTAATTAAATGCTTCCACACTTTTATGATGGATAATCATACATCACGATAATAATTTTCTAAAATCATGGGGTGGAAAATCATTTCCAAGAAATATTTAGTGGGAAATGCAGGACACAAAATGGTACATATTATTTAATTACAAATATGCACATATGTATTTTCATATATTTCATGGAAAATTAAATATTTCCTTCTATTATAAGTAAAAAGGTTGAACTAAATATACCAAATGAAGTAATGATGATCTCTCTTTGGTGAGATATTTTTTTTTTGTTTGCCTAGCTTTCAGCTTTGCACATTGATCACATAATACTTTTACAGTCAGAAAAACACAACAAATGTAATTTTGGGAAAGGCCAAGTTAAGAGACATAGTGGAAGGGTAGTTATTCTGAGTGACTGTCCTTATCACATTAATATAAGAATCATTTAACCAAAAAATGGATAGTACATGTTTAATAGTTTGCACAAATTACTCATGAATCTCCTTCTTTGTGGTGTCTCCACTAAGGATTCAAGATATACCAAACAAGTTCAACCATCATTATGCCATGAGAGACTCAGTGGACCACGGTGGAGTCAGGCAGGTGTATGTTAAAACTGTACCTGGTGTTGCCACTGACACTATCAATGAACTTGACAAGACTTGTACCCTCTCTGCATCTCAGTTTTTTCGTCTTTGAAACAGAGAAGTAATACTGACCTTGTAAACATTTTGAAAAAAAGTAAAATATAAAATAGTAAATATAAAGAGAACAGCTCATTATCTAGCACATAGTTTCAATTAATGGTGGTGTGAAAAGTAGTTGATGTCAATATTCTTTCTTCTATAAAATTAACTTGCTATTAGGAAGCCATTCTGCAAGAAAGGGGAGGTAAAATTTCAGGTAAAAATCATAATGATCATCATCAAAATATCAATAGAGATAATGTTAACTTCAGTCAATAATAAAGTAATTATTTTAGGGGATGATATCTGAGACAAAAAATATAAACACTCAAATGTTTTTCCATATTGAGATGCTGTGCATACAACACAGGGGGTCAGAATTTTTGCTTGGCACAGGAGATTAATAATAATAACAACAACATGGGGCACCTGGGTGGCTCAGTCAGTTGGGTGTCCGACTTCTTCTCAGGTCATGATCTCACAGCTCGTGGGTTCGAGCCCCGTGTCAGGCTCTGTGCTGACAGCTCAGAGCCTGGAGCCTGCTTCGGACTCTGTGTCTCCCTCTCTCTCTTCCCCTCCCCTGCTCACATTCTGTCTCTCATTCTCTCTATCAAAATTAAATAAACATAAAAAATTAAAAAAAATAAATAATAACAACAAAAATAATAATAAATGGAACCAGATGCTTACAAGTAAATAAACCTCTGATAGAGCACCTGGTTGGCTCAGTTGGTTCAGCTTCTGACTCTGGATTTTGGCCCAGGTCATGATCCCAGGACTGTCGGATCAAGCCCTGCCTTTGGCTCTACACCGAGTGTGGAGTCTGCATAAGAATCTCCCTCTCTTTCCCTCTCTCTCTCTCCCTTAACCTCTCCCCGCTGCTCACACAGTCTCTCCCTAAATTAAAAATAAATAATTAATTAATTAAATATTCTCTGGTATTGGTAATTTATTTGGATAGATAATTAAGTTACATATGCCTAAAAAAAATACAAGATTTTATTTTTTTATTTTTTTTTTTTAACTTTAGTTTTAGAGAGGGCCAGCAGGGGGAGAAGGGCAGAGGGAGAGAAAGAAAGAGAGAAAGAGAGAGAGAGAAGAAGAAGAATCTTAAGCAGGCTCCACACTCAGCATGGAGCCCCACATGGGGCTTGATCCCATGACCCTGGGATCATGACCTGAGCCAAAACCAAGAGTCAGGCACTCAACCGACTGAGCTGCCCAGGCGCCCCAAGAATGAAAGCTTGTAAAATATTAGTAACTCAAATCTCATGCAATGAAATGAAAATAAAACACAAGTGTGACCACTAATCAGAAACTATTTCACGAGAATGCCCAAAGGTGGTCAGTGGTTCCAACATTATACTGTGCATTACCACGTGTCGGGAGGCAAGAAGCGTCAGGTGTTAGGTCATTGCCTGGTGGGCATGGGGTGTAGCTGGAGCTAAGGCGACAAGAGAGAAAGTATTGTTTGCTCAATCTTTGTGATTCTATCTATGCTCATATTAATTAATGTCTTATCAAGTGGTAACAGACTATAATTATTTCTGTTATCTCTTATTTTCTTCCAGCACTATTAAATAATTATTTTAGAAAATGACATCCAAGACAAAAAATATAAACACTCAAAAAAATGATTTTCAAAGCAATGAAATAAATAATGTGCACATAAGGGAGTAAGGAAACATTTATTTAAAACACTGTGTCACAATACAAAAACTAGACCCTAATCTCCGTTTTGCAAATAGGAAGCTGAGTTTCAGAGAAAGAGAATCTGTTCAAAGTTCTGCAGCTACTTGGTGGCAGAGAGAGAATTCTAACCCTCATTACAAAGTGTACTTATACTAAAGTGTAAATTGCCCAGATCCTGCTATGCGCATTGCTGACAGTTGTGGACAACACAGCTTTGCATTTACAAACACATGCGAGTGGATAAGCAGATGTATTTAGCAGTGTCCTAATCGGTTGAACCTGCCAATTGGTTGCAAAATGTTAACATGCCCCTAAACATCTTTGGTCTCGGTTTTATTAAGTATCTCAGAGATCACATTGCAAAAAAAGCTAAAGTATCTCCAAACCCAATTAAACAATGGCAGCCATTTCCTTATCCATATAATCTTCTTAAACTTTTCCATGCATAAAGCAAATTCACACAGAATATCAAGAGTAGATAATATTTTGCAAATAATAATTTCCAGCCTTTTGGGATTTCCTTAGAATCCAGTGAATCATCCACAGTCACACACAGGGACAATCTGTGCTTTCTATGGGCATATTAACATTGCATGAATAGAACCAAGAGTTCTATTGGATACATCCAATTTTTTCTTTCTGGATGATGGAAATTATTTCACGAGAAAAATTGAAAAGGGAAGTGAATGATAGCTTTTAAAATCCACACTGAAGGTACGTCCAATTGTTTCACTCCTAATTATATATTTGAGCTCAGTGAAAAAATATATAAATATAAATATAAATATAAATATATAATTCTTCTCAGATTCCTTGGTATTGGTGTTTTCCTTATGCACATATCCCTGCCTCTCATCTTCCTGAAACACAAATGTGATAATGTGAAGAGATTATATAGATCTTTTCTTTCACGAGAAAGTAATAATGTAGGCCACAATTATTTGGGTTTTATCTTAAAGAATAGCACAGTGGTAAGAAGCATGGCTTCTGGAGTCAAATTGTCTGTTTGAATACTGTTCTGCAATTTACCAGCTAGGGAACCTCAGGCAGGTTATTTATCCCCTTGTTTCTTTAGTTTTTCTGGTCTGTGAAATGGTGATAAAATGCTGTGAGGATCAAAAGTCAACATTGTATATGTTTAAACACTTGGACTTTCATCTTGGACTATGACAATGCACTTGATGTCATATCAACACCCTTGCTGAGAGCAGCTATAAAAAGCTGGATAAAATTAATTTAAAACCCACTGGAATGTGTCAGAAAGCAATAAAGGCCGTCAGGGCTCGAGACGCCAAGATCCCAAATAGAAGGGAGACCCACTGAGGTGAAAAAGACCTTCTACACAGCTTTTAGCACTTAGGGGTTTGCTGGTTCGCAGCACAGAACACAGAAAGCGGAAAGAAAGGATGTCCTGTGGTGTGCAGTCATCTTTTTGGGCTGGGGAGCTGTTCAGAGCTATCCACGTAGCCAGGGCACAAGAGGCCAAGATGACAGCAGAATGGGAAACCCACAGAGAAGTGAGCAGCTATTCTAAAATCAATTCAGACTTGAAGTATTTGAAAACTCCTAAGATGACATGTAAAAAGAAATGGAAAAAATATATATATATAGAAGAGATGCTCAGAAAAGAAGCAGAAAGCTAAATAAACATCTAAGCCAAATTTCGACAGTCTGATGATGCTAGGAAAATGAAAATTCGAGTTTAGGGCTGCCAAGGAGGGGAGGGAGTTCAGGATTTTAACTGAAACTTCTAGAAGGCTGTACTCTCAGAGTATGGACAAACCAGAAATAGCAAGCTTCAACTACGTCATGGTTTTATGCCACACTCTATTTGTATATTAGGAAAAGTGTGTCCCTTGAGGGAGAACACCTACAAGTTTTCACATACAGTGTTCAAGATTCAATTTTTAAAAAATAACGGTCATGCCAAAAAATAGAAACAAAAAGCTGAACGCTAATAAAAAAGCATATAGACATAGAAACAGCATTGAAGGTGATCCACACATTGTGAATATCAGATATAAACTTTCAAATATTGGTAAGTAATGCTTTCAAAGGTAGATGAATTTGGAGAATTTTGCTTCAAAGCTGCAAATTCTTTTTGAAAGTGGAATTTCTGTAACTAAAGAATCCGATAGCGAAGTAAGAATTCCACTGATAGTCTTAATAAGAGACGAGGTAGGACTAGAGAGAGAATTAGCAAAATGGAGAACACACAGATGTCTGAGTTTACTGGGCTTGCCATAATAAAATCCCACGCACGGCAGGGAGTAAACAACACATTTATTTTTTCATGGTTCTGGAGCTACAAGTCCACTGCCAAGGTGTCAGAAGGTTTTTTCTCCTCTGGGTCTTTCTCCTTGGTTTACTGATGGTCACCTTCTTGTTACGGACCCACGGACCTATGCCGTGTGTGTGCACGCCCCACTGGGATCTGTGTGTCCAAACGTCCTCTTCTTACAAGGACACGTGTCAGATTAGCTGAGGGCCCACCCTAACGGTCTCATTTTAACTTAATCACTTCTCAAAAGACCCTACAGCCAGATACAGTCATGTACCGAGGTTACAGGGTTATGGCTTCAACATATGAATTTTGAGGGCACACAACTCAGCCCATAACAATAGATTAATAGCAAATATCTAGGTTGAAGTAACAAGAAACCAAACAAGGTAAAAAAAAAAAAGAATAAATAAATAAAAGAAGCGTAAGAGACCCATGGGACGTGGTGAAAGGCAGCCACTCTTAAAACGAGGCCTCGAGGAAAAGGTGGGAGAGTTGCAGCAGGAGCAGCATCTGATGACATCATGACTAATGCAACTTTGAAACTTATAAAAGATATGATGCTGCTGTTACATGAATTTCTAAACTGTTCCAGCAAGATAAATTCAAAGCAAACACCTCTGGCTATGTCACAGGAAAACCGCTCAAAACTAAAGAAAAAGAGAACGTTGTAAAAGCAGTCAAGGTGAGCGTGTGTGTGCGCGTGCACACACGCACATGCACACATCCACATGATACATTCACAGGAATAACAGCAAGAGTAGAAGCTAAGTTTTCCACACAAAAGGTATAAGCCAGAAGAATATGGCATACCAAAATGTATACCAAAGTTGTTATGAAGTGTGTATTCTGTTTTTAGCTTCTGAAAGACGTTATAAAATACTGGGAGGTTTATTAAATTGACTGCAGATATCATGGTACATAATGGATAGATTATAGATAGGTAGAGGATAGATGGATAGAGGATAGATATATAGATGATAGATAGATAGATAGATGGATAGATAGATAAGAGATAGCATAAGAGATAGAGATAGAGATGATAGAGATATAGAGATAGAGAGAGAGATAGAGAGAGAGAGATAGAGAGAGAGAGAGAGAGATAGAGATGGGGGGAAATTGATACATGCATAGATACATGGAGAGTAGGATGTCACCAAGTGGTGGTATTTTATGGACAAAAGAGATCTTTAACAGGTGAAATAATATACACTCTAATTGTCACACTTGAACAAAAGAGAAGATCCTATATTTGTATAAAAGTTATAGAACAATTATTTTAAGAATGCCAAAAGACATTCAAGAAAAGAGCACTTAGTAGTTTGAAAATAGGAAGCCCTTTTCTTAATATCAGAAAGAGTACTTCCAAAAACATACAGGAAATGTCACACTTAGAGGGTGAAATACCAAATTTTTATCCTGAGAAAGGAAAGAGAAACTGGGGTCTACTCTGGCCCCTTCTATTATAATTTATACTACTAAGAGAAATAAATAAATGATGTAACCTTTGGAAAGGAGGAACAAAAAACCAATTATTCCCAGAACCCGTGATTGTATATAACATAGACATACAAAATAATCTACCCATTAACCATTAGAATAAGTTAATTTGGAAACACACTGGTCACAGGGTCAGTATACAAAAGCCAAAAACGTTATTATTGTAGATTGGACACATATGATTAAAATTCCAAAGAAAAATTCCATTTACAGTAACATTTAAATATACATCAAATAACTGTAAGTAAATAAAACAAGATATATGTGAGATCTCAAGGCCAGAACATATAAAACATTAGTGAATGTTCTGGTAGAACTGAATAAATTCTTTCCAGAGCAACAACCTTACAGATAACAAACAAATGCTGGGGAGGTGAGTCTGAAATCACATGAATGGAACAAACACAGTTTTTAAGTGGGAGACGTCAGGTACAAGAGCACAGCATGACATCAGTTTCCTGTATTTTAAAGGACTTTAGCTGGGCGCAGGCTACAATCAGCAACAAGCAGAACAACCATGGAGGACGAGAGGACCGTGTTTTGGTCTCTCTGTGCTTTAAAGCCATTATACGACATTCACTTTTAGAATCACCATGTCCTGCCGATGAATCAGGCATTTTATCATCATGAAATGCCTTCCCCCCAACCCCCGGCAGTACTCATTGTATTGAAAACTACCTTGGCTTATATTATTACAGCATCCTTTGGGGAAGTGTGACAAGGAGGGGTCATGAGGGGGTGTCTAGGTTGCTGGAATCTTGTTTCATGATCTGGCCACCGGTCACATGCGGGTGTTCCATATGAAAATTCATCAAGCTATACCCTTGTAAGCATGCATTTTGGGGGGCCTCTGGATTACTCAGTAGGGTAAGCGTCCAACCTTTGGTTTCTGCTCGGGTCATGATCTCACAGTTGGCGAGTTCGAACTCTGCATCAGGCTCTGTGCTGGCAGTGCAGATCTTACTTGGGATTCTCTCTCTCTCTCCCTCTCTCTTTGTCCCTCCCCTGCTCATGGTCTCTCTCTCTCTCTCTCTCTCAAAATAAATAAATAAAATTCAAAACAAATAAAATAACTTTAAAAACATGCACTTTTCTGTATGCATTTTTATGTTTCAATAATGTTTTTAAAATGTTTCTAGTTAGAGAACAAACTGAGGGTTGATGGGGGGTGGGAGGGAGGGGAGGGTGGGTGATGGGTATTGAGGAGGGCACCTTTTGGGATGAGCACTGGGTGTTGTATGGAAACCAATTTGACAATAAATTTCATATATTGAAAAAAAAATAGTTAGACAAATACTTTTTTGAAAGTGCTTAGAGTTGGAAATGGCAGAACCCATAGAATAATAGATTCACTGAATTTTGAATGCCGTGGTTGCCTTAGAGAACCCACAGTTCCAGGGCCTCATCTTGTGGCTAAAGTAGATAAGGCCCAGGAGGAAGCAGGGCTGTGTATAGGACAGAGCCTGGAGCCCAGGTCCCCCACCCAGGCTAGAGTTCACAGTATTTTGTTGTTGGTCATCCCTGCCATCCATATCTTCCAATTACCCCAGCATTCCTGGAGGGTGTGAAAGGAAGTAGCTCATGTATCCTTTGGTTTTGGATAAAGTAGGCAACAGAGAACAAAGCTTCTCTCCTTCATTTGTCCTCTGAGTTAGAAATGGCCTCAATTACGTCCTTGTTCTGTTTTCAGAAGGGTTTTCTGTGAAGTCAGTCTCTCCTAGGCAGAGCGGATTTGCACGGTCAGGAAAGCACTGAGCATGAAGGAGGGGTTGAAGATCTTCTCAAGTAAAAAAACACATTGATGACATAAAATTCTTACTGACAAAGACTGAAGAATAATCTCTAAATAGTCTGCCAACTCTGGTGGTATTTGCTGGGTCATGAGTTAGAGAATAAGCACAGAAACCTTTGCAAAACACAGCACGGAGGTGCCTGGGTAGTTCAGTCGGTTGAACATCCAACTCTTGATCTTGGCTCAGGTCATGATCTCATGGTTTGTGAGTTTGAGCCCCATGTCAAGCCCCACATCAGGCTCTGCACTGATAGTGTGAAACCTGCTTGGGATTCTGTCTCCTCCCTCTCTCTCTCTGCCCCTCCCCACTCATGTGCACATGCTCTATCTCAAAATACATTAATAAACTTAAAAAAAAGAAAAAGACAAGATTAAATTTAGGAAAGAACACTCAGGACTGAAACATCAGGGTGCTGAGAGAGGAGGCAGGATGGTTAAGGTTTTAGAGGTGGAACCTCATCACCGGACCTTTGTGGTTTTTCAATGGGTTTTAATCATCATTCTCAAAAGTAAAGAGATGATGGTGAATGTCTTAGTGTTTTCAGGCTGCTATAACAAAGTACCACAGACGGGATAGATTATAAACAACAGAAATTTATTTCTTATGGTTCTGGAGAAAGAACAAAATCAAGGTACCAGCATAGCTGGGGCTCTGGTGAAGGTCTTCTTCCGGGTTTTAGAGTGCTGGCTTCTCACTGTAGCCCTGAATGGTGGAAGGGATCTCTGTGGGGTCCCTTTTATCAGGCACTAATCCCATTCATGAGAGCTCCACCCTCAAGACTGAAGAACTTCCCAAAGACCCCAGGTTCTAATATCACCATCTTTGGGGATTAGCACTTTCAACATATGAATTTGGGGGTGGAGAAAACATTCAGTCCATAGAAATTGATATTTTTGTGCAAGTCAGACACTTAGCATTTGGTGTGTGATCACTATGTTAGGTAGTTAGGGTAGGAAAATGGATGAAGCATCAACCAGAACTTCTGGGCAACTATTTGTTTACCCAGCGGGTCGGATTGAATTTTGGCATCGATTGTGACACCAGCTGCTCCCTTCGGAGCCAGGAGGGGCAGCTGCTCGCATAGCATCACCTCAGCTCTCGCCCAAAGCCGCAGCGTTTCTGTGGGTGGCTACTATGGGGACAGGGCTAACAATAACTGCAGTCTGGCCATCAACTTCAGCAAATGCTTTTCCAACACCATCTCCAGAGCAGAGGGTGTCAGGCATTGATATTAAATACACGGAGCCTGAGATGAAAGTTCACAAAGCAGGGATCACAACAGTTCTGGGTGAGAAAATGAAAGTTAGTCATCGGGCAAGGGAGAACACGATCTCAGGACACGGCCGCGATCGAAGCCGGTGGATGTCCAAATCACAACACTAAAATTCAGTGCCAGGTTTGTAATCTGAGGAAAGATAAAGCTGGCACAGGTGAGCAGCTGAGGCAACAGTGGAAAACTGTCTTAACTGTTAGTGCCTGAAAAAACGATTTATTTTATAAAGAAATAGCCAGTAGCTCGATGTCAGAAGCAGGCAGCAAGACAGTGTTGCAATTAGTCTCAAGGTCCTGCTGCGCCCTACAAACCCAACCCCACTCACCATCTGTCTCAGTTGCTAAAAGACCATGGACTGGAGGGCTTAAACAGCAAACACTTATTTTCTCACCATTCTGGAGGTGGGAAAGTCCAAAAGCAAGCTTCTGGCAGGGTTCCGTCTCTGGTGAAACCTCTCTTCCGGGTTCACATGGCCATTTTCACTCTTCCGGGTTCACCTTCTCATTCTCTCAATGGTGGAGAGACAGCTCTGATGTTACTTCCTCTTCTTATCAGGACACCAGTGCTGTAAGATCAGGGCTTCGCCCTTCTGACCTCACTTAACCTCAATCACCTCCTGCCAATATATTCATGTGGCTGGGGGTTAGGGCTTCAACATGTGAATTTGGCGGAACATGATTCAATCCATAGCATCATCTAACCGCTGAGAAGTATTTCTCTAAACCAGTGCCCACCACACCTGTAAAAGCAACTTCCTGCACCGCATTTCTCTTTGCCTGAAAAGAAGCTAGAGTGAATGCCAATTCTACAGGGATACCATCATAGTGACCAAAGGAAGCGTAAATCAGAAGGCTCTCTGAATCCATCTCAGGCAGAGTCTGGGTGTCCGTTTTTCACGTGTTGTTGTTGTTGTTGTCGTTGTGCTGCGAAGCGCGTCAGGGGCTTCTGATGGAGGTGGTCCATGGATCGTATTTTGAGAAGAGATTCTTTAAATATGTTGAAAGTCTGAGATCCGTCCATGTCAAAAGGCATTTTGGTAAGGCCCATTTGTCCACAGTAAGTACAAGAAAGTGAACCTTCTCTACTAATGGTTTAGGGTAAGCTTTCTGTGTGGGCAGTAGGCTGGAACCAAGAGGATTTGATTGGCTTAACAGGTAACATCATGAGCGGTGCAAATAAATGACATGAAGTGTATGTGGCATGTTGGCCTTCAGCTTGAATCAAGCCTCTGATTTTCGGTGGGTGGAAATTCTTAAACAAAGGTCAAGGAATACCCTCCTTACTGCATCTCCCAGACTCCCTTGATAGCCAGGTTCTGGTTTCGCTTGCCAGTGGAAGGAACCGGCAGGACCTTAGAAAAGGGAGAAAGGAACAAAGATGATGGTGCTTCTGGGAGTACAAGAGGTGTGTGGGCTGCTGAGTTTCTGTGCAGCTGCACCGGCACCATTTCAGGGCCGTGGCGACAGCAGTGACATTGCTGCTCCAGAATATCAGGGGTTAAAGAGAGCTAGGCTCTCACCAGGGATGACATTGGCTCCCACCTGTCTGGATGAGGTCCTCTTCTCCTGGGCTCCTCTAGAAGCCTCTCTGCCTCATGCATTCCCCCCAGCCCTTCTGACACCCGAGTGAGTGATTTCCCTGCATTGCACCCCTCCCTGCTTGAAACACAGAGTGGTTCCCTGTTCCCCCGGGAACTGAGTGCTCCAGCTGGTAAATCATTAAACTCGAATTTTCTCAGCCACCCACTATATGTTTCAGAAAACCCAGGAGATCAAAAGGGATATATAGGAAAAAATGTTATTCTCCTTTTTTTGATTTTTTTTTAATTTATTTTTGAGAGAGAGACAGAGTACAAGTTGGGGGAGGGACAGAGAGAAAGGGAGACACAGAACCCGAAGCAGGCTCCAGGCTCTGACCTGTCAGCACAGAGCCCAACACAGGGCTTGAACAGGTTAACCACTACATCATGACCTGAGCCAAAGTCCTACTCTTAACCAACTGAGCCACCCAGGTGCCTGTCTTCTTCTCTTTAAAAGAATCGGGGCGCCTGGGTGGCTCAGTTGATTAAGCGTCTGACTTCGGCTCAGGTCATGATCTCACGGTTCGTGGGTTCGAGCCCGCGTCAGGCTCTGTGCTGACAGCTCAGAGCCTAGAGCCTGCTTTAGATTCTGTGTCTCCCTCTCTCTGCCATTCCCCTGCTCACGGTATGTCCCTCTCCATCTGTCAATAACAAATAAATGTAAAAAAATGAAATGAAATGAAATGAAATAAAATAAAATAAAATAAAATAAAATAAAATAAAATAATGTCATGCAGGGGCGCCTGGGTGGCTCAGTCGGTTAAGCGTCCTACTTCCGCTCAGGTCATGATCTCACAGTTCGTGGATTCAAGCCCCAGGTCAGGCTCTGTGCTGACAGCTCAGAGCCTGGAGCCTGCTTGGGATTCTGTGTCTCCTTCTCTTTCTGCCCCTCCCCTGTTCATGTTCCATCACTTTCTGTCTCAAAAATAAATAAAACATTTTTAAAAATTTTTCTAAAAGAATAATGTCATGCAGTCATCATTTTGCTGCTCATAAATTACTTTCCACAGGTGGTTTAATTCAATCCTCATGTTAATACTGGGGTTTAATTATTTTCAAATCACTATTTGCTGCATTGATAATAGAGAGGTAAATTATTTGTCCTGGGTCATATAAGAAATGGCAGAAACACAACTTGAAATCTGATCTTTTGACTCCAAGGACAGAGCCATTTGTCTTAAAATTCCATCACTGTTTTAAAAGTAATGACTTAAAAAAGCTAATTCTTGAGGTCACTTGGGTGGCTCAGTGGGTTAAGCATCCAACTCCTGACTTCGGCTCAGGTCACGATCTTCCAGTTCGTGAGTTTGAGCCCCACATTGGGCTCCGCTCTGTCAGCACAGAGCCCGCTTGAGATTCTCTGTCTCCTCTCTCTCTGCCCCTCCTCACTCGTGCTCCCTCTCTCTCTCCTCCTCTCTCTCTCTTTCTCAAAAATAAAGAAACATGGTTCTCTACACATGGTTACAGCAGTTTATTGTTTGGGTATATTCAAGAGCAAATTCTTTCTCTGGGTTTTATTAGCACTTTCTTAAGATAGCTGAGAGTAAATACGACAAAAAAAATACAAGACATTTCCTCCTAACCATCAAATTCTTATGCTTCCTTGACTCTAGTCAGTGATTCTTAATCGTTCATCTCAGTGATGTGTTGCTGGGGAAGATACAAAATTTTAATTATTTGGGATAATGAGAGACAGCATGTGGCCTCTACAGATAGTGTCCCAAGCTTGCAGAATTTTTTTACACAAGATCACACTTATGCTTTGTGACAGGTTACACCATTTCCCAAGATGATTCACCATCTGGCTGAGGGGGGAAATCAAGTATGGGGTCTGTTGTTGTTTAAATATGATGCAGTTTTCAAGCTGAGATTCAATAAATATGTACCAGGCCATACAAGAGACTCACAGGCTTTTTGTATTCCAATCTTTATTTAGATCTGTGGCAATGCCATGGAAAGAAGTAAAGATCAGCAAACCACTTATCCTGAAATTACTGAACAGTCCCTTAATTTTTAAACCATAATAATGACGATAGACAAGCTGAAGACATGAAAACTTGGAGGAAATTTTTTCTCGGTTTTGGTTTTAGTCAATAGAACTTTATGAGATTACTGGTACAATATTAAGACATGTAAAAAGACATATTAAAATGTTCCCTCATGGGGGTGCCTGGGTGGCTCAGTTGGCTAAGAGACTGACTCTTGACTTCGGCTCAGGTGGTGATCTCAAGGTTTGTGCATTCAACCCCCGAGTTGGGCTCCCTGCCTACAGCACAGAGCCTGCTTGGGATTTTCTCTCTCCCTCTCTCTTTCTGCTCCTCCCTTGCTCTCTCTCTTTCTCTTCCCCAAAACAAATAAACTTTTTAAAAAAATGTCCCCTCGTGAATTGTTACCCCAGAAGCATCTCTTGTAAATGATTTAGCCAGGTTTCAGTTGTTTTTTTATTTTATCTTTTTTTTAATGTTTATATATTTTTGAGAGGTGGGAGCAGAGACAGAGGGAGACACAGGATCCCAGGAAGGCTCTGTGCTGACAGCAGAGAGTCTGATGCTGAGCTTGAACCCACGAACTGTAAAAAACCCACGAAGTCAGACACTTAACCGATTGAGCTACCCAAGCATCCCTCAGTTGCTTTTAAGTGGAACCCTGATTTGTGATGGTTTTATGTCCTACCAGGGACAAAGTTTGATATCTCTTAGGAAATTTCCTGTTAACAAATAGGATAAAGCAAATGATATTCCAGTTGTTATAGAAAGGTGTTATTTTTTATTCTTTAATTTTTTTTAATCTTCCCTTTCTAATTTCTAAAGACGAAAATAGGTCAAGGTAGGTCTTGTTCCAGACAGGTCTTGAAGATACGGAAAGACAAGAAGAAAGGAAAATCCTAGGTAAATAAAATCATCAGGCTGAGATATTTAGTTCATTTTTTTTCTTTAGTACCCAAGCAGATCTCATCCATCATGGACATCTTAGGGGTTTGAAGTCAGTGCATATGGACTTTCGGGAGGCTCATATAATGTTACACTTGCCCCTGGTTGTGGGAAGCCCAAGGAAGGTGGTGCAGCCTAGTAGTTAAAAAGGTGGGCTGAGTAGTCCGGTCATCCAACTAAATGTAACTGACTCTGGCTCCTGCTTATTCTTTAAGTTTGTGCAAATCACTTGCCTACTCGACCCTTCAGATTTCCTGTTGATTACTTAGGTCAGGGAAGCACTTTATGATATTGGCAGAGACCTGGGAAAGTGCTCAAAGTAGGAGACTGCCATTGCTAAATGCCGAAGCTAATTTACAAACACTACCACACCAGGAGATTGAGTTCAACAGCTCTCAGTTCTATTCTACCCCCAATGCAGCAGAAGTCATGTATTTAGACCATGTGAGACAGTACAGAGACTTCTAGGTATTAAAATTGTATCACTGGCCGAATCAGTGGGAGATACCCTAGGTCTACAGTGTTCACAGACCTCAAGGCTAAGTTGTCTCATTTTTAAGCACTCTGTCCTTATCATCAAGCTATCTACAGATTTGTCCTTATACACGCCTTCAAGATGGAACTAGCTAGAACACAGGCTTCATGCCTCTATTAAGCACTGGTTTTATTTGCATGCAGTTTTTTATGTCCTATTTCACATTAATTGGAGGCTCAGGTAATGGCACACGCACAGTTTAATATTTATGGCTCACTTCGTCCCACTTTACTAAATCCCAAATGTGCCTTTGGCTTCGTTGCAAATATTATCAGTCTTCTTCTTTATTTTGTTTCTAAAAACTATTCTTGGGAGTTATTTCTCCTTTTCTTGTTAATTGAGAAAATTTAAGGGCATCGTTTATATTCCAAATATTGAAGTCCACACGCTACTTCTCCTCTCTTTACAAAGCATTTTTAAAGAATAAATATCATTGTAACTGATAAAATTATGTAACCTTGCTATATTATGTATTACTATTTTTCTTACCTAGTTCCCTACTATAACATATTTTATAATTTCCCATATGTATTAGGAAGACAATTCCTCAAAAGTGAATATACAATGAAATAGTCTAGATAATGCTTTTAGCAAACTGGCTGCACCTTGTTATTCAGTAAATTAAAATTAACCAACATGTAATTAAGGTGTCACAGTGAAGTTTAAATGAAAAACTTATGCAAAGAAATAGATTTTCATGGTAGCCCTACACATCTTACTTTCCTCTATTTCTATTTTAGCCATTCTTGGGCTCTATTCAGGGAACTCAGGAAGGACATTGACTCAAGATTGAAGAATAGTTCGTTATTCAGGTCATTCGTCAATGTCATTCAAGGTTATATACAGAGGACGAGACTAATGAGTAATGTGGTGAGACTAACCCTTGACAGAACTTCTAACCTGGAGCCTCTAATAAAGCATGATTCAATTCAGGTCTATAAGTAACATGGAGGAACTAGGATGTCCCTTGCTCTGAGCAACAGTAAAATAGAGTGTCACATTTAAGATTTTTTTAATTTTAGGTTTGCTTAATAATGACATTTCATAATGCTAGGTTAATTTGCTGTATTTTCAAATACTAATGTCTACTAATAACATAAATTATGTTGCTACTGGAAACATGTTTTCTTAATAGAATTCAGGGCCCAGGTAGATTAATAATTATGTCTGAAAAATTTTTAGAAAGCACAGATCAACATACCTTTGAATTGATTTTGTATGGGGAAGGCAGGTATGTAATAAAATACATCTCAGAAAAATCATAAATTTGCCTACATATAATGAAACTTTAAGACTGCAGAAGTTAAAAGCATAGCACTTTGTTGGAAATATCTCTGTCACAATTCTTAGAAGATTAGTAATCAAGCAAATCATTGAGAAAAATATTGAAACTCCCACAGAAAAATAGGCAACACGAAAACAGGATTAACAAGTACCAATGACTACAAATACCTAAAACAAACACAGAAGTGATGTTAAAATTCATTACTAATTAAGTAGTGCAGAATAAGAGAATAAGATATTATTTTCGTCTCTCAAATGAGTATTTAATAAAGTGATAATTCTCAATGATGGTGAGGGTGTTATTAATAGACATAGTTCTACATTGTTGGTTAGAACATAAGCCAATATTAATTAGAGAAAAAATGGCTATATTAATATCGAACACAGTATATAACAGAATAAAAATATTATGAGGGATGAAGAAGGTCAGTCCATAATGTTAAATGGTTCAGTTCATGAGAAAGGACAATGTTAATCATTTCACCAGTTAATAATAACAGCTTCAAACTACATGAAGTAAAAACCACTAGAACACCAAGGAGAAATAAACAAATCCACAAATACAGACAAAGATTTCAGTTGTACTCTCTCAATGTTTGGTAAAACAAGGATACAGAAAATAAGATACAGAATATTTGAACACTATCAACTAACCTTACCTAATTGACACTTTTAGAACAGTCCCACCAAGAACAGCAAAATCCACCTTCTTTTCAAATGCAGGTAAAACATTCACCAAGACAGAACATATTCTGAACCATAAAGAGTCTCAATAGATTTACAAAGAATACAATCAATACAAACATGTTTCCTTACCCTGATGAAATTAAAATAGAAATCAATAATAGAAAGATGTGTAAAATTTGGATTTTCTCATTACCATATGGGCTAAGTAAAAAAATTGAAGACATATTAGAAAGTATCTTGAAATTAGTGAAAATTAAAACAGAACACATCAAGACTGTAGAATGGAACTAGCCACTATGGTAACACTTAGGGGGAAATTTATAGCCCTTAACCCTGTTATTAACAATAACAACAACAACAACAACAAAAAGTTCTCAAATCAATAGCCTCAACAATTGCCTTTAAGCAAAGAGCAAAGGAAGAGAAAATTGAACACATTTTAAGCAGAAGAAAGGGAATATTAAAGAGTGGAGTGGAAATCAATGAAATAGAAAACCCACAGAGAAATTCTTCTGGAAGCCAAGCTATCCCAGTCTGAGTGGCAGGGCCCGGGCTGTGGACGGATTGGTGACTGCAGGGCGGCCCGCCGACAGTGAAGCTTCTGGTACTCCCGCTTTTAGGTAATTCGGCCTTAAAAGTACCTGGGGTATTGTCTGTTGGGGAATTGCCCTCGGCAGGCCCCCTGGGAAAAGAACCATTAGGGAAGAAAATAAGGTTCCACAAGAAATTGTGCGGCCTTACGTTTAGCCCTTGCCATCCCCTATGGAGACTCCTCTACTTACAGGAAGGATAGCCTCATACGTTTGCCAGCAAAGAGGGCCTGTAAAGGAGAAACATATGGATTTGAAAGCCTCACTCCGGCAACTAAGGAGTGTATCTCTGGGCACAGGTGACTGCAACCCCTAGGCCCACCTGGCCCCCCGGAGGCATTCCAGAGGATGACCGAACCTAGTTGGTTAAGCTACAGAATGGTTCCTTGGTTCCTAGGTGCATTGTCTCTCTGAGAATGTATGAGGCATGGGTTTCTAAGGCTTTTTCAGCCCCTTTCTGGCACCTCGGACCGAGGCAAACACATGGTTCTTCTGGCCTTATGTGGTTAGGAGGTCATGTCCCTGTAACTCTTCCACTTGAGGTGTTGAGAAGTGGAGGGCCTTTCATGAGAACAACAAAGCAAATGCTTTGTAGATTATAGATAAACGCAGATGCATAATGGAATAATGTAAGAAATTAATCAATAATCAAAGGGTATGCGGGAAAGTTAGGGGAAAATCACCATGTTATTTCCTAAAGGTCGTTTATACATAGGAACATTTTCAAAATTAGGTAATGTTAGAAAAACATAGTTGACGTATGTCGCAAGGAAATCATTCGCATATCTAATGCCACGTTTACTGCAATAAATCGGCCAGTTCAACACACTGCGGTTGTCTGTGTCCATTTTTATTTTAGTTTTAGTTTTTTTATTTTAGTTTTTTATTTTCTACTTTTTTTATTTCAGTTTTGGTTTATTTTCACCGACGCCGTTCTTCCTTCGGGAACCCCTGGACCTGCCGGCGCTGGAATCTGGCAAAATTCAATAAACCAAATCTTAGATGCTGTGAAAACATCATTAGAATTGATAACCCTCTAACCTCAACGGACCAACAATAAAAGAGAGAAGACACAGTGACCAATGTCAAGAATGAAAGAAGTGGTATTACTGCAGGTTTTACAAATGTTGAATGGATAGGAAGGAACAGTATGAATAAATTCAGCAACTCGGGCAAAAGGGACGAATTCTTAGAAAGGTACAACCTGCTAAAGCTCACTCACAAAAAAAAAAAAAATAGATAATATGAATAACCTTATAAAGATTTCATTTTTTTTTTCCTTTTAGTTAAAAACCTTCCCCAATAGAATAATCCAAGCCCTGGTGGAGTCTCATCAAATTTTAAACAAGCAATAATAGCCGTCTTACAAGATCTGTTTGGGAAAACAAAGGAGAAATGAACATTGCCCCACTCACTGTGAGAGATCAGCAGAACCCTAGTCACAAAACAAGACAGACGCTGTCGACTCTTCCTGGCACCTGAGCTTGATAATGTGAAAAAGTTCTAGGGGAAAGACTGCAAATGGAATGTTTATTGTGTAACTAGCAGAAAATTATCTTAACAAGATCTGACTCAGCTGGACAGAGCTCCTATTTGCCTGAGAGTTGGCCATGAAGGTTGGAGTTGCAGACATTATGAACCCTGAGTGACCTTGCAGCGTATGGAAGAGCCAAAAAGATGCCCCTAACTCTGATGACAATGTTATGCTGCACTCCACTCCAGTCCTGTACCACCTTCCTGCGGATTTCTTTGATAGGAAGACTAAACTCTTACGAGTTTCAGCCATACTGTGTCTGCCGTTATGCACAGCTGAATACACTTCTTAGCTTAGAGACCCAGCAATTTTATTTCCAGGAAATTATCCTGTAAATGCATTTCTACATGTGTGCAACGTGCAAGAGTATGAATTATATTACCATTTATAAGTAGGCAAAGTTTTGTTTTTCCGAAGTGCCTAAGTAGCCACCAATAGGAGACTATTTAAATAAATAATAGTATATATTCATGTGATATAATACCAGTTAGCAAGTATGGTGCTGCTTTTCATGATGGCTGTATCTTTATGATATATTACTTAGAAAAGAGTATAAAATACAGAGCTGTGTACATAGGAGACTACCATTTGGGGGATATACATTTTTTTAAATGTCTATTTATTTTGAGAGAGAGAGAGAGACATAGCTTGTGTACATGCAAGCAGGGGAGGGGCAGAAAGAGAGGCAAACAGAGAATCCCAAACTGGCTCCACAGTGTCAGCTCAGAGCCCAATGCAGGGCTTGATTGAGATCATGACCTGAGCTGAAATCAAGAGTCAGATGCGTGACTGACTGACGCACCCAGGCACCCCGGGATATGCACTTGAACAAAAGTGTAAATGCACATATACACAAATGCACACTCATGGAAATATATGTACACCCCCAGCAACCCACCCGACAGAGATATACCAGCTAAGTGTCGCGACTCCACACAAATGCACGCACTTTTGTGGATGCTTAGAAGACTTCCGAAAAGATCCTCAAGAGATGGTCAACAATAGTAGCATGAGGGGTTTCTCCGAAGGTTATCTTTCATTATTATGAAACATTTAAAGCTAGATGATTTGTGAGAGTTTGGAGGGAATCAAAAGTCATCGTAATGCCAAGAACAAATCACCAATCGCTTCTTTTATAAAACTGGTACCTTCTCAACCTTCCTTCTTGATTGAAATAATTAGTCTTCCTGCTCATTGGATTACTATCTTTATCAGCCTCTTGCTTATTATAGGGCAGTTCCAAAATGGTAAGTATAATGCAAATCAATTGAAAAGTAAAGCTAAAGGCTTGTAAATGATGCAAGTTTCCCAAATCGAGGCAAGTAATAGTGAGGGCAAATCAGCAACAATGTCATAAACAATTGAGGATCTAGTGGTTTGATCAATAACCATTGGAGAAAAGAAAGTGGACGTGGAAAACACAGCGCTTAAAAGTAAAACAATGTGAACATCAAAAGTTAAAGCGTTATCCTACATTAATAAAATCTGCTCGTGATGTTTCATTTTAGGGAGTAAGATGTAAAGTAGAAGATGTCCTGTTATGTTTATGTACAATTTTGAAGTAAAACCTACCCAAAAAAGGAAAAAAAAAAACCCCACATGATTCATTTTAAAAAATGACACATTGTTATGACTATATTATATATTTTGGTTAAATACAAGATACAACTTGTATCTAGTTTTCAAACCAAGTCATAATCATCCTTTTTCTTTACGTATCATAAGATTGTCACATGAAAGACAGCACACTCAGCTAAATTTTATGTTTATATAAACAACAAAAAAAATTGAGTATCTCTATGTCCCATATATACGTCTTAGGCAATGTTTACATGGGACATACTGATATTAAAAATATTGTTTGTTGTTTATCCGAGTATCCAACATCGAATTTAGCTGGATGTCCCATGTTTATGTTGGCCAACTCTGGAAGCCTCAATGCAATGAAATCCTAGTTTCCATTTTAATTGGATTTTGTTTGTGTCATTTTTCTAGTACCAATTATTTCAGGAGAATGAGAACTTTCGAAATTGTATTTAAAGGCTGGAAGGAAATATCATTATCTTTTTTTTTTTGTACACTCCAGTATTTTCCAATGTTTCTGCAAAGAAGTATCACACCTAGATTCAGAAAAATAGCACTTCAAAGCAAAATAACAAAACAACATGCTAGACTACCCAGAATTGCCTGGAGTCCAAAAGGAATTTGTCCAATTATAAAGGCAAAGTGTTTTTTTTTTCTTTTTCTTTCTTTCTTTCTTGTTTTTAAGAAAACAGTCAAGGATTGGGGGGTGGAGCCAAAGGCAAATATATTTTTTTCTTTCGTTTTATTGAATTTTTGTTATGGTTTCAGGGAGTGTTTTGGTCTGAACTCTATGTAAGCTTAGAAAATGTGTTTCTGTTTTCACACCTTGATAAAGTGAGAAACAGAACTGAACAGATTGATAAAGGGTTACATTTCGGTTGAGTCCAAGCATTTCGTAAAGGGTAACTTTTGCAGGGACCAGTATATTTTAAAATACGCATGCGAATTAATAAAGACATAGGTAGGAAAACAGTGTTAACTAAAGAACAGGTATTTGTTGGTATCTTCTGTTACCAAGCAGTACTTGCAAATTTATTTCAATGTGAACCATTTTGGAAAAAAGCCCATGGCTTCCTTGAGTGGTTGCAATTTCGCTTATAACAGAAAAGGTTATCAGGTAATGTTTGCTGAATCCTTGGTGAACGAATAAACGAATGAGCAAATTGCACACAAATGGGTGGGGTGACTACTCCAGTGTTTAGATACCAGTGCCAGTCAATAGCCCCTTCACATTTTATCTGAGTGATGAGATCTCAGTTCAGCACAGTTACTAAAAGGGCAGCATATTTTCAGAAACAAAATCATAAGACATACCCTATTAGAGATGCTTCTTTCTTTTATTTCTCATCTGGAATTGACTATTGAACAACAGTGCCTCAATTACATGCCTGTTAATACAATGAAATCTCTTTGGAAACTTTCCAAGCTGTGCATGTCACAATATCTAGAAGTCGACTTGAAGGTTTCCTTTAAATCATTCTCGCGATGGTGTCTCTTATATCACATAATGCTAGATCTACTAAGTTCCTCATTTTGCAGCACAATATATGTAACATTAAGAATCATATAGACAAATAGGTTCCTTCTTGTCAACCTCCCTGGTTTGCATTTTCCCTGCTAGGATGATTTTATTCTGTTATCAACATCATTAATTGTGTTGATGCCCATGGCTGGTATAACACAGCTGGTACTAAAGAGATTTGCAGAACTGAAGTGGAAAAAGTATTTTTGAAGCGGAGAGAGTACTTGACGACGTGAGAGCAAACTCAAGGATGTTTTTTTGTGAACTCATAATATTTTTACCGACTTTCCACAATGGAATCTTTCATTTATCTTGCACTCTCTCCCATTAAGGCTGAGTCTAGTAATTTGAGATACAAGATCTAATTTCTTGTTATATTTTAGCGAGCAACCATTATGTCAGAAATAAACTCGAAGAAAATGAAAACATATCTCCCTGCATCATAATTGACATTTCTCCTGTTTAGGTAGTGATTAATTGAATGTAAAATGGGAAAGGTTTTGTTGATCTTTCTTCAAGGATTTTTAAATCATTTGTATACTGAGTTTGGGTTTTGCTATTAAAATGTCATAGGGAAGGAATAATTTGTCCCTGCGTTCTTATAGTAGCATTTTTTTCTGTTTTGCTGAATATTTCCTATCGCCTCTTAAAAATATAACATTTGAAAGATCGCATTTTGAAGGGGTTTGATGCTTATAGCAACGCTGAGAGTCTTCTTGAGCTTTAAAACCTCACCAAATGAAGGAAATCCACAAAATCATCAATAACCTGGGTTTCCCACCCTGTTTTCTATCCCAAGCATCACTACTGACAATGTTTCTTCTTTGGAGTGGCTTTGAAGTTCAATCTATGCCAGACTATCCAGTAGAAGTGGTCTGTGCTGCAATGTCCCTTGAGTTGGAATATGTCCTTGAGTTGGAATATGGAGATGTCTCTGACTTGGTCCAAAATGAAAACCATGCCCAGGCAGGTAATTATGAAGAGTGTAAACAATAACCATGCTTGCTTCTAAGTATGCATATCGGTTCCATGAAATACATGCAAAAGTGTGTCCTTAAGAACCCCAAAGGGGACTTCGTTGGTACGTAGATAGAGGAGCAGGTGATGAGAGGCATGTTTCAGTTTCTATCCTCCATACTCTTTACATGGATTATATTTTCCTTACTGGCCAGAATTTGCATGTAAACTTAGTATTTATTTTTGACTATATGCCTACAGTCTGTCATCAAGTCAGATATCTTCCCAGCTCTATTTTTTCCCAACGTGCACTGAACTAGTTTTGCGGTGAGATTTATCACCTTCTTGCTTGGGAATTGATGATGTGTGAAGGACTTAATAGCCAAACAGTATCCGATCCTCCCGAGGATACTATGTTGAAATAAAAGCTGTTTTATTTTGGAACTCTGTTGTACTATGTGAAATGACTGTGCCTGGGGTGTTTCTTCTGTCACTTTAATCTATCACACGAATTAGTTTTTCAGACACTCTAAGTTAGCACAAAAATAAAGCGATCTCATGGTGAAAGTGAGCTGACTTTTAGATGACCCTCGGCTGTGAAGAACTACCAAGTTGAGTCCATGAACGGTAACTCAGACTGGTATTTAAAGATTCACTGAAGGGGCGCCTGGGTGGCGCAGTCGGTTGGGCGTCCGACTTCAGCCAGGTCACGATCTCGCGGTCCGGGAGTTCGAGCCCCGAGTCAGGCTCTGGGCTGATGGCTCGGAGCTTGGAGCCTGTTTCCGATTCTGTGTCTCCCTCTCTCTCTGCCCCTCCCCCGTTCATTCTCTGTCTCTCTCTGTCCGAAAAATAAATAAAAACGTTGAAAAAAAATTAAAAAAAAATAAAGATTCACTGAAAAGGACACAAGAAGGTGCAAAATAGGAAAAAAAAATGATGGTGTCTACATGTGATATTTCTGCAAAAAAAAAAAAAGTGACACATTTTCACCAAGGAGAAATGTGTTATCAGCTGGATAATAAATAAGTCTTCTTGCTTTTTTTGGTTGAAAATGGCATCT
Organism: Acinonyx jubatus; assembly: GCF_027475565.1. NCBI lineage: Eukaryota > Metazoa > Chordata > Mammalia > Carnivora > Felidae > Acinonyx > Acinonyx jubatus. Next base: position 207,694,490 of record NC_069381.1, on the reverse strand, counting down.
GTTAAGATCACCTGCTCAACCCTTCTTAACGTCCTACTGACACACAAAAAAAATCAAGACTTTTCAACACTCAGAACAAGGACTGAGAGTTCATCGGTTGTCAAAATCTTCAGGAAATCTGCAGGAGGCACCAAACCTGTGGTCTGGCAAGTGGCAATTGACTGAGGTAGGCAGTGGACGATCCCAGCGTGGTAAGCCTCTGGACAAGGGGCAGAGGTTTCATCTAGAAGGGAGGAAAGGATCTTGTGCCTCTCCTGCAGCTGTAAAATACTCCTCCTCTGCTGTTGAGGCTTTTCTATTTGAGGGACATGAAGCTGACCCCTTTTTTATTTCACAACCACCATCATCAGGGAGGCCTCACTGACGCCTTGCCTCGCTACTACACTTTCCTGGCCATTTATTCTGCTGCGTCATAAAGCTGTTCCACACACTCTCATCGGCTATCAACCCCCACTATCCCCCCTCTCATTCTCACATGATGATCCTTCCTCTTTCACGGAGAAACAGCGAGAAAGGAAGTACCACATGCAACCAGCAACAAGCTGACTGATCTACCCATATGGGTGTCCATTTTGCCTTCTTTCCCTCGCATTACAATGGATAAGCACTCCGTCATTGTAAACTGGGTTCCAGACTCTCTCAAAGGCCAACTTTTGTAATCAGCCCTGCTCTCTCCTCGTCAAATTTCTCTCGACCTCTTCATTCTCATCTGCATGAACACACGCTGTAGAAATTCTCTCTGTGAACACACACACACACACACACACACACACACACCCTCCCTTGATCTCACACTCCTTCAGCCAGTATCACCTTTCTGGGCCCCCGTCTCAAGAATGAATCTCTGTATATAGCTGTTTACAACCTCTATTCTGTATGTCTTCTTTTATTCTCTCTGGATTGCATTCCAATTAGCCTTTGGTTCTTACTACTCCAGTGGAACTCATTTTGTTAAGGTCACCAGCATTTCCATGTTGCTAAGCCCGTGATCAACTCTGTTTACATTGCCCAAGTCTTAATGAGTATGCGTATGGTGAGAAAGCCTCAGAATATGTTAACATTTACAAATATGCAAATATAAAAGTAGACAGAACGAAAAGGACCAGTAGACAAATTCACAGACTTACTGGCAGGTTTTGCACACTTCTCTCAGGAATTGGGGACTCATGTAACAACAACCACAAAAAGCAAAAAGTGGCGCATTCCTAAATGTGTCGCAGTTGAAATTGCACAGCATGGAAAATACATTACTTTCAAGTGTAGAGGGAACATTGACTTACATCACACATATGAAGCTCAATAAAGAAAATAATTACTTAAATTTGAAAGACTTGAAACAATTCAAATTATGTGCGCATACCATAGAAAAAAATTTAAAAATTAATCACAAAAAGATATTTTAAAAAATCAAATGTTTAGACAAGAAATACCCACTAGGGGCTCCTGCGTAGCTCAGGTCAGTTGAGTGTTTGACTCTTGATTTCAGCTCAGGTCATTATCTCACGGCTTGTGAGTTTGAGCCCCACATGGCTCTCTGTGCTGACAATGTAGCCTGCTTGGGATTCTGTCTCCCTCTCTCTCTGCCCCTCCTCCACACCTTCTCTCCCTCTCTCTCTCTCTCTCTCTCTCACACACACACACACACACAATAAATAAACATGAAAAACAAGTTTTTAAATAAATACAAAAAAAATACCCACTGGACAACCCTGGGTTGCAAGAAGCGATTAAATGGAAGTTAGAAAATATTTAACATTAGTAATTATGAAAAACATACATATTAAATGTGCAGGATGCCACCAAATAGTGCTTAAAGGAAAATGCCTCAAGTGCATAATTACAATAGAATAAGGCTGAAAACTCAAGGCCCTAGGTATCCATCTCAAGAATTTAAGAAAAGAATAAGAAGAGCCTGGGTGGCTCAGCTGGTTGAGTGTTCAACTCTTGATTTCAGGTCAGGTCTTGATCTCAGTGGAACTCATCTTGATCTCACAGTCTGAGTTTGAGCCCCGTGTCGGTCCCTGTGCTGACAGCATGGAGCCTTCTTGGGATTCTTTGTCACCCTCTCTCTGCCCCTCTCCCGCTTGCACCTGTACACTCTCTCAAAATAAATAAACAAACTATATATATATATATATATATATATATATATATATATGAACAATACATTAACCCAAAGACTGTAAGTAGGAGGAAACAATAAAAACTGAAGCAGAACCCAGTGAAGTAGAGAGAAATACATGATGGAGAAAAGCAACAAGTCCAAAATAATATATTTTAGAAACACTAATAAATTCGGTATCTCTCTGGCAAGTCTAATCTACAAGAAGAAGAGAGAGAAGAGAGGACAGAAAAGAAAAGGGAGAGGACAGAGGGGGAAGGGAGAGAAGAGAAGAAGGTGAGAGAGAGGGAGGGGGGAAGAAATGTCTCAGATTGCCGACATTGGAAAGAAAAAGGTAATATATTCCCTATATATGGGTATATGTGGTATAAACCATTTGAGTGTGATATGAGCAACTGTATGTCAATACATTTCATAATTTAGATAAAATGTTTAAATTCCCAGAAAAAAATAGCAGCAATACTGATCTAAAACAAATCCATGAAAACATGAATAGACCTTTAGATATAACAGAAATTAATTCTGAAATTCAAATCATCCTACAAGAACTGAGCAAACTGAATCCAGCAACATATAGAAAGAATAATACATCATAACAAAGTGGGGTTTAGTCATAAAATGCAAAGCTGCCTTAACATCTTAAAATCTAATGTTATTCTTCACATTAGGTCAGTAAAAAAGAAAAGTCTTGGAATCATCTGAAAAGATACAGAAAATGCTCTTAACTCATCAGAACAGCTCTTAACACACTAGGAATATAAGGTAACTCTCTAATCTCATAAATAATATCTAAGAAATTTCATAACAAAAATCATACTTCATGGTGAAGTATTCAAAGTTTCCCAGTGAGACTGAAAATATCACATCATCACCACTTATATTTGACATCATACCGAAGGTCCTTGCAGTGGTTTGAGACCAGGAAAGTAAATAAGATACATGATGATTGGAAAGAAAGAAATAATTTGAAGATTAGCAATTGAGTACCTAGAAAACCCAAAGAATAATCTATTAAAATTCATACATACATTTAGCAAACCCACCAAATCTATTAGGAATATGTAAAAATCATTTGTGTTTCCGTTTAACAGAGAAGAACCAACAAAATATTCCAATCATTACCCTCTAAGTAGCATCAAAAAGAAACATCAAATATCAGGATCAAACATCTAATGAAAGATTCCCACTTTGTATAGCATGTAGAAACTGTAAAGACTGACTCAATTTAACTATAAGAAAAGATAAACTACAAGGTCATGAGTCTTTTTTTTTTTTCAGCCATCAGAGAGCTGAGGTCACAAAGCAATAAAGTAGCATGATTTCCAGTGAGGCACAGGCTTCCCCACAGGAAAGGGTATGTGTGACTGGCTCACCCATGGCAGGGTTGGGAAGAGGAGAAGCGGCCGTTCCAAAGAAGGTAGGTATGAAGAAATCAGCTGACCCATTGCTGCTATAGAAAAGTTAGACGTGAAAAAAAATCATGTACCTTGGGGTGAAGGGCAGGAAAAGATCATGGGTCTAGGGTCCTATCCAATACCATTAGTGATTTCCTGCTGCTGGGGAAGGGGCCAGAAAATCTCTTGCCTAGGAAATGCCACAGATAGAGACCAGAGCATGACTGACAGGATGAGGAGGGCAGGAGGGCTTGGGTTGCCTCACCTGCAGAGCCCAGGTGCATGGGATCAACCTAAGTTTGAGGATAAACCAGGACAACAGAGAAGAGCCTGCTGTTTCCCACCATCAGCCTAATGAGCACTGAGGGCCATGGACAGAAAAGATTCTCCCTGAAAGGTAGTCATTCAGTGAGGGAACATTACAAAAATTTAGGGAACCTTTCTGGCCCCTCAGCCCCCAGCCTAAGCACAAAACTACTCCCAAAGGATCTGAGGCTTGTGTGATGTTGAAAGTTATCAGAACAAAACAAAACCCAAACTCAGCACAACTCTTGACTATTCGTCACTGCACACAAACAGCCTGATAGAAGAATAGGAAAGCCCTTTTCTAAGGGTAAATACTACTTACCTTCTTCCTTCCCATTCCACTCCCAATTTCTTGGAGTCTGTAAAAACTGATGACATGAACAAAAATACAAAAAAAAAAAAAAATCAGTCAAGACACATGACCTTTAACAAAATCAGACTTGGAGATCACCCAGATAGAAGGAATTTAAAACAACTATGATTACTATGTTAACCACCTAGTGGAAGAAGTAGGCATTGTGCATGAGCAGTTTGGGAATTTCAGCAAAGGGATAGAAACGGTAACAGTGAGTGGAGGAAAATAAACAATTCCTTTAATGGCTCATCAATCCATTTGATACAGCTGAAGAAACACTCAGTGAACTTGAAGATACACTAATAGAAATTACTCAGATTAAAACACGCAGAGGCACGCAAGTTACTGAACAAAGAAAAGAGCATCTAAAGGCTGTGGAACAATGATAAATGGTCTAACATACATGTAATTGGTGTCCTAGAAGCTGAAAGAGCGAGAATAAGGCAGCAGGAAGTAGACAATTAGCTGAGAAGGTCAGTGGTTTCTAGAAGGGAAACAAATGAAGACTTTGTTAGGGGAGTGTTGGGACTACAGCCCACAGTGGGCAATCTCCCAAGGCTACAGTTCAGGGAGATGAGATGGCTACACTTCACAGGGCACGACCCTGGAGAGTAAGGAGCACACAGCTCCTAGAGGAGCTGCAGAAGTGTGCCCTGGGGTCGGACTGATGGGCTTGAGCTACACATAGCTAGAAAAAGAAACACCAGACGTTTCCAGGATTTCTTACCTTACTTTCTTACTGCTCTTGCAGCCCTTGAACTTTGTTTCCTAACTACTTAGCCCAGTGAGACTGCTGCTTTGTGCATGAGCTCTACTCTGCGTAATACCCAGTGCAATCCCCTCAGGGCAGCCATTTAAGTGTGGCTCTCCTCCCCTGAATTTCTCTTCTTTCAAGATTAACAACTCCTCTGGTCTCTGCCTTCCTGTGGTCACTCTCCAGTAAGTCCAAAGAGTTGCTTCTTATATTTTGTCTAAAGTTTATCATTTTCGCCAATAAAAGCGTTAGTTTGACACAAGTTACTCACCTGCTATGGATTCCCTAAGTCTTTGCATTGTAAGTGCTTAAAACACTGACTGAATACGTTTTCTGCCATTAGACTGTCATTGCCAAGTTATTTACTGTCAAGTGATTCAATCAAGTGGGTCCCCAAAGGCACATCCATTGTGGTCATTCCTTTGTTTTAAGGTGGCTTTAAAGAAACAACTGGGGGAAAGTTAAGGGCTGTTTCTAATTTACAAGCCTTTAGACCACAGCAGAAGCACTGTTGGGGTTCATAGAGGTTTCCTACTGTGTAAATGCTGAATTGAAATTTGACTGCATTTGTTGTTGACAAGAACTGAAGTTTTTATGTCTTTGGGAAAACTGTGGGGAGAGTTTTCTAACAAGTCAATACATCCAGCAAATGTGCTTCCTGTGCTCTGGAAAGTTCCTATCTGAAATAAAAACTATGTACTCTATCCATTTCCATTCACACAAAAATACCGTGGTTAACCTCAGTACCCTTTCATGTGTACAGAAATAATGGATAAAACTTGGTGAGAAATTCGTTTATTTACTTTGCATGCATTAGGCACCTGATCTGCACCAGGAACCACAGTAAAACAAAGTATCGAGGTCCTTCTTGATTGAGAATGTCATTGTCTTTATTTTTTTATTTTTTAAAATATTTATTTATTTTTGAGAGACACAGAGACAGAGCGTGAGCAGGGTAAGGGCAGAGAGAGGGGGAGACACAGAATCCGAAACAGGCTCCAGGCTCTGAGCTGTCAGCACAGAGCATGATGAAGGACTCAAACCATGAGATCATGACCTGAACCGAAGTCAGACGCTCAACTGACTGAGCCACCCAGGTGCCCAGAGAATGGCATTTTAGATAGCAAGGATTTCAGCACTGGTAACTGGTTATACAGCTACGGTGAACCTTTTTATCAAAACACCAAAAAAAGGATCCCTTTATATGTACAAAAATTCCTCATGAGATCTACAAAAATAAATTTGTGGAGAGTTGTGAAAGCATAGATTTTCACTGAGCTAAGAATACCCATGTAATAAGAAAATGGAGGCCAGCCTAGGAATAAAAAAGAGTGAACAGCTTGGATGAGTAAGACACCTTTCCAAAATGCCCAACATCCCTCCACTGGCTTCATTGTACAGGAATGTAGCTTGGCAACAAAATTGAGGAACAATGTGAACTCTTGGCATCTCCTCTACATCATATGCTGGTGTAAAAGGCAAAGAACGTCAAAGTTGAGGGTAAAAAAAGGAAAATGTTGAATGAGGGTAATGTCCTGAGAACATTACCATATGTTCTTAGGTCCTACCAAGAGAAACACTTCCTATCCATCACATTTTTGTAACTGCTCATTTGGAAGACTGACACTTTGTTCTAAACATAGTTTTAATGGCACACAAAAAGATAATTAGGACAATTCAGGGAAGGTAGCCCACAGAGATAAATGAGATATGCAAATTATTAGTAACTATTTTAAACATACTGGAAGGTCACTAAATTATTCTGTGTTTTCATGCTAATATAAATATTTCTAGTGTGACTGAAACAGTAAAGGATATTAAACAAAAACTATTTAAGTGGGGATCCACTCATTCCAAAACAGACAAAACAAACCAAGGAAAATTCTGTTGCTTTTATTAAATTCCTATTAAAGAATGTCTTTAGTAAACAAATTTATTAATACATTTCTAGAACAGATGCTAGCCTAGTACTTAAGATTCTGGTAGACAGACTGACCACACCGATTAAACAGTCCCTTCACCAAGTAAGGACCTCACCAGGCAGGTCTTCACCGAGGCTCACTTGTGTCCTAGGTGTTTGCCACCGACACCAGTATGTGGCCTCAATCAATCAATGGTCAATGAATGAACTGTGCAAATGTGTGAAAGTATTTTCATGGCAGAGCACATAAAAAGTATTGGAAAACTTGAACTATGATGTAATTATATTTTAATTCACAAAAAGGGAAAAAAAAGTAAGAAAAGAAACTCAAAGGCAGATTCCATCATCAGAGATCTCTCTAGTAGAAACACATTTACTCCTCCTTGTAGCATATAGTCGCTGAACACTAGTGTGCCAAGCTTTGTGTCATGCGTTTCAAATAACACTGTGAACCTGACTCCATAATTTACATTCCAACTGTTATATTAATTTGGGCTTCAAACTCCAACACAGAGAGCTTTTACTGGAACCTGTTCTTCCAAAGCACAACGTGCTAGAGACAAGAACTGAAAAAGCTGGAGATCGACACTAGCATGAGCGTTTATTTTTAAAATACTGTGCGTAATTTTAGGGTGAATTTGTACCTTGTTCTTTGGTCAATTAAGCCAACATTTCTCAGCACGTTTGATATGCAAACAACAACTTGCCATTTGACAAGGCTGGCAGTGGGATAAGAGCAGAGATGAGAGGAGTTAACTTTTACAGAGGAGAACCTCAGCAAAGTTTTCCCAAAGAGGATAAAAATTGAGTTGAGCCGTAAAATGTAAGCCAAGTCCAGCAAGTGAGTAAACGGAGGAGACAGCAGTGTGATCACAGCTCGAATGAAAAGCCCATGGGAGGTGGCAGGTGGGAAATTTTTGCTAGTTGGGCTGCATGGGAGTACAGGCATTGGCTTTAGCTACAGGTAAATCACAAGAAGCAAAATGTTCTACCCAGAGCTACTTGGTGCCAGAGAGCCTAGAAAAGTCTGCCATCTTGACTAACAGAAAAAGATGTGAATATAACACATTGTGGCTTCTCGAGTGTTGACAGAATGAAAACATCAGCAAATATCTGGATACATACCAAAATGTTGAACCCATCCCATGGGGTAGTCAGAATAATGGCCCCCCAAAGAGAAGATATCCACGTCCAAATTTCTACTACCTCTGCCTACATTATCATGGCAAAAAAGACTTTACAGTTGTGACTCAATCAAGCCATTTGGGATGAGGAGGTGAGCCTGAATTGTCCAGATGGGTTCAATGCAATCACAAGGATCCTCATAAGTGAAAGGGCGGGGGGAGAGTGGGTCTCAGAGAGGAGCAACTTGAGAATGCTAGAACTCCCTATTGCTTCCCGTGAAGGTGGAGAAAGGGGTCAGGACCCCAAGAGACTCAGGAGGCCTGAGAAGCTGGAGAAGCCGAGGGAACAGATCCCGCCCTAGAGCCTTCCTAAGGAACACGGCCCTACCAATATTTTGATTGCAGCCCAGTGTGTCTGACCTAACCTTCGGAAGTAACATAACAAATCTGTGCCCTTGTAAGCCCCTGAATTTGTGGTGATTTGTTACAGCAGCAATAGAAAACAAGTGCACTCTCCTACAGAGCAGGATGGGGAAAAAAAAAAAAAAAAGAAAGAAAGAAATCACAGGATTAAAAAAGACAGCCAGGATAATTGATAGATTCATTCCATTTTGATTTTTCCGGAGCATTTTAAAAAATCACGTAGTTCAGACTTGAGACGAGCGTTTATTCTTTACATTTTCCGAGAGTGAACAATCGCGTGATCTCAATCTCTGCAGGACCAAATTACCGCAGAGAGTCTTGATCTCGATACCAGAAAGAACAAAAACAACTTTGAATCTTGACTGTTGTTGTTGTTTTTCCCTTTAGTTCTGGTGTACGTGTCTCCAAGCACACTGGCACCGTGAAGTCACTGTAGCAAGTTCAAGGGAAGTGTGAAACAGCACTGTGAGGTCAGCCAGCTGCACTCGCTTGGCTTGCAGAGGCTGCTCTGCTTTGATGCGAGGAGTGCAATGGCATCAACTGAAAACATCAACAGGACATCGCAGCTGTCGTTTCCAGTTGCAATAAGGCAAATTTGAGGTGGTCCATGTTCATATAATGTATGTCATATCAATTCAACCTATCCCAGGTTGGAGCTAACAACTGCGTTTTTGCCCAAGATCTCATTGACCCTTGATGACATCCACTGGATTTCGATAAACTCTTCACCCCTATAAAGCATCCGAGAAGCAAGACGAATCGAAAGACCGTTTATGCAGCACAAAATGCAACAGGGAGGAGTTTTTACTGGTGCACGGTGCTGATTCTCTCCCAAGCTTTTTTTTTTTTTTTTTTTTTTTTTTACCTAATCGCAATTTTATATATGTGATTCACAGGAATTGACCGTCGCAACTTTTTTCTAGATAGGTCTCTTAAGGCGAGGGATACAAAAGCAAAAATCAACTGTTGAGACTACATTAAAATAAAAAACTTGTGCACGGTGAAGGAAACAGCAACAAAACTAAAAGTCAGCCTACAAAATGGGAGGAGATGTTTGCAAAGGGTATATTCGGTAAAGGGTTGGTATCCAAAATATATAAGAACTTATACAACTAAACACCCACAAAACAAATAATCTAATTTAAAAATTTGCAGAAGACATGAACAGACATTGCTCTGAAGAAGCCAAACAGATGGCCAACTGACACATGAAAAGATTATTTATCATCGCTCACCATCAGGGAAATGCAAATCAAAACCACAATGGGATATAGCACCTCACACCTGTCAGAATGGTAAGAGTCAACAACACAAAAGAAACAAGTGTTGGTGAGGATGTCAAGAACAAGAAATACTCATGCACTGTTGGGAATTCAAACTAGTGCAGCCGTTGTGGAAAACAGTATGGAGTTTCCTCAAAAGTTAAAAATAGAATTACCCTATGATCTAGTAATCACACTACTGAGCATTTACCCAAAGAATACAAGAACACTAATTCAGAGGGATATATGCACCCCTATGTTTATAGCATCATGTTTTACAATAGCCAAATTATGGAAACAACCCAAACGTTCATCCATTGATGAATGGATAAAGAAGATGTGGGAGATAGATAGATAGATAGATAGATAGACAGATAGATGATAGATATAAAGGAATATTAATCAGCTATAAAAAAAGAATGAAATCTTACCATTCACAACAATGTGGGTGGATTTAGAGGGTGTAATGCTAGGTGACATCAATCCTAGAAAGACAAGTAATATACGATTTCACTAATGTGAGGAATTTAAGAAACAAAACAAATTAACAAAGGGAAAAAACAGAGAGAGATAAATCAAGAAACAGACTCTTAATTACAGAGAAAAAAAAACCTGATAGTTACTAGAAGGGGAGTGGAAGGAAGAATGGGTTAAATAAGTTGATGGGGATTAAGGAGTGCACCTGTCATGATGAACACTAGGTTCTGTAAGGAATTGTTAAATCACTATGTGTGGTACACTAGAGACTAATGAAACCCTGCATGTTAAAGAAAAAAGAATCAGGCCATACTGAAACCAAAAAAACAACAAAAAAAAATTACAGTAAAAACTTGGATCGCAAGAAACTTGTTCCGGAGTTTTCTGCAAGATGAGCAAACATTTCTAATACATTTTAACCTGATAAAGCAGCAATGTCTTACAATGCAAATAGTATGTGAGGCCAAATAGCACATGATCACAAATGCAAATAGTATGTGAGGCCAAATAGCACATGATCACAAATGAGCCAAAAGTTCTTGAAATTCACTTTGATACATGAGTGTGTTGGGTTACAAGCATGTTTCCAGAATGAGTTATGCTTGCAAACCAAGGTTTTACTGGACTTGGTATTTACCTGAAATTCCAATTTAACTGGCCATCTTGGTTTTTTGTTGTTGTTATTATTTTTTTTATAGTTTGGTCATCTTGTATTTTAACTGGCAATTAGAAGAGTAACTCATGTGATCCGAGAAATGCCTTTCTGTGCAGGGCAGGACAGGCACAAGTCTCTGTGGTCTGCAATGGTGTGGAGAGACATCCTTTTTGAGAAGTCAAGAATACATAAGTGACTTTTATGTTGGTTGATGACATCTATGGCCCTGAGTAATGAGCTTTCATTTTCTCATACTTTCCACAGGCCTTACTATAAGTGTAATTTATTTTTGACGTTTATGAAACAACTATAGGTGGCAATTTTGAAGAAGAATAAAATTATATTTTGCTTTGCCCTGCAGTCAGAGGAGGCTTTCCAAGAGAGAGAGAAGTATAGTACCTATCAATAGGTGATATCAAAATAGCACAGTTCAACTTTTGCTTTAAAAATAGGGTGATATTATCCTCAAGTCCTCCTGGGGGACATAGAAATGCTGTAGAGAAGTGTTTCTCTTGCATCTCAGAACAAAATTATTCCTAAAATAATGATTTGTCTAATGTATGCTGTGAGGGAAAAAAAAAGCCATTTTTATGATTGTTATGAAAAATGACCATTGAAAACTAGGTCATGCTATCTGGCTCCAGCTGGTTTCTATCTTTTGAGCTCAAAGATTCACAATTTGAGTCTCCAGGGTTTTTTTCATAGGTGAGTCTGAAAATAGTACTTTTAATTGACTTGTTTTGAAATTGGAAGTTTAAATGTATGCTGCCATTTGACTTTAAATTATTTTCCTTGAAATTTTTCTATTATGTTATGCAGAAATGAACTATTCTTTTTGACATATTTAAGAAGTGTTACATCGTTCACATACACAGAATCTTTATATTTCTTTTGAAATGTGCACACATAGACTAGGAAAAGATAAATATAAAATCAACCTGCTAGGTAATCTTCACTCTACCCACCAGATTACATTTTCCCAGTTTTTGAATATTCTAGAACATTATGCCTAGGTGTATGAGTCTCCTGTATAATGTATTTTTATCCCACCAATTATTTCTTCCAACTTTGTTAAAATATATCAAAATGCAGTTACATTTTCACCAGCAACCATTTTCTTTTTTTTTGTTTTTTTTACAGAGTTAGTGTCCAACCGAAATTATAAAATGTTTAAATTCAGTGGGATGAATTATTAATCCGCCTTCTCAACTTTGACCTTCATCATCCACATTCGTGTTTATTCTCATGAATAATACCTCCGTGAAGTCACCAAACATTTCTAGCTTCCTATTTTCATGTGAATCACCAAGCAAACCTCCTCCCAACAGACCAAACCTGACAATCAAGTCTGAAGAATATATGATAGCACGATGGCAACATGGATAATCAATACAGAATAATAATCCTAGTGACAGAATTCCCTTAGATATGTAGCAATTTACAGCTGATATGAGGCTTTTCCATCCACGACTTCATTGCATGCTCATAAGAACCCTACAAAACAAATAGTAATCATCATTTCATTTAATACGTGAAGACACAGGCTCAGGGTGGTTAATGGCTTGTGCCTGAGGTTATAATATTAGCGAGATATGGGCAGAGTGAGGACCTGCTCCCATTACGTTTTGAATTCCAGCCATGTTCTTTCTGGTATTTGCAGAATTAAAAATTCTCAAGCTATAAGGAAAAGCATAGAAATAATTTTGAGGCTAGGGAGAAACCTGCTGCGATCCATCTGGGTAAAAAGCACGATGAGCAAGTTCCCTGTTATGTAACCCTTAACAAACGGAGCCATATTTTAAGTGGGGCCTCAGGGTGAACCTATGTCTAAGTATTTTGACTTTAAATAACAGGCACACGAGGTGCCTGGGTGGCTCAGTCCGTTAGGCGTCAGACTTCGGCTCAGGTCATGATCTCCCAGTTCATGGGCTCGAGCCCCGTGTCGGGCTCTGTGCTGATGGCTCAGAGCCTGGAGCCTGCTTCCCATTCTGTGTCTCCTCTCTCTCTGCCCCTCCCCCGCTCATGCTCAGTCTCTCTCTTTCTCTCTCTCTCAAAAATAAATAAACATTAAAAATTTAAAAATAAAATAAATAAATAAATAACAGGCACTAACAACAATGGCCAGAGCCACAACACAAAGATCATTTACAAGGGCGCAGTATGGGATAGGTGCTTCCAACACTGACTCCTCCATTTTTCCCCTGTCCCAGACAACTCTCACTTTCCTCGGAATCCCTCAGCTTAGCACACGGCATTCTGCTAAAGCACCCATACGCTCCACTTCGGGACTGGTCGCACCTCTGAATCACGCGTTGCCCTTTTGAAACAATACACCCTTAGTGAATCACCTAAATCAGATTCTCAGAAAGTTGAGGCAAGACTTCTATATTTTCAGAAAAGGTCGCCAGTTGACTCCGATGCAGAGTTAGGTTTCTTTAAGACTATGCTTTGAAGGTATAAAGCACTAATTATTTTCAAGCCGTGTTTATGGAGCACCTACTCTAGGTGAAGTATAGAAAAAAAGAGGATCTAATTAAGATACAGAGAACCTTTCTTCCAAGAGCTCCTGGTCAGTGAGGAGTCAGAGGCCTTTAAGTTAATACAGTACATTATAAATGCAACAGTAATGCAATTGCCAAAAGAACAGAGTAGCAATAGATATTATATAGGAGCACTGTAATGGCCACACGTGGAATGACTATGGGCGGAGTCTATGCTTCCCCTTCTCCATATTCCACACCACACTTGATGCAATGCTTTGTAAACGTTCCATAAACCCTGTGAGTTATGCTATGATTAATGGCGTCACATTCTTTTGAAATCTGATTTTTAATTTTTCCTGAGGTTAATTTTTTGAGGTTAGTTTCTCGAGACATACATATATTTAAAAAAAATAAGAAACAATGAAGGAAGTAAAGCTCTTTCCTAATCCCTCCTTAATCCTAATTCCTGATCTTAGAGGCAGACCCTCCACTGTTAGAAGGTTCATCTGTTACCTCCAGGTGTCCAAATAACCTGCTACTACTCTGCTTCCTGAGTTTTTGGTTTAGATATTGTCTATCTGTTGTAACAATGATTCCCCTCGTGGATCACTCACATATTCCCTTCCCGTTTTTAACACGATACCTTATTTGTTACATCAATATTCAGTGTCGTTATTATGATACCTTGCAGACATTATTAAAAACCAAGCCACTAATTATAAATTAACATGTATTAAAAACTTGGTGACAACAGTTGCTTTTTAAATTATTTAGCTCTATATATACATATATATTTTGCATATGTGTTTATATATACATATATATATATACATATACATATACTTCTTGTACTTGTATACGTGTGTATGTGAGTATATAAATAGATGATAGATAGATAGATAGATAGATAGATGATGGACTCTTAGCTCAGTCACAATTCAATAGCTCAAGCCCCAAACCTCTTTTATTGTGGTTAAATCCTATAACCAACTGGAGCTATACATTCATTCTCTTTTTGGAGACAACTCTCCAGGACCCCCCATGATGGTCTGTGTGCTCTCAGGCCTGCCACATATCATCCTGCCTGTGTTAGACTTGCATAGCTTTCTCTGCCTGAATTTATCCCTCTGGAGGAGTATCTTTCTAGTAGCTTCTGAGAAAGGTAGATACATTTGAATATCTTTACTCTTCCTGCACATTTGAATTGATCATTTAGATTAGCATAAGAGTCTAAGTTAGAAATAATTTCCTCCATTTTGAAGACCTTGCTTCTCCATCTTTTTGCTCATGTTCTGGCCACAGAGAAGTCTGGTGCTACCGGGTGCCCAGTTTTGTGGAACTTACCAGTTCCTTTTTTTTTTTTTTCAATCCTCTCTTTGGAATTTGAATCTTGTTGGTACCAGGTGCTGTCAGGTATTCATTGTACCGAACACTTGGTAGAAAAGGAATCATTTAGGGTGCTTAAATAAAACCACTAACATTCAGATTCCCCCACCCACTCCCCTCCTGAATGATTCTAACCTCATTGTCTGAGTAAGGCCTGGGCACCATTTGTAAAGTCTCCTGAGTAATTCCATTGTACAGCCAGGATTTCAAAGCACAGCTCTAGATCAGAGGGTTGCAAACTTTCTTGCGCATATGAATTTCCTGGGATCTGATTGAAATTCAGGTTTGACTCAGAAGCTCTGGGCAGGGACCAGAATGGACATTTCTACCCAATGGTCCAGTGGTGCCAATGCAGATCCCTGACGGGGGACACACTTTGAGTGAACTTTATTCCCTGAGACCTTGTGAGGAAAGAAGGACCCGGGGCTCCCAAACTGCATGAATCAGCATCTGTTCTTTATTCTGATCTCTTGATGATTTTTATGCACCTCAATTTTTGAGAACCTCTGTTCTAGAGAAAATAGCTTGGAGATAAAAGAAAAAATGATTCAGAATGGACTGACTCCTAACATGCTAATACAGTTTAATTAAGAAAAAAGGGGGGGGGGAAGGAAACATCACTGGGTCTGACTTTTTAAAAAATCCTGAGGGTGCCTGGGTGGCTTCAGTTAGTTAAGCGTCCGACTTCATCTTAGATCATGATCTCATGGCTCCTGAGTTTGAGCCAGCCACCCCCCCACCGTCCCCCATTAGGCTCTGTGCTGACAGCTCAGAGCCTGGAGCCTGCTTCAGATTCTGTGTCTCCCTCCCTTTTTGCCCCTCCCCTGCTCATGCTGTCTCTCTGTCTCATAAATAAATAAATAAATAAATAAATAAATAAATAAATATTTTAAAGTTTTAAAAAAAAAACTTTATTAAAGTTTTAATTAAAAAATTAATTTAAAAATCCCGTAGCTTGGGAGGCAGTGTATATGTGGAGGCAGAAGGGATATGGGAAATCTCTGTACCTTCTGCTCATTTTTTCTGTAAATCTAAAACGGCTTTGAAAAATGAAGTCTACCAAAGTGATCCAGTTAAAAACCTGGATAGGGTTTGCAAGCATCAGTACTTACAATTTGTGGCTCACGGTTTTTTCTGGGAGACTCATAAAGACTACGGGTATGTTTTCCGGAAAATAAAAGCATGCAAACAAGTGTTACAGACCAAATTTTGCATAAAATCGGGGATTCGTGAATTCCAGGGTGACTATGGAACATTGCTTGAGGAACAAGGATGTAGTACGAGCACTGTTGAAGGCTATCTGTGCAAAAAGAAATAACTCTGTCCTCATGACACATGCAACCTCATAGCAAGTGACAGAGTCTTCCTGGGCATGTTCATTATGAAATTATTTGTCTTTGAAAAGCCATATTGAAAAAGGCAGAAAGCATAGCTATAGTAACAAGAGACAGAGCTACAATAAAGTGTTAGTTAGTTAATGAGACCCAAATTTCATCCGCAGAAATATGTATCTCAGAAGGAAACATTCTCAAAATAACTCATTTATAGAAACTTTCACCCAACACTGAGCATCAAAATTCAATCAATAGCAGTTCAGATGGTTTCCAAGACCTCTATTAAAAATGTGACTTAAAAAGAGATCACGTCATTGGGAGAATGTGTTAGGAACAGCTAAAAAACTCAGCTGTGAGAATGTATTTCATCCGGCACCAGTAGATCCTTTATGAGACTTAGATAATATTTATCAAACATCTGGGTGACTGCTAAGTCCCAAAATTAAATTTGATGAGACAAGGATCTTAAGATACCCATGAACATAAACTTACAATTTTATCTAGTTCCTAATGATTCAAAATTATAATTATTTTTCTGCTTTTGACCAAAATTTTGAAGAAGGTTTTTGTGTCTCCATTCTAGCAGATATTGGAGGGGAAAAAAAAGCCCTATATTTAATCACCTGTGGCTCACTATTAGTAGAACCACTTTCTCTATCCAACAACTACTTTTATAAATACCATTTGTTGGCGTTGGGTAGGCGAATGACAAAAAAGGGAAGGGGAAGAAAGAAAGAAGGCAAAGGGGGGAAAGGGGAAAATTAAATGAGTAAAAGGAGGAAGAAACCATGAGAGTAAAAGGAAATGAGAGGGTAAGGGTTAAAGAGAAAGAAATGTGGAAAGTGAACAGATATAGGAAGATCCCACAGTTATTCCCAAGAGCTATTCAGTGACTTTACTCATTATATATCTTATTAAATCCATGGCCTGAAATACAGTTGGACTCCACTGGAATCATCATAGGTACAACACTATAGGATAACAAGATATATCCTAAACTTGAATTAAGTAACCATCTGTGCTAAAACTGGGGGCAATGGGATAAAAGGAATGAGGTCAGCTAAATGTAATACTTAACTACTTAACTAATGTAACACTTAACTAATAATCAGTAAGAAAGTGCCCAAGGAGCTAGATAAATATTTCTATTATAATTTTATTGATGTAGAAGGAAGACTAGAATACAATTGGTAACAGCAAAATTTTATCCCTTCTGTTTTGCTCTGTCTGAAGAAAGACGGTTATAGAAAAAGGATGATTATCAGCTTGGAGACTTAAAAGAAGGATCCCCCAAATACTTTGGTAGCAGCATATTCCAAGACAGAGGATAATCTGCAAGGAGACCCCAATACCATATGAGGTAGACATATCACCTTGGTGAAAATGATGTAGGAGGCTATGACAGCTGGATGGTACAGTTGATTAACATGCCACATTCACCTGGAAACCTTCCAAATGCCAAATAACATCTCGTACAAGTTAACCTCTAGAGAGATCATATTGACCAGTAGACTACAGTGTTTGATCCCATCGGTTTCTGTATGTTAATGTACAAATTGACTTTGTGGTTTCTGTATCAATCTACTGTGACATTGGTTGGAGAACCTAAATTATTCTGGATACCTGCCAAAATCCAGTTTCTTAAAACAACAAATATGAAGACTTGCCCCATGTTCATGATGATCACATCAATATTCTTACATCTATGCTGATCATTGCGTTGTCTTAACCACCATGTTCAAGTTCCATTCTTCTTTCTTTGAAGTTTACCCAAAGCTTCGCTTAAAAGCTTCAAAAAAGGCTAGCACATCTCTAAGTGATGAAACTACAAATAAAGCTGAATTTGTTTATATAATGTACAGATTGGAATAAAAGCAGTTACGGAAGAGTTTCTGATTTGTCCTTATGCAGTTATAACCAACACAGAAAAACAAGCCATGGGGAAATAATTTCCCTTTCTCCTTAGCCTCCTTTAGTTTATGTGACTTTGGAGAGGCCATAAAATTACAATCTCTGGTTCTAAAACGTTCCATCTGTTCCTGCCGCTTATTCTCCCACTTGAAGACTTAATTCTCATGCTTCCCAGTTATCGTCAGTATCCAACTGTGATGATGGCAAAGGAGGTGGTAGCAGAGAGAATGTGGAGCTACAAAATGGTGATTGGGTTCTCATCAAAATGGACAGAGAAAGGCAGAAAGTCTTGATAATATCAATGGAGTTTTATAATTATCCCAAGTGTCATTTGCATATACTGACTTCCAGATGAATTTGCACCTGTGTCCATTTCCATCCTGCATATGGATATCTACATATGTCTACCATGATAAATACAGGGGAAGGGTATCTAATTTATTTTCTAAGATAGCTGCTTTAATGTGTGAAGGTTGAAGATGAATTATTTGGTACCTTTGGTATAGTGACAAGTGTCTGATAGATGCTCAATAGCTAATAACAGTAGTAATATTAATAAGAACAACAATGCATGCCAACCAGTCTCGTTTCATTTAATAATCATAATAAATTTATTTTTAAAATTTTTAGTGTTTATTTTTGAGAGAGAGAGAGAGAGGGCAAGGGGTAGAGAGAGAGGGAGACACATCCAAAGCAGGATCCAGGCTCTGACCTGTCAGCACAGAGCCTGACGTAGGACTCGAACTCTCAAACCATGAGATCTGATTTCAGAGGCTTAACTGACAGAGCCGCCCAGGTGCCCCAATAATAACTTTATTTTCAAGGTGAGTTAACTCAGACACAGAAGAATAAGTAATTCTCTCCATGCCAGCCTGGCAGTAATTGTGCAGTTGGGGTAAGATTCCATCTGCAGTGAGATCAAGCAATCTCACTACACATTTTGTGGACTTAACATACTATATAATTACCCTTGTCATTGTTACTGTGTTTTTATTCTTATTATAATTATCAATATTATTTACAGTTTCTTGATCTTCAACCCAGCATTCTATAAGATAAAAATTGAAATTTGTTTGATCTATTTCGACCATGCTTAGAGAGTTGATTATTTCAGTGTGGTTCCAGAAATTGGGTTCATAATTCATACTGGCCTCACGTGAAACAAGGTCATGAAGTGGATTTTTTTTAATCCAGAGGAATAATGAATTAATGTGCCAAATAACCGATTGATGTACTTTTCCCCAAGCAGTAATTCCCACCAAATAGGAAGACTAAATATTTGAATGCAATACAATTCCAATAAATAACATTTCCAAAGAATTGTTTCTTTAGAAAAGAAGAAAAGTAACTGAGACTGATTTGAGAGGATAAACATGTAAATATGTCCAGGAATATTCTGAGAGGAAGAATAAGGAGAAAGACACACCCTTTCAGGTATCAAAATACATATTTTTTAAGTTTATTTACTTATTTTGAGAGAGAGAGAGAAAGCACAAGTCAGGGAGGGGCAGAGAGAGTGGGAGAGAGACAGCATCCCAAGCAGGATTCACACTGTCAGCACAGAACCCAATGTGGGGCTCAGACTCATGAACCATGAGATCATGACCTAAGGACACTTAACCAAATGAGCACTCAGGCGCCCCAAATTTTTTTTAAAAAACACATTAAAAAGATTATAGAGATAAATAAAATCATATAGAAAGTCTTAAAGTCCATTCAAAATAATGTGGAAATTTAGGGCACATGCGTGACTCAGTCAGTTAAGCATCTGACTCTTGGTTCCAGCTCAGGTCATGATCTCATGGTTCGTGAGATTGAGCCCCACATCAGGCTCTGCGCTGACAGTGTGGATTCTGCTTAGGCTTTCCCTCTCTTTCTGCCTCTCCCCCCAGCTCTCTCTCTCTCTCTCTCTCTCTCTTTCAAAAATAAATAATAAATAAACTTTAAAAGTTTATATGGAAATTTAATACATATTAATAGATGTTAATATAAGAAAACATTGATATTAAAAATAAATGTGAAAGAATAATTTATTGTGTGGCTCTGAAATGACTGACCAGCCATTTTTATAAAAAAGGGGGAAAATGAATTATGTATTCCTACATCAATTTATTAAAATAATTCTAGGTGTATCAAATACTTGAATATAAAATATTAAATAATACTCATAAAACATAGATGAATGTCATAACTTTATATGTCATAACTTGATAGAGATAACCTTTTGGGGAATGATATACAGCAAAACCATATGGAAGAAGAAAAATGAAGGCCACGTACATTTTTAACTGATTATACACCAAAAAATGACACAACTGGATTAAAAAATAAACTAGGAAAATGATGCTAATGTGTATAAAACTTAGAAAGTTAATGTCTTTAATTTTAAAGTAGCTCTTAAATATTAAAAAAGAAAAAAATTACTAACAGAAAATAGACAAAGGATGTCCACAAAATAAAATACAGAAAGCATATTCACTACACATATAAAAAGTGATTTCTTCTGACTAGAAATCCAAGCAATCAGAAAAAGATATATCATTTTGTTCCTATCATAAGTCATGCAATGGGCACTTATTTAGGCATTAAAGATAATTTTATCCTTCTCTGCTCTGCCATGGTGGAGAATATTGTGGCTGAGAAATGCTTTTGCCAAGAACAATTGGAAAACAAAGGCCAACACAAATAACATCTATTTGAAGCCACTGGAGAGCTGATGAAGCAACCAAAATCCAGGAGAAAAACAGATCAGAAGGAACTGATATTCTATAAGCTGCTTTTCCCATCAATGTTTTGAAGGTCCTTGGTGTATGGAAAGAAACTGAGAAATACAATACAATAGGAGGCCATGACATTAGGGTGGAAAAGAGAGAAGCTTTTGGACATTCCAAAGGGATCGAGAGGATAAAGAGTGGCATTTGGGGTTCCCTATGTGGTCAGAGTGAGGGATCAAATCCTAAAAAGAGGGAGACACAGAGAAGGGAGTACAACACTGCTTTTCAGCATTATGGCATTTGCTATGTTCTTAAGTTGAGCAGGAGGAGAAATTGGGAATATAAGCAACACACCGCTAGACATACAAATAGATTTTAAAAGTGGTATGGTCTAAGGAAAATAATTAAAGTTAGGACCCACCAAATGTGCCCCTAGTGAACATGCTAGGTCTGAGCTATGTCCCATGGAGACCTTTGTTCCTAGGAAGCAGGATGAACTAGATGCACATTGAACCTTACAAAAAAATGGTGTCCCACCCTCAAGGCAGATTCTTTTTGACTGCACTATGGTGACCTGCTGATACTCAAGCTGTCTGCCAGAGAATAGAGTGAAGCTTTCTGGAAAAAAGAAAGAAAGAGAGAGGGAGAGAGGAAGGAAGGAAGGAAGGAAGGAAGGAAGGAAGGAAGGAAGGAAGGAAGGAAAAGAAAGAAAGAGAAAGAAAGAAAGAAAGAAAGAAAGAAAGAAAGAAAGAGAGAAAGAAAGAAAGAGAGAAAGAAAGAAAAAGAGAAAGAAAGAAAGAAAGAAAGAAAGAAAGAAAGAAAGAAAGAAAGAAAAGGAAAAAATATCATCTAGAGTGTCTTCCATTTCCCATAAAACAATGTCCAGCATTTAAAGACTGCAGGGCAGTCCAAGAAATAATACACCCTTCTCCCCCAAAACCACAACCACAACAACAACAACAAAACCCACAATCAGACAATACCCAGAATTGATTTATTTGGCATTATAAGATACTGACTTTAAAATAATGGCAATCACTGTGCTCAATTAATAGATAAAAAGGTGAAGGATTTCATTATAAAATGATATTTTTTAAATAACAAGAAATTAGAAAGTTGAGAATGTAACAATTGAAATTAGGAGCACAATAGGTAGACTTAGATGGGCTTAACAGATATGAAGATCAGTAAAGTGAAGAAAACTTAATAGAAAATATCTATGCTAATGGAGAGCAAAAAAGAATGGAAAATACAGAGAACAACAAAAGAGACTAGGTGAACCATTCGAACGTGCACATAATAAGATTGTAAAAAGAGCTGAGAGAGAGAAGAGGAAGAAAACAATACGTGAAGAGGTAATGGCTAAAATTCCTCAGCAAGATGAGCATGCACACACACGCACATGCACACACATGCAGGTGTATCATAGTAAAACTGTTGGAAAACAAAGAGCAAAAAGAAAATCCTGAAAATAGCGGAGGTTGGATTGAGGGTGGAGGAAGATATTTCCTCTGACGCTTGAGAGTCAGACAAAAGCTGACCGCTCAAAAGGAATTATGGAAGCCTGAAGACAATGGAACATCTGTGATAGTGGTAATGGGGTTAGTGACTAGGAAGAGACACAAAGGAAGCTTCTAGGTTGCTGGTAATGTTCTATCCCTTACCTTCGGTGGTATACACATGAATAGGTGCACTCTGTAGAAATTCCTCTAGCTGCACACATATGAGTTGTGTATCTTTCTCTCTAGGTATGGTTTCAATAAAATCTTTACCGAAAATCTCAGGAAAAAAAATGTAAATAAACACATAGTGACATGGAATGATGCCCACACCAGTTTGTCAAGTTATATTTTAAAACAGCATGGAGCATATGATCCTACTTATAATTTCTACAATTATATACATGCATAGATTTTATAGAAATATAAATGCATGAAGACATGCCTAAATGCACATTCACCAAAATGTTGAATACTATCTCTGAGTGCTGGATATTGCTTTGAGTCTTGCTTTCTTCATAATATTTTTTCGGCGCTATTTGAATTATATTTTTAAATGAGCATAATCTCTTTTTCATAATAAAATGAGAAGGCTAAAAAAAACGAGAAGGCTATTTTCATTTTGTAAAATAAAAAAATTAACAGCCCAAATCTGAAATTCTCTCCATGTTAAATATAGAAATGGGCCAGTGCCAATTATAAACACAAGATTTTCTAGTCTGAATGGAAGCTGCAGAAAACCAGAAAAATCGGTCTCCCCATATTCCCACCTAAGAATTTTATAATATAATTCTTTTTTGCTGGTTTTTCATTTTATGCTAGTAAATTGGGGAGTTTAGTAATGTCCGATGTTTAGAATAAATACCAGCTTCTGCTGGGCAGTTCTCTTCAAGGATCCTGTAAGCTACAGATTATGACAGACGATGACTTATTATTGCAATTCATTTCCTGGAATGAACGTTGCCGGAGCAGCGTATTCTATTAAACACCACAATGAAAATCATTACATACACAATAAGATTGCACATAAAATAATTGTTGACTCTTAAATACATAACTAATTTGTTAAAATGTTCATACTTTATTTTAACTTTGATCTACACCTATATCAGGCTTACAAAACTATAAACATGGTGGTAGGAATTATACTCAGCTAAGCTTTGTATGCCTAGTTGATAAGCCCCCGCCAGGCAGACAGAAACTATCCAAGGAGACTTTTGCTTTATTTGGGTTGTTTGCTAATTTTTACACCAATCAAAATGACATATGAATATGTTTCTAAAAGAATTAAAGCTGTGGGCCTTGTAAGAAAAAGTAACAGGGTTGGCTGGGTGGCTCAGCGTCTTAAGCATCAGACTTCTCATGATTCATGGGTTCGAGCCCCACGTCAGGCTCTGTGCTCACAACTCAGAGCCTGGAGCTTGCCTCGGATTCTGGGTCTCCTTCTCTCTCTGCCTCTCCTCTGCTTGCATTCCGTCTCTCAAAAATAATTTTTTTTAATATTTGAAAGAAAGAAGAAAAAAAAAGGAAAAAGAAACAGTCACTGTTTTGCCTCTCCTCTGTCCCCCAGATACAAATAGCTGGTTTAATTCTTCTAATTGCCTCCAAGCCTCGAAATAATTTGCTTATATGGATATTGTGTTTGTTTGTTTGCTTGTTTGTTTAGAGAGACAAAGACAGCATGAGCAGGACAGGGGCAGAAAGAGAGAGAGAAGGAGAGAGAGAATCCCAAGCAGGCTCCACCCTGCCAGAAAGGAGCCCAATGCTGAGCTCAAACTCACAACCCATGAGATCACGACCTGAGCCTAAGTCGGTCGGTTACTTAACTAACTGAGCTACGCAGGTGCTCCTATAGATATTTTAAAGATTTAAAGGTCTTCTTGAAATATTTCCTGGTGAACGCTTGTGTGGTGGATGAAAACTTTAAGTTCACCTATACCATTCTTTCCCTAAGTGTTCTCAGTTCCCCTATTGGCCATCTCTTCTCCAGCAACAAACTACAACCTCTGTTCGTCATCCATCAGTAAATCCTCAAAGGTGATGCCTCTCTTCTGTGTTTTTGGCTTGACTTCTCCTCAACATCCCTCACATCCCTCTCTACCTACCAGGAAAACACAATACGTACGTTGTAATTTTACCACTTTACACATCACAGGTTATTTTTCTGTCACTTGATTTTCAATTTGAAAATAATCAATGGCATTTATATTGTTTCAAATTTCAATGTGAAATCTCTAAAATGTGAGAAATGCGTTGCTTTTCCCGGAACTCAACTTCATAAATCTTACCCCACTCAAAAGAAACTATTTTTGGAGTTAACTTCAAATGGATTTACCTTTCTTCATCTCTTACTACAAACCTCAGTGTGCTCGTGTTTATGTAATGTCCCCATATTTCTATTTATTCTCTTCATTTTCCTGAGAATTTCTTCTAGTATTCAACATTCTTCCCCCCTCCCCTCCCTCCCTTGGAACCCTGGTCTTTTGCTGCAGAGACTAGAAGTCTGGAAGCTATTTTTCCCAAGCAACCATTCCTGCACTCTTGTGGTTTAGATGACATCATTATAGGTGTTTCTGCAGGGCTTGGAAGGGAGAGAAGCCTTACACTCTTGAGACATTGACACATGGTAATGGACTTTAAGGTTTACTGTGGTTTCCGGGCTTTCTCTCAAGGACACCTGCTCCCCTGCTGTAGGCAGCTGAGATGACAAGCAGCACTTTCTTGTGGTCTCTGAAGTTTCCTGATTTCCTGAGACTGAAGACAATAATCCTAAAGATATTTCTCCTCCAGTACTTCCAAAGACTTTAGAAGCATCTAACTGCCTACATTAATTTCTCTTCCACCTCAAATATATAAGATAATTTCTGCATTTTTTTTGTAACTGATGCCCAAATGATATACCCTCCAAACTCCTCCTCTAATCTGGATACTATTTGATTTATTTATTATTTATTTATTTATTTATTTATTTATTTATTTCAATTTTTTTTGACATTTATTTATTTTTGAGAGTATGAGAGGGGAAGGGGCAGAGAGAGAGAGAGGGAGACACAGAATCCGAAGCAGGCTCCAGGCTTTGAGCTGTCAGCACAGAGCCCAATGCAGGGCTTGAGCTCAGGAACCACGAGATCATGACCTGAGCCAAAGTCAGACATTTAACCGACTGAGCCACCCAGGTGCCACACTATTTCTTTCTTTTTTTTTTTTTTTAATTGAAATCTCCTTTGCATTTTTTATGCATTAAGTTCCACTCACTAGTCACTATTTCTTAGATCTATGC
This sequence comes from Acinonyx jubatus, assembly GCF_027475565.1. Taxonomy (NCBI): domain Eukaryota; kingdom Metazoa; phylum Chordata; class Mammalia; order Carnivora; family Felidae; genus Acinonyx; species Acinonyx jubatus. The sequence goes on along the minus strand of NC_069381.1, from coordinate 207,669,090 downwards.
ATTTGTATTTTTACTTATTTCTATATGTTTCTTCCCTAGAAAATGTACAAGGAAATTGCCTTAATTTTGTACAATGAGAAAGTAGTCATGTATTAATTGTTTAAGTTCAAAAAATATTTTTGTTAAGCATTTGACCAAACACAACATCTACTCATGATAAAATCTCTCTGGTTCAGAGGGAACATTCTTCCACATAATAAAAGTCCACGTATGAAAAACCCACAGCGAACATCATGCTCACTAGGGAAAAACCGAGAGCTTTCCCCCTAAGATCAGGATCTAGACAAGAATGTCCACTCTCACCATTTTTATTCAACATACTACTGAAGCTCCCAGTCACAGCAATCAGGCAACAAAAAGAAATGGAAGGAATCTAAATTGATAATGAAGAAATAAGACTTTCACTATTTGCAGATGACATGATACTATGTCTAGAAAACCCTGATGATTCCACCAAAAAACTACTAGAACTAATCAATGAGTCCAGTAAAATCATAGGATATAAAATCAAAATACAGAAATCTATTGCATTTTTATAAATTAATAATGAAGTGGCAGAAGAGAAATTAAGGAAACAACCCCATTTACAATTGCACCAAAACGAATGTACTACCTAAGAATAACCTTAACCAAGGAGTTAAAAGCCATGTACTCTGAAAACTATAAAACAATGATGAAGGAAATTAAAGATGATGCAAGCAAATGCAGAGATATTCCATGCTCATGGATCGGGAAAATAAATATTGTTCAAATGTCCATAGCAATCTACAGATTCAATGCAATCCCTATTAAAATAACAACAACATTTTTCACAGAACTAGAACCAATAGTCTTAAAATTTGTATGGAACCAAAAGTCCAAAATAGCCAAAGCAATCTTGAAAAAGAAGAACAAAACTAGAGATATCACAATCCCAGATTTCAAGACACACTACAAAGCTGCAGTATGCAAAACAGTATGATAATGGCACAAAAAAATAGACACATCGATCAAGAGAATAGATTAGAGTTCCCAGAAATAAATCCGTAATTATATAGCCAATTACTCTACAACAAAGGAAGCAAGAATATTCAATGGGACAAAGTCTCTTCAACAAATGGCGCTGGGAAAACTGGACAGCCACATGCAAAACAATAGAGGTGGATCACTTTCCAACACCCTACACAAAAATAAACCTGAAATGGATGAAGGTCCTAAATTTGAGACCTGAAACCACACAAATCCTTGAAGGGAGAACAGGCAATAATTTCTCTTGCATCAGCCATAGCAACCCTTTTCTAGATGCCTCCTGAGGCAAGGGATACAAAAGCACAAATAAACTATTGGAACGACATCAAAAGAAAAAGCTCCTTCAGAGCAAAGAAAACAATAAAAAAAAACTAAAAGACAACCTACTGAATGGAAGAAGATATTTGCAAATGACATATCTGATAGGGGGTTGATATCCAAAATATAGAAAGAACTTAGACAACTCAACAGCAAACAAACAAACAAATAAATACATAAATAATCCAATTAAAAACTGGGCAAAAAGACATGAACTGACACTTCTCCAAAGAAGATATTCAGATCTCTCTCTCTCTCTCTCTCTCTCTCTCTCAAAATAAATACACTTTAAAAAACAAATCACTATGCAGACTTCCAAGATAGAACCTGTCATTGTTAGGTTTATATCATCCTATATGTAGACATAGACCCCTACAAATTATTGACTGTAGATTTTGAAATTCTACTGGAGAAAGCCAAGTGGCTTGGGGTTACAGTCTGGATTTAGACCAGGATTCAAAACATAGTTCTTCCACTCAGTCACATGAGCCTTAGAAACTTACACAGCTTCTCTAAGCCTTTGCTTCCTTGTCAGTAAGTTACCAGTACTGAACTCCTAAGACTGTACTCATGATTAAATGGCCTAATGCACATGAGGAACCACGCAAGATGCCAGCCACAAATATTTTTTTCCTCAATGTCCGTTATTAAGAGTATTACTGGTTTCAGAAGATGTGAGGTTGGTGGTAGACGGAAAATGCATGCTGATGGCATCAGTTATTGAAAACTGGTTATAAGAAGAGAAATATGTAAAAGGACAAAGATAAATTTTACTCTGTCTTCAGTAACAAATATTCTCTGTTTTCTCATGTAATTTTGTAATCACTGTCAGTGCTTTCCCCAAAGTACAAGGAAAACAAAACGTGTGTCACACTCAAGTTCAGCTTATTTCCAACGCTGTACTTTGCCAGTGGCACACCCACAGAGCATATGGCCAACAGAACATTCTCTTCTGCTTTCTGCACTTAAATTTTCCCTCCAGGGAGGTCCTCTTCCTTCTGGGGCTCACGCATTTAAGACGCACTGCAGTTTTTCAATTACCATTTAATCTGGTAGAGAAGGAAGGTGCACTTGTATCTAGCGTTCATCTGATTTTGCACTTCTCAGGGAGGAATGAAAATCTGCCTGATGTGTTTTTAGCTGATGCTATATAGTTTCTTTTACAGACCTGCACACAATTTTCTGATCCATTAAAAATCCAGTGTTTAAGTGAGCCCACTTAACTTGAAATGGTAGTGATCAGTAAGAGAATTTTTGGAGAAACAGAGAGGTGACAGCTATCAATCAAAAGCAAGAGTACATTCATTCCTTTTATAAAACTGACTTACCTGATCATGCTTATAAAATCAGCTCCTGCCAAGAGATTAGTTGCATAAACCGGTGTTTATGTAACCACTCCTGGCAGACCCAGGCAAGTACAACCTTTAAATATGTAGTGGTATGATCAGATATTTGGCTGAATGCATCTGGAAGCAGACATTTCTGCTTTAACAACATTTGCAAGCGATCCCTTAACTTTGATCTCCGCACAGGAAGACGTTGCTAATTGAGATAAACCAGAACAGTATTTCATGTGGACAGTGTATGGTATAACCAGTAACTTATTACAATAAGTACAAAAGCTAAAAACTCTAAATAACCAATTCCCCTTCCTCAAGTGACTGCTGCCATATTTTAGACATTAGTGATTGTAGGTAAACTCTCAACCCGTATTTAATTTTCCTTCCTACATTTGCGCTTATGGTATGGGTTCCCTTCTGAACTGCTGGAGATAACTAACGGGTAAACCAGATGTTTCTCCTGGACTTACAGTCAATTTCGAATGGCTAGATCTCCTTTAATGCCACTGCTGTTTTTCATTTATCTTCTCTTGATAATTTTCAAATGTTTCCTTTGAAAATCCTGACGGGGGGGAAATGTTTCTCTCTGACTATCCAGAAGCACCTAGACTCTTGACTTTATTGGCTTGATTGGTTGAACCGTATGGAGTTGCCAGCGTTGACCACTCCGGGCCTAAAAAGGTGACCATTTCATGTAACTTTGCCTCGTATTTTCACTTTGTTTTGCTTGTATTACTTTTGACACTACCTTTTGACCTGCACCGCAGGGCTAGAGGCAAGGGTTACCTCCTTCAAATATTCAATGAGGTTATAATATCAGCGATGTCATTGAATGTGCCTTCTCTCTTGCTTATCACCGTGTTTACCAAATAACCAGTACAGTCGTGCTGGTTAGACTAGCCTCACAGACGAACCCCGCTCTGATCTTCATGTTTTTTGTTCTGTACCAATTCTCACCTTTCAATGGTTTCTCTGCTCTCTGTCCTTTTCATCATCATTAAGGCTTTTATTATCATTCTATTGTAGCAGAAATTTACATAACCCTTATTAAGTGTCAGTGCGATGCTCAGTGTTTTACATATATCAAATCATGTAAATAAATGAAGTTATCTATTACCTTGGCTAAGTGGAGGGATGGGTGACATAATCGAAGTTATTTGAACTGCCATACAACAGAGAATATTTCTAAATAAAAATTTAATTTGACAATGTTTATAAACAGATTTTGGTGTGTGTACATTTTTAGTAATTTATTTCTTTATTTTGAGAGAGTGTGCACGCACACATTCATGTGTGTGAGTAGGGGAGGGGCAGAGAGAGGTAGAGAGAGAATCTTAAGCAGGCTCCATGCTCAGCACAGTGACCGGTGTGGGGCTTAATCTCATAGCTATCAGATCATGACCTCAGCCAAAATCAAGAGTCAGATGCTTAACCAACTGAGCCTTCCAGACACCTCACATTTCTAGTAATTTAAAATTAATTAAAACCACAATGCATGGCTATCCAGGTCCAATACCACTAGATAATCATACCGAAGAGGTACACAACTCCAAAGGAGTCTACCACATGGAAAAAAATGCAAAAAGCAAGCCCTAGAATACAGCCACAAAACATGCTTCCTGGAGGGATACAATATTCCGTCCCTTTGTTTACATATCAGTGAAAGTGTCTGAAATAGATTAAACTATGGGTTCCAATTACTGACTTCTTTCTAATGGAAAGATTACCAATAAGCTTATGATAGTTTCTTTGTGGCCACGGTATACTCCCCAAACTTTGGCCTGTAGGTTGTTTGTGGACATGACGTGGGCAAGAGCTTTGAAATGAGTTTGTGTGGTTAGTTGCTCTCTGGAACTCCTACCTCTTGCATGAGAACATGCCTCACGTAGCTTCTGATCTAAGAAAGACGACGGACTAAGGAAGCTGGCCTAGATAATACAAGTCACAGCTTGGAGCTGTGCCCAGCTGGACGCAAATCCCAGATGACATCCAGATGCCTGAGTGAGATATAAATTTTTATTTTTGCCTGGCAATGGGTTGTGTGAGAGTTTGTTCAAGAGTTTATAGGCAAGGACCGACTGTTAGAATAGCCCACAGCTGAAATAGCTAAACTATGTAACAGACTATGTTTGTGGTCTTTTTTATGTGAAAGTTACATTATTTTGAGTTTCTGAAAAGTTTACACTGTATCGTTCCTGTCCTCCTCGGCAAAAATCATCTATTATAGAGATACCTTGTCCCTTGTTTAATTGAACAAACATTCATTTGGCATCTCCCAAGTTCCAGGACTCCTGCTGGTTTCTGGGGGAACAGAGATGAACAGGGCATCATTCCTGACCTCAAGAAGCCTACTTGTAATTGAAAGCAATAGACCAGTAACATAGTAATGGAAAACTCTAGGATAAACTGTTACCAAAGGGCCCTGCTCTTTGATACAAAGCTCTTTGATATGCACCGAACCAGCATTGAAGCTAATCTGTGCCTGTGGGTTTAAGCTTTTGCCTATGTGAAAACCAGCCCCCTCGATGACAACAACCGAAGCCATCATTCTGGCCTCTCCTCAGTGCCACACTCTATGGCACTGGATCCATGGAACCCAGCAGTCTGGCAACCTTGCTTCTTCAAAACAGGGTTGAAACACCAGGAAGCAATTTTTGGAAACTTCCAAACAAATAAAACAGATGTCGTAAGTTCCATGCACTGAAGTTCATACAATGTCCTCCTAATATTTGCCCTGAGAGCCTCAAACCAGAAAGTATTCATTTTTATCAGGCACAAATCTCCACGTATGAGGCAGTCGTTGGTTAGCATGTTTTTAGGCAGCATAGTGAATGTAGGTACAGCCTATATGCGAAATTGGAATCCAAAAATGAAATTAAGATAAGGGCCACTCTGTGGGCCCACTGAGATTGCCTCATTTAAATAAGTATATATATATATACACTTATAAATATATAAGTATATAATAAGTATATATAAGTATATAATATATTATATATTATAGACATTATATATTCTATATTATTAATATTATTAATTATATTATATAATATATTAAATATATAATTATATATTAATATTTATATAAATATTATATATATATAATTGTTTTAAGAGAAAGAGAGACAGAGAAACAGCAAACAACAGGAGGGACAGAGAGAGAGGGAGAGAGAGAGAGAATCCCAAGCAGGCTCCATGCTGAGCACAGGACCTGACACAGGGCTCAATCTCATGACCATGAGATCATGACCTGAGCCGAAATCGAGCGTCAGATGCTTAACAGACTGAGCCATCCTGACGCCCCAAGATTGTGTGGTTTAAGGGGTAAAACAGAGTGACCTCCATAATGAAAAAGGCTATGTCTGAACCAAAATAGAAACAGCAGTTTCTGTGGCACGTAGGACTGAGGATGTGGCTTTGGTTGGTGGGGGGAACTCGCCCAATAAAGTTACCTGCCACTTTATATTCTTGAAATGTTAGTTACATTGCTTACCTTCTTTAAAGGACTTCTGGTCTGACCGCTGATATTTCACTTGCCTCTTTTGCTATGTTTCCTCTGATGTTTGTTTTCATCGCTGTCTTACCAACACTCGGGCTCACAAAACGTTGTTCTAAGAGGCATTCTACCCTCTGTCCAGCCCATCCTCCTCCCGCCATACTTCTTCATTGGAAGGTAAGCTGTGCCGCATCATCTGTTTCTTTTTAGGAAACCACTTATTTTTTCTCAGCGAATTTCCTCACATACAAAATGGGAATAATAAAATTTACCTTGCAGAGCTATTCCAAGGATTAGAGTAGACACATGGTAAACGCCCAGCCCAGCATTTGGCACCTAGAGTGAGTGGACTAATAAAATCCATTTAATTTGAATAGCAAGGTTTCTAACACGAGCTATCATGTAGTGGAAAATATTAACTACAGCAACCCTGCCAAGCAGTGAATTATTTCACCATAAAAATAGTAGGAATGTTCCCTATTGTATTTTAAGTTATGTGTTCAAATCATCAAAAATATTCAAATAAAGGAATCAATCCCTATCCGCAATTAATTTAATATGCAATCTTTCAAAAAATGAACAATATCTTGACTTTGTCAAACTCTCCCCCCAATCTAAATGGGGGGCATTTCTAGAATAACATTTGTTTCATATGCACAAATTGAGGCAAAAGAAGATAAGCATTTGTTGAAGTTTTTCCAACTTCAACAACAGGATATTTGGTCTGATTTGTTTCATTATCTCAGTGCTAATGAGGGTCGTGCATATCAAAGGCCTTCATCACGGAGGAAAGGCATGACTCACAGTTGATAAGAAAGAAAGTCATCAGAGACTCTCAGACAACCTGCTTTCCCAAGCAGGGATGTGGTCTGCTGGAGGAACTCTGCTCTGTAATTACGGCATCCTTTTAGGCATGATTGTAACTATAAAACATTTGTCTTCTGACCACAATCTGCTTTTTGTTCATGAAATAAATCGTCACTTGTTCAGCAACTAACATATCCTTTGTGCTTTGTCTTGATTTGCCAGATCATCAAGAACTCAACAAAATTCGCAGCTGATTTTCTCTATTTCACTTAGCAAATACTGAGAAAGAGTATGTCCTCCAATTATTTTGGAAACTGCTCCCACTGAGACGCTTTAAGGACTGAGCCCATGAACTGCCATTCATGTGCATGAAAGGAACAAATTTTCATTTTGAAATGGAATCTATTTTGGGTTAGGGACTCATTAAAATATTGGTAATGGTAAGTTAGGGCGCCTTAGAACCAAATGGCCAGTTTTCCATGTTAGGGTCATTGTCACCTGAATATCAAGATTGGCCGCCAGCCAATCACGTATCACCTCAAATTATACAATTTCAACAGAAATTGCCAAGTGCGGAATGCCCGTTATGTAAACGTTCCAACTAATTTGTGTTAAGATTTTTCTCCTTAATGATAACATGGAACTCCAAATTCATACCATAGGAGTTCTCTAGGGAATGGTTTATAAAAGTATGACACAGCTGGAGAAGTGTGATGTCCCCACAAAAACTTTCCTTCAAAATCTGAAGTCACTAATTAAACCACACTTAGTTCTGTCAGATTGGTTGGTTAAAATTGCATACCCTCTCCCCGGATCTTACTTTTCTCATTTAAAAAATGATTCAAATTCGGTAGCAGCTGAAAAGGAAAAGAAAGAATTACATTCTTTATCCAAAATACTTTTAACTACAAGTTAGTAAAAAAAAAAAAAAAAAAAGAAAAGAAAGTTGGGGCCTTTATGAGTGTTAAGAAAAATGAAGAATACCTACATACAACTGCAATATGAAACACAAGATTACTATTAAATATATTTTGCTCAGGGTTGCAAAAAAAATGCTTTCTGGGGGTGCCTGGGTGGCTCAGTGGGATAAGCATCAGACTTTAGCTCAGGTCATGATCTCACTGTGCATGGGTTTGAGCCCTGCATCTGGTTCTGTGCTGACAGCTCAGAGCCTGGAGCCTGCTTCCGATTCTGTGTCTCCCTCTGTCTCTGCCCCTCCCCACTCCCACTCTGTCTCTCTCTTTAAATTAAAAAATGTCTGTCTCTTTAAATTAAAAAATGCTTTCTGAGTACAGTCTACAACAAATTCTGAGGCAGTTGTTTCACTACAGGAAAATATAGGACTTGAAATAATCACCACTTTGTGGTTTTAACACACCTTTCCCCACCATCGTGCTCCCCAGCCCCACCCCATGTACGTGCACACACAACGAGCACATCTGAATCTCTGTAGCACCTTGTAGGTGGAGGGATGTTGAAGTCACTCTTAATTAGGTCAGTTCTTCTCACGACGGTAATTAGCATTCAGTATCCTGGCAGACCTGGGCATATTTTAGGATTTCAATTCCATGTAACCATATAGGTTATATATAGATTTTTCCCTACAAATGTCTATTTTCACTTCCTCATTACCAATCTAAAAACCTTCCCCTTTAGGAATGAAATGTTGTTTATTAGATATCAGCTCAAAAGTGGAACATTCAAATGTTTTCCCAGATGACTATGGAACAAAAAGTTATTTTTTTCAAGTATGAGGGAATGGGTGTTTTTATTTTATTTTATTTTATTATTTTATTTTATTTATTTTTATTGAAGTATAACTGCCATATAAACATTATATTAGTTTCAGGTGTACAAAATAATAATTTGATATTTGTTTACATTGCAAAGTGATCACCATTATAAGTCTAGTTAACCTGCAAAGTTAGTATTTTAATTATTACAGAATGTCTGAAAATCATTATTTTTATATTAAAATTTAGAAAGTTAGGGGCACCTGGGTGACTCAGTCGATTAAGCGTCCAACTCTTGATTTCTGCTCAGGTCATGATCTCACTGTTCATGGGGTCGAGCCCCACAGAGGGCTCCACACTGACAGCATGGTGCCTGCTTGGGATTCTCTCTCCCTTCTCTCTGCCCCTACCTTGCTAGCACTTGCTCTTTCCCTCTCTATCAAAATAAATAAACAAACATTTAAAAAAAGAAAGTTAGGTCTAACTAACAGGTAATAGTTTTGTTTATTTAAACAATAAATTAGAAACGGGAATTGGTTTTTAAACAGTTCAACAGCAACATCTATCTACAGCTTTTTAACGAGTCAACAGATCTGCAACTTGGTATTGGGTTTCTTTGTTCTTGCCTAATATGAGAGCGTTTTTTATTTTTAATAAGAGTGTTTGTTTCATTTACATTTATCGTGATAATTGATGTCACGGTTATAAACTTTTTTGCACACTTTTCTGTCTTCTTTGATTTATAGCTGCATCTATTAATGCTGTTTTGTTATTTTCTGTATTTTACCATACCAGCCGACCAGAAACGTTCTATTTTGGCACAGAGAGTATTTAATACGAGGTCACGATGATGTACACAAAAAACTCAAGATTTTCACTTTGCTTTCTTACATTTCAGCACTGTCATGTTATCCTCGTGCCTAAAGCACCCCAAAGGCTTCCCAGCAAAGAAAGAATAAAACTGAGGTCCTTGCCCTGATTCACACAGCCCTGCACAGACTTCCCTCACCTCCTCTTTTACACATGCCCTACTCTGTTCCAGATACACAGGCCTCCTCTCTGTATTCTAACCTCACCAACCAATTTCCTGCTGGCTTTTGCAAAATAAAATTCAGAATCTCAACTTAAATACATCCCCTCAGACCAGCGTCCCTCACTGCCAAATCTCCATGACCCGCCATGGTGTGCCTCTACCGCAGGACCTGGTTTATTTCTCTGTACTGCTTTTTTTCATGGCCACTTTCCTTATATTGGTGCATCTCTAACATAATGTAGTCTTAGTCCCCCAGTAGAGGATCTTGTCTATCTCGTTTGCCGTTGTATCTTCACTTTTTCAATGAAGTCATTCAGTAATATGTGTGACACGTATGAATGAGTAAATAATACCCATAATGTAGGTTTCCAAGCCGGTGGTATTATTTAGTGTCAACCCTCCTGGGTTGTTGCTGGTTTCTAGACAGAAACTGGAAAAGTAGCCAGTTCTGAAGAGATTAGGATTATGATAAACCCACTTTTAGTTGGCCAGTTCATTGATAGATTGATGAACGTACAAAATTTATAACTTATCTCTCTATGTTATGTATTACATCAGAACAACAACAACAACAACGTAAGAAATTAGTCCTGAAATCTTATCAGGGAAGACCTCCAGGAAACCCTTGGCCAAAATAAAACCATAAGAGCATTCCCAGAATAACTGTTTTAGTCCTGTTTTAACTGCAAGCATACTGTTGATCGTCTGCATGAATCCAATGAACTATCCCAGAAACACTCGTATTTTACATTTTCAAACAATATGCTCAGACTTCCCAAGTCTGAAAAGAGCTCAGATATCATCGTTCAGTTCATGAATCCACATTTGTCTTCCCACAGATTACGTGTAAATAAAAGCTATCTGGATTTTCACTAGGGTTGGGGGTGCCAGATCGGGCAAATAAAAATAGAGGACACCCAGTTATATTGGAACGTGAGTTTCAGATAAACAACAACAAAAGTTTAATGGAAGTGTGTTCCATGCAATATTTGGAGCATATCTATGCTAAAAAAATTACTTGTTTATCTGCATTCAAATTTAACTGGAAGGCTTAGATTTTATCTAGTAAACCAGACTAAGGTCCATGGCTGAGCAGTGTTTTCTCTAATTGGTTCACTTAGAATACCTACCCTATTTATAAAGCACAGGGAGTTAGCATCCGGTTCTTGCTGCCTAGACTTCCTGAATATAAAAGAACAGAGTCACTGATGACCTTACACCCTGGGTCTTAATGGGTGCTTCAGTGACAAATTGGGCCCAAGATATGGAAAGATGCATGTGACGCTTCACGTCCACATTTGTTTCCATTTGCAGATTTCTCCCCAAATCTTCTGAGACTCCATTAAAAATCACTTGGCTACATCATTCTTCTAACAAACTGTTGTTTTCTCCGTTGTTCAGTCAAAACTACAAAGTGTTTTAAGAGTATAGCACTAATGGGAAATGGCTTATGTTTCCCAAACAGTGTTAAGTATACCATAAAGCTTGACGGGCCATAAAGCATGGCTGCACCAGGGACTTACCTCGTTTATGTGCAATGTGAGCTGGAAGTTTCCACGTAGCAGGCAGAACTTCTCATACACCGGGGAAGTACGATCGCTCTATCGTTGCATTTATTTTTAACGATTGTGTTTCTGGTTTGCAAGGTCTCCTTTTCTGGATGGCATTTACAGTGACAAAAGAGAACAGGAAATGTGAACCTTTCGGATTTCCAGCACACCCTCATTTCTTCCTGTGTTCATACTGGGGGCAACGCAGGATTCAGCTTAGTTCCTGTTCTTTCAGGAACCTCAGGTTAATGAGTATTACTTCTCTCTGTGGGATGGACGACTTCTCTCAACTGCGTACTTCACATTGGTTATTTTATAATAACTCCTTCTTGATTCCAAACCACCACAGTGACCCTCCACTTCCTTTCATGCACTCACAGCCAGACTCCACAAATTTTCCATCAGCACGTTATTTCTTGTCTCCCACTTTACACCCACTGAACTATGACTTCCAATTCCACATCTAGCATTCACCCAACCCTCTCTCTCCCAGATCATCAGGCTGCACAGCCTGTGGATTCATCCTTAAGCTCCAGGTAGACAGAATAATGGCCCCCTGGGGCGCCTGGGTGGCTCAGTCAGTTAAGCAGTTAAGCATTCACAAACTTGCAGTTCATGAGTTTGAACCCCACATCAGCCCCGCGTTGGGCTCTGGGCTCTCAGCCCAGAGCCTGGAGCCTGCTTCTAATTCTGTGTCTCCCTCTCTCTCTGCCCCTCCTTTGCTCAAGCTCTCTCTCTCTCTCTCTCTCTCTCTCTCTCTCTCTCTCCTAAATAAAAACATTTAAAAATAAAAAAAAAAAAAAGAATTATGGCCCTCAAGGATGTCCACATTCTAATCCCTGGAGCCTTGAATGTGTTACGTTACATAGCAAAGGTGAATTAAGATTCCCTTGCTCATTGAGTGACCTTCAAATAGGAGATTATCCTGGATTATCCAGAATGGACCTATGTAATCACAAGGGCCTTTAAAAATGCCAGAGGGAGGACAGACCAGAGAGATAGCATTGTTAAAAAGATCTGGCCATGATATTGCTGGCATTAAAGATGGAGGGACGGGCTGAGAGCCAAGGAATGCAGACAACCTCGAGGAGCTGAAAAAGGGAAGGGAATGGACCCATCTAGAACCTCCAGGAAGGAGTGCCGCCATGCAGATACCTTGATTCTCTATCTCTATCTGTGCCAGACTTCTGGTGGGCAGAACGGTAAGATAATAAATTTATGTTGTCTTAAACCCCCTGGTTTATGGTAATTTGTTACAGCAGCGGTGGGAAACTAATACAGGTCCCTTGATCTAACCCTACCCTGGCTTTCCTGCCACCTCACAGGCTGTTCCAACTTTGCACTCAGACCCTCCTCTCCCGAGCCTTTGAATCCTCATCCTCTGTCCCAGATGCGCTTTCTACTCATTCTGTGTTAGCCACATCCGGGGCTCTACATCACCTCTGAGCAGAGAACTCACCCGTTTACGTTCCAAGCCCGTATTTCTTGCTGAGTACCGGGCAGATCAATGCAACTGCTGGCCCGGCAGCTCTTCTCAGATGGATCACAGTCGCTTCAAAACAAATACAGCCCCCCATTGAAATCGTGACCTTTCCCCCCAAAACCAGATGCTCCTCTCGCATGTTTTAGCTCAGTAAAACACCATTCTGCCACCATTCTGGCTGTATTAATGTGCTACTGCTAGGTCATAAATTAGCACAAACTTGGCAGCTTAAAAACAATATATTCATTTATTAGGGCACGGTTCTGTAGGTCAGAAATCCACAGAGCGTCGCTAGGTTCTCTGCGGAGGCTGCAATCGAGATGTCAGCGAGCTGCCTTGTCATCTGGGGCTCAGGGGTGTTTCCCCCACTTAGGTCATTCCTGTTGGAATTGGTAGAATTGAGCTTGCAACTGGAGCACTGAAGTTTCCAAACCTTTGCTGGCTGTCAACGGGGGACTGCTGTCCGCTTTCAGGGGCCACACACATCCCGGCTCGCATGGTCCCCTCCAACCCCAAGGCAGCAATGGCACAGTGGTTTTGTTCCTGTTCATCTCTCAGACTTCTCCTCCTGCAACCAGCTGGAGAACCCTCTCTACTTTAAAGAGCTCCTTTGCTTGGATCAGGCCCACCCGGACAAACTACCTTTATTTATTTATTTATTTATTTTTTTAAATTTTTTTTTCAATGTTTTAATTTATTTTTGGGACAGAGAGAGACAGAGCATGAACGGGGGAGGGGCAGAGAGAGAGAGGGAGACACAGAATCGGAAACAGGCTCCAGGCTCTGAGCCATCAGCCCAGAGCCCGACTGAGCCATCAGCCCAGAGCCCGACGCGGGGCTCGAACTCACGGACCGCGAGATCGTGACCTGGCTGAAGTCGGACGCTTAACCGACTGTGCCACCCAGGCGCCCCGACAAACTACCTTTAAAGTCAACTGTACGTACACCATATAACACCATCAAGAGTGCAATCTCTCATCACATTAATACATTTTAGGCACCGGCAGGAGATATCTTTAGGGGAACGTTTTAGACGTTCTGCCCACAACATTGGCCCGAACTAGCGTTGTCACTCTCTGTACCATGAATTGCCCTCCTCATTCACCCACAGAAATCCATTCTTTCCCCAAGTCTAGTCTGTTCACGCTCCAGCCAGGGGGTTCACCTCAAATCACACACCTGCTAGTATTCCCCACATGCTTGCTACTGGCCCATAAGTACAGTCCTGCTCGAAAGTGATGCTGCCTCATGCGTCTGCACCCCGGTTCTACAGCTGTCCTAACAACTCTGGGAGAGGGGCACTGAAGCCTCCAGCAACGAGGTGGACCTTTTCACTGCATTTCAGAGCGATGTTATAGCCGATGAAGCTAAAAATAAACGTGGGGCTTTTATTTGTATGTATCTTTTTTATTTTAAAAATTCATGATTTTAGTAACTTATTGTTGTTTCATTTTAGGTAAGTATTAGACCGGTGGCCCTTCACCACTGAAAATTGGGCAAGTGCTGGGACCAGCGGGCTCTGGACATTTTGGACTCAACTTCTCCAGCTTGGCCTCATGCCTACGGCATCAGCTCTTTAAACTCTGTCACAGAGCCCACAGAGGGTGTTCCCTCTGCTTTCCATATTCCTTGTGCCATGCTGACTACCCTCCTAGGTCACAACCTCCCGCTATAGTCCCTCATTGCACCAGAGGTCCCCGAGGTGTACCTCTCATCACAGCAATATTAATAAATAAGTAAACATTTACTTCTTTTTAAATATCTGTTTTCCTCTTAAAAGGTAAGATTTGTGGTATCAGAGAAATGATCTTCCGCCTAATGGGCCCATGCACAGCTACCTGCACAGTTCCTGATGCATCCTCGGTGTTCAGAAAATGCGTATGAAATAGAGAACGAATCAATAAATATAGTCCCTATCTCCCAAATTCAAATAATAACTCAACCAATTATTATTCATTTGATCTTAATCTTGAGAGCTAAATCTCCTAAAATTCATTTTTATTATGGGTAAAATCAGAATCCTTCTGCCAGTCTCATAGTATTGACATGGAAATGGAAGCATGTACAAATGCTTTGTTTGAAAAGTACAAGATGCTTCTAAGACACGACTGATAAGTTGGTGTGAATTTGTCTCTTATGTAACATTGACAAAAGGGGGAAATGTATAACAAATCTAAAGTCCTTGTAGAAATATGTACCAAAGTTCTTTTAAATATATTCAATTTTTGCTTCCATGATAAAGGTTCTAAAATTTAATTCTAAAATATAACTGGACAAATATACAAATATACAGGTAGAAGGTTGTTCATTCCAGCATCATTTCTAATAAAAGCAGAGAGAAGAGCCTAAATATGTTCTCACATATGAAAGGGCTCATTGGGGCGGGGGGGAAGTGTGGCCTGGTTGGCATTACTTAAGGAACAACTTAAATATTTGCTTACTGTGTAAAAATATGTCCTCAGTGCTGGTGGAAGGCTGATTCTATCACATTGTACAGCTGATTTCTACACAGGTACACAATGCTAACAATGGCTTTGGCTATACTGTCAAGAACATCTGAGGGTAATTTAAAACTGAAGACATAATTTCAAGTATGTAGCAATCTTTTTTTTTTAACTGAAGTATAGTCTCTATACAATGTTGTATTAGTTTCACATTACAACATAGGGATTTCACGGTTCTGAACACTACACAATGCTCACCATGATAAGTGCAGTTAACCATCTGACGCCATACATTACTATATTATTGACTATGTTCCCTATGGACTATCCCTATGCTGTACTTGTCATCCCTGTGACATATATATTTTATAACTGAGAGTCTGTAACTCTTAAACCCCTTCACCTGTTCTGCCCATTCCCCCCACCTCCTTGCCCTCTGGCAACCAGCAGTTTGTTCTCTGTATTTATGAACCTCTTTCTGCTTGTTTGTTTCGTTTTTTAGATTCCATCTATAAGTAAAATCATACAGTGCTTATCTTTCTTTGACTTATTTCACTTAGAATAATACCCTCCAAGTTCACCCATGTTTTTTGGGCAAATACCCAGCAGTGGAATTACCGATCATATGATATTTCTATTTTTAATTTTTTGAGGTCCCTCCATACTGTTTTCCATAATGACTGCACTAATTTATATTCCCCGCAACAATGCACAAGGTTGTGGTTTTTTTGTCTATTTTGTTTGGTTCTGTTTTGTTTTGTTTGATGTTAGTCATTCTGACTGGTGTGAAGTGATATCTCACTATAGTCTTGATTTGCTTTTCCCTGACGATTAGTGGTGTTGAGCATCTTTTCATGTGTCTGTTGGTCATCTGCCTGCCTTCTTTGGAGAAATGTCTACTCAAGTATTTTGCCCATTTGCATTTTGTTTAATATTTATTTTTGAGAGAGAGAGAGAGACAGAGACAGAGACAGAGAGTGAGCAAGGGGGGAACAGAGAGAGAGAGGGAGACACAGAATCTGAAGGTTCCAGGTTCTGAGCTTTCAGCACAGAGTCCAATGGGGGGCTTGAACTCTTCTGAGGGAGACACAGACTCTTCTGTCTCTTCTGAGGGAGACACAGAATCACAGGTTCCAGGCTCCGAGCTTTCAGCACAGAGCCCAAGGGGGCTTGAACTCACAAACGGTGAGATCATGACCTGAGCCGAAGTCGGACACTTAACCAACTGAGTCACCAAGGCGTCCCTGCCCATTTAAAATCAGACTATTAGTTTTGTTTGCTTGTTGTGTTTTTTGGTTCTTAGCTGTATGAATTCTTTATATATTTTGGATATTAACCCCTTATCGAATGTATCATTAAAAAATATCATCTCCCATTTGGTAGGTTGCCTTTTCATTTTGTTGATGGTTTCCTTTTCTGTGCATTGTTTTTGTTTGTTTGTTTGTTTGTTTGTTTGATGTAGTCCTAATAGCTTATTTTTACTTTTGTTTCCCTTTCTGTGGAGACATATCCAGAAAAATGTGAGCCTGGAGTAACCTTGGTTGACCATGAGATGGAGAGAGGAGGTTGAGATCCACATTAACAATGGTGGTAACAGGGCAGGAGACAGTACCAGTCACATACGCTGCACAACTACTTTCTCAGAGATGAAACTTCTGGAATAGCTGTAACGATGAGCAGAGTTTCCCCGAGGTCTTCACTTCTGGTGACTCTCACAACCTCAGTCGGCTCTACAGCAAATGTCTCAGAGGCACTTGTAGGCTTGCAACCTCACTGAAAAAGTACCTCTGAGTTCTGAAATATCTACTCTAATACAAGAGAAGCAATGGCCTCTAAGGATTTAAGAAGCATCCAGAATTCTTGGTTGACTCTTGTGGGCCCCAAAATAAGAAATATTGGATTGCCAATTCACCTGGACAGATAGTAGCTTGAGATACGAATTTGAATACAAAAAAGATACACATTATATCTCCCCCAAATTGGTAAATAAGGTCATCCAATCTATAGATCTGTCTACCATTGTGTCTACTTATTACGTATTATAAAATGTCTACACTCGTTTTAAGTAAGGAAGTAAGTTATACTATTTTGTAACTTCTCTCTCTTATCCTTTGCTGAATTAGGAAAGGATGGACTGCAGAAATACATCACTGATGAAGATCCATCTATCTGATTCCTGAAGGTCATGGGAAACAGAGCCCAAAGGGTAAGGGTCTTTTCAGAGGGATGTTACCTATAACTTGCTGGAAACAGCTCAATGATTCTCACGCTGGAGAACTGAGTGGTGGTAAGAAAACAACAGCCTCACAGATGTTCCATCATGCAAAGCTTTTGGGTTAATGCCCTACCATCAGAGTCAAAACTTAACATATTCGTGCTCAGATTTTTATATCTGTGCAGTAGGATTTGGACTTCTATAATACAGATCAGTTTTACTAAATCTATCCAAAGCACAGGTTAGAAGTTATGCTGGCTAAGAAAATGTAGGCTTCAATTATAGCAAAGCATGGGGGAACATTTTTAAGAAGGTAGAAGAAATAGGATGTTAAATCATGGAAATAATGAGTACTGGAAGTAAAAATGAATGTTTCTATAGCACTTCTGATGTGCCAGGTTCTCCTCTGGAACTTCATGTATAGTCACTCTTGTAATAGCCTCTACATGACTCATGAAGACGGTACCACCATTAACAGAAAGATAAGGAAACTGAGGCACCAAAGTTGACAAATAAGTGGCCGAACCAAGTTTGCATCCAGGTATCTGGGCTCTAGACTGTTTAACTACCACACCTTGTAAGAAGTGGCCGAAAGAACATTTTTGTATTAAGAATTTAATGATAAGCAAGAATTTGGGAAGCTGGCTGGTTGAAACAAGTAAAGGTCCAGGCAGAAAGAGAGTGGGCAGAAAGAACTTGGGAATTGGGCTAATAACTTCCGGTCTGGGGTTCATATGGCAGAAATACCTTGTTTGTAGCAATAGCAGCCTCTTGAAACTTGATCTTCCTGCCCTATTGCCCTGGGTTTTTATTAGCTAAAAAGAGCCCATTTGTAATTTCTAGTGGAAGAAATTTCCAGTGGCGATGGGAAATAAAACTGCAATTATTCAGTATTTGAACAATCTGTTAGAAAGGGCAGTGACTGCTCTGGTCTTAACCTTGACAAACTCTAACACCATTTGTAGGTGATTTCAAAGGTAAAAAGACACAGTTTTAATAATTGTACATTAACCCCCAATAAGTTATTCTTTGTTAATCTTCAATTGGCTATGGTTTTTGCTACAATTATTTTACTTGGGGCTATTTTATTGGGGGGGTGGTCACAATCAGTAACTCTCAAACTGGCAAAAAATTTAAGATATTTTAAACCTTACTTTTTCCTGCTCAGTTATTTTTCTGTTTTAGGATTAAAAACACCAATGACTACATACTATTTTAGGCAAAGAAAGGAAATGAGCAAATGTTCACTATTGTAAGATGACAGCATTTTATAAAAGAAACAATGACTAAGAAATTTAACCAAATCTTGACTTAGTTATAATATTGAACTGTGTTGACATAGGAAGCATTGGAGAAAAGATTACATCTATATTGCATTATTATCCTTTGTTTCAAGTAATAATGATTTTTCATGCTTTAATACCAAGAAATTTGTGAAGATATTTTGTTATCCTCACCACCATGTTACCAAAAAGAAAAAAAAAAAGAAATAGTAAACTTGAAGCAATGGGAATATTCAAATGGAATTCTGTAATAACCCTGCTTAATCTAATAGCAAAGGATTCCTATTGAACAGCAAGAGTTAACTGTACAGCTTTAAGCAATATGTTAAAACACGTTAAACAAATCTCGGGAAATCAGTTTTTATAAAGCAATTAATCATTTAAATGTAGATAAAGCACTTCCTATGCAGCATTCTAAAAGGTAGAATTTTGAGCAAAAATGTTTGAAGCATAAATAGAAAGGTCAATTCAGTTACAGAAAAACATACCATAATAAGAACTATAACCTATAATCACACAGTCAAGGTGTATAGGACAGAAATCACTTATGTGTGTTAAAGGGGAGAGACAAAGGGAGAGGAAGAGAGAGGAGGGAGAGAAAGGGAAGGAGAGAGAAAGGCTTGTTTCATGTAGGAATGCTGTAATACATAGATACATTCCAGTGGTTGAATTTTGTACAAACGGAGGTAGGTAATTTAAAGTTTTACATATCAAAACATTTTGACGTTTTAAAGTCTCTATAAAATTAAAGTATTACATAGAAAAATGACACACACACTGAGAGAAAACTGTCTCTTCAGGTCACATGAAAGAAACCAAAGTTAGATTACACAGTTGAATTGATCAATGGAACAGAAAAATCTAGAAAATTACACACCCAAGGTGACCAGATGTCACCTGCATTTCATTCAGGTTTTTGTTCCATCTATAGCTTGTTAATTTAGTATATTAAAACCCAAAGCTTTAAGAAGGAAAAGGCAGGCCTTGTTTTTGGTGTGGTTTCCCTCATAGAGTTGGAAATTGTGATTACAGGTATTGCTTAGTTTAATCTAAGACTAAACTGTTTTCGTATGTTTATTTTTAGAAAAATAAAATGACAGGCGTGCCTGGGTGGCTCAGTTGGTTAAGCATCCAACTTCAGCTCAGGTCACGATCTCACGGTCTATGGGTTCCAGCCCCGCGTCTAGCTCTGTGCTGACAACTCAGAGCCTGGACCCTGCTTAGGATTCTGTGTCTCCCTCTGTCTCTGCCCCTGCCCCGCTCTCTCTGTCTCAAACAAAAACAAACAAACAAATAAATAAACATTCAGAAAATTTTTTAAAATGACGTATATTTGTTTTAAGAACAGTAGGAAGTTAATGCCTTAAATTTATGTAAATTTTTGACAAGGAAGGACCAAAATCTTAACCAAGTTGAATCTGAAATAACTTTTATCTAAAATCACATATTCTGTCCAGTATGTTCAAATACATGATTTTGAATCAAAATGTTCCAACCTACTATTTAATAATAAAAGCTATGTAGTTCTAACTTTTGGAAATTCAAAGTTATCATACATTTTTGTGTATTAAGGTAGCTTTTCATAAAAATGTAGATATAGATTTTTAAAATGAAGGAAAATTCAATTTCCATTGTTTTTTAAAAAAGGGATTTGTCGTGATGGATTTTTTCCTATCCTTTTCTTTTAAATTCTTCATAAGCTGTTAGTATTCTTGCTTTGCTTTCTAATGTCTTAGAGAAACTAGAGTAGAAATTCAATCCACATTTTAGTGAACATGATCTTCATGGAAGGAAAAGTTTAGTGGGGCTGCCTGAATTACGAGGTGGATGCTATTTAGGTACTCTTGATGAAAAGGGAATTACATCATCACACTCAAAAAAATTCAATTGGCATATAGCAAAATATAAAATAAGTTATCCAACTAGATTATCTGTCATGTAAAATATGATAATCATAAAAACTTTTATTCTTGACAATTTCTGTTTACATTACTCTAATATTATCCGTGTAATAAGCTTTCTCTGCACACAGTTTTAACTGCTTAACAACTATGTGCCCAGATCCTTTATTTCCTAATCATGCACTGAAATATCAGTCACTTGAAATTAAATCATATCTTTTCCCCCAAGAACAACACTGACTTAAAATCTAGTCCCTATGAACATTTTGTTTCTACAAACTTGACTCTACTTTTATTTATAATCCTATTACTTGGTTTTCTTGATCCTCTTCTAAAACAAGGACATTAAATATTAGAATGAAAACCTGGAAGAGATGGTAAGTTCAGATTGAGCTTCACACAGCTGGAAAAAAATATGTCAACTTCCTAAACATACTCCCAGTGACATACTTATAAACCCTTGATTAATAGTATTAACAAATAGAGATATCATGAACCAAGATCAAGCTTCAAACACACACAAACACAGTCAAGCACATGTGTTATTGGAATGCTTTCGTATTAACATCAGCAGAAAGGTAGGGATGCCTGTTCTCGCCATTCATTCTTTTTAAAAATTTTTTGTAATGTTTATTTACTTTGAGAGACAGACAGAGTGTGAGCGGGGGAGGGCAGAGAGAGAGGGTGACACAGAATCCAAAGCGGGATCTCAGCTCTAAGCTGTCAGCACAGAGCACAATGCGGGCTCAAACTCATGAACCATGAGATCATGACCTGAGTCCAAGTCGGACGCTTAACAGACTGACCCTCCCAGGCGTCCCTACATCATTCATTTTTAATATCACAGTGGAAGCCCTAGCCACTGCAAAAAAAAAAACAAAAAAAAATTTAAGTATAATAATTCCCAGAGGAAGAAATAAAATTGTTTCTAACTGCAGACCATAGGATTATCTACACTAAAAGTCCCAAAGAATCTAGGTTCCTAAAATCAATGAGTGAGTATAATATGATTATAGAACACAAGACCAAGATACAAAATCAACCATATTTGTAGATAATAGCTATAAACAGACTGAATTTGAAATAAAAATTACTATGTTCAGGAACACACACTACCTCAGGAAAACACACACACACACACACACACACACACACACACACACTTAGATACAAACATAACACAAGATGTGCAAGGTCAATATGCCAAAGACTACAAAGCACCAAAGAAGAGCTAAATAAATGCAGAAATGTACCAAGTTCGTGGATAGGAAAACTCATTATTATGAAGATGTCAATCTCCCCAGTTGGATTTATGGATGTAACACAATTCCAATCAAAATAACAGCAAGGTTTCTGTATATAGCCAAAGCTGAATCTGAAAAATAAAAAAACAAAAAAAAAATTCTAGAAAAGAAGACTAAATTTGGAAGAGTCATACCATTTGAATCTGATACTTTTTGTAAAGATACAATAATCCTGATAGTGTACTATTGATGAAAAAATGAATAACACATGGTTTACTACAAAATAATAGGTAACAAGAAATTGACTCATACAAATATGGCATAGTTTACTATAAAATAATACAGCGCAAGATGTAGACCAAACAAATATTATCAATTGATTTTTACAATGGTAGAAATGCAATTCTGCAAATGCTCTTTTCAAAAACGATATAGGAAAAATTGGACATCCACTTGAAAATTACCATGGGGGTGGGGAAGAAAAAAAAAAAAAGAGGTTAGAGTGGGAGAGAGCCAAAGCATAAGAGACTGTTAAAAACTGAGAACAAACTGAGGGTTGATGGGGGGTGGGAGGGAGGGGAGGGTGGGTGATGGGTATTGAGGAGGGCACCTTTGGGGATGAGCACTGGGTGTTGTATGGAAACCAATTTGACAATAAATTTCATATATTAAAAAAAAAAAGAAAATTAATGAAACTTAGCATATACCTTGAATTACTAAAAATGAACTAAGAATGGATCTTGATTTAGATGTAAAATGTAAAACTATAAAAGTTCCAGAGGAAAACATAACATAAAATCTGTGTGACTTTGCGTTGGGCAAAACGTTTTACATATATTACCAAAAGCATGCTCGATTAAAAAAATACTAATAAATCAGACTTTATTAAAATTAACATTACTTTGCAAAAGTTACTATTTAAAAACTCAAAAGGTGAGTCACAACTGGACAAAATATTTGCGGATCACATAGAATAATTCTAACAAGTTGCTAATAAGAACACCTACGTAGAACCCAATCTAAAACTGGCAAAAACTGGGAAAAGAAATTTTACAAAAGCAGTTATAAATGACCATAAATAAATAAACAAATAAATAAATAAGATGTTCAACATAGGAAAATAAAGGAAATTCAAATTAGATACACAACGAGATATCACCACATAACTATTAGAATAAGGGAGAAAAAAGAGAACTTCATCATACTATGTTTTGGTCAGGATGAAAAGTAACCAGAATATAAAACAATTCAGCCACCTGGAAATTATTTTCATAATTTCTTATAAATTGAAATATGCATTTACCTGTAAAAGTAAGCAGTGTCATTTTTGCTTTTTACCCAAAGGAAATAAAAATATATCTTTGCAGAAACACCTGTATACAAACGCTCACAGCAGCTTCATTTTTGGTCACTATAAACTCAAAACCACCCTGGTAAATAAATAAACTGTGGCGTATCCATACTATGGGATACTACTCAACAATAAAAAGAAACAAATTATTGATTCATGGCCTCATATGGATGAATCTTCAACTCATTTTGCCAGAAAGACTCGAGAACCAAAGGCCACGTATTATAATTTTTCATTAATGGCATTCTCAAAATGGCAACACTACAGAGATGGAAAAGAAATTCTAGTAGCCACGGTTGGTGTTCCAAGAAAGGGCTGATTACAAAGGGACAGCAGGAAGCAAGTTTTGAGGTGATGGCCCTGTTCTACATGGTACTGTCCTGATGGATTCACAGCTCCGTGCATTTTCCAAAACTCATACGTACGTCCCAAAAGAATGGATTTTACTCTATGCAAAGTTTAAAAAGTCGATCAATGTATAAAGAGACCCCAGGATAAAGAACACACTATGACAAACAAATCTACCTGTATTACAAATGAGTTACATGACTACTTTAGTTTTGTAAAGAATAAAGGAGCCGACCTAAATAACTTTAAAAAGCAATGTTTGACCAGACATTCGGGGGGATAAAGATTTTAAAAGTGCACTAGTGTTTAAAAGTGTTCTAGTCGTAAGTGCGTTTCTAATGGAGAAGTTAGCAATTCTGAAACTTCTTTACATTTATACTAGAATTGACCAAATAAATATATCATAGATTATAAGAGCTGGCTTCAGGGGTGCCTGGGTGGCTCAGTTGGTTAAGTGTCCAACTTCGGCTCAGGTCATGATCTCACAGTTTGTGAGTTCGAGCCCTGTCCAGCTCTGTGCTGACAGCTCAGAGCCTGGAGCCTGCTTCGGATTCTGTGTTTCCCTCTCTCTCTGCCCCTCCCACTCATACTCTATCTCTCTCTGTCTCAAAAATAAACGAACATTACTTTTTTTTTTTTAATAGAAACTGTTTGAGAAAGAAGTTGAATTAAACCAAAATGAAATGCAAGAATAATCCCTGTTAGTCTGAATTAGAGTTGGAGGAATCAGCATGAGTGCTTGTTTCTGTAATTACACAGTCAGATAGTCTATGTTGAAAACCAAAGAGGGAGCTTAGCATACCTGCTGTATCGAATATCAAAATACAAAAATAAAATGTAATATCTAAATATGCAATTTATATAGTTTTAAAAAGTTACTGAGGTAAAAATCTAATAAAAGATATACAAGAGCTTTTGGAGAAAATAGTAAAATTTTATTAGAGGCTATTTAAAAACATCTATACCAGGGGTGCCTGGGTGGCTCAATCGGTTAAGTGTCCAACTTTGGCTCAGGTCATGATCCCCCAGTTCATGGGTTCGAGCCCCGTGTCAGGCTCTGGGATGACAGTTCAGAGCCTGGAGCCTGCTTCAGATTCTGTGTCTCCCTCTCTCTGTACCCCTCTCCCACCTGTGCTCTGTCTCTCTCTCAAAAATAAATAAACATCAAAAAAATTTTAAAAAGACCTATTCCATAGCAAATTTAAGCCATTCGTGTATAGACTACACATAAAGCAAGATTAAAAAGAAAAGATTTAAAGACTGAAGTTTTGCGTGCGCTTTGGAATATTTCCCTGCACAAAATAAATGCTCATGATAATCTGTTTCCATAATTCATTAAAAACAGTAAGTTATGAATAGAGGTGGAATATTATGCACAAAATAAGGATTATTGGGCAGAGGGTCCAGTTGGACTGGTTGAAAGAAACTGATTCTTTCCACAAACTAGTGATTAAACTGGAGAGAATCCATTTGCCTACACGTGTAGAAATACCATGAGTTAAGAAAGAAATTTATAGCCATAGGTGATCCATATATGTATCAGCTGAGAAAATGAGCTCCGGGATGAGACTCTCTGGGTCCAGACCGTCTGTGAAATCTGAAAAACAATAGTACTTGCCTTGTAGAATTACAAGGTTTTAACAAAATGAAAAATATGAAGTATGTAGCACTTTGCCAGGCACAAAAATAAGCTCCCAGCAAGTAGTAGCACTGCGTAATATGAATACCATTAGTTAATTTAATGAAAAGGAAACATCCAACAAGGCTACGAGAATCCATCTAATTCTGTGGAGAGCAGGGATATAGTATCACACCCCGCCATCTGCTAGAAAGGACCCCTCATTTTTATTCCCCTCCCGTCCGCCAGTGGAGCGCTTCAGAGAAAGAACTTGGCAAGTACCTAAGACACTCAGCTGCAAACCCTCCTGGCTTCACTTTTCACATAAGCTCCAATTATTATAGCCCTTCCATACTCCAAAACGGTGTTAAAGGCATTGTTCCCCAGAGGAAGCTGACACCTTCCCATTAACTCACACGTTAAGAAAAAGTGGTAGAAAGCATGTAGTGATTTTCCATCAAAAGCCAGCGTTTCCAAAATATTCAAAGAAATGCAATGCTGCTTTTGCATCACATGTCGTATTTAAGAAGCAAAGTTTTCTTAGGCGTGGCCTGACAGTATTTACCAGATTCCCTTAGGAGTGTCCAAGTTTAAAATGTCAAGCGCCTTCAAATATGCCACACTATGGCCTGGACGTATTTTAATAAGGAAAAGGTTAACTTCTGCAATTTCCATTCAAGTAATAACATGAAACAGTAATAACATTAAATGGCAATAAAATGTAAAAGTCATTACTGTTAAACAATCTGATATTAACATATGCTTTTATTAAATAAGGCAAAATCTCATATTAGTTTTATCTCTAGTTAAATACAAAACTACTGACTAGAACTGTGTGCGGTTCATACCTATTTTTATCAGTTTAATGAAGGAAAAGCAGGTAACACAAAGTTAAATAAAAGGGACCTTGGTTTCCCCTGGGGCTCTCAGTCTGCTTTTTCAACTCATGCCTCTATGTATATAGGATTTGACTGTCAGTGTGTTTGTTCACAATAATAAATTGATATTATTAATAGTAAATAAATAATAGATGAATTAATAGTTTTCATTTATACATTCTTATATTTCTTATATAATATTCATGTGTGTGTACATATGTAAACACATATTTTTGCACACAAATGTATGCGGTATGAAGACTGACACAATGAAGGAGAAAAAATTAACATTGATTTTTTTTTTCCTCAATCATCCTTTTTACGGGAACATGACAGCCAGGAGAAATATATAATATCCGAACCCCTTTGCAATAACGTCGGCATAATTTCCCTGCTCTTTTCTCAAAAGCAATAGTACCATTCAGGCTTAAGCTTTCAAAATTATGGTTTCATGACCCAAGCTAACGGCTCATTTAGAAACCATCTCCTTTCAAGTTTAAAACAAATTCAATTGCTTAGTAGAGTGAATTGATTTAAAGTTTCTCCTTGAAAAACACATTAAGCCATTCATAATATAACGCACATGAATTATATCTACGAATAAATACTGTGCCTGGAACGGCCTGATAGGGTGTCCTACAGGGTCTTCACAATTCCTTTTTAAATTCAAAGTTTTAAATGGTGAACAGTTAATGCACTTCTTGATGGTGATATAAAATAACTTACAGATTTCAAAGTGAAAATTAAAAATATTTTGAAACAAAAGCAGCAAAATAAATACAAGGCATTACATAGACCCATGGCTATCTAGCATGGTCAAGAACTGAGTACGTTAAGTATTTTATTTGCCTGTTTCCATAAATGTTAATTCTCTTTCAAGAGAAGTACTACGATCTGGAAATTTACAATCTAAAATTTGACTTCATCTATTTTGATATCTTGAAAGCATTTGGATATCTTGCTCAGAAGATAGTTCTGACATTCCTATGTACTTTTTCATTTCCAAAAATATCCTTGGGTAACTCTGTTGGCTTTTCGAGGAAATAATAAATATGTCATGTTTACTAGATGTTAACTACATACCAGACATTACTGTATTTAACACATATTAACTCATTTAATCTTGAATACAATATTATGACATAAGAAGTATCTCTATTGCCCTTTAAGATATTTCACACACTAAAGTTAAAACTTAAGAAGCTGTGATTAAGACTGTGGGCTCTGACCGGGGGAAGGGCACTGGTGGCTCAGTTGTTGATGAAGCGACTGACTCTTGATTTCGGCTCAGGTTATGATTTCATGGTTCGTGGGATGGAGCCCCGTGTCAGGCTCTGCAGTGATAGCACAGAGCCTGCTTGGGATACTCTCTCTCTCCTTCTCTCTGCCCTTCCCCCATTTGTGTTCTCTCTCTCTCTCTCTCTCTTTCAAAACTCAATAAATAAACATTAAAAAAAAAGATTGTGGGCTGTGGAATCAAATGGTCTCTAATAGGAATGCCCCCCTCCCCACCCTGGTGCCTTGGTGTCCTTGTAGATATCCACATTGGGTACGGAGACGAGGTTTGACCCATAGCTAATCTGAATCTTGGCAGAACACCTGTGCTTCTGTGAGAACATGAGAGGGAGTGAGGTGTCAGGAGCTGACTGGACTTACCTCCTACTTACCTTCCTAACTCTCTGGGATGCCGCCAAGGGACAGTATTTTATTGCCTCCAGGTTCTGATGAGCAGGAGGCTTTCTGTCCCACCCCTCAAGGTATTGCAGCAGACTATAACTCTACAGAGCCGCAGTGGGCAAGTGTACAATTGACATAGTGTATGTATCCTTGGGTCCTCAGCATCAGAGGGTCCCACGACTTATGTTGCATTACCATCTGACTCCTTTTGTGTGGTATCATTTGGGAGGGGGGTATGTGGGACGAGGATCTGGGAGACAGCACCCTTGACTGCTCACCCTGTCAGTGTGTATGTGGGTAATAAACTAACTGAATCATTTAGTCTCCACCGGACAAGTCAGTCAAGCCTCGCCTGCGTGTGCTGGCCATGTTTCAGCTTCCAATTCCTACTGCACCCCTTTAGATAACTCAGATGTATTTTACTTTGTCCAAGGGCCGCATGGCAATAAGTGACATTACAGGAATTCAGTCCCAGGTTTCCTGAACTTGTTCTCTTAACCACCGTCCCCAGTGAACTGCGGTCAGTACACACGTTACCACTACGACTCCCAAACCATTGGAACTTTTCTAGTCACAAACCTTCCTTGAAACAGGTTTGGTATTTTTAGTTTGAGGGATACTTGAGATAATCATGTTCGTTATGTGTCATTATATAATAAAGCATCCCCAAAGTTAGTGCCTTTAAAAATCGATAAATATCGTATTATCTTCATGGTTTCTGTGGGCTAGGAATTCAGGAGTGGGTTACCTGGGCTCTTCTGACTCGGGATGTGATGAAGTTGTGGGTTGGCTGGGTGTGTAGTTCTCTGAGGGTATAGCCGGGACTGGAGAATCCATTTCCAAAGTGGTTCAATCGCATGGCTGTGAACGGCACGCTGGGTATTCGCGGGAGACCTGAGTTCCTCCCCACTTGGCTTCCTCCGTTGGTTACTTGAACATGGTGAATGCCTTCTTCTAAAGCACATAGTCCAAGAGAGAGCTACACGGTAGCCATCTTTTTTATGATCTAGCTTTAGATATCATGGAGCATCATTTCAGCCATAGTCCATTCAATAGAAGTAAGTCACTAAGGGAGGAGTGTTAAAGGATTTGTGGGCATATTTTAAAATCACTACAGATGTAAATCATCTATAATGCATTTCATTAAAAAATGTGACCCTTTTTATATAAATATCATATGATAGAGTCACTGACTATTTCTGATCATGGTGCCGGAAATGGGTTGATTTAAGGATTTGCTTGTTGATTTGTGACTCTTCAAAAAATCAATTTGCTTTTGAGTTGTCTTTCATTATTATGAACTTTTTAATGTGTGGTGTAAAGTCAATTTGTGTGTGTGTAAAAGCGGAAACCACATGTCATTTAAGAGTCATCACCTTATGGCCTCCTATTGTAGGCCTTTTTTAAGTCCTGTACTTAACTCCCTGCATTTAGGCATCCAGCGAGAAAAAAAGATTGCAAGAAAGACACAGCAGTTTTAAGGAGCCTCCATGGAAGTGGCTTATATTACTTCCACACATTTTTCTTTGGCCAGAGCCCAGTTATATGGCCAACCTCACTGGTAAAGAAGGCTGGAAAATGAAGAGGAACCACAGATATGGGGGAGAACAATCCATTCTGCCAAGATGAGAACAGAAGCCATTTCTAAGTATATAACCCAAAATATTCCCACATGTGTGAAAGCATATTTACTGCAGCATTGTTGCAGGCGAAAACATTTGGAAATAACCTGACAAAGCTTGAGCAGGGGAATGAATAACGGAAATAGATATGTTTACACCATGGAATGTGATGTAGAGTTCAAATGAATAAACTGGACATGTAGACACATACAGTATGGACATCTTGGGGTGCCTGGGTGGCTTGGTCAGTTAAGCATCTGACTTCGGCTCAGGTTATGATCTCATGGTTGGTAGGTTCAGCCCCATGTCGGGCTCTGTGCTGACAGCTCGGAGCCTGGAGCCTGCTTCGGATTCTGTGTCTCCGTCTCCCTCCGCCCCTACCCTGCTCATGCTCTGTCTCTCTCTCTTAAAAATAAACATTAAAAAAAAATTTTTTTTTATACTACGGATATCTTGAACTAAAAGTATAAAAGCTAGAAGTACTAGGAGACATTTTCAATTACACCATTTTAACGTTTGTAAAAATTTTAAAAGAGGAACCACTATTTTATTATGAAAAATATATATATTTTTTTAAATTTTGGAATGATAAATATCACATCAATTAAATCAAGGGCATCTGGTGAAAGAGGAGGCAGCAGATGGGAAGGATTCAAAAGGGACTGCAAGTAATTGTTTCATTTCTTATAGTTAAATTGTTTTGAAGAAAATGTGAAAAATACATAAAACAAGGTGAATTTAATGCTATTTAGTTCATTAAAATACAAAATATACAGAAAAGTAATGTGTCCCTATAAAATATTCCAATTATCATTTGCTTGAGGAGTGTTACCTTTAACCAGACTGTGATTCTACAGCATTTACCGATTGGAATTACCATGAATTTTTTATATCTATTTCTTTAAAGTAATGTTTACTTTAAAGTAAAAATGTTTACTTTAAGGTAAATGTGTAATGACATTCCCAAACACCAATTACTTATGTTTTTTTCAGCTGTGCATATTATCATGTTTAATATGATAAAATGCCAAACTACCTTCTAGATAGTTTATTATTAAAAAGTGATTTTTCAATCTGACACACTACTGGTTTTTTCTAGAATTTTAAGATATAATGGATAATATACATCGAATGTTCCTATTCAGTAACTTTTTCTCTACAGAGTTCGAATCTTTATGTAAAAGTAAAAGGAGTTGTTTCACAAAGTCCATCTCTCTACTCAGGTATTTATATTCTTCCAATTAACATTTTAACCTACATTGTTTTAATGTTTGCTAAGAAGGAAGAAAAATTAAATATGTAAATTTTACAATTTAGCAGAAGTAAACTTTCTTTTGATGTTTGATCAGCATTATGAACAATTAAGCTAATATGAATAATTAGTCAAAGACTTCAGTTTATAGATTATGTTACCTTGAGTATGTTGTTGAGGACATTTATGCCTCGTCTTCCATTTCATTTCCTAAGCATTGAGTGTTTCTCTCAAGGACTTGGGGTCTGTAAAAGACTACATTTGTGTCCTTCCCAAAATCTGTATGTTGAAACTCTAACCCCCAAAGGGGCCATCTGGAGTTAGAGCCTTTGGGAAAGACTTATGTTTAGATAAAGTCATGAGGGTGGAACCCCCAAGATGGAGTTGGTGTCCTTGCAAGAAGAGAAAGAGACTGGAGCTCCCTCTCTTGGCCAAGTGAGGACACATACTGAAGGCAGCTGTCCACAAGGCAGGAAGCTGGCTTTCACCACAAACAGACCATGCTGATACCCCGGTCTGGGCCTTCCAGCCACCAGAACTGTGAGAAATAAATGTTTGTTGTGTAAGCCAACCATTTATGGTATTTTGTTACCGCAGCCCAAGCTAAGAGAGGGACAAAAAGTAAATGATGGGAAAAACCACTTTGGTTTTGTTGTTGTTTTGTTTTGTGTTGTGTTTTTTGCAAACAAGCAAAACTACTATGTCATAAAACACCATTGAAGAAAATCCAGTTCGGTGCCTGGGCAGCGTCTTAAATAAATGTTCTTTTTTAAGCAACAACTCAGGGAACCACTTCACCTGCAAGAAAAGAAAGAGATCACAGTAAAAATTTGTGGCAAACACAACTGTAGTACCCTGTTGTTACAACTCAAGGAGAAGGAGGAGGAGAAGAATGAGAAGGATAAAAAAGAAGGAAAAACAAGTTAACCACAAACTGCTACCATTCCTGTCTTCAGTCTGATAATTTCAGCTTCAGATTCAGTCATGTTAACAGCATAACAGACAATTGCTGAATCAAATTAAACAGGCTTCTCCTTAGGTTAATGGAAGTTTCAAGCCAAATATTATTCTTTGTCCAGGTGCATAAAAATGTAGAAATTTTGCTTTGAGTGACCACATAAAATGTGTAACAGATTTTCTTTCTAGAATGAGCACTGATGTTAAAAGTAGGTGAGGGATCAAATGGGACAAAAAATAAGACAAGGCTTAGGAAGAGCTGAGACCCAAAAAAGAGGTGATTTCAAGAAAAAAAAAGTGAGAGTCAGAAACAGGGTGATTTCCCAAGACAGGATGAAGGTGAGGCTTATGGGTGGCGTGGGGTTCCTGGAGGTGAAGTTCAGCTGTGGTATGAAATAAGGGACCAGAGGAAAACAGAGGAAAGCAGAATCTCAATAAGAGGCAGGAGTATAGTCAGAAACACGTTAATCCCTAATGATCGGTAAGGGTACTGTGGTGATGTTTCCTTCACAATAAGACACAGTAAGCTTTGGGCTGCACTAACATAGCCCTCATCGCAGCAACCATGTCAAAACAGCTTTGTCAGATACACTGTTCTTTGACTTTGCATCTACATTGGGAGGCAGATTCTAGAAAGTAAGCTGGCAGAGTCAGGATAAAACAATCCTGACTTCCAGCTCTGCCTAAAATGAACAGGCACAATCACTGTTTACAACTAAAAATTCTGGGAAGGTTACATAAGGCAGAACCTGAGAATTCTGAAAAATAGATAAAAGGAGGCAGATTTGGGTTCAGGGGACAGGGATCAAAACTTGGAGGGTCACTGGTAGGGTGATGAGTTTCCTGTTTGTTTGTTTGTTTTTCCCATTATCTCCTGACCTAGACCCTAGAGAGACCTGGATTCCAGAACTGCATACCTGGAATATATAGAAGGTTTTCCAAGAAATAACCCTTTATTTCTGGTCAGAGAATAAGGAGTGAACCCTCATGGAAATAAGGGTATGGGAGAAATATTCATGTAATTGTTTTCTTTTTTTACTCTCCTGGACCTGTCCTGAGGCAAAGCCCAGGCATGAAGGTACACTTGTTGGTGGCCATGGTGGCTGCTTAGCCTCCCGAAACTTTGACAGATGGACTGAGTTCCAGTCTAAATCCGAAGGCCTAAGAGCCAATGATGTAATTCCAGTCCAAAGATCACAAAGATCAGCAGGTTTGAGTTACAAGAAGAGCCACGTTTCAGTTGAAATCTAAAGGCAAAACAACAACAACAACAAAAGCAGATGTTTCAGTTTGAAAGTCTTTAGACAGAATTCTCTTACTTGGGGGAGGGTCAGCCTTTTTTTCTATTTGGTTCTTCAGTTGATTGGATGAAACCCACTTGTGTCATGAAGGACAATCTGCTTTACTCGGTGTTCAATTTACCATTATTTTTCAACGTTTACTTATTTTTGAGAGAGAGAGAATGAGCAGGGGAGAGGCAGAGAGAGGGAGACAGAGGATCCGAAGTGGGTTCTGTACTGACAGCAGAGAACCCCACGCAGAACTCAAACTCACAAACTGGGAGATCATGACCTGAGCTGAGGTTGAGCACTTAACCAACTGAGCCATCCAGGCGCCCAACTGTGTATTCAATTTAAATGTCAATCTCATCCAAAAACTCCCTCACAGAAACACCCAGAATGTTTGACCAAATACCTGGGTACACCCTGGCCCAGTGAAATTGACACATAAGATTAACGATGGCAAGTGTAGACCACTGTTCCAGTCCCAGAGAAGTCTGAAAGCACACAAATGAAGCGGGTGAGAACAGTACTATGAAGGCTTTTGTGAACTACAACGACAGAGGTGTGCACTGGGACCTAGAGTCCGAACCCAACAGGATTGATTGCCGGCTAAAGAAAGAAAGAACATTTTACAGAGGATTACAAAGGTGTCTGAGTTTCATTACATAATATTCATGATATCCAACACTAAAACTTTTAAAATTAAAAGTTACTTGGCATATAAAGAACTAGGAAAATATCCCAAGGGGGTAACTGTCAAGCAAAATGGCAAACAATAGGCAGACATCAGACCCAAAATAGCCAAGATAGTGGAGTTAGCCAACAAAGACTTTGAAGCAGCTAATGTACCCAAGTCCCATGAAGAAGAGGTAAAGCATTCTTGAAACAAATGTAAAAATAGTAGCTGTCAAGAAACTATAGAAATAGCAAAGTGGCAATTTTACAATTGAAAAAAGATACATTGGTGGAAATTGAAAAATTCACTGACAGGGATCTATAGCACAAGAAAGATAACGGAGGAAGGAATTGGCACCCTTAAAATATACATCAACATAAATCATTTAACAAGAAAAGAAAAACGTTTGGAAAATAATGGAAAGAGACTCAGAGACTTGTAAGATAATACCGAAAGACCAAGCATGCACACAGGCGTTAGAGTTCCAGAAGAAGAGAAAGAGATTGGGATGAAAAAATGTTTGATGAAATGATGTCTGAAAACTCCCCAAATTTGGTGAAACATAAACTGTATAGATGTAAGAAACTCAGCAAACCTCAAGTAAATTAAACTCAAAAGAATGGGGCACCTGGGTGGCTCAGTCAGTTAAATGCCCAACTCTTGGTTTTGACTCAAGTCATAATCTCATAGTTCATGAGTTCAAATCCCACATCGGGCTCTGTGGTGACAGAGTGGAGTCGGCTGGGATTTATCTTTCCCTGTCTCACCGCCTCTCCCCATCTTGCTCTCTCACTCTCCCTCTCTCTCTCAATAAACAAGTAAATAAATGTTAAAATTAAGAAAAAAAAAACTCTAAGGAACTACACCCAGATATATCATGATTGAACTACCAAAAATCAAATATAATGAGAAATCCTAAAAACAGATAAAAAATGGACACATTAGATAGAGAGAGAATGATTCAGAGACCACAAAATTTTCATCAGTAATCAAGAATGCAGAAGAGAATGAAACCATATTTTTTAAGTGCTGAAAGGAAATAACTGTCATCCCAGAATGCTATACCCAGCAAAAATAGACTTCATGAATAAAGGCAAAATAAAACATTTGAAAATGAAGTACAACTTAGAGCATGTGTTACCAGTATCCTTCCTCTGAAAGCAATGCTAGTGGAAGTGTTCAGGTGGAAGAAAACTGGTCAAATAGGAAAACTT
Source organism: Acinonyx jubatus (assembly GCF_027475565.1). NCBI lineage: Eukaryota > Metazoa > Chordata > Mammalia > Carnivora > Felidae > Acinonyx > Acinonyx jubatus. Next base: position 207,634,359 of record NC_069381.1, on the reverse strand, counting down.
GCAACTTTGAAAATGAAGGAAGCCAAAATGATAAATATAATTGGCTATTTTTCTCGTGTTCTTTCAAATAGGCATAGCTCTTGAAAACAAAATGTAGTTCATTGTTTTTGAAGTGTTTGGTGCCTGTAAATACATATGACATATGACAGCCACAACATAAGGACGGTGACAAAGGACCCAATAAGTTAGTAAGTTGCCAACATTTACTTGAGGTAAGAAAATATTATCTCTGAGTTCTCTGTAAGAAGTTAGTCCCTAATACAAAATTATACAAAAATACATCGTCAAGATTTTCAACAAGCTGCTTCTCCCAATCCCATTTACCAAACAATTCCAAAAGTAATGATTCTCAAATTTATATGAAAAGGCAAAAGAACGAAAAGGGCCAAAAGAATTTTGAAAAAGAACAAAGTTAGACTACTCACACCACCTAATTTTAGGACTTGATATGAAGTGACAGTGATGAAGACAGAATCGGAGTGCAAAAGGGCAAATACACTAATAAATAAGGCCGAATTGCCTTTGCTCAGTGCCCAAGCCACACCAGCTGTTAATTCCTTTTATAATGACTCTTGGCTCAGCTCTTCTAGGTGCATCTTAAATGTCCTAAAACATGGTAGGGACTTAAATATTCAGCTGTCTTCCTCCCCTACTGGATATGGTGCAGAATAATGTTAATGGATGAAGCACGTCAAAGTCATAATCTGCTGTCACCCTGAAAGAAACACCAACCTTCCTCCAACATTACTGTTATGGTGGTGTCCTGAAAGGAGAGAAAGATGGCCAGCAAATTCTCAGATTACGTCTCTATCAAATTCAATATTATATTGTGGATGACTGCCTTATCCTTTGTCTTCAATCCACACACCCATCAGGTAGTCAACTAACACCTGTGGAGTGAATTAATAGAATAATATTGAGTAGAAATATTTATACTTCTAAAAATATAAAAATATTGTAATAGAAACATTTAAAAAGAGCAGAAACACATTGATCATCTAAAATATGCAGATATATAATATTTTGTTATATTAATATTATATATAATACAGAGAAATACATATTTTTGTTGTGCTACTAACAAAAATTATAGAGTATATTATTGTTAAGGTGTATCCTAAATCTGCTATAGTGGAATAAAAGCTATTGTACAAGATAATTTTACAACTTTATTTTCAGGTTCACATGTGATATTTGTATACAGAAAAAATCAATTTGCTATTTAGGATTTTTTAATGGCTTTGTATAACTGATACACAAAGAACCGCATACATTTAATGCATACAGTTTGGTGAATTTGGACATACTCAAACACCCATGATACTGTCATTAGCATCAAAGTCATAGACACATACAACACTTTTCAGAAGTTTCCTGGTGTCCCTTTATGTTTTGCTTTGGGTTTCGTTTTGTGTGTGTGGTAACAATACTTAACATGATATCTATACTCTTAACAAATTTTGAAGTATACAATATTGTACTGATAACCAAAGGCACTATGCTATACAGCAGATCTCTAGAAATTATTGATCTAGCATAAATGAAAATTTATAACCATTAGGGTTCTAAATGAATGCTCAATTTATTTGTTACAAATCCAAAAATGTTATTTTCCTTGAGCCTGGAGTATACTGTGCAAAAAGTATTCTATTTATAAAATCTAGTATTTTAAGTCAATTTCAATCGTGTCCTTGGTTAATATTTATCAGCTAAAGTTAAGGAGACTAAATTCCCTAATTATTTAATTAATTGTTCCCGCTTAGAACTAACGTATATTTCCTTCAGCCTCGCTTTCCAGGCAAAATTTCTCAACATTAAAATAATCACATTTTAATGTCTCGTGAATTGAACCAGCCATAAAATTTAAATTCTTCTATCATTCCAATATCGTTTACAAATTTAGTACAATTCTTATGCAACTTTCCACTAAATGGCACAAATTTAAAACCAGGCAGAGTTTACATTGGAACCAAAAAGCTAAGTTGTCAGACATTTTGTTAGGCCCATTATCTCACCCATTTTACATGCCAAATATATGCAGATTGTTTCCAGACTTAAAGTAGAATTATAATGCTATAGATTTTAAAATTTTTTATTAACTACATTTATTCCTAGTACTTTCCCTGGTTTGACATTCATTCACCCACTAAGCAACTATCGTTATTTCAAATAAATTGATGTCACCATCCTAATAATTGGGAACTGTCATCCTAATTTGGCTAACTGCATGGAATAGCCACAGGTTTTCCGGAAAGTAGGGAGGTTAAGAAAAGGGTTTGTATCCAGAGATTCTTATGGCCCACTCATGTTTGCTTCTATAGCTGCTGTGACAATATAAGATCTAATGTAGGTTCTTCAAAGGGAGTTTGTTTGACATTTCATCTTCTTGTTCAGTTTTCAGCATCATCTTATTCTTTTATGCGACTTTTATAAACAGAAACCTGTGACCTCCTACTCAGGGTGTTGAAAACCTCCTTCAACCATTCTCTAAACACACAGAAAACTATGGTACTGGCATAAAGACCAAGAAATAGAATTGAGGGTTGAGAAATACACCATACGTCTGTGGTCAAGAGATTTTCAGCAAGGATGTCACGCCCATGTAATGCAGAGAGTAGCCTTTTCAACAAATAGTGTGAGAAAAATCGCATAGTCACATGGAAGGGAATGAAGTTGGGTTCCCTATTTCACATCATACTCCAAAACCAGCTCGAATGAGTCAACAACCTAAATGAAAACAGAGACTTAAATCTTTGTGACATTGAATTAGGCAATGGTTTCTTAAAACATCGCCAGAAGCACAAGCAACCAAGGAAAAAAATAAATAGATTAAGTGGATTTCATCAAAATGTAAAACCTTTGTGCTTCAAGGGATCCTCTGAAGAAAGCGAAAAGACAACAGAATGGGTGACATTTGTAAATTCACAGACCTCATAAAGGGCTTGGATCTAGGGTGTAGAAAGAATGCTTGCAACTCAATAATAAAAAGACAAATAACCCAATTTAAAGATGGACAAAGAATCTGAATAGGCATCTCCTCAAAGAAGATAGATGAGTGGTTAGCAAGGATTTGAAAAGATGCTTGAGCTCATTTGGCATTCGGGAAATGCTCATTGAAACCACTGTGAGATGCCACCTCATACCTGCAGCACAAGCTTTAATAAAAATGACAAACGTTAAGTGTTGGTGAGGATGTGGAGAAACTGGACCCCTCGTGCATTGCTTGTGAAACGTAAAATTGTGTAGCTACCTTGGTTGGGCAGGTCCTCAAAGTTAATATTGAACCTAGTTAAATATTAGGGTGACCATATAACCCAGCAACCCCATTTCTAAGTGTATACCCAAGAGGCTGCAAATATACGTCCACACGAAAACTTGTACACGTGTGTTCTTAGCAGAATTACTCTGAAAATCAAAAAGGTAGACACAAGCCAAGTGTCCATCAACAGACGAATGGATAAAACAAACTGTGGTATGTCCCTAAAGCAGACTAGTATTTCACAATTAAAAGGAATGAAATATTGGTACATATTACAGCATTGGCGAACCTTGAAAACTTTATGCTAGTGAACAACAACAACAAAAAAACCCGATGCAAAAAGCCGTATATTGTATGATTCCATTTATATGAAATGTCAAGAACAGGGAAATCCACAGAGACAGAAAATAGGTTTGTGATTGCTGGGGACTTGTGGGGTGTGACCACTCATGGGTACAGAGGGTCTTTTTGGGGTGATGGAATGTTCTAGAATTAGTGGTGATGGTTATAAAATTTTGTGAATATAATTTAAAAGATCACTGAATGGTACACTTTAAAAATGGATTTTATGCTACATGAACTATGTATCTCCATGGAAAAACGTTAAAAAAAAAAAAAAAAACCAGACTGAAGAAGTTTGAAAACAAAAGAATGAGAGAAGCCAGTACTGCTTGAATGGATTAAGGTGACAATGCTCTACTCTTTGGAAGCACTGAGACTCAGTGTACCTCTGGCCGCCTGTACAAGGGAAACTTAGACCCAGAGCAACTCCGGGTACAGCACACTACAGGTAGCACAATTTTGGCCGTGTGGAAGCAAAACTGCTGTGACCTTAAAACTCTTTGGCCGGGAGTAATTTGTAACCAAACCCAAATACATTGTCATTAAGCCAGACAAGTACTATAGCATCTTATAACTTAAACAGTAAGTGTTAAAATAATTGCATTTTTTTTCTGTGCATTAGCCATCTAGTAACTACAATTGCCAGGCTTTATTTATTTCTTGATATTTCAATCACCTGAATTATAGTAACTATTTTGTTTCAGTTATCAAAGATACACATTTGTGTCTATCTTTACTCAAATGTACTTAGACAATACGGTATTTCCACTAGCCAAGACTTTGTTTTTTACATCTTCATGTAAATGTGATTTATAGGCTTTTAACCAACAGAATATTTTACCCTTATCTTAAATCTGGAATCTTAAATTCAACACCTACAAAAAATAGGCATGTACAAGTAAGGTTGTAAATAAAGGGAGCAGGGGGGCGCCCGGGTGGCTCAGTCAGTTGAGCATATGATTCTTGATTTTGACTCAGGTCATGGTCCCAGGGTCATGGTATCACACCCCATGTTAAGCTCCGTGCTGAACATGGAGTCCGCTTGGGACTCCCTTTCCCTCTGCCTCTCTCCCCTGTCACGCCACCCCCTCTCTCTATAAAACAAAACAAAACAAAACAATTAAAAGTGTATGTAAAAAATAATAAGAGAAAATAAAAGGGTCACTTGGGTTGCTCGGTTGGTTGCTCAGTCAGTTAAGCATCTGACTCTGAATTTTGGCTCAGGTCATGATCTCACGGTTGGTGAGACTGAGCCCCAAGTTGGGCTCTGTGCTAACAGCATGGGGCCTGCTTGGTATCTCTCTCTCCCCCTCTCTCTGTCCCTTCCTTGCTCATGCTCTATCACTCTCAAAATTACTAAATATTTAAAAATAATATAATATAATAACAAAATAAAAGAAGGCAGATGTTAAGGGTAAGGAAAGATGAGGTCTGTGATAGAAGGGAGAACTCATGCCCATCCAGAGGTACAGCTAAGTAAAATAAATATTGCCTAGTATAACCAGATTTCCTTTTTTTTTTTTTTTTAGGAAGGAGGAGAGGAAATCCAGAATTGTAGAGTTTTATGTAAGAAATCTGCCTGATTTTTTTAACATTGGATGTAGCTTTTGGAAACGGAGCTAAGAACCATAACTATCACATCTCATTTTTTATTTCTAAAAAATATTTATTTAAAGCTCTTATCCTTTCTCAGAGAAAAACTGATATTTGTCTCTAGTACTCCAGAGTCTAGATTTCTATATTTCCATATTATATTTCAGACACGTCTGGTGACATTGCTATATCATTCAAATCTATGCCATCTAACTCTCTGGATGACTGCTTAATTGTTTACCAGATCAGCAAGAGGTTTTATATATCCTGTGTGATTAATTTAATCAAAGCAGAAACTGTCAATTGCTTGTTATACTTTAGAGCTAATTCCTTATTCATCAAAATGGCAAGAGTCTAGATAATTTAAGAGACAGAATTGTTACTACCATTCAAAATCTCCAACTGGTTATTAGTAAAGAAGTCCATGAAGCAGCTCCAAATCAAAATGCACAAAGAGTAATTAATGTGTCCATCATTGCATTCCCCATTTCTGTCTGACTCAAAACCATCTTCAGAGCTCTATTTCATTTGCCTTGCCCACAGTGCAACCAGTTAGGTCCCATTTACTTTATTTTTTTTAACGTTTATTCATTTTAGAGACAGAGAGACAGAGCATGAACGAGGGAAGGTCAGAGAGAGAGAAAGACACAGAATCTGAAACAGGCTCCAGGCTCTGAGCTGTCAGCACAGAGCCCGACACGGGGCTCGAACTCACGGACCGCAAGATCATGACCTGAGCCGAAGTCGGTCGCCCAACCGACTGAGCCACCCAGGCGCCCCAGTTAGGTCCCATTTAATCAGCACTCTGAAATGTTTCTCACTCTTCTCCTCTCTTCCACTCTTCTCCATTGCCAGTGCTATCACAGTCCAAGCCTTTTTACCTTACGTGTGAACAATTATAATAACCGTTCACGACCTTTCCAGCCCTATCCAACTGGGGAGAATCGTACTCCTGAATCATCACACTGATTGGTTTACTCCCCTACCTTAAAAATTAAAGTCCTCTCGTTGCCCATAAAACAATCTAGATTCTGTAGGAAGGGAAGAAACTCGCATTTGAGGGGTATGGATAATAAAAAAACTGTGGAGTCTAACAGACATGGGTTCAAATTCTGGTTACACATTTGCTAGAATATCCCCATCGAGTTTCATTCCATAATCTCAAGTTCCTTAACTATAAATACACTCTTAACACTTATCTCAGAAGAGGTATTTTAAGAATCAAATCACATAACCTTGGTGAAGTAAGTTAACACATCTCGGGTTCTTGGAACTGTGCTTCTAGTAAGAAACTACATCTAGAATCTTACCTTGTTCCTTGGCTCAGTAGGGCTAAGAGTTGGTTTCCTAGTGCCAGTGCACAGAGGTCAGAACCATGAACAAATGTCTACTGAAGACAAACCAACAAAGTTGTGGGCAAGGTGGAATCCATCCGGGCACCAATGTGGACATCATTCCTCACCTTACCTGGCAAACCTTCATGCTCCAGAGAAGACAGCTGCTTTCAAACCTGTTCACCTGGGAAGCAGGCATTTTGGAAGCAGAAATATCTTCATGAGGGCACTAACATGAGTAATGAAAACAATAAATATGTCAGTAAAAGGTGGAGCCCTGGAATGCTAGCAAAGGTTGTGGGATTTAGCCTCTTCCCAATTTCTTAGCCTTTTATCTGTACTACACATTAAACTTACTAATCACAACTTTTTCCTTAGTTTGCCCAACATATGGATAGAAAACTAAAATAGCAGTTTATTTTCTGCAGTTTCTATGTTGGAAGCTTTCAGTAGGTGTTGGAATCTGCATTTGCATTTGCTGCACCAACAACTTAAGATTACTTTTCCACATTTCTTTGCCAGCAAACAAATGCAGTGTGGTAATAATAATGTCAAATACTCCTCATTGTTAACGTCCCTTGTATTATGTTTTGGGGCAGGCAGAAGTGATCTTCTGTTCTCCTGCTCTGAGAAATATGCTGAATGGCCTGCCTGACTTTGGAAGAATATGTCCATGACCGAAGATGAATTTGCATCTCTCCCAGCTTCCGTATGACAACTAGCCAAGCTTTTACAGACGTAGCTTGTGGCCATGTGACAGAGCAATGATGACCAGGTCCTGTCGCCTGCCTTAGACTCGGTTTCCTGGAAACGAACCCTGAGACAAGAACTGTGCACAAATGGGTTATTGAGGGGTTGTTCTTGGATGACACCTACATGGAAGTGAGGAAGGCAAAACTGGGAAGACGTGAACGTCTGTGGCAACCAGGGCTTTAGCCGATTCCATTCTGAGGCTGGGATAGACCTTTAACCTTACCCCAGATTGAGAAAATGGAGCTGGACCTTTAAATATTTGCATTAGCCAATTATTATCAGCAAGGCACCTCCTGAAAGAACTTATAGTTGTGATTGAGCAGTTCCTAAGGCTGAGGGAAACTCCCAGTGAGGGATGAAGTTGCTGTGTCAGGTGTTAAATTTCCAGAGGTTAGCTGGGGAGGGAAATGAGTGTGCCATCCCTGAAGAAGAGATCTGGTAGTTACTATGGATCCCCAGAAAAATTAAACCATATGTCATAGACTCATTAGGTCTTGTCTCCTGAGCTAACCGGTCATGAGACTTGATTAACATGGTAGAGGGACTAAAATTAACCAGCTTATTGTAACGCTCAGAGCACCACTTAATCTAGCTAAATTATACAATCTGGCAAGAGGAGAAAAACATGAAGAAAATGAAACTCTTAAATGTTTTATGGGCATATGCTGTTAGGGAGTAGCCTCTTAACTTCAGACACTCTAAACACACCTTTGTTAGATAAAACAAGCCATCAGTAGGAATTAATCGAGAGTGCCTAGGCCTCACGTCAGCGTTTTCGAGTGACTTCAGTATTGCAGCGTCAACCCTAATTTAAAGCAGGTAACTAACCAAGGTTGCTCTTGATGACATGTCATTATTTCAGAGATTAGTAAGCAGTTTCTTTGCATCAAAGAAGCTTACAGGTGAGCATTCTCAGGAATAGCACCTATGAAGGATTAAAAGAAGCTAGATTTCTCACAAGTAGAAGTTATACTTCAATGCAGTTGTAGCAAAGGCTTTGGCTGACTTCGGGGAGAGCTTGTGTGTGGACTGCCCTCAGGGAGAAGGTATAACTTTGGATGAGATCGTTCCTTTCGGCCATGGGCAATGTCTGCGGATGGACTCAGCTGTGAGCCATCGGCAGGCAGTGCTTCCCGCAGCTGAGGGAATGAGCGCCATAGACTCAGAAGAAGCATCTGGATAAAACAGAACAGCATCTTGTGTGTCACACATGCACCACTCAGATCCACTTGCTTCCTTTACCCTTAGGATTCTGGTTGGTTTCATTTTCCTGGAGACACTTACAAGACTGTTAGTGATGCTGGTGCTTCAACTGATTCTGATAACTCTCTCTTCTGACCATTCTCGGTTCCCCTCAACTTTAGCTAGTACTTCCGCTGATCAAGGTGGTTTACTAGGTGAGACAATTCAAACCTTCAGTGACTAAGAGGAATGAGCCCCTGCTCATAGTACCCTATACAATTGTAACCTCAAAATTTTTTCAAGAAAGTAACAAGAGGTGTTCAAGTGGATGACCTCATTGAAAACAGTGACACCTTACTGTGCCACCTGATCTCTTGGGAAACAGCCCAAATAAACCAGATGGCACCCAGAGCTTACAATTTGATGAAAGTTTTGATTTGCTCTCTGATGAAATCACTCCTGCTCTGAGAACAAGGACCACTAGACTGCAAAGCCTAGAACTAAAGTGACAGAAAATTGGAATATGTTAGGTAATGTCCATCAGGGGATGAAATCACACAGTGATTTAAATAGGAGTAAATAGAACTCTAAGTAATATAGGAGAAAGAGACAGAAAACCATCGCTACCTGTAGGTATAATGCATCTTCTCAAATACCGATGCCTGGAAACCTAACCCGAGGTCACAGAGCCTGTAGAATCTACTTAAATCCTTAAATAAGTCTAGCATATAATTAGTTACTATGTGCTCAGGACTTTAATTGCTATTGCTTCTCTACATCTATTTTCCATATCTACTAAATAAAGATTAAAAATAGTAACCCACTTTACGTTGCTACCTTAAAATTAGGCTTCGTATAGAAGTAGCTTTATACAAAGCACTTGAAAGTAAAGCCATTTAAACACTCCTTGGGATTATAGGGGGGGAAAAACTAAAAAATCTATGGGTATGCTAGTTATGCATTGGTTGCATAATAAACCATCTTAAAAATTGGTGGGCTAAAAGGCAATTTATTATTATCTGTCATGTTTCATGTTGGTTGGGTTCAGCAAGGTGGTTCTCATTCGTGTCCCTCTGTCACACAGTTGCAGTCACATAACAGATGAGGCTGTGGTCAGACTAGGCTAAATGTCGAAGAGGGTACACTTGCATGGCCATCTGCTTTGCTGGATGTCTTCTGAGAGCTTTGCTAGAGCTGTTGAGCAGAGACCCCCACATACTCTATCTTTATGAATTTGAGTTTCTAACGTCATGGCAGATGGGTTCTGAGGAGGAGTGTTCCAAGAGGAAGGGAGCTGAAGCTGCCAGTCCTCTCAAGGGCTATATAAAAACTGCATAGTGTCACTTTATTCTATTCTTTTGCTCAAAGGAATTGCAGGGTCTGCCCAGATATACTTCTCGGCGGGAGGTAGAGAAGTAAACTCCATCTCTTAATAGGAAACAGCAAATTCACATCACCGAAGACCATGCGAATGCAACCAGCAACAATCCTTTAATTCAATAAAATTTATGAGAAATAGTACTTACTCAAATTTCATGAGCTAATTTCACGCAAGAAGCAAATTTTATGGCATTTGCAATCTGTTTGCAGAGAGAAACACTTTTCAGGTATGGATCTTGACACATGTCACAAGAATCATCAAATTAATTGGCAGCTAAATGGAAGTGTTGCTCTCTAAGAATTTAATGAACTATAGTTCCCTTTAGAACCAGTTTATTTCAATAGGAGCTCCTTATTTAGATCTTCTCCCTGAGCAATGTGCTCTGAAACAAGCTAGGCCCTGAAATAACTGTAAGAGGCAAAAGGCTACATGAGCTGAACAAAGCACTGAATGAGTAGGGAATAGAAAAGTACTGCCATCTTAGAGAAAGCAGATAGATCACTACTACTGACCTGTGGTCAGGAAAGCGGGCTTTGCAGGCATGCAGATTTGGGTTTGAAGCTCAGTGTGCCCTGAGACAATTTGCTCTTTTGAAATACGTGTACATTACCTCAACATATCCTGGCAAGCAATAAATGACACCATTTTTCCTATTTACTACTTTTATTTGTAGGGGAGAAAAAGTCAGCATCCGAAACGTGTCTCTTTGGCATGTGGATTATTTGAGACTGATTGTTTTTAAGAAACAGAAGGCTCAGAAAGAACTTTTGACCTTCGCCATAATCGCATAAAAGAATTTAAATAGAGGACCCAGGAAGGGAGCTACAGATTACTCTCGTATATTAGGAACCAGGTGTGGTAGACATGGAGGAATTTAGCAAATTCTGTTTGTAAAAAATTCTTCTCTATGCCCCATTGTTTTCGGATGGCCTAACAAACATTTGTTTACCAAACTTTTATTCTTTTGCATCTTCCTGTGAATTGCTTTCCTTCCCTTTGAGGTTCCAATCCCTACCCCCTTCTCTATAGCTCCAGATAGCATACCTCATTTTGCCCCATCTCTGGAATCTCTCACATTTATGTGTACTCTACCTGCATAATTACATTCTATTTACTCCAGTTAATCTGTTTCATCTCAATCAAATTCTTACACCAGACAGAAGAATTTTGAACAGTTTAGAAAATTTTTTTCCTCCCCAACACATTGTAACACTTTGAAAAATTATGTTTTCCATCATCTTTAATCAGAAAGTAGCTCACTCATACACAGTGCATCATTTTATCCACTCTCTATGTAACTTTTTAAAGCATTTTCCTTATGAAAACCACGTTCATGGTTCTATAGAGAATAGACCTGTATTTCTAAAGAGTCTATTTAAAAATGGAGAGATTACATCAATGCATTTCTGGAACTGAAACTAATATTCTTCTGAGATAACATGTCCTACATTTTCTTTATTTCCAACACTGCAATACTTCTTATAGCAGGACTCACAGTACTTGGTAGATATTAGACATTATATAAATATTTACTAATTGGGTAAGTTTTTGATAATATCACATTCATCGTATCGAATTGTATGCTTTACGTGACCATTTTCTTGCTCCTAATGAGGGATGGAACCATGCCGCTGAAAGAGTCATTACATCCAAATCATTTTAATATCTTCTAATAATTCAAAGTTAATTTCATCTGTGTCACAAATTACTTTAATGGTTTTTAGTCGCTAATTGCCTCACCCCTGTTCTGTTGTCAGTCCATAGCATTATCAATCAGGTATCTGACCTTACACTCAGACAGAAATAGCACTTGCTAAAATTATGAATGGCTTGTTTTACTGCTAATGAGGGTTTCACAGCCCTTTGGGGACAGCCAATTTTCAGTTCTTATTACTGATGAAGCTAATCACATGTTGATCTGACAAACTGTATTTTGGTTTGAAACAAGAATCAGTGATTATATTTATGTAAGTATTAGCGAAATCTCTTTCAGCACATGGCAGACTAAACTTTGAGAAAATCCTATTGTAGAAAAACTTGGTACAAAATTAATAAGGTGAAATTCAATAGCAGTATGTGCATAACCCTACATTCAGATTCAAAATAAATCATACAAGACTGAATGCCAGAGATCCTTTTTAAGATCAACTCAATGTGAAAAGGCTGCACAAAAACTTAGCTGAGGTCAAGAAGATAATATAGAGACATTAACAATTGAATTCTTAGGCCATAAACCAAGAAATGCACCCTTGCTTGCCCGGCTTTTAAAAACCTAAGAAGGCTAACATAACATTATGATAATTTCACAAATATAGGTACGTAAGCACAAGCAAAGGGGAAAAAAGTGGAATGATAAAACCAGCAGTGTTAGGGGTTCCTTTCTGGCCCTGATGGAATAGCTGATATCTGACCTGCTGTGCTGCTACAACTAATACACCTGACAATGCAGGTGACCCTTGAACAGCACAGGGTTTAGGGGTATTGAACCCCTTACAGTCAAGACGCCACATATAGCTTTGACTCCCCTAAACTTAACTACAGCAAAACCTTGGATTGCGAGTAACTCGTTCTGTGAGTGTTCCACAAGGTGAGCCAACATTTCTAACACACTGTAACTTGATGAATGAGCAATGTCTTGCAAGATGAATAGTATGTGATGGCAAATGTCACATGATCAAAACTGAGCCAATGGTTCTTGAAATTTGCTTTGATAGACGAGTGCATGTTTCCGGAATGAATTATGCTCACAAACCGAGGTTTTACCGTGCTTACAACATGCTGTTGACTGGAAGCCTAACTGATAACCTAAATAACGAATGCATATTTTGTCTGTTATATGTACTACATTCTGTACTCGTACAACACAGTAAGCTAGAGAAAGTTAAATATTAAGAAAATTATAAGGAAGAGAAAGTACATTTACAGTAGTATGCTATATTTCTTGAAAAAAAATCATGTACAAGTAGTGCATCCGCGAAGCTTGTACCTGTTTTGTTCAAGGGTCAGCTGTATACATTTGTGATACCATTTGAATGTTTGAAGACACTGGAAAGCAGTCAACGCTAAGGTCCTTGAGAAGAAAGACACACAACAAGAGATCCGCATTCATTCTGGTTTTTTCTTCAAGACATTTCTCAAAACTATGGTGCAAGGAAATAGAACACAGACTGGAATGCAGACTGAGAATAGAAGTCTTTCTAGATCGAGGGAAAAAAGATCAGAGTTTGAGTTGCCCAGGCAATTGGGGGCAGGTTACTAAAGAGGAGGGGCCTGCAGAAGACGAGCCCTGAATATTTTCCAAAACAAAATCTACTTCATAGGAAAAGACTTTAGAGGGCTTGGCAGGAAACAGCCCCTGGAAACCCAGAGAGATAAAAAGAAATTTCAGAGATCTCAGCATGTTGGAGAGATAATGAAATTTGAATCTAGCTAGATGGAGAGACCTTGGTGAACATTCTAGGCAGCAAACACACAGCAGCAAAAGGTCCCCGACCATGGGTTCTAAGCAGGTTAGGCTGAGGTCTTTAGAGAAAGTGTCTTATCATGGCTAATCCGGTTTAGAATACATTATCTGGCCTTCCAGAAAGGTGAAATAAGATTTAGTGCTGTTGGGCAGTCCACAGGGAACTTATACCTTTACAAGTATCTTGACAAAGGCAATGTCTGAGGGGCGAGTGGTTAGGACTTCGGAAAAATAGTACATTATTCTGTAGGGTCCATAGGATAGATGAGTTGAGACATTTTTGCAAATCCACCTCCAGATGGACAGTCTTTTCTCTTTCAGTGGGAGGGGGACCTGGGGCAAGAGGAGGAGAAACTGGAATATCTAATAAGGTTGGGGTTCATTGTCTCCCTCGTTGCTCCCTTGGGCTGGGGTAACAATATCTGGGGCACTGGTGGACTTGGAGGGAGTGGAGGCCGACCTGGCAGGAGGCAGGGTGACCTTCCCAAGTGAACAGCCAAGAAGGGCAGGAGTGGCTGGAGGGTGTTAAATTCTGAGCATCTATGCTAGAGGCCTGGCTTCGGGATAGAATTACACATACAGGCTTTACGGCTAATTGTCTGTAATGGGGATTTGTGCGGACCCCAAGGACTCCATCCATAATGCATACAAATTCTGGACACATCGATGAGTTTACTGTAAGGACATCTTTGTGGATGGCAGTTTTACAATCTCGAGATTGCTTCATTAAAATTATAGTAGAATCATTAGCACACAAAGTTGCCAGACAGATGGGTCTGGTTCGGTTACACTGAGAGGGCGTTGTGCCTGGGATATAACTCGAGGCATAATATAAGGAGGGAGCGATTTATTTCAGCATCATTCCCGTTGGCATCACTGAATGTAGAGGGAGGCAAGCTCTGGTTCAGCATCCACGCCCGGTCGCACTGTGACTGAAACTCTTCTATAGAGCTTGCCAACACCTGGTACTCAGCCATCGTGCAGTGCGGTTACACACCTGGCTGAGCTCCTTCCAGCACATCCCCTGGGACTGTGTTAAGCCTGAGGGGTCTACCAACAACCCTATTAATGCAGGTTGTGTACAATAACAGCAGCAGCCACAACAAAGAATAACATTTGCCTTTGGCTACCTTCAGAGCAATCAACTGGATACTGACCAATGGGGAAGTGTGGCTGCTTTCAGGCAAGAGAGCATTGATTTCCTTGTGTAAAGTAGGGTAGGGATCTGGCCACATCTGATAGCGCCACTGGATTCTGGGGTCCCTTTGTTGTATAGGGGAAGAAAAGTAATTTTCCCTCTCCCCTTCTAGGCTTTTGGTTAAAACACCCCTGTAATAAAAGACAGATTCACAGAAGAAAAACAAGGTTAATAGCATGTATGCTTCATGCATGCATGGGAGATATCCAGAAAAACGTAGTAACTCCCAAAAATGGTTCAAGCCACCATCTAAAACAGCATCTCCAGCTAAAGATCAAAGGTGTGGGGGTTGGGGGCTAGTTATGAGAGGTCTCCAGGTTTTCCTGGAAATGAGGGCAAGGTTGTACAGGTTAAGTCTTTGCCTTCCCCATAGATAATAGGTTCCAGAGATTTACTCATCTTCCTCTTCCTGGTACAGAGTAGAAGACACTCCTGAAAATGGGGACTTCCCTCATAAAGAGACGTATTTGGGGATGGTAAAATCTGCTCCCCGACAGTGGATTTCATTTTCTAATTTTCCTAATTTGATTGGCATCCACTAGGCAAAGGATCTCTCTCCCTCCTTCTCTCTCTCTCTCTCTCTCTCTCTCTCTTTCTCTCTCAGATCCATACAGTTCCACTAGTGGATCCTGGGGCTGGAATTCCAATCTCCTGCAAAATATTTTTATGAATTTGGTTTCATTAACTAGCCTTTACAACCCAGATACCAAGGCAAAGCTGGTTGTCTTAGTTTTGCAGCTGGTGTTGGGCCATGTTGTTGCAGGATTGTTTACCTCAATACCTGGTGATGAGGGAGCCTGAGGCAGGCTGAGGGGTAAAACTAGCACCCCCCCACACGCACACCCCAGGTGGGATCTGTGTGATATTCCTGGACACTCCTGGCTCCCCAAGAACAAAGGAAAGGGGTTTAAGTGCTTGCCATGGTAATGTGGGAAAGTAAGGCAAATGAAAAATTAAATTGCCTTACTGCTTGCAGCCCATTGACAAGTACTTGAAACCGGCAGAGTGACCTCCCTCTTGGAGCTCAGCTGGATGATGACACTTCGCTAGGGGCAAAAGAGAACTTTGGCTTAACATTGCCCCAACCTCAAGGATCCTATAAATCTACTTCCTTTCTCTCAACTTCTCCAGGATATATGCTGGCAATCCTGCTCCAAGCTTATGACCCCTGATATGCATCTGAAGGGTCTCATGACTGAGGTTTTATTAAATGGTAATAAATGGCATTTTCCTAGCAACAGCTAGCCCCTCAAGGTCCTGGAAACCTTGCTTCCAAAATTCCTCGGAGACTTACTCTATCCCTGACCCCCTCCCAACCTGAGGGTATAAAATGAGTTACCCTTCAGGATCCCAGTGCCGTTCTTCCTACCCACTAGTCCTGTCCCCATGTTTTAATAAAACCACCTTTTTGCACCAAAGATGGCTTCAAGAATTCTTTCTTGGTGGTTGGCTCCGGACCACCCCACCATCACTGCAAAACGTCACCATCCAGGATTCCTTGTCTCGCCACTTTGAAGAATGCAGAGGTGGACCCAAAATAAAATGAGCGTCAGGTAAAAGTTCATGAGAACAGAAGATTGGAGAGTAAGGATAGTATGAAAGCTCACTTTGAAGAGAGGGGCATTCGAAGGTGAATACCCTCAGACTGTAGGTGAGGGACTTTTATAGGGTTTGGGTGGCCCCTCCCTTCCCTTCCCCCATGTTCCTCCTCACGTGCTACCCTTATTGGCTTAATAACTCTAGGTGCTGGGTTGTCCAATCCTAACTGGCTCAACTCCACTGCGTGCAGAGTCAGACTGGTCATAGTGTCCCACGTATGACATAAGTTCTATGGTTTGCTTATTTCAGTTCGGTATTTTGATTGTCAAGTTCCTGAGGGGAGCCTGAGGGGGAGCAGATGGTATCTGTTACGTTCTTAAGAGGAACCTTAAGCCTAAGGGAGTTTGCAAGTGGTCAGACACCCCCAGCCTTGCTTTAAAATATGTGTCTTTCTCCACCCAGGGACCTCAGGTTCTAACCTTCTCCTCTCTGCCTATTTCATCCTACCTTTCCCTGTCATAATCGTCTGAGCTAATAAAATCTGTTTAATCGTGATCTCTAAGCCATTTGGTAGCTGCTTGTCCCCTTGAGCCCTTATAAAGGGGTCATATTGCACAAGGCCATGAGTCATAAATACCTACGGTATTAGATTCTTGAGAATGTCATAATAAGTAATAGCAAATTTAGTGGCTTAAGAACACACAGATTTACTATCTTACAGTTCTGTAGGTCAGAAGTTTTAAAGTTAACAGGGCTAATACACTGAGCAGTGAACACAGCAGCAAAAGGTCCCTGACCATGGGTTTTAACCACATTCAAAATCAAAATGAAAAGCAATCAGCACGGCTGTGTTCCTTCTGGGGTCTCTAGGCGAGAGTCCATTTTCTCCACTTTTCCAGTGTCTCTCGGCTCATGACCTGGTCCTGTCAGCACAAATTTCTACTTTTGCCTTGATATCTTTTCCTGTGCCTCTAACTCTACCGCCTTCCTCTTAGAAGGATGCTTGTGATTACGATGGACACATCTGGGTAACCCAGGACACTCACCCTATCTCAATATCCTGAACGTCTTCACATCTGCAAACACCTTTCACTTATGCACACATTTACAGAGTAGAACATGAACTCTTATGGGGCTGGGGGAAGAAGCCTCATGCAGCCTAGCAAACCTTGCAAGTTGAACAACTACAAGGGACACGAATCGTAGTGGCAGATACCAATGAGCAGATTCTGAGGGTGGCAACCGGGGGGGGAGGGTGCCAGGAAGATCTCCCTGCAAGTAAGAACTCGCAGGATGGACACTTAGCTGGCAGCCTGTAGTTACAGCTCCTTCTGCAGCCATCACAGCTTTTGAGCAAATCGAGCCCCTCCTGGGCTGCCTGAAGGCAATGACTGAGCACAGCAAGGCTCTGAGAACCTGGGCATTTCTGCCCAGTGCAAGATTCTTCCACCAGGCGATCTCTCTTCCTGGTTTTCTTTTCTGCTGGCGGACAGTGACAGAGCGGTACCACAGCCTGCATATCCTTATCCACTCCTGCTTTCCCCCTCTTTCTTTTCACAGATGCCAGATCCACATGACAATCTGTAGGCTTTGCCTGCCCGGCTTTGCTTTCTTCCTCCATTATCCTTCCCAGATACACCCCATTCCTACATCCCTCCCCCATCTCATTGTCTTCTCACTCAGTCAGCACCAGTCAGTATCCTAGGAACCCCTGATTGATCACTGTACTCCCTGTGGTTTAGAAGAAGAGCGAAGCTAAGAGAAACTTCTAGAATGGAGGAATCTGGTAGAACTTCATGGAGGAGCACATTGGATGTGGAATCAGAGGCTGTGTAACATTTACATAAGCAGAAGGGAGAAAGATGAGGCAATTTTGGGGGAGGAGCACGCGAAAAAGTGCCGGAAACAAGGTATTCTTGGAGAACAGGAGGTAGGTCCTTCTTCCATGGGGACTTCCATGGCTGAAAGTTAGGATGGACAGTCTCTAAAATAAGTATTATGTGAGTCCTGACACCAGTGTCCAAGATGTGACAGACATCTTTCTTGGACTACAAGCATCATTCTGTGTTCATCCTAAGGTCGAAGTACGTAAGATTTATGAATTTGGATTTATTGTAGCCTTTTATTTTGTTAACACAAAAGAGGAAACACACCTGCTTGGGATTAGGCAAAAGACAAGTAACCTCTTCCTTGGCTGTTACCTTGAAGGGAGCACAGAATATAGTGTCCTTTGAGCTCCCTTTCCTATAGAAACTTAGAGCGAGCCTTCACTGTCTAGACCTACATTTCACTCTTACAGGGCACAGGCAAACACAATTATTTTCATCACTGTTTACTGAAGTAAGACCACGGTTAGTCTAACCTCTAGGCTCTTCAACTGTGGGGGAGAAAAAAGAAATATCATTTGGCTAGGAATTCACTTCTTGGATATTCCTTTTAAGTTCCAGAATTAGGTTCACAGTTGCTTTATGGATTTGGTGGAAATAGACACTTCTTTTTTTTATGTTTGTTTATTTATTTACTTGAGAGACAGACAGACACAGCATGAGCTGGGGAGGAACAGAGAGAGAGGGAGAGAGAGAGAATCCCAAGCCAGCTCCACACTGCTAGCACAGAGCCCAATGTAGGGCTTGAACTCATGAAACTGTGAGATCATGACCTGAGCCAAAACCAAGAGTCAGACGCTTAACCAACTGGGCCACGAAGGCGCCCCCAAAATAGACACTTCTGTTTGAGTCTGGACTTTCCTATTCATGGCTTATTATCAGGCTGTATTTTCAAATCAGTACATCCCCTGCAGAAGGCATGATCCCCTTACTCTCCTTTTTAATGACTTTTATTCTGTATTAGCGTCAAACGTTTATACTCGATCATCCCCTGCAAGCACACCCAGCACCCCCGCCCCGCCCCGTGAGTCTTACTTCCAGGGAAATAGAGAAGGGATTCGATGGCAAGAAGGAAAAGTCTTGGTGATTTACAGGTTTCATGTTAACCTTAAGAACAAGCCTGAAAACTATTCTCCAAGTGGATAAATTGAGTCCCAAAATAGTAACACACTTGTGCTGACAGATGGAGCCGCGGATAGAGGAATGTGTTTGGCAATTGCTGCCTAGAGCACGTCCATCTGTCACCTGGTCTCTGCTCTGTCTGTATATTCAAAACTACCCTGTCCACTAACAGGCAGTTGCACATGCCTTCTTCATTCATTTTGCAATGATGCGGGCTAAGTTGCTCACAAGGATCTCTGAAGCAGTAATAATTAAGACTACAGCCAGAGAGCTCTATCTCTTTGGTACTAAAACTTGATTGTTTAAAAATGCCACCTCTTGTGGTTTTCTCCAGATAACACAACCAGGAAAAAAGGAAGCAGACAAGTGGAATGAGGAAGGGAAGGAGAAAGAGAGAAAAATCTCCCACTCAAGTATAAATACACTGGCTTTCTTTCCTTAAAAAAAAAAGTATTTTCTTCTTTCTCATCCTTTCTATAGAATAAAGAGCAGCCATATGAATGTTAAGATCCAAATATTGTTCTTTGTAGGCAGCACGGTAAATTTGAACCCAGAGTCTGCAACCACACGATGCAAATCCAAGAAGGTCTCCACCACCAGCCCTCGGACCTTAGGCGAACTTCTGAACCTTTCTGTGCCTCGATGTACCTGTAAAAACGAGGGTTAATAAGCAGAACTATTCCTTTGGTTGGATGAGCGTTAAGTCAAAACGTGTCCGGCGAGCTCTCAAAGCGGTGCCAGCCACATGAGGAACTCTGACAAACAGACCTGACTGGGCCCATAACTCTTACCGAGATGATATAAATGCAGCAGAGGCTTCTAGTCCCCAGAACCCACAGGTTCCCCAGGACCACAGCAAGCCCTCTCCAACCAGCCACTACCACTGTGACCATAGACCCAGAGGTGGCCGGTTAATCAGCAGGGCCCAGCGGCTTTGCTTTCCTAATACAAGAATTTCATGACATTCTGACCTTCAAACACCTACCTTATTCTCCTACCCTGAACTTTGTCCCCAGCATCTAGACTCTCAGTCCAGGCTCCAGAGTAAAACCGGTCCACTCAGGGCTCAGGCTTTCAGCAGGTGGAATTAAAAAAAAATTGTTTTTTTTACTTATTTAAAAAATATGCAAAGTGTTAGCTTTCATTATGTGAATATCTACGGGAAAAATTACTAGGATCAACAAAATTAAATGTAACTGGAATAGGTAGGTTTGAGTTCCTCACCTGGGAAACATGAAACCCAACAAGCGGGTGATGGAGAAAATACCAAGGTATTTGTGCAGTTAGCAACCTTTTGAATTCTATACAAACAAATAAACCGTGTAGTAGCATTTTGCATTTAAGAAGTATTTTTAGAAATAAATTTGACTTCTTCATAACGTGTATTGGGTTGATTTCAAGAAAATATTTCAAAGAGAAACATTTCCACTGGTTTCTTCCAATGCATATTGGATATATTTTTTTGTATTTGAATTTTGATCACCTGAGATTTCTTTTAATGAATCAAATGCAAGAAGATTTTTTTTCTTATTTTTATAAATGGCTAGTTAGTTGTACCAATATTAACAACCAATCACATCCAAGCTTCACCAATTACTTAAAAAAAACAGTCATTACATGTAAAGTTTTCATATATTTATACGATGGTCAGAAGTCTCTATTTAGTTCTATTGATCTGTTTCGGTGTCTGTTTTCCAAGTGTCATCATGAACGGAAATTTTTAATACACTTTTAATAGCTAGTCAAACCAGGGCCCTGTGCCTACTGTCCTTATTTTCAGAGCAATCCTGGATATTACTGAATGATTCCTTTTACAGAAGACTTCCATTTTCACTGTTAATTCTTCGAAGTCCCATAGAACAAACAAACCCCTATGGTCACTTTAAGTGGGATGGCTTGAATATCCCTGCCAATGCAGGGAAAACTACATCTTGACAAAAGAGAGTTTTCTATTCTATGATCAAATCTGTTTTCCAGTGACTTCCATAATTCAGCAATAATGCCATTACCCTGCAGCCCAAACAGGACCTCCTTTCATCCGATCTGTGTTTGGAGGATGGATGTAGGAACAAGAGCCTGGAAATCTACCCATGCTATCCATTCTGTGAAGATTGGGTTGGTCAAGGACTTGTCTCGTAATACGTTGGACACTAAAGAGTTAGCAAAATAATTTATAAGAATGGATGGCAACTTCATATATTAGAGAAATAGTTCGAAGACAAATTGTGGCCTTGGAAGACATGGCTTTTCTTCGTGTATAAAGCAGTTACTGACTCCCATCCCTAAAGCGCAGAGAGTTCCTTCCTTCACACTTGATTTGAATTTCACTGAACCATCCACACTTTGCCACTTTATTCTCATTAGGAACAATGTGCTTTGGCCAACAGGCTGTTTGGGGCTTGTCTGGGCGGGCAGCTCGAGGCCTTGGAACTCAAGGCCCACTAAGGAACGAAGCTGATGCCCTGGCCAGGAATAACTCTATTTTCTAACCAGCTAAGCCAACCAGAGCCCTAAGTATCTCCTATACCATTGTCTTCTCATTATTTTTATGCCATCCCGAATTTCCTAAAATAGGATGGATGCCGAACTCCTTTGATCCGTATTCATGTTCATTCTGAAATGTGAAGTTCAGTAGATTCAACAGGATGCAGTGAAACATTTTTTAAATGTCAGTCATTGGAATTAGAAAAGTAGCACATGCTAATTTTAACAACTCAAACAATAATTTGAACAATGCCCTAATAATTTGAACAATGAAGAAGCATCGGAATAAATGCCAACCCTCTGAAGTAAAGCACTGCTATACACTTGATTTAGATGCCAAAACACACACACACACACACACACACACACACACACACATATATACTGTGTGTGTGTGTGTGTGTGTGTGTATGTATATACATGTATATATATGGATTTTCCGATTTTCCATGGATTTTATGGGGTGATTGACTGGTTTATCACATCTGTGCCCCTCATTTTTGCACCGAACCAAGGCAACCACCTTCATCCTTTGTCGTGGAGGGTCAGCAAGGCCATAGCACCTTCAATGTGAAATGTTTTATGGCATTTTCCAAGCACTGAGGAAAGGAATGCATTCTCTGCTTTAAAAGAAATGACGCAGCCAATCAACAGCTTTTCTTGATTGTAGAATAATGCCTCCAGGCTAAGGAAATACTGAAGAAAAGCAAAGGTGTAGTCCCAGCCAGTTAGAAACTGAGACCCCCTCCCGGTTCCTCTCTGAGGAGCTTAGAAGTCCTAACTCAGTATTTCTAATTTTTCTTAAGTTTATTTATTGTAAGAGAGAGAGAGAGAGTTTGAGTGGGAGTGGGGATGGGAGAGGTTGGCAGAGACAGAGGGAGAGAAAGAGAGAGAGAGAGAGAGAGAGAGAGAGAGAGAGAGAGAGAATCCCAAGCAGACTCCATGATGTTAGTGCAGAGCCCGATGTGGGGCTTGATCTCATGAGCCATGAGATCATGACCCGCGCCAAGATCAAGTCAGACACTCAACCATCTGAGCCACCTGGGCATGCCCCACTGACTCAGTATTTCTTAAGTTTGACTGGGCACCTCGAAGGCACACTTATTCTTTTCACCTTCAGGAACCCACGACCTTTATTGTCTTTCCCACTCACTTGACACTTTTTCTCCATCTTTTGAAACTGCATGCATTATCAATTTTCAATGTCATTTAATATCTTGCATGTCTTGTCTCTTTAACACACAAATTCCCTGAGAAAAGGGACTTTGTATTTTATCCCTGTATATCTGTCACAAAGTCCAAGATGCATTAGTCTCATAAGAAGGACTAGATAAAAAGAATCATAAGCGGTCTCAATGTTTACCTCTCTCTCTCTCTCTCTCTCTCTCTCTCTCACACACACACACACACACACACCTGCGTTTGAGTCTCACTTTGGCCAATTATGAGCTATGGAATGTTGCCAATGTTGCCAGAGTCACTCAGTTTCCTCCTTGATAATATTGGGATCAAAACTCCACCTCACAGAATTGTTGTCAAGGCTAAATATTACATGTAAAAACTTTACTATTTATTGTATAAATGCCAGGCACAAATAGGATTGATCATATTGGTTGAAAAAAATGCAGAAATTCTGGTTTGTAATCATTAATGTAATAAGGGAATCAGATTTGAAAGTGATTTTAGAGATTTTCCATCCTAATCTTGTTTTATGGATGAGAAAATACACAGAAGTGATGTGTTTTGAGACTATACAACTAGGGTGCTACTATACATATTTAATCAAAATTTCGTTAAATAAAGGCTCACACCCTCAAGTGCAAGTACCTTTAGAATAATTAATATGCTTCAAAGAAATCTTCTATTCATGATTAACCTATAGTCAATGATTATCATCATTTTAGTAATCTTCCCGGTAAAAACAAAAAACACTTTCGTCTTTGAGCTGTTGCATAAATGCATAAGGCTAGGAAATGTAAAAGTACCTGATGGTGAGTTGAAAACTGTTCTCATAACATCTAATTTATGCAGATTTAAACATACCTACCATGAAATCAACGGTATCTCCCTGATGTTGAGGAAAAAATACACCTAAAGGATTAACAATGCCTTACTGAATACCCAGCTCTTTGTTATATAATAATTATATAACTGGAGAGCCTGATAGGCTCCATTAGTTAAGGGTCCAAGTCTTGGTTTCAGCTCAGGTCATGATCTCACAGTCGGTGGGTTCCAGCCCCACATCGGGCTCTACACTGCAGGTGCAGAGCCTGCTTGCAATTCTCTCTCTCCCTCTCTCTCTGCCCCTCCCCTGCTCGTGCTCTCTCTCTCTCTCAAAATAAATAAATTAATTTAAAAAATAATAATAATTATATAACTAATTATAATACTGAAATTTTTTTTTAAAAAGCAGTAAAGAAACTAGTGTCCCTTTCTTCAGGATTCGAGAAAGGGCGAGAGAAGTGTACTTTAAATACCAGGCTTAGAAATCATTAGACCATCAGCCCATTTTAATAAAGAATAAACATGCTTTTTCCAGGGAGAAAACAGAGTCTTCATCTCAGGATTTGCCTTTTAAAAGTCCAATGGAATCGCTATAGGGAATCTGTATTACACCATCTTATAACGCTGACTTCTGAAATTGGACGAGAAGTAGTTATCCAGACACGACTCACGACCATTTGAACAATAAAGCATAAACAATCCCTGTTCCCTTAGCCAGTCTCCTGGACACTTACGCTACATTCTCTTAAATATGGATTTGGACAGGTTAAACACCAAGACACAAATGCAGTTAAAAACCAAAATGCAGTTAAAAACCTACAAAGGAGGACCATGGGAAGACTCTCCCAACCAAAATAGTATTTCCTATGCTAGCTTCCCTGCTGCATGGATACTGAATCTTTTTGCTTTTTCTTTCCTTTATTTTCACAATTCTACATGAGTACATCTGAGCGATCTTAGGAGAAAAATAAATCCAAATGTGGAAAAAAAATTAGATTAAGAGTATGAATAAAAGGTGGGGCTCATGGGTGACTCTGTCCGTTGAGCCCCGGATTCTTGGTTTCAGCTCAGATCATGAGCTCATGGTTCATGGGGTCAAGCCCCACATCGGGATGTGCACTGAGTGCAGAGCCTGCTTGGGATTCTCTCTCTCTCTCTCTCTCTCTCTCTCTCTCTCTCTCTCTCAAGAGCCTGGCATGCAGGTAATGCCTTCCCAGATGGGAGAAGCAGCTTCTGAAAAAGAGCTGTTGCCAACTCCAGAACCTGGTGCTGCTTTGTCTGGCTCACAGGGTCTCTCAGACCGGTTAATAATATTTATTTCCCTTCCATTCTGTGTTGAACTGAGGCTGAAACAGTCTCAAAAAAGTGGATCAAGGCAGCTGCCCTTTGTGTCAGTGCCATTGATTCACCTTCCCAAAACAGGTGGTGCTTACTAACTGCAGAAATCTCTCATTTCCTAGCCAAAGACAAATCCTACATTCAACAGCCAAAATTTAATTGAAAAACATAGACTCCACTTCATTCTGAATTTGAAATATTTATTACATAAGCAGGTAATCTTCCCTGCTGTAGTTAAGGCCATAAATATCCTGATGTGATAGGATTCCAGGGTGCTATTGTGACTGCCTCAGGTCAGAAGCTTATGGGGTTATTTCTTATGGAAAAAGCAGCACACCCTTTCCTTTTTGCATTTTTTCACTGTAGATGAATTATTCATAAGTATAAAATACTGCGATTTATTTTTCAGCTGGAACACACACACAAAAAGGGGGAGGGAAATGTATCGCAAGCCACTGAATTTACATCTTTACAAATAGCTTGAGATCTCAGAGGATTCTTAAGTGAGAAAAACAGGACAATTTTAACATGATTATTTCTACAGAAACTTCTGGGCAGCTCATCGGGGTAAACAGACTCACAGAGGAAATTAGTTCTTTGTACCAAAAGTGAGATCAGACAAGTGTCAGAAACGATGGCACAGCTTTTCATGTTTGTGTGGATGAAAGAGGAAAAAAACCCCAGCAGCCTCTGAATCCTGTCACTCATTATTAAGCCAAAGCTTTTCTCCAGTTATTTCTTAGGGTTTTGGTGCCCATGGAAATATTAATATCTGGAAGGTTACATAAAAAAAATCCTCCTCACCTGCCCCATCACCAGAGATCCTGCCCCAATACTTCTGGAACTGGGGCTGACAATGGGTTCCCCAAGGACCTCAGATGATTTTGATGCAATGGAGCCCTGGACCAAATTCTTTTTTTTATTATTTTTTTTTATTTATGTTAAAAACTCTTTTTTTATATTAAATATAATTTATTGTCAAATTGGTTTCCATACCACACCCAGTGGTCATCCCAACAGGTGCCCTCCTCCATGCCCATCACCCACTTTCCCCTCTTCCCCACCCCCCCATCAACCCTCAGTTTGCCCTCAGTATTTAATAGTCTCTTATGGTTTGTTTCCCTCCCTCTCTGTAACTTTTTTCCCCCTTCCCTGGGACCAAATTCTCAACACCTCAAAAGCATAGTAAGAGCTTGAGATTTGAATGCCATATGTTACAGTATTTATTTTAACAAGACCTTATTGGAGGTTAGCATAGAAGACGTGTTAAGATGAAAGCAAGAATCAGCTTCAACCAAAGAGTGGGGTGCTCAGCATCATCAAGTTACCTGCTGGTTGTAGGGTCAGAGGGGGCGATGGGGCCAGTGTGGGGGTGGAGGGCGTGCATCACTGATGACAGCAACTGTGAACTGAAACGCCACTCCTTCTGTCACTCTGGCCAGTGGCCCATGTTGCCTTATTGGAGGAAATGCTTGCACTGGTATAAAAATTCTTAAAAATGGACTCCTGCACGGTATTGTACATGGTGCCTCTGAAGTACAAAGGTCAAGGGCTCATGCCTTCAGATTTTCAATATCCTGTAACCCGGAAGTCAATCAGAAATGAATTAGCATTTAAAACACTTGGGAAAGCTTTCTTGTAAGGTACCTTGGAAGGTAACAAGGATTGACTTTTCTGGAGGGTTTAAGAAGTGGAGACACACTTATTTGTAGGCTTTACAATTCACTTTACAGACTTCTAATTGCTGCTTAGGCACTATACCTAGAAGATGACACTTTTCTAGAAGTTTCCTTCTTTCTGGCTTCTCTGGGCCATTTTTGTCCACGATGCCCCCATTCCTAACCTGCTTACCATGGTACTCGACTCAGGATCTGAAATAGGCTGATGAACATTAACATCAGAATTTCTCTTTGGTTTGTTTCTTCTTAAACAGAATCAAACAAGGAGGTCCAGAAGATGGGGGGTTAAGAAGATGGGTGGCCAAACCAACTGATGTTACTTCTCTTTTTTTCATATTTAGAGTAAAAGTGGACTGGTTTTCCATGAGAAAATTTTGGAAGAATGCCATCTTTAAGTCATGACTGTCTTACTATGGGGACATTTGAAAACCTCAAAAATCTTCTATTTAGCAAAGCAGAAAAAGGACAATGGAGGTTGCTCTCTAAGAGTTGTGTGTAGCTATGTAGACGGTAAGGCATAATTGATGCAGATTTTGTTTTATGGTTAAATGGGACATTTTCTCCTCCCCGCCCCCCCCCCACTTTAATTTCCTGCATAGAAGTTGGTATATGAGGTCGGGGAGAAACCGCCAATTGTCTTAAAGAATACATTAATGTACTAAATGCATATTGGGTGCTTGCTATGATCCAAGCACTTTCTAAGCACTAAAAGTGTATCAGTGAAGAAAGCAAGAAGGAAGAAACCCTAAGGAGTGAGAGCCCCATGCCATGACCGTCATAAGCCAGGGCTGGCCAAGATAAGGACATACAGATTGCAATTCAGCCTTGCGTGGTGGTGGAGTGTATTGCTTGTGGACAATGGCACTACCTCCCACTGGGCTTCACGGTTCATCTCAACACAGTGTTCAGGCTGTCTCCACATGGGAATCATGGCGATCCAGGGGAACCATGGATAGTGTGAAACTAGAAATGTCACCTAACTACCCCTCAGCCCAGCTGCCTCCTCTTTGAGGGAAGTGAAACGATGCTTTGAAAAGTTCCTGCCAGTTGTGAAATTTAGCATTTCTCAGGAAGCATATGATACATACCAAATGAATTGTACAGACACTATCTAATATAGGATATCAGAACAGGGAAAGAAACAATCCTCGTTTGTGGTTACAAAATTAGATTATCTCTTATCACTGTTGTTCCTGTTATCTGTGTCCTAGAATATTCCTGGAAGATATTCCATGGAAAATGTCTAAATTTTGTCTTTATACAGCACGTTAGTATATAAATGCTCAGGAAAAAAACAAAATGAAACAAAACAAAAAACCCAAAACCCTGCACTTATTCTTCAACTGGGTCTAATGAATACATTTTCTAATGAAAACCAACGTAGATAAGATAGGATGTGATTAAGAAGAGGCTATCAGGGGAAAATCAAGGTACATGGCGCCTGGGTGGCTCAGTTGGTTAAGTGTCCCACACTTGGATTCCAGCTCAGATCGTGATCTCAGGGTTCGGGTGTTAGAGCCTAAATAAAACTTAAAGAAAGAAAAAGGAAAATCAAGGTATGACCCAGAGATTGTCTGAAGGCATTTGGGGATAAAGAGTTAGAAAGGAGAATAGCAGGGGCACCTGGGTGGCTCAGTCGGTTAAGCGTCTGACTTCGGCTCAGGTCACGATCTCACAGTCCGTGAGTTCGAGCCCCGTGTCGGGATCTGTGCTGACAGCTCAGAGCCTGGAGCCTACTTCAGATTCTGTGTCTCCCTCTCTCTCTGCCCCTCCCCCATTCATGCTCTGTCTTTCTCTGTCTCAAAAATAAATAAACATTAAAAACAATAATAAAAAAAAGAAAGGAGAATAGCAGAGAGAGCGTAACATTGAGCCCTCATGGCATTTTTGCCATAATCTGACCCTATTAGGTGAATGCTTTGTTTGTTCATGTTGCACTGATGAGCTTTTATTAAAATTGTACATTGTGCTCATATTTAAATTAAATTTTTTTCTTAGTATTCATATTATCTTTGAAAAATATCTTGAAAAGGTTTTCTATAATCATTTTGTTACATATGAAATATGCTCCTAAAATCTGTCATATTTCTCCTATCTCTCTCTGTCCTAAATCGTGCCTTACCATCACTACCACTTTTTTTTTTTTTTTTTGCATTTTCAATGCTTTATTCCAGAGAAGCATCAAAAAAAATTTTTTCCCTAGGTCCACTATTAAAAAAAATCTGAAAAAGAAAAACCAACGGCAATTTTTGATATGATATTGAAGATGCTTATTAACAGGCTTCCCTACAGAGTTACGCATTTTTAGGTTATAAAATTACAGAGTGGGGAGTCCCGTCCACTTTAGGCCAAGATGGAACAACAGTGGCGAGACTTAGCTTTCTGCCTGAACCAACTTAAAAAGCAGAGAAAACATATAAAGCCACGGTTTCTTCCTTCCTTTCTTTCATTTTTTAGAACTCTTTATTTAGTGGTTAATCGTGTAGTTATTTTTTAATTCTCATTTTCTAGCCTCATTGTCTTCAGCTCAGAAATAATGCCTGCGTATATTTTGCATTTTGGAACTTGATACTAATTTTGTTTTGTTTTGGTTGTTTTTTACATTGAGAGGAATATCTTTATTTCTTTTTTTCATATAATTTATTGTCAAATTGGCTAACATACAGTGTGTAAAGTGTGCTCTTGGTTTTTGGGGTCGATTCCTGTGGTTCATTGCTTACCTGCAATGCCCAGTGTTCATCCCAACAAGTGCCCTCACCCATGGCCATCACCCATTTTCCCCTCTCCCCCACCTCCCATCAACCCTCAGAATGTTCTCTGTATTTAAGTCTCTTATGTTTTGCCTCCCTCCCTCTCTGTAACTACTTTTATCCCCTTCCCTTCTCCCATGGTCTTCTGTTAAGTTTCTCAAGATCCACATATGAGTGAAAACATATGAGATCTATCTTTCTCTGACTGACTTACTTCACCCAGCATAACACCTTCCAGTTCCATCCATGTTGCTGCAAATGGCAGCATGCCGTGACAACATGGCATGATTTGCTCAAGAAGTCCTTCATAGCCAAGTTCTTTTATCTATAGAAAATTTGTGTGAATTTGGAGGTACCAATGTTATTGATAAAAAATAAAATAAAATAAAATGCAAGTATTCATCTCTAAAGATTGACACCCTAACCATTCTATCTAAGACAAGATATCATGTAAATAACACCTACGAGAGAAGCTGATCATAATTCTTTTATTTGGTAGTATTGTTTGGTGTTTGTTTTAATTTGGGTAACAGCAAGATACAAACTTGAGGATGAAGGGTCTTGAAGAAAACTTTTACTTAAGATGGCATTTTTATAGTCTGGCATCAGACTTTGACATATGTATTCTCTATCAGCGACTTACAAAGTTGGTAACATTCTTAACACACGATGAGTGCCCTGTCAATCAGCGCTTCAAAGTATAGGGAAGCCTAAAAGATTTCAGATTAGATAAAAATACAACTGAACTTGTGAAAGCAGCATTATCACATTTTTACTTCAAAGGCTAGTCTTTATCCAAAAGGTTTCTATGAACCAGGACCCAAAATGATATACATTTTTTAAATATCCCATGAAACTTCTACCTTTAAAGGTTCATGGGCATTCCATCTTACATTTCTATAAAGAATGTTTTTCCCTTTAAAAAGAAAGTTCTTTTGAGATTGGATACCATATTGTTAACTGAAAACATGAATACGTAGTTTGAGTATTTGTAAAATCAGTAATAGAGGAAAAACCTTGTTAAATTTTCAGCACCATTAGCCAAGCTCAATACTATTCATCCATTTGAGGATAGAGTTTAGACTAAATTTCTATGGAATCATGTAGGGTAAAGTGATTTCAGCTACCAACTGACCCCATATTCTCCCACTGTGCATTTCATTGCATTGGCTATAGACTAAATCTGCTTAATGAATGTCTTCCCTTCAGTGATCAGAAACTTTGCTTTCTTCCACAAAGATTTTTGTAAGTCCCTGTATCATTGCCCTCACCTAATGGCTCATCTCATCCCATATCTAGATGGTTTACTTATTGGGTTGGAGGAATACAACCCCATCAAATTAAATGAATCTTGGTTCTTGAAGGACTGATTTTGTGCGTATCAGGGATCCCGTAGTCCTTTCTCAAAGTGTTAGCCCTACTCATGCATTAATGATTCAGTGGGATTCTCAGGTTTTTTGATATCTATGTAAACAAAAGAAAACAAGGTACTCTTAGCAGGCTCAGTTGGTAGAGCATGCAACTCTTGATCTTGGGGTGTGTGCTTGAGCCCCATGTGGGTGTTGAGATTACTTAAAAACAAAATAAATTTAAAAAAATTTTTTAGGGGAACCTGGGTAGCTCAGTCAGTTAAGGTCAGTCTTGATTTCGGCTCAGGTCATGATCTCACAGTTCTGAGTTCGAACCCCACCTCAGGATCCAGGCTGACAGTGCAGAGCCTGCTTGGGACTCTCACTCTCTTCCCCTTCCCCTCTCATGCTGGCTGTCATGCGTTCTCTCTGTCTCAAAATAAATAAAAATTTTAAAAAAACTTCCAGCTTTTGATACCTTGTCCTAAGGCAGCATTTCTCAAAGTATAGACTGATCATCTACATCAGACTTGATCATCGCTCTAATCAAAAAGTGTGGATTTCTAGACTACCCCTAATCTCAAAACCATGGCCTATATTTAAGTAGGGTGGAGGTGATTATGGGGCATGCTCAAGTCTATAGTCCTAGGAAGCTGGATTCAGTTCCTCACATTTTCAGTCCCACTTCATTCTACTGATGGACACAGTTATTAAGACCACTTTCATGTCAGAGAGACCACTTTGTGTTTTCTGTTCCAAGGATATTAATTCAACTGGAAATGAAACATGAGAGCAGGGAGGGAAATCTGTAGTTGACAACATAGTTTTGAATGAAGGAACCCAAGAACGTGAGTCTTTTATGTCCATAACATTGTTGAATGTGCTCCAGGTAGGTGTGAAATGATAACAAAATAGGGCTGGACTATTGTCTCAAGTATAAAGTGGATAATGGCAAAGGAGAACCAGTGGGAAACCGTTTAAAATACCTCAAGACTCCCAACATGACAAATTTTCTAAGATTGGGATTTAAAATACCCCTTGTCTTGTCTTATTCCCATGATTAATTTTTCATATTCATATTCATGTTTGATTAAATACAAATTCTGTTTCATTCCTAGAAATGGCAGGTCTCTGTACTCAGCCCCTCTAGTTAACAAAAGCTTGGACTTTGGACCAAGACTGTGACTCAGTCCCAGCTCTTCCACTTAAAACCATCTGAACTTGGGTTTTTTATTTCAATGAGTCTCATTGTAACTTTTCACAATAAAATAAGGTTACGTATTGCTTCCTAGAGTCATGGTAAAGACAAAGGTATGTTACTATATAACATACAGTATACTATATAACATACTAAGGTATGTTAATATATAATAGCAACTACCAAAGCCCTTGGCACGTTGGAGACACCCCATCACTGTTCCTGGTAGTGTTGCCCTCCCTCCCTCTGTGCAGGGTCCTGTGATGACAGCAGACAGAGCCACTTCGTGACTGCTATTTTTATCTGTTATGAAAATCTGTAGTTGTGAACTAGATTTCAAAAGATAAACTTAGATAGTGGGTTTTCTTTCTCTCCCAATAAGAATCTTGAATATGCTGCAGATAAATGTAAAGTGACAGCAAAACGGCTCGAATATTGGTTGCTTCGTGAGTAACTAGCCAGTAGGTAATGGTGGAGCATGTTTATGTCTCCTTAATTTCCGTTGTATATTCCAGGATCACAATTAGAGCTTAGGCTGAATATTTTAAGTGGGGAACTGGGAGCTATTTTGGACTCTTTCTGAGATTTAGTGTGTAAAGATACACTAAGAAATCTTAAGGGTTTAATTCATGCTGTTACAGTGCCCAATTTCAAACTCAACCTGGGAACAAGAGTTTATCATTTATACTAGAGTTCTCACACTTGATATCTAGAAGTAATTGCATTTTCTTTCACTGAATAAGGAGAATACATAATAATACATTATTTATTATATATTATATTATTATATATTATATATTATTATTATATATGTAGAAATATATAGTAATATATAGTAATATATATGTGTGTGTGTATATATATATATATATATATATATATATATATATATATTTTAGTATCTGTGGGTGGTCCACAAACTTTAGGCCTTGGCTAGACATGATAGAAGGTTGTACCTTCTGGAAAGTGATTATACTAATTTAATTTAGTAAGCATCTACTAAAATCTATCCTTTGCTGGTTAGATATATTTATTATTTTTGCAAATTGAGCAAATCCTCTTCCCCACAAAAAAAAATAAATAAAGGATACAGGAGTCCCTTTTCCAATTTAAATATGAGAAGGAGTCCTTAACCACCATTGTACAGCATTAACATAACCAGTTTTGCTTTTAAAAATTCCGAATTCAAATGTACATTATTGGCTTTCATCATATCATCAACTCCATTCTTTTCAAATACTTTCCTCAGGTTCTGACAATTACATGCATCTTTCCTTTTAATCTTTTATTTTTCTTTTTAAAAATATTTTAATGTTTATTTATTTTTGAGAGAGAGAGAGCGAGAGCATGAGCAGGAGAGGGTCAGAGAGAGAGGGAGATGCAGAATCCAAGGTAGGCTCCAGGCTCTGAGCTGTCAGCACCAGAGCCCGATGCCAGGCTCGAACTCATGGATCACAAGCCGAGCCGAAGTCTGGCACTTAATCCACTGAGCCACCCAGGTGCCCTAATCTTTTATTTTTCATCAGCCTCTTAAACCAAATGCCTTGCCCAAATGTCATGACCATCACCCCTTTACCCCTGATATCAGCTAAAATAATGCTTAAAAAATAGCAAAATGAGTATCATTCACTAAAGTTAATATATTATTCTAGCTCTTAAGTGTTTCATTAGTGTCTGAGAGAGATATTAGAGTTTTTTCAATGTTTGTCTTATTTACTATACAAGTCATATTTCAGTTACTACACAAGTCATGTACAACATGAGAAAATAAATTTGAAATATTTTGACCAACTAAATATGTAACAAGTGAGAATAATGCTGGATAGTTTTATTATTTAAATGGCAATCCACTATGCAGAAAACAGTTAACAGAGCAGGTCTGTTAACAGTTCATGGTTAGAAAAGGTTGCCTTCTAGGTTGCCTCTAGGCTCACTCTTGGCTAGTCTTCTGAAACTTTCCTTAACTGTCAGGTTGTTTTCTTATGCCCAAAAGTTTGCACATACAATGTGATTTATCATTAAGATTTGTGGGAGGCTGAAATTTTGCAAGTTGCTAGCAGAGAAGGTGACACGGGTGACCTGTTTCAAATGGGCTTTCCTGGGCAGAAGCATCGCATATATATTGCTGCATTTTTGCTACTGGGGGGGTGGGGGGGAGAACGTGTCCGGTGTGACCACTTAAAGGAAAGAGAGGACATAGGAAGGTGAATGTGTTTTTAACCAGACTCCTGCTGTATTCTTTTCCCTTACAGACCAGCTGTGTTTGTGTGCTCTGTTGATATAATCATGACTCCATGCCGAATCTCCAAGGTGTTCTAGCAAACCACTGAAGACATGGGTGGTCTTAGAAACCCCCTAAAGAGTTACCTAATTGCATAAAATACTAATTAGTATAAAATAAAACAATAAAACATGCCTTTTTCAATCCCTCAACAAAGAAATCGTAACTTCTTCCTCTCTTTTTCTCATAACATGTACGTTGCCCTGCTTAAAAATCTGCCATCACTCTCAGGTTGATTAAGGGTCTGAGTTCAGCTCAGGTCATGATTTCACGGTTCGTGAGTTCAAGCCCTGCATCAGGCTCTCTGTGGTCAGCACGGAGCCTGCCTTGGATTCTCACCCCCACCCCCACCCCCGCCCCTCCCCTGCTCACTCGCTCTCTCTCAAAAATAAATAAATATTAAAAAATATATTTAAAAAAAATCTGCCATCACTCTGCACTGTACTTAAGACCCTAATTCTTCATGAACATCTACCAATTTCGTCCCCAACCTATTCTCAATTCCCCTGTCCCCTTGCTCACTGGAATTCAGCCATGTTCTCCACCCCAGAAGAGAATCATGCATTATATCCACTCTCCAAATGGGCCTGCTTCTCTTCTCCATTTTCCCGGTGCGATTCCCAATTCACTAAAATTCATTTAATCTGAAGCACAATTGGAAAATGGAGGCATTGGATAACCTCCAGCTCTGGTACGTACCTTCCTCATGATTATTTATGAGCTGCAGGACACCTAAAACTAAAGCTTAGCTGGCAATTTCTTTATAAACCATAGCAGTTGGCATGACGTTTGCCATGATGGAAACATACACAGCTTTTATCACTCACTTAAGATGTGTTGACTGAAAATAAAGGTGCCTTTGACTACCCATGCCTTAAGCCACAAAGATATTTATTACAACTTACGTACCAAGACCTCTGGGACAGGTGGCTTCCGGGTCTGCTCAGGGACTCTGCAATATCAGACCACCAAGATGACATTTGTGCGTTTGTCTTAGCCTGCCCCTTTTAATTACTAACGCAGACATCATGCAACTAACTACACTCACACAGAAACCAGGGGTCAGGTGATGTAAAAAGAGGTTTTTCTTCACAGGCTGGCTCTCTCTTTTTTCAGGAATCAGAATCTTCCGTAAGAGCTGGCTTCTCTTATAATGCATTATTGGCCCAAGTAGCAGGCATGCCCTCTCTGTACCAATCCCGGTGAGAATAAAGAACATTCACAAGACTGGCTCAGACCAGGGGCACCTGGGTGGCTCAGTTGGTTAGGCAACTGACTCTGGATTTCAGATCTCATGGTAGTGAGATCGAGCCCCACATCGGGCTCTTTGGTGACAGTGTGGAGCCTGCTTGGGATTCTCTATCACCCTCTTTCTCTCTGCCCCTCCCCGGCTCATGCTCACACTCTCTCCCTCTCCCCCTCCCACCCCGGCTCTTTCTCAAAATAAATAAATAAACATTTAAAAACAAAAAGGACTGGCTCAGACTAATCATAACGTGACCCCAGTGACCAGAGGAAAGACTTGAGCATGTTGCTACCAAATGAAGTAGAAATTGTGTTAGCACTCACTGTTGGGTAGGCCAGGGATTTGGGCTCTCACAGTGCATCAGAAAAATCTAATTAGAGCACAGATCTAGAGGCCCAGCCTCTCGAGTTTCTGCTTCAGTAGGTCCAATGCAAAACCCGAGAACCTAAATTTCTAGTGAGTTCCTAGATGGTACTGCTGTTGCTGCTCTGGGAGGCAAAGGTCAGCCTCTACCATGCACTCCATAGGTTCCAGGTGACGTGAAGGGTTATCAAGTTATTTACACACACAGGGAAGGACTGGTCCTGATTTCATATACAGATGTAGACAAGGTTTAGCACTGGCCTCACCTATAGGTATATGCAAGGGTTAATATTAGCCTCTCAGTCAAAGTAGGAACAGAAACTAGATCAATTCCAAGTTTATAGTTTTTAAATCAGTTTTGCAGGGCACCCGGGTGGTTCAGTCAGTTAAGCGTCTGGCTTCAGCTCAGCTCACGATCTCATAGTTTTCGGGTTCAAGCCCTGCATCAGTTTCTCTGCTGTCAGCGCAGAGCCTGCTTTGGATCCTCGGTCCTCCTCTCTCTCTGCAACCCCCCGACCCCACTCTCTCATACTCTATCTTTCTCAAAAATAAACATTTAAAAAATACATAAGTAAAAAATAAAATAAAATCGATGTTGCAATATGCTTCAATATATATGCGTCAAATATGTAGTGGACCAAACTATAAAATAACACACCCTTTCTTTGTGCAAAACAGATCAACCCTTTAACTCAAAATATTAGCCAGTCCAGATCATTCAAAACAATAGGAGTTCTTTTAAGAAACTTAAATGCAACATAATGCTGGATTTTTCTCCAAATACCTGAATACATAAAATGGTAAAGATAATAATGTTTTATGTTTTCTAAACGTACATCATAGGAATTAGAATCTTGGCACGGGTTCATCTCAAACCAAATAGAAGGCTGGAAAATCAGCCTGATGAATACATGTTTATTGCTAGAGTTTAAGAAAATTGAGTATCATGTCTAAGAGGCTATAGAATGTATGCAAAAAAAATGATTTGGATACATTATGTAGAATAAGCTTTGTATTACAATAGGTAGATATGAAAGTAGTAGGTAATATTATTAAAGAATATCTATTAGTACGATATGCTATTAATATGAACTTGTTGATTTTCTATTATGTATCTAGTGTGGCAGTAATGTCCTGCTATGTGTGTGGGCAATGCATAGAGGCAAAAAATTTTACCCATATGAAGTGTCTAAGCGATAAAGGCACCAGGAAAGAGATATTTATTTAGTTTATTTATTTTGAGAGACAGCAAGAGACAGAGAGAGTATGAGTGGGGAGGGGCAGAAAGAGAGAGGGAGATGGAGAGTCCCAAACAGACCCCACAGCTGTCCTGATGCAGGGCTCGAACTCACGAAGCATGAGATCATGACCCAATCCGAAATCAAGAAAGAGTCAGCCACTTAATCGACTGAGGCACCCAGGCTCCCAGAAAGAAATACAGTCATAAGCTCAAGTAGTATGATAAAGAGTATGCATGTACCTTGAAGTATATGAGAAGGGCTCCACGGAGGACAATTTCTGCCTCAGGTAGGAGAGGTTACTTAGAATTAAGGGAAAGGGAAGGATTTTAAGTTAGAGGGGTAAGAATACGCAACAAAATATTTAAAAAGTTAGAGAATAAGGAGGAAGTCTGGGTGATTCTAGGGTGAGAATTATAAACAATTAAGAGCATACTGGCTTCTAAAGTCATTGCTTTATCCCAGTGAACTACAAATACGAGTAAACAAGCCTATGGAGAAAACCTATTCAACTAAACGTTTTCCCAGGGCAGATTTCTGAGGTTAGGATTTCAGGATTAAAGAGCTATTGAGTTCAGTAATAATAAGTTGTATATAAAATAGAGAAATGCTTTGCTGTGCCATAAGGGATTATCTTACAAATACACGTCATATTTTATATCTGTGAGGAGCCAGAAAGGCCCATCTGTGCCCCAGATATTATTTAACCATCTAGAAAGAACCCAGGTTCTGCCTGAGCCCTATATTTGGATAAACACTTATGACCCTGTATAATTAATTGCTGTTTTGTCATAGATACTTTAATCTTCTTCTTTATAAACCCTATATTTTTGGTGATTTTTACTAGTACTTCCTACACATTGCCCGCGTTCTTTACGTAAGAAATCCAGACTCATATCATAAAATTGCTTTAAATTTTATTTCAGAGATAAGGAAGGGAAGAAAGACTTTCTCTTTTTTACTTCATGCACCTCTGCATTGTTTGAAAACTTTAATAAGCATTTGTTATTTT
The DNA here is from genome assembly GCF_027475565.1 of Acinonyx jubatus. NCBI lineage: Eukaryota > Metazoa > Chordata > Mammalia > Carnivora > Felidae > Acinonyx > Acinonyx jubatus. Next base: position 207,596,365 of record NC_069381.1, on the reverse strand, counting down.
TGATAAATATTTAAACAAATAACTTTTTACTGTGGTAAAATATGAATAACATAAAATTTATCACGTAACTGCTTTGCATGTACAATCCATTGGCATTAAGTACATTCGTTTTGCTGTGCATTCATCATGATTTTCACATCCAGAACTTTGGCATCATCCCAAACTGAAAATCTATACCCATTAAGCACAGACTCCCTCCCCTCTCCGCTCAGCAACTAGAAACCATTATTCTACTTTCCGTCTGTATGAATTGGACCACTCTTGGCGCCATATCTAAGTGACCTACAATATTTGTCTTTTTCTGTCTGGCTTATTTCACTTATCATGGTATTTTCATGATTCATCCATGTGGTGGCATGTAGCAGAATTCCATTCTTTTTTAAGTCTGAATATTCCATTATATGTCTACACTACATTTTGTTTATCCATTCGTCCATCAGTGGACACTTGGGTTGCTTCCACTTTTTGACTACTGTGAATAATGCTGGTACGAACATGGGTGCACAAATATATGTTTATGTTCTTGCTTCCAATTCTTTTGAGTGTAAATTCCAGAAGTGGAATTTCTGTGCTTAAGTTTCTGAAGAATCACCATATTGTTTTCCATAGCACTCACACCATTTTACGTTCCCACCCGCAGTGGACAGAGTTCCAGTTTTTCCACATCCTCGCAAATACTTGTTATTTTCTGTGTTTTGTTTTGTTTTGTTTTGTTTTGTCGTTTCTTTAATGGCAGCCATTCTAATGGATGTGGAGTACTATCTCATTGTGGTTTTGATTTCTATTTCCTTCCCAATTAGTGATGTTGAGCATCTTTGCATGTGCTCACAGGGCCATTTTTTTTTTTTTAATCTTCTTTGGAGACATGTCTATTCAAATTCTTCACAGATTTTAAAATTGGATTGCTAGTTATTTTGGTGGTTTTCATTCCTCTGCTTGTGGATACCCAGTTTTCCCAGCACTGTTTGTTGAAAGGCTGCTATTCCTCCACTGACAGTCTTGTCAAAAATCATCTGGCCATGCCTGCAAAGCTTTATTTCTGTGCTCTCGATCTTATTCCATTGGCCTAAAGGTATGTCTTTATGCCATTACCACACTGTTTTGATTATGGTAGCTTTGTAGTAAATTCTGCAAACAAGAAGTTTGAGTTCTCCTAGTTCGCCCTTTTTCAAGATAGTTTTGGAAAGTACTTATTCCTGTCATTTTGCTATTTTTTTTTCTCTATATCTTAGAGCTTTATTGTCCCTCCTTTCCTGCTTTACTTTCTACTTAGTGTGTATTTGATTTTTCATCGTGAAATTTTTAACTTCCCTTCATATTTTCTTTCTATGTATATTCTCTAGCCATTATCTTTGTGGTCACAACAGGGATTGCCCTCAAAAGCCTAAAATTAAAACACCTCTATTTGAATTCACACCAGTTTGATTTCAATCACATGCAAAAACTCTGCTCCTTCACAGCTCTGTGAACTACTCCCTTTGAGTAACTGATCTCATAAATTCTACCTTTATACTTTGTGTGTCCAAAACACGTAACAATTTTTGATGCATTAGTCTCTTAAATCATATAGAAGTTTCACAAACCAAAATTACAATAACACTAGGAACGTACTAGTTAACTCTAATATTTATGCTGAAGCTAAATCTGAGCATGATTTATAAATTTTAATATTCAGAAAGCTTTGGTATAAATATTTATAACAACTAAATATGAAATGACAGCTGGAATTTATAGTTATTTATAGATTAATTGTTTCACTTAATATTATACAGGTAATAGAAATAAAATCAAATTTTATTTAGAGTATTTCCGGGGTGCCTGGGTGGCTCAGTCGATTAAGTGCCTGACTTCAGCTCAGGTCATGATCTCATGGTCGGTGGATTCGAGCCCACATCGGGCTCTCTACTGTCATAACAGCTCAGAGCCTGGAGCCTGAAGCCTGCTCAGATTTTGTGTCTCCCTCTCTCTGCCCCTCCCTGGTTCATGCTCTTTCTCTCTCTCTCACTTTCAAAAAATAAATAAACATTAAAAAAATTTTAGACTATTTCCACAGAACATATTATATAAATCATGGTTGGGCAAATCACTCTATTACAGTAAATTGATATATTTTAGTTTTAAATCTCTTCTCACAGGATAATTGATTTTTGTGTTTAAATTTCAATAACGATATTTAAGATCTGCAAAACGTTCTCAATTCTGTGATGAATGTCTTCAATATGTTTTGAAGTCTTAGGAACAAATAATAGAAAAATATATTAAATAAAAGTCACTAGGAAAGTATATACACTGAAATACATATCATATTGGAGCTCAACCTCAGAAGGACAGTTCTGCTTCCGGTGAATATTTTTCTACCTAAAACAAGCATTTTTCTTTTTTTCTTTCTTTCTTTTTTTTTTTTTATGAAGCTTCGGTTTTAATTTACTTGCACCTATTAAAAAGCTAAAATGCTTTGTTTCACAATCTTTCCACTGTATTTTAAAACAGAACAATATCTACAAGTTAAAGTATTTTTATGAGACTTCTGGTTGAAATGTGTTTATTTAGACCGTTTTTATTTCAGCAAACTTCAGGGTTTACAGTCAAGTAGAGAACTGGATCCTAATTCCCAATTCAAGCATTCCTTACATGAGTGTAATTGGAAGCAAACTAGAAAGTACAATCCAAATCTAGGATGAAAAAATATATGTATATATTGTTTCCTGAAGGGAAGTGCAAACAGAAATGATTCCATCACCGAATCAAAATACAAAAGTCAAAAAGCAGCTACCAAAGTGAAATAGTTGTCATGGATAGGATTCAGATCCCATTAATATTGTTAATTTAAAAAGCTCGTATATTCCCAAAAGCATAGAGCAAAGCATTGATGGCACATAAAAGAGATTATTACCCAGACCCACCCTTAAGGATAGTCGTGGTAATGCCGCCCCAGCCACAACTGGTTTCCTTTCTAGGGCTGAGGATAATACATGAAGGGAGAAATGCATAAACAGGTTAAGGCTGTGGGCCCAAATTCTAATATGGAACAGGGAGGCTTCCACACACACCCAAGCAATTCTCTGGACACTGGCTGGATACCCAACCATTCAACTTAATTCTGACACTATCTATCTGAAGATGGCGTCGGATCCCTAAATTAGGGCCCCATCCTACAAGACCGCCCCCCACTTCAGACCTCAGTCACAAATCCAGGTTATCAGCTGTGCTTTTGGCTTTTTAGGGAAGCATTTTTACATAGATATGATTGATTAAATTCAATCTCTACTCCCTCTCCCCTCCCTGGAAGTCAGGGGACTGAAAAGTTTCAACCCTCTAATCAAAAGGTTGGTTCTCCTGGTAACCAAAGGCGTGTTACAAAGACACCTCATTAACATAACAACAGGCACTTTTTTTTTTTTTTTTGCTCTCATCATTTAGGAAATTACAATGGTTTTAAGAGCTCTTGCCAGAAATGGGATGAAGATCAGATATGTATTTCTTATCATAACTGACAATATCACAGGGACGCCTCAGTCAGCTAAGCGTCCAACTCTTGATTTCGGCTCAGGTCATGATCTGGAGGTTCCTGAGATGAGACCCAAGTCTAGCTCTGCCCTTCAGATTCTCTCTCTCCCTCTCTGTCTATCCCGCCCCTGCTTGCACACACTCTGTCTTTCCCAAAATAAATAAACAAACTTGAAAAAAAAAAAACAACCGACAAAGACGAGCACACACAAAGAGCTCATCAATAATAGAGTTACTTAAAAATGAAATCTAGTGAAACAAAAAAAAATTAGATTTTGAATTAAAAAATTCAACAGATGGCCTAAATATCAGTTTATAAATCGTCGAAACATTTAGTGAACTGGAAGGTATAGAACCAGAAGGTATATCAGAAATTACACAGAAAGAAAGACAAATACCGTATGATGTCTCTTCTGTGGGATCTGATCCCCCCCCAAAAAACAAGCTCATAGAACAGATTGATGGCTGCTAGAAGCAGGGAGTAGAGGTGTGAGAAATGGGTGAAGGGGGTCAGAAGGTAAGAAGGAAAAAAACCTCTTAGTAGATGGACTAGATGGGAACTTCCCCAATAGGAACACACAGCAAACATGATACTCAGTGGTATAAAATGGTAGTCCCACAAAGATAGAGAAAAGATGATATTATCTCCTACCTTCAGTACTATTCCGAAGACCTACTAAAAGTCTTACTAAATAATAAATTTGGTGCAAGAAAAGCAATACAAAGATTAAAAGAAAGATTCAACCGAAATTGAATTGAACTTCCAATTCAAATACAATTATTTGTTAACAATACCATCGTCCAGATAGAAAACGCAAGAAAGTCAAATGAGAAATTATCAGAAAGTATTGGATTCATAAGAAAGATTGAAAGAAAAAACAAAACGAAACAAAACAAAAAACAACCCAGGATCCCATTCATTACTGCCACACACAAAAATTCTAAAATACTTAGGCCTACGTTTCAAGAGATAAGATATAAGATGAAAAGAAAATTATAGTAGATGATTGAAGAACATAAAAGGGGCTCCTGGGTGGCTCAGCCGGTTACGTGTCCTACTTCTGCTCAGGTCATGATCTTATGGTTCATGACTTTGAGCTCTGCATCAGGCTCTGGGCTGACAAGTCAGAGCCTGGAGCCTGCTTTGGATTCTGTGTCTCCCTCTCTCTCTGCCCCTCCCCTGCTCATTCTGTCTCTCTCTCTCTCTCTCTCTCTCTCTCTCAAAATGAAATAAACATTAGAAAAAAAAAAAAAGAACATAAAAGAAGACCAAAAGAAATGGAAAGACATTCTAGCTGCTGGATGAATTTTGTTATTGTATAAATTTTCCCTTAAATTAATCCATGAATTCAATTCAATCTTAATCAAGATTTTAATTGGGATGCCTTGGTGGCTCATTAGGTTCGGTGTCTGACTCTTGATTTCAGCTCAGGTCCTGATCTCAGGCTTTGTGAGTTCGAGTCCCACATCGGGCTCTGTGCTGACAGTGCAGAGCCTGCTTGAGATTCTGTCTCCTCTCTCTGTCCCTCCCCTGCTCACACTCTCTTTCTCTTTCTCTTAAAATTAATACATGAAATTATTTAAAAAAAATTTAATTGAATTTTTTAATAGAACTTGTTAAGTTTATTTTAAAGTTAATATGGATTGTTTCTAAAACGTCAGATAAGAAACTGGTATCATTAGTTGCCTCTCAAGGAAGAACTGAATGACAGAATATATGGAAAGAAGACTTATTTACTTACTCTTAATCCTCCTGTGTTTTTGTATATAATATCATGTATATTTATTCCCCAGACAATAAGTGTAATAAAAATAAAATATAGGCTTCATGTGAGGTCAACCTATTCTTTAAAAAAAAAAAAAAGAAAAAAGATGCTTTTGAAAAAAATGCAATGATGGCAAATAGGAAAATATATAATAAATAAATCCATAATGTTAGACTTGGTATTGAGACAGCATTAGTTGAACACATCGATGGAGCAGAATAGAGTTAAAAACAGAGTCATGGATATATGGCAATTCTCTTTATGTTAAAGGTGGCATTTTAAATCAATGGATAGGGGCACCTGGGTGGCTCAGTCGATTGGGCGGCCGACTTCGGCTCAGGTCAAGATCTCGCGGTCCGTGAGTTCGAGCCCCGCGGCGGGCTCTGTGCTGATGGCTCAGAGCCTGGAGCCTGTTTCCGATTCTGTGTCTCCCTCTCTCTCTGCCCCTCCCCCGTTCATGCTCTGTCTCTCTTTGTCCCAAAAATAAATAAACGTTGAAAAAATTAAAAAAAAAACAAACAAACAAATCAATGGATAAAATAATGGGCTATTAAATAAATATTGAGCCTCTTAGTTCCCTCTCTGTAAAATGAAGATAGTGACTTCATAGGATTCTTGGGAGGATTAGTTGAAATAATGTTAACAAAATAAAAAAAGACAAGAAAAGAAAAAAAAGAAGAGAAATGAAGAGACAGAATGCATCACAGAGTCAGAAAAGTGACAAATGTGAACAAATCTCAATAGATATGAAGGATAGAATGAGAATGGGGTACATATATCTAACAGCAATTTCATCAGGAGAGAGAAGCAACATTTGAAAAGATAAAAAATGAAAATATTCTAAACCGATGAAAAACATTAATATATATGTGAATACTATACACTCGTGATGATAAATTAAATCCCAAAACTAATAGGGTAAACATTGGAAAGAACAACTGGAAACTAATTAAACTTTTATCTTTTTTTTTTTAAGTTTACTTATCTATTTTGACAGAGAGGGAGAAAGAGAGAGAGAGAACACCAGCACACATGCGAGCCATGGAAGGGCAGAGAAAGAGGAGAGAGAGAGCCTCCCAAGCAGGCTCTGTGCTGATAGCATGGGGCTTGATCTCACAAACAATGAGATCATAACCTGAGCCCAAAATAAGAGTCTGATGCTTAACCGATTGAGCCACCCAGGCACCCCTAGAAACTAATTAACTTTAATTTGCTGATGATATAATTATCTACATAACCCCCTAAAATCTACAAGTTATTAAGATAATAAAGACAATTTAGAAAGGTGGTTAGATATGGAATAGACATAAAAAACTAATTGTATTTCTAATACCAGCAAAACCCAGAAATTTTAAAAAAATCCAACTTATAATAAAAATAAACACCAAAATGAATCAAAGAATTCATCAAATAAATGATAGGCATCACCTACATAAAGAAAGTCATATAATTTTATTCAAATATATTTAAGTGGGCACCTGAGTGGCTCAGTCAGTTTGGCGACAGACTCTTGATTTCAGCTTAGGCCATGATACCATGGTTTGTGAGTTCGAGCCCCACATTGGACTCAGAGCTGGGATCCTCTCTCTCTCTTCCTCTCTCCTCTCTCTCTGCCCCTTCCCATTTTGCACACACACTCTCTCTCTCAAAATAAATAAACTTTAATATGTATGTGTTAGTTAATTTATTTATTTATTTATTTATTTATTTATTTATTTAAGAGATCTAAACAAATAGTTGTTTTATTAGATAGGTAGAATGATTTTTCGATTTTCCCCAACTTGATCCAAACGTCCAGTATAATTTCGATAAAAATCCCAGTAGCATTTTATGTGAAACTTGACAAAAATATTTGAAAATGTATCTGACAAAGCAAAGGGTGAAATATACTCAAAACAATCCTCAATAATAAAAATAAGAAAATGGGGCTTTCTCTATCAGACATAAACACCTATACAGCCATATTAGTTAATACAGCTAATTTTAGGGGCACCTGGGTGGCTCAGGTCATGATCTCACAGTTCATGGGTTTGGGCCCTGCTTTGGGCTCTGTGCTGACAGCTCAGAGTCTGCTCCAGATTCTGTGTCTCCCTCTCTCTCTGCCCTTCCCCTGCTCGTGCCCTCTCTCTCTCTCAAAAATAAATAAACATTAAAAACATTTTTTTAAATATAGTTAATTTTAGTGCAGCATTTCACAAATGAATCACAGAGTCCAGAAAATAAAAATTATTATATGTGTAAAAAATAGCATTAAAAATTACTAAGAAATGGAGTAACTATTCGATACATGAACGTTAGATATTAGGGTGCACAACAGAAAAAATGATCAAAGACGTGAAAAAAGTTTTATATAGAAGAATAAATGCGTATGGCTGACATATGAAAAGATGTTCAATTTTGTTGTACATCTTGGATCTTAGTGATCTAGGAAATGCACGTTAAGATCACAGTGAGTTGCTATTTCACATTCATTAGACTGACAAGTACTTAGGAACTTGACAAACATCAGCTGTTGTAATGGACATGGAGGGACAAGAACACGTGCTCTTGTGGAAGTTGTAACTGGTCCAACCACTTTGGCAAACAACTCACATTCTACTTTGCAGGAAATAGAAAGACAGATACATCCATGGCTCAGCAAATTCTTATCCTAAAGAAACTCCTGCATGCTGTATACCATGAGAAGGGTACATGAAATATTCCAAATGCCTCGGGGAGACAAAAGTCCATCCACTGGAAAGAGAGACAAGTCAAATCAGTGTTTTTGTACAATCACCATGGAGTATTATACAGCAACGAAAACAAATGGGTCTCACTTACAACTGACTGAGAGGAATTTTAGAAATATCACATCGAATTAAAAACACAAGATCTGGGAGACTACATACGAGTCTCACCGAAAACAAAAACAAAACCAAAAACACCTAATCACTGTATTGGTAAGCATAATTACATACGTGCTGAGATTATTTTTTAAAATAAGGAATTGATGAACATAAAATGAAAAGTATTAGTACCTCTAAGAAAGAGCCAGGGAATGAGGGGAGGAGGCCACACACAGATGAAAGTTGTTCTTCAAAGATATTTTCCTAAATGTTTATCAATCTGTTTTGAGAGAGAGAGAGAGAGAGAGAGAATCCCAAGAAGCTCAACGCAGGGCTTGATCTCACAAAATATGAGATCATGGCCTGAGCTGAAATCAAGCATCAGACACTCAACCGAGTGAGTCGCCCAGGTGCCCCTCAAGGGTATTGATTATATAATTTTGCCTTTCATGGGAAAAAAAAACCTCTTTCGTAAGGAACCTATATACTGAGTTTCCATTCCTAAACACAGAAAATAGAGCTAGTGTTTGGTTCTCATTAGGTCCCCTGGGAAGCTCAGTCAAACGTTATAAAAACAAGAAATCATCCTGTAAAGTGGATATACCGGATAATATAAAAATACCAATATGTTGGGGGGTGGGGGGGAAGACTTGCCTTCCCAGAAAACCTACTTACAATGATAACATTTTCCTAGAGTCTCAGTTGGCCTTCTAATTGGAGGCCGCATGGTTTTAAGTGGCAATTTGTCTAGTCAAAGTTTTCTGGCTCAAGGCTGGCATTAGGAAGGATTACTGGAGGTTATGTACATGGTGATGAAAGACAAATAGTAATTAAAAAAAGAAACCAAAACAACAACAACAAAACACATGTGGTGACTCACTGGGTTGGCCAGAAACATCTGTCACTGAAATAATAGAATGTGGTGACAGGGAGTTCTTCCAAAGATAAAGTTAAAATTTTCTATGGTCTTTTTTTTTAAGTTTATTCATTTATTTTGACAGGGGGTGGGTGTGCAGAGAGAGAGAGGGAGAGAGAGAGAATCCCAGCCTGAAACAGGTGGAGCTTGATCTCAGGAACCATGAGATCATGACATGAGCTGAAATCAAGAGTCAGGTGCTTAACCCACTGAGCTACCCAGGTGTCCCCAAAACTTTCTATGGTCTCAAGCAGGAATGAGTTTAGAATGTAGTTGAAATGTCAGTCTTTTTATGAGCCAATTCATGGAGCCTATTAATCATTTCTGATTCAAGATCAGTATTAAAATTTTGGACTGTAGGGGCCCTTGGGTGGCTCAGTCAGTTCAGCGTCCGACTTCGGCTCAGGTCATGATCTCACAGTTCATGAGTTTGAGCCCCGCACTGGGCTCACTGCTGTCAGCCTGTCGTGTAGGGCCCACTTCAGATCCTCTGTCCTCCTCCCTCTGCCCCTCCCCCACTTGCACTCTCCCCAAAATAAGTCATATTTGAAAAAATCATCTTGGACTCAGGGAGAGAAAGGGAACAAGGGTCTAAATATTTATGTGTTGAAGACTGGTTGATCCACCTTCTTTGCATTTCTCTATAACTGGGCCAATGCTTTTTCTCCTGCTATTGCTCAGAAAATCGTAGGGTACTGTCCCTTATCTACTAGGTCTGGGATCATGGTTCTCCTTCTTCCAAACAAACACTTATTTTGAATCGCTTGGTGAACATCTAGGCAGACATTGTATTAGGCAAATAGAACAATAGAAAGTATTATTAGTCTCAAAAACGCATGAAATTTTGAACAGTCAGAAGTAAACTTAATACAGAGCAATAGTTTCTTTTTAATATAAATTCCTAAAATTAAGATTAAATTATTGAAAGCTGGTGGAGTAGTATATATATGTATATATACACACACACATAGATATGTATGAATATACATATATATGTATATATCTGCAATCTTATATATATATGTTTAAATCATGTATATAGATATTTAAAACTATATATATAATTTAAATCTTCAGTTGATTATTAATGTATTGGCTTGTTGAGTTTCAGTGTACTCAGTGCTATATTAAAAGGTCATCCAGAATTTGCGTTGGAAATTCCTGTGGAAAACACACAAATTTCCTTCCAGTTTCTTTAAAAGTTAGCAGATTACAGACATTTATAAACTTCACAAGACAAAATACACCACCATGAAAATAGGTACCACCGTTGAGAAGTTATTTATGCTGGGCTCTCTACATCTGGTGGGATTTTTATCTATAAAACAACTCTTAGCGGTCATCGTCATTAATCCCACTTTACACATAAGGCAACCCAAGCTCAGAAAGATAAACAGAGTTTACGATTATAAAAATGCGTTTCAAACCAAGGCTGGCCCTTATTTCAATGCCCATGTTATTGGCTTCAAAATTTAGAACACTTGTCAGCTTTACACATGCTCCCTAAAGGACTTATTTCTGATTTTGCTTTTTCTCTGTTCATTTCATTTATTTGTTCCATAAATACTTAGTGAACACTTTCTCTCTTTAGGTCACCATGTCAGGGATTGAGGATAGAGAATCGAAGATGGTAGAGTCTTTAGAATTAGAGAGTATTTCTAACCAGCTATGGGAAAATCTCTACAGGAGGGAGACACCTCTAAAGGCAATTGCCCAAAGATGACCGACTGTGGCTGCCCAACAGATGTCAGAGGAGTGGCAGTAGGTATTCTCCAGGCAGTGCCATCAGCTGTGAATAATGGTTGTGGTTATCGATAAACAAGAGCCAACTGGTAAGGTAAGGGCGGAGGGATAGAGAAGTTAAAAAGGTTGGGTTTGGAAATCAGAGCTCTGCCATTCATGAGCTGTGTAGACCTGGGTCGTTTGACGAACCTGCCCACATTTGTTTTCTCAATGGTAAAACAGGAAAATAATTATACCCAACTTCTTGTAAAAATTGGAAGAAAACACCAGTACCAGACATACAGAAGATATTCAAACACAACCATTACTGCTGTCGTTTTCACTGTCCCTAAGCTTCCCCTTCACATGTACCAAACTTGCTCTAATATAGAAAAGCATCATCATCTACTCAGTTAAAGAGAAAAAACTGTAACGGCATAAATAACAGTTACCGATTCAGAATTTTCATTCTGGAATTTAAGCTATAAATAAATGTTTCTTGAAACTTATTTTTTTTTCTTTTACATGCTGAAATTACACAATAAATACATTCAAAGTTGGTCATTTTCTTTAAAAAAAATGTAAGAGCTCAAGATGTGGATTTTGTTTTCATTCTACTGTCATCAGTCAGGTCCCACACATGGCTCACCTTCCTCTCGCCAGAAATCCTCACAGTTGGTTTCTCATTGGAATCGCCCACAGAACTTTAAAACCTATGGGTGTCTGGTTCCCAGAGATTCTAATTAAATTGTTTGAGATGAAGCTTCGACACCAGGATTTTTAAAGCTTCCCCAAGCAATTCTATATTCAGTCAGGGCTGAGGACCACCCATCTTGCCCATCCCTTAATAGCTTCATGATACACCTACCATTGGTTGATTGAAATTCCATGGGTGGGTTACAGTAGGAGAGAAAATTAATGAACTGTATAATATGGCTGAGGAAATTACCAGAACGCAGCACAGAAAGAGAGAAGAAAAAAATGAATGCAAGATTAAAAAATATGGAGGATAAAATGGCAGGTTCCACATGCTCTTTGTTTCAGAGTAAGAAGGAAAAGATAATACGTAGGCATCTATATGGCTAAGAAGTGTTCATTCTTGGAAGAAGAATAAACCCTCAGTTTGAAAAAGCACATCAAGTTGGAAAGGAAAAGATACTCAAGAGGACGGGATTTGGGCATTGGATACATTTATATCCAAGAAGGGTCAAGATCTAGATAATAATTGGCATATCTTTGTAATTTAGTTATAAATGGGTGAAATACCCTTAAATGCAGTAATAAAAATGATAACATGCATGACAGACAGTACATTAGCTATGTATATTTCCATATCTAGTAAAAATCCTATAGTAAAGTCATTATAATTCCATTTCCAATTGAGAACACTGAGAGTAAGAAGTATTAAATGTAGGTTGTAGAAGTTAAAGATGGCCGAGGCCCCATTTAACCCTAGAAATATCTGGCTCTTGCAGCAAATGAACCAAAGAATTAACTTTACTTTGAGTCAGGGAGTAGATAATATCCTTTGGGGACCACTTGTCACATGAAACAAAGAGAAATTGGATTTTCTCATTAAATCACCCATGCAACTCTTTGGAAAGCAGGCAGAAAAGCAAAATGCTTCGCTTCTTGTCGCATATGCTAATCTCACGTATGATTGCTTCAAAGCTCTTTTATGGCAGCGCACACATGAGGCAAATAATTTCAGGATAGAGTAAAATTAAGATTGCGTATTTTACTCTGCTGATTTCCTAGAAAGTTACATACCACTCAGGAAACACATGTGGGTTTTATTATGATTTTTTTTTTTGGCAATTCTTACAAGGGAGGTGAGATGTAATAAGATGTTCTCATTTTAATACATCAAAAAGAGTTGAAAGCAAAGTGTGAATAAATATTCTCAACAACAAAAAAATAGAAAAACTAATTCAACACATTCCTGGGAGACTGGCCGTTAGGTTGTAGGAGTGGATGTGAGGATGGTTTTATTTAGTTTTGAGAATCCATTGCATCTAGATTCTTTGCATTTTTGTAGTCCTGGAAACTGGATTGCATGCGGAAATGTTTTTGTATGTGTTAAAGTAGGTACATGTGTTGGAACTTCCTGTCAGTAGCAATTGCTAATAATGTACGCATCCAGATTGGACAACCGGATCAACCACAAACAACGGTAAGTATGAAAACTTTGCCTATAGTAGCCTAGCTATCTGTGAGATTTCTGCCACAACAAAACTCTTTCTCCCTCGTTTCCTTGGGTATGGAAGCAACCTGGTGTTTTTCCCTTCTCTTCATCATCTGTCCCAGGGATTCTGCGTTACACATATTGGGCTGGGGGTGGTGGGGTACGATTCACAGTTGATTTGTGCCCCAGGGGAATAGGATATCATGCCTAACCAAGCCCAGGCCACATGCCTACACCCCCAGAGGAGCCTTGAAGCTCCGATGGGCAGTTCTTCCAGAATAACTAAGGTAGAAAATGAGTGGCTGCCCTTCAGAGAGTGTATGTTTTATCAACAGTGAGAGAATGAAGATGTGTACTAGATAATGAAAATCACAGCTACCTGTCTTTCTTCCCATCACCCTCAAGACAGAGTCTAAGACAAGGAAGTGGGTGTGGTTATACCAGGAAACACAGATGAGGAAATGTAGAAAGTAGGAGAGGAAGGGAGAGAAGCCGGTAAAGGATAAATTCATGACCAGATCCCTGCTACAGGGTCTAGGGCTTCATCCCGCTTAGAACCCTCCAGAAACCAAGTGGACTATATCTGAGAATTGGCCACCAGAAGCCCAGAAAGTGTGTGTGCGTGGGGGGCGGGGGGTGTTTATTCTCTGATGATCATTCCCCTTTGGATGAAGGATGTGCCAGCGGGGCACGAACTCCTCTGACCTCCAGTGGACCGAGGAGGCTCTCAGGCAGAGAATACCAGACACGCCCACAGGGAACAGCTCTTGCGAACCAGGAACGGAGCAGGGGGCAGCCAAGGGGAATGGGACGAGGTATCAGCAATGCTGACAGCATTATTACAAACCACGACAATATAGAAAGAAACAACCAGAGCAGGCTGTGCAAACTTTTTAAGTTTTCTTATAAGATATAGGAAAACAAAATAAGAACTTTTTAATATTTTTCACCACCAAGCCTCACTTATTCCATTCACTAATGGAAAAAGTAAAGTTTCTTCTCTGTCCATTGTTTAAGAAAACAAGAACCTCTCAGTTTACAGTTACTCTATGGACTTTCATAGACTTCTATAGACTTTTAACAGTTAATCTATAGAGATTAACTCTTACGGTTAATCTCTAGACCAACACTGTGCCATCACTCAGTCACCTGTGGTAAGCACAGTCTACTGAGGGAAGACAAGAGAATCACCCGGGAACAGTTTGGCAATGTGCCCGGCTATTTCCTCCACGGACAGGGCATTTCAAGTTTTTGCCATTCACATGTGCCCAGTTAAGTGGATTTATACATAATATTATTAACTAAATTGACACTCAAAAAATCGAAAGTGACTTACAGGGTTTGCTTTTTGAGAAATGAAGCAGATAGAGAATAACAGCTATGATAACAGGAGAGCAAGGAAATGCAGAAGTGAGAATTCTCTGGGGTCAGAGAACATATGGTATAATACATATATACAGATAATTTTAATCCCATGTAATGTATTTAAATTTACATGAAGTCTGGTCAATTTGGAAATATTTTGGGTGTGATTGAAGAAAAAGTATTTCACCTTTGTTCATGGCAGTATTTTGTTTATATATATTAAATTAAGTGAAATTTTCAAACCAGTTCAAACTGTTAAAATAAGTTTCAACTTCCTAATTTTTTTTTAGTTTTTTTTTAACGTTTATTTTTCTTTGAGAGACAAAGAGATTCAGGGTGCGAGTGGGGGAGGAGCAGAGAGAGAGGGAGACACTGAATCCGAAGCAGGCTCCAGGCTCTGAGCTGTCAGCACAGAGCCTGACCTGGGGCTTGAACTCACGAAACATGAGATCATGACCTGAGCTAAAGTTGGACACTTAACCGACTGAACCACCCAGGAGCCCCTTAAGTTCCTAATTTTTTGATCCTTAATTCTGTTGCCACTGAAAGAAAGCTTTATAAAATCTCCCATCAGGGGGGCACCTGGATGGCTCAGTCAGTTAAACATTTGACTCTGAATTTCAGCTCAGGTCATGGTCTCATGGTTCATGAGTTCAAGCCCTGCGTCGGGTTCTGTGCTGACAGTGTGAAGTCTGCTTGGGATGTTCTCTCTTTCTCCCCTTCCATCTCTGCCCCTCCCCTACTAGTTCTCTCTCTGTGTCTCAAAATAAATAAACATTTAAAAAAATTTTTAAATGAAAGAATAATAAAATCTCCCATTAAGTTTACAGAAGAAAGTGTGTGTGTGTGTGTGTGTGTGTGTGTGTGTGTGTATTCAGGTTTTTAGCATATGGTGTAAAATATAATCTGATCCCTGCCACTTTTGACATGAAAATTAATTAACCTATTTGACTTTAAACATGTTCCATATGTTTTGAAATACAATTATATATATTTTTCGTTTAATTTGATTTCAAAATTATCTCATAATCCAGTCTAGTAGCTGGATATAGTGTATTCTAATAAAAAAGAATGCTTCATCTTGGAAAACATATCTCATATAAATAGATGTTCTGAATATATTTTTGTGTGTAATATAATTGTTGATTCATCAAACCTCAGTAGTAGGTTTAAAATAATCACCTTCAACAAAATGAAAAAAAAAATATTGAAGCACTTACCTTAACCAATTTTTTGTGTATGTTATACTTACAGTTTGAAAAGCACATATGAATATAGGTTCTAGAAAGAAATGCAAAACAGAAATGAGAGGGAGCAAGCAATAAGGAAAATATATTGCAGGATAGATGATTATCTTCTAATTCTCCCAAAATATATTCAAAGATGTTTAGCTTCAGCATAAAGAAATCATTTCACATTTTAAATTTGAAAATCTAGAAAAGGAAATATATTTCTTTTTTGATACAAAACATTTGATTGTTCCAAACACAGGTGCATCCATTTACTATGAGACAAGACTAAATAGGCATTTAATGGAACCGTGGCATAGAATCGCCACTCAGTAAGCATTAGTTGAGTAAAAGAAGAGCTGAATTGAGAGCAATCTAATGGCTGTGACAAATTACAATGCTTGTAGGAAAATCCAGAAGTGTCTGACTGCATTTAGATGAAAGTTTAAAATTTTAAATGTTTGCCTAGTATTTCGGCAAATGTTTATCATTCACGGATGTGATACCTGCGGTTGTGATATCTGTGATATCTAGTGATGCCTGCGGTTTTGACACTCTGCCCATTTTCCTCAGATCATCAGCACGTCTCTAAAACTATTGTATTTGGACATCCAAACTACATCTAATAAACTATCTTATTGTGTAACAAAAACATTTATTCAGACACCCCCAATATTTGTTTTGAAATCTTGATCACTGTTCAATGTCCAAGAACAAACTCTTAAGCCCCCTACTAGAAAGATACATGAATACCTTTCAGATCTTTGGTAGAGAAAGATTTTTTTAAACAGGGCACAAAAACATTGACGAAATGGAAAAGACGAATTGTTTATGTTAAAATTAACTTTTGTTCATCAGAAATGCTTTAAAGAGAATAAAAACACAACTTATAAATTTGTACACACAACCAAGAAAGGAATAACTTACATAAAGAACTGCAAAACTCAGTTTAAAAAGGATACGTGGCCCAATAGAAAGGACAGATACTCTAAAAAATTAATTTCAGGAAAAAGTAATCCCATTATGCTAAGAAACAAGTGAAGAGATGTTTAACATCATTAGTGGAAGAGGACAATATAATTGCAATGACTTGCACTCATTTAATCAGATACAAGTCCATGACATTTGACTGGCAAATTTTAAGGCTGAAAAAACAAAAACAACAAAGTCTGAATAAGATTTTGAAACGCAGAACCTACTATGTATTGCTATTAGAAGGTGGTAATTGGTTCAAGCCCTTTGGAAAACATCACAGCATCATCTCCTAAAGCTTAACATTCATATACTTGAGTCCCGGCAGCGTCACTTTTAGGAATATCCCAAGAGAAACTCTTGCACAAGAACAGCAGGTGCCAATACAAGAATATTGATAATAATACTGTTCATAATGGCAAAAGATTGGGAGGCAGCAAAAGTGCGCACCCAAAGAGAGTGAATGAATAAACTATTCGTACCATAGAATACTGTATAATGGTCAAAATTCATGAACTATAATGACATGCAACAACATGGAGGAATCTTGGAAAAATAAGAGTGAGAAAAAAAACTAAAATGAATCCCAAAAGATCAAAAGATTTCATACTGCATACCATTTTTATAAGTTAACAAGTAAAATAAACATGCTTACTTTTTTAAGGAGAGTATATAGATGTAACCAAACTAGACAAAAATGGAAGTAAAGGAATAACGAAAACGAGGCCCAAGGTGATGTTTCCGCCAGATGGATGGACGCAGGCTGGACTGGAAAGTTACCTGGAAATTACATCAAGAATTTGCTTTCATTTGAGCGCTGGGCTTAAGGGTGCTTACCAGACAATTAAACATGACTCACCAAATAAATAAAAGGGGCCATGTGTTGACCAACAAAAGAGAAGGTGTCATGACCATAGAATATATGATTACCCAATTCTGGCCACCTCATTCCAAAAAGTTAGAAACAAGAAACCAAAGTCATGCTCCCTGTAGGGGCAGAGGAGAGTATGTCTCTAAACAAAGAAATGGAGTTGGCATTACAGACTGAGGGCAATCTACGATGCTGAGGGTGGCTCTTATGGACTCTGTAGTAATATGACCAGACAACCTTTTGTTTATTACCAGTGATGTAGCAGTCATGCCGACGCACATGCTTACACACATTGCCTCATTTAATCCTTGTTATTAGATTCATTTTCCATTGGACAGACAGGAAAACTGATGTTCAAAAGAGTTTATCTTGTCTAAGGATCCGGCCCAAAATGTAGCAGAGTTGGCATCTGAGGGGCAGACAGAATTGCTCAGAGAGGCTTAGGCAGGTGAAACAGGGGTCTTATAAATGGATGGCTGGCAAGTGAAAACAAAAGGAGCTGTATTAAGTCAGAGTCCCGGCAGGAGACAGAAGGCATTTGCAGCTGAAACTGTGGCTCAAACTTAATGAATGCTATATTAACAGAGTTATGGGCAAGGTCAATGAAAACAACAGAGGATGCTAAGTTTCTCTGGCATCAGCAAGTTGTACCCCTGGGAGGGGCAAGGTGTGGAAACTCTGAGAAGAGCAGGACTCTTAGAAGTGTGGGACCACCAGGAGCACCCATGTTGCACAGTAGGGCTTTGGCTCAGGTCTTGATCTCATGGTTTGTGAATTTGAACCCTGTATCAGGCTCTCCACTGTCAACAGAGAGCCCACTTTGGATCCTCTGTCTCCCTCTGTCTCTCTGTCCCTCCCCCTCTCCTTTCCTCTCTCTCTGTCTCTCTCTCTCCCTGTCCCCTCAAAAATAAAATAAACATATAAACAAAGAAGTGCGACTGGTGTTGTAGTCAAAGAGAGACAGCCACAGCACGGGCACAGACATCTGACAGCATCTCTTGTGAACTGAACACAATATGCAACAAGGCCCGGGGATCCAGATCCAGTAGTATATAGGGGTCAGTCCACTTGGGGCACTGACCAGGACAGAGAAGGACAGAAAATGGATCTCAGGCAGCGGGGACAGCAAATGGAGAGTAAACAGCAAGGGCACCTTTACAAAGCTTCCAGACTGACCCTAAAGAGCTCAAAAGCTCTTAAGTTCTCTGCTTATTCTTTACTAGACAACCACGTGATGATTTAATAGCATGGCGTTAAGAATGGGAAGACTAACCTTTGACTCAACATTATTGATGTATTTTCATTTTGACACTTATTTTGTGCATTGGAAGGGGAGAATCATTGATATGAAATTGGAAAATACTTGGCAATTTTTGTAGCCTTTGCATTGAAAGAATGGTCATTTACAGGAAAAGGCTCTATATTTTTCCATTCACTGGGTACAGCCTTGCTCTGTCGTATCTTTCTTTCCAATCTCTTGATGACATCTCCCGTGGATCTTATAGCTTCTGGTCACTTGAAGTTACAGTTGTCTTATTTTTGTGATTAAGCCAACTTTCAGATATAAAAAGGTGCATGTATCTAAACCAAAACTTTCTTTTGCACATTCAGTTCAGCCTGGGAGGGGGCAGAGGCAGTGGAATACTTTGAAGAAGGAGACGGGAGCAGGCAATAACAAAACTGATGGTAAAGGATTATCACCATCCATAGGCAGTTTTAAACAATGTCAGCAGTGAAACACTCCTCCCCCACAAAAAAAAAAAAATATTTTATATAATCTAATTTGTAAACAATTGCCAAGGTTACTGTTGAGTTTTAATAATACAGTCTAAGTTGCAAATGAGCACATTTATCTTCAACAAATGTAGCATTCTACATAGAAGCATCCAGTGATAGAGTGGAGCCTGAATATACAAAGTATCAGCAACACATTAATTTCAAGAGTGAGTTAGCAAAGTTTTGGAGTCATCCAAACTTGATTAGGCACAGTTCATGTTTCCAACCCCTATATATTCTTGGATGTAAACAGGAGATTCAGAATAAGCAGTGATAGCTGGATACAGTTTTTCCTTTCTGAGGTTTTTTTTTTTTTTTTTTTTTCTGATGTGAAGTTTTAGATAAGGCTGATAATCAGACACAAATCTGCAAACAGTCAGAATCAACCTTGAATAACGTACAATGAAACACTGGGGTTTAAAACTATTCTTTGTAGGGGCGCCTGGGTGGTTCAGTCAGGTGAGTGTCCAACTTTGGCTCAGGTCATGATTCATGGGTTTGAGCTCTATGCTCTATGCTGACAGCTCAGAGCCTGGAGCCTGCTTTGGATTCTTTGTCTCTCTCTCTGCCCCTCCCTGCTTGCTCTCTGTCTCTGTCTCTCTCTCTCAAAAATAAACAAAATTAAAAACAAATTAAAAAACTGTTCTTTGTAGAGAATGTCATTGACTATGCAAAAATAAAATGTAAAGAAATATAATTTCTATAGTGGAAAAAATCAAATTTTAAGGAATATCAGGAGAAATGACAAAGACAATGGCCTTGTAATGCCAGAGATGCCAAAAAGACAGTGTTTGAATGCTTTGATCATTTTCACCAAGAACTAGATGCTTCTTCTAAATAAATGAATCAAGTCAAGTTATTGAGCCATTTACTGATTTCTGCAGAAGAAAAAAATTGGAAATTTCTTTCAAATGTAACAGAAGTGTGTGCTGAATTTCATGGTGAAGACATTTTAGTGGAAATGTTGCAACTGTAGAGATATTTAATTTCTTCTAGAATCGGCTCTGAAAAAATAAAGATCTAAATAGTATTGCAATGTCTAGAATTTATTATGAAATGGGATTTTTATGAGGTTCTGCCAAACTTAAACCTTCTGTTTAAGACTTTCGTTAACTATTTTCAGATTTGTTGCTACGTGTGAAAGAAACATTTCATAATTAAAACGAATAACATTTCATCATTTGGATAGGAGTATATCTATGCAAAGAACACTTTTAATAGATCACTGAAAAACTGGCAGAAAACTGAAATTATAATATTATTCATGGCTGTGGTAGATTAATATACTGGTATATGTTTTTCTTTTAAAAAATATAACAATGTTGGGAAGGCAAGCTGGTGCAGCCACTCTGGAAAACAGTATGGACGTTTCTCAAAATACTAAAAATAGAACTACCCTACGCCCCAGCAATTGCACTACTAGGCATTTATCCAAGGGATACAGGTGTGCTGTTTCGAAGGGACACATGCACCCCCATGTTTGTAGCAGCACAATCAACAATAGCCAAAGTATGGAAAGAGCCCAAATGTCCATCAATGGATGAATGGATAAAGAAGATGTGGTATACATATACAATGGAGTATTAGTCGGCAATCAAAAAGAATGAAATCTTGCCATTTGCAACTATGTGGGTGAAACTGGGGGTATTATGCTAAGTGAAATTAGTCAGAGAAAGACGAAAATCATATGACTTCACTCATATGAGGATTTTAAGAGACAAAACAGACGAACAAGGGAAGGGAAACAAAAATAATATAAAAACAGGGAGGGGGACAAAACCGAAGAGACTCATAAATATGGAGAACAAACTGAGGGTTACTGGAGGGGTCGTGGGAGGGAGGATGGGCTAAACGGGTAAGGGGCACTAAGGTATCTACTCCTGAAATCACTGTTGCACTATATGCTAACTAATTTGATTGTAAATTTAAAAAAATAAATAAATAAAACAAGTCAATAAAAAATAAATTAATTAAAATAAAAAATAAATTAAAAAAATAAAAAATATAAAATGTAATTTAAAAGTATCAGTCCATTACATTTTCCTCCTTTGAACCTTAATATTTAGTTTATTTTTTTAGCATTTATTTATTTCCATTTTAAATTTCTTTTAAACTTTTACTGGCATTATTATATATATGAAGTTCCATTAAAGAAAATTTTCATTGTCTGCATTTCTTCTCTTGCCATAATGATCTTTTCAAGATTATTACTGAAAATAATCTTTTCGTATAGAGGATTGTGTTAAAACATGATCTGGGTCAAGTGTTGGTATGCCAGTTATATCAGAGACAAGAGTGTGTCTCTTCTTTCAAAAACTATTCCTCTTTGCTGGGGGCGACTAGGTGGCTCAGTCGGTTAAGCATCTGACTTTGGCTCAGGTCATGATCTCACAATTCACAGGTTTGAGTCCCTGTTCTTTGAGCCCATTGGGTTCTCTGCGGTCAGCACAGAGCCTACTTCAGAACTCTTCCTCCTTTCTGTGTCTTCTTCCATCCCTCTACTTCTAGTGCCTCCAAGGGATGAGAAACAGGATTAAAGAAAAGGGTCAAACTTCACTGTCTGCTTACCTGCCCTTCTGTTGGAATCCATGTTTGATGTCCTCTGGAAAACAGTGATGTCCCATGGGCTCCAGGACGGGGTTTCCTTGGGAGAGCCTGTGGGAGCTCTCCTTTGCACAATTCCCTGAGGTGGCAGTTGTGAGTTTTGACCACTGTCCCATCTCAGCTTGCATGTGGAAATACATCCCACAGCCTTGCAGGCTGGATTCTCTTCATGCTGGCAGACCACACTCTTGGGGAAGAAACCAGCTGTGTTTTACTGTGTCCACCAAGCCCAGGGAAAACCCATGAATTCTTGCCTTCCCAAGCAGCAAGAACAAAGGCTGCTTGAATGTTGCCTGTTCCTTTCCTACTGAACAGAGTTCTCCAGAGCAGCAGGCACCTGTCTTGCTGTTCGTGCATACCCCAGCTCCAGGATGTGCCCCAAATTCCACACACAGCACTTGACCCCATGGCAGCCCCAATGGGCGTAAGTGACTTCCTGTGGCATGATTTCTACACACAGTGCAATGTTGGTCTCCCACTCTTGCTCATGATTCCAGTCTTGCTCACTGTTTGGTTGCTGCTGCTGTTGTTTTTACCTTCAGGAGCTTAGCACTCCCAAGAGCAGGGAACCCTTCATCAGGGACAAGAGTGGCAGTGTGGACTCAGGCAGACGCGCAGGCTTTCCAGGCGGGAATGGAGAGACCAGTTCCATTACTTCTGTCTTCTCTGTGAAATAAGAGACTGTCTAGGAGAGGTGCAAGAGAAGATGGGAAGAGATCAATTTAAAGAGAAAGGAGATTTTTTTTTGTAAAACGCATAAATATTGGGAAAGCAAGCTAATATGGGAGAACACACCTAATTATATAAATTGTTGACTATCTACTATATACAAAATACTACTCATCAGGGAGGGGGGCTGCACAGGCCAAAGGATGACAAAGATAAACCTCAATTACCTAACATTGTCTACGGAGACGGGCTGACCGACATTGTCTATGGAGATGGGCTGATCGTTCATGGAATCATATATGGAATTCCTGAGATTTTTCACTCCAATTATCCCAGATGATTCATTTTTGAAATTAGAAAGATAGAAAAAAACACAATGAGAACAATAAAATGAAGATAGAGAGCTCATTTCTAATTAACACAATGTCTTTTTCTTTCAATAATATGACTTCTTAGATATTACCTGTATATACATATACATATGCAAATGCATATACATATAATATACACATGTATAACATATATACACCTAGATGTTTTTATGTATTTGCATATGTTTAGATTATACGTATATATCTTTATATATGTATATTTATGTATGGTTCTCCTATGGCACATTTAAAAATTAAAGCTTCCAGTATGTTTTAAGGAGCCTATCACAAAGCTTAAACACATAAGTTAAACGGATCTCAGGTAGATAATCGAAAGAAAAAACTCTAGTTTTTCAGGTCCTAGTGATCAGTTTGCAAATAGCCCTTCCTTTCTACTGCCTCAGAGGTATTTACAGGACACATCGTGATCTCTTCCTAAATGCAACCTATCACCTCTGCTATTTTTAGATCCCTAATTCTCTTCATTGATCAGGCCACAGCTTGGCACATCTTTGGAAATTATCCCTTGGTGGGTCCAGTATATTCTATAAAGGAGTAAAAAAGGCCTTTGTTTCCATGCTTCATGTGTGGGTTCCCCTGGCTTCACTTTGGAGAAACAACCACCACCTCATGTGCTATAAATGCACGATCGTCAATGTTTTCCTCATTTGCTTTTCATCAACAGTCAGCACGGCATGATTTCAAAAGGAGAAATATCTTATTTTCACACAGAGGGAAGGACACGCAGAACTTTGATGCTGCTTTCTTAAGTGACAAATACGACTGTTACCAAATTGTTATTTGCTCCTGGTTGACTTCCTTTGGTGTGCAGGGAGAATTTTCCTTTGTGAGTCATCTTATATGCCTCACACATACTTTTCGTTTGACATCTCATGTAAAAGGCTGTAATTCCCATTTTTTCACAGAGGAATAATTTGCAGAACAGCTTCCTCGCAGTAGGTTAGCAGTTTCCTTCCAAACCTCTTGCCTACAGGTAAGCTCTCTCTTACATTCAGCAGAGGTAGCACCACAATTACCTGTGGTTTCTCTTTTTCAGACCGTCCGTTATATGTGTCTCCAAACAGAAAAAGATAAAAATGAGATAGCCTATCTTTCTTTAAGCAATGGGTAACCAGAGTTGTTCAATTGAAAGGAAAGATATAACGTGTAGCAGAATGAGCAAGTGGGGGGTAAAACGGTTGAGGAAATCGGAGCAAGGACATGGGCCCAAAAAGTATAAAAAGAAGCCTTACTTCCTGGAGGCATGTAGAAACAAAATGGCGCCCGGCCCTTCCACAACATGGCCTTGTGTTACCACTGTCCACAGTGGGCTTTGAAGCACGAGGCTGGTCAGTGGGCCATTTGTAAGGGAAGCACCAGAGGAGAGTTGTGGCAGCCTGGCTGCATTGGGTCAACTACCACCCTGACATCCATGTCTCCAAGTGGTCCCCAGAACCTATATTCAGGGATTGAGCTCTAGTCCAGGAGGGTATAGTAAAAAAAAAAAAAAAAAAAAAAAAATCAAAGATTAAATTCTACTTCCAATGTTTTAGACCTTTATTTGACAGGTGGTTGGATAAATGTATATATTTGTCAAAACTCGTTGAATTTTATCATTTAAAAGAGTGTTTTTATTATTTGTGCACTAGAACTCAATAAAAGTAATTTTGAAAGTAAAAAAAAAACTATAAGCTATAAAAATAACAGATTTTATAGAATATGCTTGTAATACAGAGCTATTTTATGACTTTTTTTTAAGTTTATTTATTTATTTGACAGAGTGAGAGTGAGAGAGCACAGAGCTGGACACAGGCTTCAATCTCACAAACCCATTAGATCATGACCTTAGCCTGTATCAAGAGTTGGATGCTTAACTGACTCAGCTACCCGGGCGCCCCTAGTTTATGACTTTTTATTAAGATATGATTTTACCGTTAGAATAGAAAAAAGTTACTTAAAATAATTATGACTGAAAAAAAAAGTACCATATCCCTGATGTAACCCAAAGTAATATAATTACCTCTTCTGGTAATTAAAAAAATTAACATTGAGAATATTTTAAAAAGCAAAACTAAACCTGATTCCACTTTTGGATTACATTGAAGTTAACTTCTGACTTTTTCTTTCTCACCCATAAAATAGGAATTATACCTGTCTTACTAAGATCACAAGGTGGCTGTGAACATGACAAGAAATAATATGCTATGAAACAACTTTATAAAGTGACTCATAAATGTTTAAGTTTACATTTGTAATGCACCGAATGATCTAATTAGTCTAAAAGCTCTTTCTTGTCTTGGGCTGGATCTCATCCCCATTGTGGCCTCCAGCAGCTATCCTAACACCGAGAGCATACACAAGGTGCTCAATAAATGTTTGTTGACTGTATAAATTAAAGAAGTGTAACTGAGTACCAACTATTGCCAGGGGCTATAGTAGGCACAAAAGGCAATATCATATTCATGAAATGAAGATTCTTTTTTTTTAATTTTTTTACGTTTTATTTATTTTTGAAAGCAAGAGAGATAGAGCACGAGTGGGGGAAGGGCAGAGAGAGAGGGACACACAGAATCCAAAGCTGGTTCCAGGCTCTGAGCTGTCAGCACAGAGCCAGATGCGGGGCTCGAACTCACAGACTGCAAGATCATGATCTGAGCCGAAGTCAAACACTTAACTGACGGAGCCACCCAAGCGCCCCTGAAATGAAAATTCTATACGAAAAAAAAAATAACACATGTGCACACACTCAGTAAGGTAATTAGTCTTTAAAAAGGAATTTTACTTGAACAACAACAAAAAATCATTAGCATGGAAATAAATTGGACTTTCTTGGTTCTTAGGTAGAAACATAATCTTTAGAGGAAAAATGTCATGATATAAAAGCAAAAAGGATTGAGTAGTCCAAAATGAAAATTGATTATAAAGACCAGAAGGACCATTCATTCAATACTAGCCAGAGATAAGACGTCTCTGTCTCTCTCTCTCTCTCTGTCTCTCTCTCTCTCTCTGTCTCTCTCTGTCTCTCTCTCTCTCTCTGTCTCTCTCTGTCTCTCTCTCTTTTCACCACACATACACAGAAAACTTATTTTCTCTATATCTGAATAATACTGGGGAACATGGTTAGGAAAAAGTACTTCGTTGAGAACATATTGATAAATGATTGATGTAAAAACTTTTTGATTCCCCAGGGTCTTCAAATCTCATATAAATATTGTCAATAGCGGGGCGCCCGGGGTGGCTCAGTGGGGTAAACGTCCGGCTTCGGCTAAGGTCACGATCTCAACGGTTCGTGGGTTTGAGCCCCATGTCAGGCTCTGTGCTCAGAGCCTGGAGCCTGCTTCAGATTCTGTATGTCTCTCTCTCTTGGCCCCTCACCTGCTCACGCTCTGTCTCTGTCTCTCAAAATAAATAAATGTCTAAATATTGTCAATAGGTTCTTTACAAATAGAACCTCTAGAAAAAGTTATCTTTTTCATTAAAAAAAAAAAAAGGATCTTTTCCTTCTCCTGGGGAAGGCTTTCTGGGACAGAAGGAACAATTGTCTTGTACCTAATTTGTCAAAATGTTGAGAACTCTGGCTAAGGGAGAGCTGAAGGCCTGCCAGCTGTAGCTGAAGCCATCCGTCTTCTCCAAGGTCATTTCAGCGAGAGCATTGGATTGGGAGAATGGCTTCCTTGATGCTATTAGATGAGTTTCCAACAAGGAACTTATGTAGGTCTAGGAGCCACAGAAGTGCATTCCAGATCACAGTAACAAATCCCAAGAGTCCATAAACTCCCTTTTCAGTGATATTTCATAAACTTTTCATTGACTTGCAAAAGTGTTTTAATCAAAGTGTTCGTCCACTTTTCTCACTAAAGATAATTTATCTGCACCCCCCTATCTGTTTACTACTAATACAATTTATAGGGACCCTTAGTTATGGCTGCCATTAAAAATACATAAAACGGTGTATTAAAGGTTGCACTATATCCATCAAAAATTGTTTCCATAAACCAGTGATCATGTTTATTCATTTATTCTGACTTCTTTCTATACAAACTAAGAAATATCCCTATTGCCAAGATCTAGCAGCAATGTCTCTGGCCAGCTGTGATGTGAGCAAAACTTTCATGTGAAGTACAAATATTTGCATGCTGGTTTTCTAACACCCAAGCGCACGGTAAAAACTTTTATCGCTGTTGGCACAACAGACTGCCATCTGTGATGAAAGCTATTTTATCTTGGTCAGCAGGTTGTGCTCCTGAGACAACCTGTTTATGTCATCACAAATGTCAGGAATATCTCAGACAACTACTGAAAACCTAAAACTGCATGCGAGATGAGGGCATGTCATTTGGTCTACGGATCCACCTGCCGCATGGAAATCAGCTTCCTTTGTCTTCCTGTTCTTTAGCCGTAGAAGACAGTTTGATGCTGCTGTGTTACTTCTTTGCCAGAAAAGAAACTAAATGTGGGATATGGCAGGTTGTTCTCTGAAGCGAACGCGGGTTGTAAATTAGGGAATGAAAGTAGTTTACGACAATGCTAGAGCTGACCCTGGTTTTTAGCTCCCCATCAGGGACACTGGGCCTTAATGTTCTCCCATGGATGCATCTATACATCTTCAGTAGACATAAAAGCTTGAGTTAAAATGTTCTTCGGTCAATGCTTAGACTAACAAGAGTTTCTGCTGGAGCAAATTGGAGTGAGTTTTCCAACTTTTGTTCCCAAGTGACCCTGCAATTCATGGAGATTAACTCTGGCATTTTGTTAAAAAATAAATAAATAAATAAATAAATAAATAAATAAATAAATAAAATTCTGGCATGATTAGTCAGAGGACGTTTTAAAGTGTCAAGTATGCTGATTTACAAGCATTGCGCACTTAAAATCTCCTGTTCATCACCCTCCTCCTACAAGAGAAATAATGGCAAAAACAAATGCCTATTGGCCATGTGATTATCTCTTGGGAGCACATTTTTAGTTTGCTTAAATGTTCATGAAGCCGAAAGTGTCACAAAATGAAATGTTTTTACAAATTAGGCTGGAAATCTTTCAAGGATAGAGTTTGGGCAAAGGTTTCTCACACTTCCAGGCTTGAGTGAATTGGGAAAATCTGCACAAGCTCCTGAATCCCATATAAGGATAGTGTCTTACACTCTTCCTCCCTGGGGTGTCCAGGTTTCTTTGTAGTGGACTATGTGAATTTCAGAGTATGCAACACAGCCTTCTGTACTGAGTGGCTGAGAATAATACTCTCACTCAAGATTCTGACTGAAGACTTGGACTATTTAGTAGATAATATCTCATTAATTTCCTTTGAGGGGGAAACCACTTAAAGGAACTTGAGGGAGTGACTTTCGTGATAATTTGTCGGCAGGGGGAGAGTTGAAGAATCTGTGTTTTGTTAAGTGTTCCCTGAGACTCTTGTCTCCAGGCTCTTTCTATTAAACACATATTCATTGACTGTCTACTCCAGGCCAGATATAGTGCTAGGTAGTTAGAATAAAACAGTGACCCTAAACAGATTGAGATGGCCATCATCAATTCCTTCCCTCCCCATACATTCAATCCTTTTTTCCATTGCAAGCTGGGGTTGATTTCCCCTCTCCTTGAATCCAGGTAGGCTCTGTGACCAATCAAATACAATGGAATTCATATGGTGCCAGATTCCAGGCTGGCTTTGAGAGACTGCTGGTTTCTACTTCCTGTGTCTTAGAGCACTAGCTTGTGGAATCTGAGTTCACCATGCAAGAAATCCAACCATCCTGGGGCGCCTGGATGGCTCAGTCAGTTAAGCGGCCAACTTCGGCTCAGGTCATGATCTCGCGGTCCGTGAGTTCGAGCCCCGCGTCAGGCTCTGTGCTGACAGCTCAGAGCCTGGAGCCTGTTTCAGATTCTGTGTCTCCCTCTCTCTGATCCTCCCCCATTCATGCTCTGTCTCTCTCTGTCTCAAAAATAAATAAACGTTAAAAAAATTAAAAAAAAAAGAAATCCAACCATCCTGAGGCTGCTATCAATGAAGAAGCCCAAAGCTAGGCATGTGAAGAAGCAATGGAAGAGGGAGAGAGGCATGCGGTGGGGAGCAGGCTTGGTCAGTCTCTCATTGTTCCAGACCCAGCACCTTACTGTAGGAAGTCTTGAAATGAGTCCAGTCTCACTTGACATTTAACTTCAACTGTGTGAATGACCAAGTGTCTATTTCCTAGGGCTGCCCATCAATTCTCCAAACTACAGAGAATAGTAATAAATTGGTCTTCTAAGCAACCAAGATTTGTGATGGTTTTTACCTAACAGTAGATGATGGAACACATTCTCACTGTCCTCCTGGAGCTTAAAGTTTAGTGAAGACAGCAGAAAAGTAAGCAAATAATCACAAACAGGAATATAATGTTACACTGCAATGAATGTCATTGAGAGAAGGTATATGGGGCTGTGGACATATAAGGGGGGAACAGGACCACGTTTGGGGAGGGAGAGTTCCCATGGGTGGTGATGTTTGGGTTGAAACCCAAAAATAGATACTAAGATATTATGTAACTAAGCAAAGAGAAGGGTATCTTACTTGCATAAGGATAGTGTTGCATGCAAAGGAAACAAACAATATGTGCAGTGGCCCTGAACTGGGGAGGACCATGGTGCATTCAGTGGGCAGGAAAGGGGCTAATATGCTGGAAGGAAGTGAGTGGCAGATGATAAACTCAGCAAGAGAGGATGGGCCTGTCATGCCCATGAGTTAGAAATGCTCATATGGAAATTGCAAGCATCTGAATTCTCTTAACTGGGAAAATAACAAAATCAGCTTGGGGATTCATCAAAGACACACTTCCCCAATGGGGTTGCTGTATGCCTCCAGTGTTATAATATGTGGAAGCATTTTTAAAAAACCAAAAGCATTATTAAAATGGGAAGCATTATACAAGCGAAATGAGTCAGTCAAAGAAAGACAAATATCATATGACTTCACTCATATATGGAATTTAAGAAACACTACAGATGAACATAGGTGAAGAGAAGCAAATTAAGATAAAAAGAGAGAGGGAGACAAACCATAAGAGACTCTTAAATACAGAGAACAAACCGGGGCTTGCTGGCAGGGTGTTGGGTTGGGGGATGGGCTGAATGGATGGGTGGGGGATGGGCATTAAGGAGGGCACTTGTTGGGATGAGCACTGGGTGTTATACGTAAGTGATGAATCACTAAATTCTACTCCTGAAATCATTATTACACTATATGTTAACTAACTTGGATTTAAATTAAATAATTAATTAATTAAAAAAATGAGAAGCATTTATAATTAATTATTAGAAAAAAAATAATGAGACAAAGTTTTAATGAGTTCACAAAGAAAAGCCAGAAATTAAAATCCAGAGGGAAACACTAAATTTTTGAGAAATATTAAAATGAAGGAAAAATGCAGTATTTATAAAATTAGAAGATCGGTACTCGAATGGAGTACACGGTTAACACGTATTATAGGAAAAGTAAAGCAAAATTACAAGTAGAAACAGTTTAATAGTATTTTCTATTTGGTATGGTATTATTGAAAGCATAAGGAACTAGAAGCCAGAAATTGTGATTTGTCATGTTAACAATTAGCCATGTGACCCTGGGCCAGTCTTTAAACTCCATAGACATCAGTTTCCCATCTGAAACGAAGAGATTATATTAGCTGATCTTTTTCCAGTTCTATGATTCAAATTATAGCAAAACCTTGGATTGTCAGTGACTTATTCTGTGAGTGTTCCGCAAGACGAGCAAACATTTCTCATTAATTGTAACTCGATAAATCAGTGCTGTATTGCAAAACGAGTAGTATGTGACGCTGAACATCCCACGATCACAACTAAGCCAATGGTTCCTCTCTCTCTCTCTCTCTCTCCCTCTCTTGTGGGTAATTGTCTCCCACGCTCAGATGCTTGGTCTCAGGCCACAGTGTTTGGCAGAAATTAGTGATTTTTCAAAACATTGGAAGGAGTCCACCACTGGCACTAGTGTATTTTTTGTCACTTCAAAGCCCTATGGACAGTCCTTGGCTTTTCCATAAAAAGATTAACCTTAGGAATGCTTTGCTTCATTCTAGGTCAGGCTGCCTGCGAATATAGACCCTTTCCTCTGCTGCCTTGTTGCCAGTTACATTCAAGACAGTATACAACAAGAGTTTATTAATACTGTTTATTAATACGCTCAACATACATGTGAGTGTATACAATGGCTCACATGCAGAAAAAGGTTGAAAAGAAAGGCTGTAAGAAGGAGATGATTACGGTGGAAGTTAAGAAGGAAATCATCAAGAAGTACAAATGAGGTATGCAAGTGGCCAAAACTTCAAGATTTTAACTCTATGCCTGCATCTTGTCTGCAAAGGAGGAGGAGGAAAAGGTGGATGAATCCCTCACTTCAAATGAGGTTAGGGAGATGTATAAAATGTGGGAAACAGTGCAAAATTGTGTAGAAAAGCACCACCCGAATAAGGCTGTAGCAGTGCGAGCGATGAATCTGTTTAACAAGGCAAGGTCACATTTCCATGAAATCTTCAAAAGGAGGCAAAAGCAAGTGTCATTGGATAGTTTCCTTGTTAAAGTAGCATGAAAAGAAAAGATTCCATTGAGCCGATAGATAGCAGTGATTCCGTTAGTGATAGTGAAAGTCATCCTTCACAATAACCCTCCTCTCTCCTGTCTCCCTCACACCAGCCACGAAGGTTTTCAAAGGTAAGTGCAGGTTAATATGCTTATTTTTCTTTATATCTTGCATTTTCTTTATTATTTTATATTATATTAGAGTATTGTAACCATTTTTATATGAATGTTTTTGGGTTAAGGAACAAATCATGAGTTTTCATTATTTCTTATGGGTTTCATATATAAGGGCTTTGGATTACAAGCATGTTTCAGGAACGAATTATGCTCACAAACTAAGATTTTACTGGACATCTACTGTCTATAAAATTATTACACGTCTAAGAATGTGTGAATACATAAAGAGAAAACTCCTATATTATATATATATTTTTAATTCCTGACAAATCTTAAGCCAAAATTGTATATTCATGACATTCTTTGCACTGGTTTTTCACTTATAAACTACGTTCATTTCAAAGATCATTCTTAACAAAGTTACCAGGTACTTTGTTCTTTAATTTTCCAGGAAACACATGAGAACAATTGATCACTCTGAGTGTTATCAGAATAAAATGTTAATACATTCTATAAAAAGCTGATTATTTTCATTGAAACTAACTCATTGTCACTTTCCGGGCTTAATTTCCAAAATAAACACTTTAAAATAATTTTTTATTTTATATCTACTATATGCACATCTCATACAATCTATTTAGAGATCTTTTCCTGAAGAAAGGTGGAAGTTATCAAGCTAGATTTTGTAGCTTAACATTTTGTATGTTTATAATGTCCTCAATTTAGGTGACATTTCAGGCTCATGTAGCTTCATCCATCATTGGAATTTACAGGACTATGTATGAATAAGTAGAAATGAATTTTTGTAGCACCTTCTATGCCCAGGTCTGGTAGCTAGATGATAGTAGGATACATATGAATAATACTTGGTCTCTGTCTCAAGTAATTTGTAGTTCACTTAAAAAAGCAACACACTCATGCAAATAAGTATACGGTAAATTTGGTGGTATTATACCGGAAAAAGAAGGAGGTGGCTCCCCCAGCAAGATGGCATGGCAATGGTAGATTTCCAAAGCCCATTCCCCATATATTACCTCTGAGAAACACCTTCAAGTTAAAACAGATGAGATCATTTAAGGAAGTTATCAAAGGGGATAAAGCGATATATCAAGGTGGGTTTGAAAAATACATTTTGTGTTCATACCCACCTAGGTTAGTTTTCCCAGTTAACATCCCTGATAACAATAGCAGGTTATGTAAATATTCTATGTCTGGTTCCACATCTGTAAAATGAGAATGATATATACCTTCCTCACTGAGTTACTGGGAGGTGGTTTGATTGAGAAAATATCTGCATCATAGTTATCACAAAGCCTAGACCATAGTAAGTACTACATAAATATTACCTACCAGGATGATAATATTGGTAGAATTTCTAACTGATGGGAATTAACATATGCTGGTGTCTCCAAGCCAGTTGCAACCACACACATAGGTGATCACTGTTCATATATCTTGGGCAGTACGTAAAGAAGCATGTTGTTCAAGCAAACCCAAGGACACAGAATACCTCTCGGGATAGAATTTCACCTGTAAATTATGAACTAGTGAAGATTGTATTCCAGATCACCACTTCACTGATCCGGTCAAAGTTTTCTTACACTGGGTTTAGACCTAGTGTACCCTTCTCTGATACCCAGTATCCGCAAAAGAATTCCACTTTTCTCCACTTAAAGCTTTCCTTCAGATACCAAATTGAGAGTAAGTCTAAAGAATTGCTAACACATCCTAGGGCTACTTCTTCCAGAAATTCCCATCGTGGAGGGCCCCCACATTTTAAAAGAAATGAGCAAATCTTTTGTAGGCACCAGCTATTGAGTGAATAAAGAATTTTCCATGCTGAAAAGAACACAGATTCTCTCCCGCATACTCTGAAAATTATACCTATCTGTCTATGGCTAAAGCCAACCTTACTTGGAGACACTTGTTTACGGTATCTAAAAAGTTAACCGTCAACATGGTATGAAGTATGGAGGCTATATAAGCTAACTGATGTATAATGAATGTACAACCATGTCCAGATAATAAATATTCATTGACAGTGTTCCTGTCATTGCAAGGTGAGTTCTTAGTTGAAGGGACATAATTATGCAAATAGTGCAGGTTTCCAGGTTCTTAAGCTAGTCTAAAAACAGAAATTCATGAACCTTCCTGGACTTTTGGCTTTACGCACATATTTCATATCACTGTTTAGGTGAAGTACAAAAACTGTACCATAGGGTGCTGTATGTCACATTTCTCTGTTTTTTAATGTAATTGGATTCTCATAAAGCCTAATTTTTAAATAAATGAGAACTGTACCCTCGAATGCCAGAGAGAAGACGTAAATGGGTATTATGCATGCTAAGTCATTGAATGGAAAACAAATATCTGAGTGTTTGTATGTGTGTGTGAATGCACACAGAGCTCTGTATACATGTGCACAAATTATTGACAACCTGACAGTTACAATAGAGAAAAATATTCACCATTTATCCATTCCTTAATTGATAACTGACATTAACACAAGCCACTTTGCATACGTTCATTCCCCATTTTACAAACCATCTTGATAGGCAGATATGACCTAGAAATTAGGATAAGAGAAATTAACAAATTGCCCCCCACCAATCACATGGCTAATGAGTTGCATATCTATGACTCAAACCCAGTGTCGCAGTTAGTTTGGGCAGCTACGACAAACCCCATCAACTGAATGTCTAAAACAACAAACATTTATTTCTCATAGTTTTAGAAGCTGGGAAGTCCAAGATCAAGATACTGGCAGATACTCTTCCTGGTTTGCAGATGACCTCCTTCTCAGTATGTCCTCACATGGCAGGGGAGAGAATGAGGCAGAGAGAGAGAGAGAGAGAGAGAGAGAGAGAGAGAGCCCTTTGGTGTCTCTTCTAATAAGGGCACAATCTCATTCATGAGGGCTGTATGACCTAATTACCTCCCTAAGGCCCCAACTCCAAATACTATCACATTGGGGATTAGGGCTCCCAAACAGGAATTTAGGGGAGGATGAACACATTCAGTCCATAGCACCTAGTTTTGAGCAATTCCATAGAGTATCACCTTCTCATTCTGCCATTTCTCCTCGTCATTCCCCTCTGTTAACTTGTTTGATTATAAAAGAAAAATTACATATTTTTTCATTTATAAAAACATACATTTCTCATACATTGCATTATTGTTTGACATCTTAATTTTAAGGTTTTACCTTGTTGTATTTTTAAAAGGTCAGGTATGATTTCCTTGTGTCTAGAAACAATGTTAACGTTGATGTTAAGGATCTGTCTCATTCCCTCCTGGTTGACTTTCAGTCCTTTGTATCTTATCATTAAAGATTGGTATGAAAGCCATTGGATAACACTTAGGTTTGTTAAAGACAGCGCTAGAACGGTACTCATATAATGTTCCCATCTCAAATAAGATAGCAATTTCAAATATACCCTATTAAGGTTTAAAATTTTTTTCTCATGTGGTTTGTTTTTGAGATACAATTGATATATAACATTGTATTAGTTTTAAGTATACAACATAGTGATTTGATAGATGTATACGCTGCAAAATAATTACCTTCAAACGTCTAGTCAACGTCCATCATGCACCATACAGAGTTAATTTTGTGTGTCCGTGATGAGAACTTTTAAGATTTACTGTCTTAGCAACTTGCAAATATACGACACAGCATCATTAACTAGAATCACCAAGCTGTGTCTTCCTCATGCTCATTACATCGCCAGGATTTAATTATCTCATAACTGGAAGAGTCTACCTTTTGCTGGTTGCTTTTTCTGAGGGAAGATGGAAAGTGGGACTAACTAAAAATTGGGTGCTGACAAGTGAGAGCAGTTTAGCAATAGTATCCAGGTAATGATAGGAAAGCAGAGCAGATCCAGGGTCAGAAAGCAGTAGTCACTTACAAAGACTCCACGAGGGGGTCATCATGGCATTTCACAGCTGCTGCCTGACCCATGAGGAACCATGTTTCCTGCAAACTTGGCAGGTGGCTTCACCTACGTCTGTCCTGGAGCCCGATTCATGGGATGCTCGGTTTTATTCTTCAGTCCAAGCTGGTTTTCACTCTCTCAGTCCAGGATAGGTACTTGCCTTTCAATACTGATTCTGATTGTTGAGATTATGGATCATTTCTGTTTTATTGCCCTATACCTTTTAAAGCATATCCCATATTTTCTTCAGTTCTGTTTAAGAGCAGAAAAAATACAGAAGACTTTGTGAAGGACTAGTTAGCCAGCAGTAGTGAGCATAAAATCAATTTTCGGTCAGCACTCCAGAAAAATAACTCTGTTTACATTTATTAGGTCTTTGAGTCTCCTGTTTGCATTATTGAGTAATAAATTAACACTATCAATAATATTTGTGTAAACTAAATGATTCACACACTTCAATCAAAACAATTCTCTAGAGTTCTATTCAAAAAATTCCAAATGGTGACAGGGAAGAGGAAAGAGCGGGAACCTCATAAGGGACAACGCTTTGTTCATCAGCACAGAGCTGGTATGACTCAAGAGCCATCGTGGTGGACTTTGCCAGTAACCCCAACGTGAAAGACTTCTGAATAACTCTGCCAACAATCCATCTCGTTACTCACGACAGTGCCTTACCTATGAGTGGCACTTTCCAAATCTCAGGTGGCCGCAGCTACGTTCGGGGGAATTCCAAGAAGAGCGACAGTCCAAGTTCCTTTCTGAAGGTGTTGACAGAAAATGGACCGAAGCAAATCTGTTTTCTGCTTCGATGAGTCATAATTGATTTTAAATTCAATTTGGCCTTTTTAGGTCCGGCACTCAGCTCTGAAGTGTCTAAGGTTCCTGGGGTGCCCACATGCTGAGCAGAACTGAAGGTTCCAAGGGGAAGTTCCTCTTCTGTTATGTTTGGTGTTAGACAAACTACACCATCAACTGATATCATACTCTTCTTTGTATTTATATGCATATCAATGATGAAAACTTCTTTAATACTCATCCATTTTATTTTGAAAATGTGTTTCAAGAAAGTTATCTTTGAGATTCCTGTGTTAAGACTATTTGCCTTTCCCATCTACGCAAGCACATACCGTGTTTTCTAACTACTGAAGAATGTATACAGAGGTCCCATTATTCTGAAATCTTTTACTTTGCATGGTTCAGAAACAACCCCTGATACCAGTCTTCCAGGAAAAGTAATTGTAATAATGTTTGGCGTTCTAAGTCTCCCTTTTAGGTCAATCTCCTGCATCTTTGTAAGAAGCATATTTAGATTTTGAGTACATTCTAGAACATTCTAATTCGCAGTTGAATAGCACCTTCAAGGAGCTGCTACTTCTACTATTGGTTTTGGTCTGTCTTACATTCTGTACACTTTGCATTCTTCCTAGAGGGAGTCTTACTTAGAGTGTTATTTTCTCTCACCATTTTCTGTATCTTAAGGAATTGGCATTGAGTTTGGGAAATTTTCAAGCTTTATCAAATCAATTGTCTTGGCAATAGGTAAGAATTTTACACAGTAACTTCCCATTCCTTTCATGGATCACCTCAGACTCCTTCAGTTAGTAATAGCAGAAGGATTACTTGTACTAACCCAATCTTCATGCTTGTGCAAGCAAACTCACATCTTTCCAATGACAGATTATCTTCTTTCACTATCTTGCGCCCTCGCCAGTAGTTTTAAAAAAATTCAAAGGCCCAGCGAAGAAAAAGCTGTGGGTTTTTACTGAATCTATGTCCTTCAATTGAAACTATTCATTGAAACCCCGCCTACTTTTTCTTTGAAGTTAAACTGGAACGTGTTCACTATTTTTTTTAAATAACTGTATGAAGAATTTTTAATTAAAAAAAACGTGTTTATTATTTGAGAGAGCACAAGCAGGGGAAGGGGCAGAGAGATGGGGACAGAGGCTCTGAAGCAGGCTCCACACTGACAGCAACGAGCCCAGTGCGGGCTTGGACTCAAGAACCTGAGCCAAAGTCAGACAGGCAACAGACCAAGCCACCCAGGCATCCCTGTGTGTTCACTATTTGAAAAGATAGTGTCTTGGTTGCTAATTCACTGTCTTTCCGAACTGCGGTTGTTCTCCGTTGTCTCCTTGGTTCGTTTCTTTCTTCCACCTGGTCTCTTTCTTCTATCTACCAGGTCTACCGCCTGGTAGGCGACAGTATCCTCGTCTCCCCATCCCCTTCTGTACAGAACTCATTTCCTGCACACCCATCCCCTTGTTTGTTCCCTTCATTTTCCCAAGTCCAATGTGCTTGACTTGCTTGAACATTCCAGGTTCTCCTACAATTCCTTGCCATCGCACGTGCTGTTTCCTCTGAGGAGAAGGCTTCCACCACCCATCCTGTCCTCCAGTTTAATCACTTGGGAACATGCTACTCAATGCCATTTCCTCTGGGATGCTTTATTGTCTCTTTCAAGTAGAATTCTTTGTGATGCACCTGGCCCCAGGTCTTTGTTTACAACCTGGTTTGAAGCCTAGGGCATTGGATTGTAAAGCAGCTTCTTCCCTGGCGCCTCCCATTTTAGCCTGAAGAGCAGTGGAGAAGACGTGGCCTCAGGACTCCATTCTGCACTCCTTCCTGTGTCCACACTGTATTAGTCAGGGTTCTCCTGAGAACCAACCAGTAGGATGTGCATATATAGAGAAAGAGATTTATTCTAAGGAATTGGTTCATATGGTTCTGGAAGCTAGCGAGACCAAAATCAGCAGGGTGGACCAGCAGACTGGAAACCCAGAAAGAGCCAACGTTGCAGTTACACTCCGGAGGCCTCTTGCCAGGAAGAGGTCAATCTTTTCCTACCTAGCTTTTCCACTGGTTGATGTAGGTTCCTACCTACATCACGGAGGGCCAACTGCTTTACTCAGAATCCACTGATTTAAATGTTAATTTCATCCAAAACTTACCCTCACAGAAACATCCAGAATAAGGTTTGACCACAATATCTAGGTATCATGGCCCAGGCAAGTTGACACATAAAATTAACCGTCACACAGATCATTTGCCTCTGCTCACGCACACCCTTGACATCTTTCTGTGTATCCTGTGCTCCTCTTTTATTTTTTTAAGTTTATTTATTTATTTTGGGAGGAGAAAGAGAGAGAGGCAGAGAGAGAGGGATATAGAGAGAATCCCAAGCAGACTCCACACTGTCAGCACAGAGCTTGATGCAGGGCTCAAACTCATGAACCTGGAGATCATGACCTGAGCCGAAATCAAGAGTCGGACACAACTGACTAAGCCACCCAGGTGTCCCCTGTTCTCCTCTTATAAGGACACCAGTCAGATTGGATTAGGATAGACCCTAATGACCTTATTTATCCTTAATGAACTCTTAAACAGTCTTATATCCGGTCATGGTGATCCTAAGGTGGACAGAAACCATCTGACGTATCGAACAATGGCTTCCAAGGGCTTCAATTCATCCTGTCTCCTGTTTGGGAGACCTACAGCCGAAGCAAGTACAGCTTCAAGTACATGGGTATGAAATGGTTAAATATTAAAGCCCCTGCCGCTTCCAGGAAATAGCAAGATCACTTTCACCTTTCCAGGCTGGAAATAATTTTCCTGCTGTAAAGGTGCAAATACTTTGGTATTTCCACAGGTTCCAGAGAATGCCTGGACTATGCCTTTAGCCACACTGACTACGGACATACCAGACCTGAATTAAGGAGGAAATAAGGGGCCATGTGAGAATAAAATCATGCAGCATTTAGAGTTGCACACAGTCTCATTCCAGAATTTAACTTGAGTCATTCTCAAGAAGTCACATTAAGAAAGCCTTCTGCCTGACGGCTTCTGTCACCTAGAGATGCTGGTGCCGGCAAGACCCTGACTATTGGAAGCAAGATTCTTTACCAGTAAGAGAAACATCGTGGGGACTTCATGCCATACCACCTCACATCATCACACACACGCACACACCTTCAAGCCAGGGTGTGCCTTGACAAGTCTAATATCTACCTCATGTGCAGATCGCCAAAGGGCCATCTAGACTTGGTGAATCTTTAAGGATCAGCCCATTAGAGGACCTTGCACTTTGGGGCACCTGAGTGGCTCAGTCGGTTGAGCGTCCAACTTGGGCTCAGGTCATGGTCTCACAGCTCATGAGTTCGAGTCCCACGTCGGGCTCTGGTCTGACAGCTCAGAGCCTGGAGCCTGCTTCGGATTCTGGGTCTCCCTCTCTCTCTCTGTCCACTCCTCCTCCCCTCATGCTCTGTCTCTCTCTGTCTCAAAAATAAATAAACATTAAAAAAAATAATAATAATAGATAAAAGAGAGAATCTTAATTAAAAAAAAAAAAGAACCTTGCACTTAGGGGAATTTCAAAGTCACTGACTCTCATTACGTCATTTCATACATGATTAAACAGGAGCTGGAAGAACTTAAGAAGAGGTCGCCTGAGGCCCCAGACCTTTCTTTAATTACCTTTCCTTCTTAAGTTTATTTATTTATTTTGAGAAAGAGAGAGAGAGAGTGGGGGAGGGGCAGAGAGCGAGGGAGACAGGGAACCCCTAGCAGGCTTCACATTGTTAGCACAGAACCTGATTTGCCGCTCAAACTCCTGAATCGGTGACACCTTGACCTGAGCTGAAACCAAGAGTCCGGAGGCTTAACCAAATGAGTCACCCAGGTGCCCCTTTAATTACCTGTCCTAATGCCACTAAGACACATTATTAAATATTTACCATAAAATCCCCAGACTTTGTGTTTAGTTTTCTGGGAGAAGAAAGAAAGAAAGAAAGAAAAGAAAGAAAGAAAGAAAGAAAGAAAGAAAGAAAGGAAGGAAGGAAGGAAGGAAGGAAGGAAGGAAGGAAGAAAGGAAGGAAGAAAGAGAGAGAAAGAGAGAGAGAAAGAAAGAAAGAAAGAAAGAAAGAAAGAAAGAAAGAAAGAAAGAAAGAAAACTATGTATACAATCAAATATGTTAATGGTGTCTTCTTGGAGTCCAGAATCGAAGAATTGTCCTTTTTTGTTTGGTTTTACAAATATCTGAGTTCAAGTATGACTGGGATGATGAACACTTCTAAAACTTGATCAGTTAGTTCTTTGTGGGGGAGGTAAAAGGCAGCTAAGGGCAGAGGCTTATAGAAAAGAAACAGAACAGCAGAATGCTGGGAGAAAGAACCAAGAGGAGGGAAATGGGCAGCTCACCCTAGGCTGCTGGGAAGGAGATGATGACAATGGTAATGATATGCTATACATATTCATAAAGTGGTTAAACCATCAAAACATTTTCTGTGAGCAGAAAAACAGTCACAGCTCTTTCCTCAAGTAGTCTTGACCTACTCATGCAAAATTTTTTAATCCTAATACAGATCAATTGTTCCTGGTCAGGCTCTTGCCCCACAAGGAGCTTTGGAGAGGAGGAGAAACCACAAACATGCACTTGCTTTGTGGGGTTTTGAGCAAAATCATGGCAGTCAGGAAGCCCCCTGCCTGGGAAGGCACCAATCGCAGAAACCTGAAGTGTCGGTCGGTTGGTCGTGGAGAGGTAGTGGAAGGGTTTAAAGAATGCTCCTCTCTGCTCCTACTGGGAAAAAAGATGATCTCTAGTGATAACCATTCCTGTAGTTAGCATTTGTTAAGCCTGTAGTATATGTCAGGCACTGTGGGAAACTCCATGCGATATATCTCATTCAATCTTCACCAAACTCCTATGAAGTTCATTCCCCCACCAGGGAATGAAAACCCACGTCGAGAGGTTGGTAATGGGCAACAGTGACTCAGAAAAGGAAAGAAAGAGAAGAAGCTTGTTACAGCTGAAGCCACATCACCAGCTGGTTTGAGAAGAGGCTTCCATGAACATTATAAAGAAGAAAGAACCCTCCCATTTTCTACTACACAAAGGATTCACAAGCAATGAGGGTTGCAAGGGTTTCCGCTACCGGTCACTGGGAAGAGGCATCTCATGAAAATCCGTAACCCTGAGAGATACTGAGGTGGCGTTCTCAGACCTGTCATGAAATGTTAACTTGTCCTACCAACCCCAATGCAACTGGTGCCAATTTGTGACGTATTAAGCTGACTTTCTTCCTGTCCCTTTCTTATACACAGTTCCTGTCATACAAGAGCTGTTCTTTCTTTGTTATTAAGATCATGTTATTTTCTGAAGTCTGATTCGTTAGTTATTGTGTCTTCAATTCTTTGGTGGGGGGGGGGGTTGGAAAACATATGGTTGTATAAAATATTCAGACTTATTTTAGTTGTTGGATGGACAGCAGTATTCTCTTGTAATTTTCTTCATCAGATGCAGAAACCCTTTTTCCCCATTATATTATTTTATGATACAATTACTATATATATTAGTATTTACTAAGTTTCTTTATTTAGGTGGGGTTATCATTTCTGCTATATTTCAAATGTCTACGAAGTAGGTTTAGGAAGGTTTCTTTCTTTCTCTCTTTTTTTCTTTCTTTCTTTCTTTTTTTTTCCTCCAGTGGATATATTTGTATTTAAACTGTACTGTATTTAATCTCCTACTTTCTTAATCTCCTACATAATCTTTTACTATCTGATTTGTCCATTTTAACTAGTGGGCTTTGACCCCACAAGTTAACTATCAAACTGTCTGTAATCTTTGGGTTTTTTTTTAATTCAAGTTAGTTAACATACAATATAATATTAGTTTCAGGAGTAGAACCCAGTGATTCATCACTTATATATGGCATCCAGTGCTCATCCCAATAAGTGCCTTCTTTAATGCCCATCCCCCATTTAAGCCATCCCCCCATTCTCCTCCCTTCCAGCAACTCTCAGTTGTTCTCTGCATTTAAGAGTCTCGATAGCCAAAGTATGGAAAGAGCCCAAATGTCCATCGATGGATGAATGGATAAAGAAGATGTGGTGTGTGTATACACACACACACACACACACACACACACAATGGAGTATTACTTGGCAATCAAAAAGAATGAAATCTTGCCATTTGCAACTACGTGGATGGAACTGGAGGGTATTATGCTAAGTGAAATTAGTCAGAGAAAGACAAAAATCATATGACTTCACATATGAGGACTTTAAGAGACAAAACAGATGAACAAAAGGGAAGGGAAACAAAAATAATATAAAAACAGGGAGGGGGACAAACCAGAAGAGATTCATAAATATGGAGAACAAACTGAGGGCTACGGGAGGGATTGTGGGAGGGGGGATGGGCTAAACGGGTAAGGGGCACTAAGGAATCTACTCCTGAAATCATTGTTGCACTATATGCTAACTAATTTGGATGTCAATTTAAAAAAAGTAAAAAATTAAATAAAAAAATAAAATAAAATAAAATAAAATAAATTTGATTTAAAAAAAGGGAGTCTCTTATGGTTTACCTCCATCTCTGCTTTTCTCTTATTTTCCCTTCTCTTCGCCTTTGTTCATCTGTTAGGTTTTCCCTCCCCCTTCACTTAAATTTTTACTCCTATTCTTTACTTGCATTCATTCCACTTCTTCAGAACACATGCTGTTTATTTGGCTTTTTCCCACCACGTTGGCATCCTTATTTTTGTCGGAATTGTACAACTAAATGCATTAAGTGCTCACCACCAGTCTTTTTTGCTGAAAAATTTCCAGTTACCTCTTGGTAGGATGAAACTCATCACACAGTAGAATCCTTGGGAAAGGTCAGTGTGTTTCATATTCCCTGAGTTATTGCATATTTAAAACTGCTCTTTTGTGGCCTATTTAAAATACAGCTTGGCTGGGATGTACCTTTTTGACCCACGCCCTCTTTCCTTGTGTTCCTTGAAAATGCTGCTCTACTGTCCCTTTGTTCTACATTCACTTCTTAAGAAGTTGAGTGCCAGACTAATTTTCTGACTTTTCTAAATAGTTTTATTTTTTTCCTGTCAAGACTCTGGGATTTTTTTTCTCAGTCCTTGAAGATTAACCGTTTTGCTAAGAAAAGTCTTAGAGTCTATTGCCAAGCCAATTTTCTCAAATGAACTCTTTCAATATCCTACTTTTAAAAGTGTGTTCTTGGATTACAGTTGTGAAAACTGGTTCTGATGGGTTTTTTTTTTATGTGTTTGCTCACTTTTCTTCTTCAAGAACTCTCATTTCACGTATGTCAGAATTTCTTTTCCGGGCTCCCTTCATAACCACTTTTTCTCTGACTTCTCTGTTTCTCCTGTTTATCTAATTTTCACTCTCCTGGCTCTTTTCTTACCTTTGCTCAATTTGCCTTATTAAATTTTTCTTGGAATCCATCTTCCTTTGAGTCTAGTGCTTCTGAGACAGTCTGTTTATTTGCATTCCTTTTTCAAGTTCTTCCCTTCCACTGCCCTAAGAACACTCTGAAAGAAGGGAAACGTATAAGAAGGTAGTCTGAGTGCAAAGAAATAGAAGACCTTCAAAAATCACCCGTAAAATATATTACATTCATAAATTG
The DNA here is from genome assembly GCF_027475565.1 of Acinonyx jubatus. Taxonomy (NCBI): domain Eukaryota; kingdom Metazoa; phylum Chordata; class Mammalia; order Carnivora; family Felidae; genus Acinonyx; species Acinonyx jubatus. The sequence continues at coordinate 207,552,541 of NC_069381.1, read as the reverse complement.
TGTCCAAAATATGACATGAACACGTTACTAAGACCTCTGTAAGGCTGAATAAAGGCCCATCAGGTGACGCTTCTCAATGCCTAAGATTTACTGGCATCACAATTATACGCCCTCTGGTGAAAACAACATATAAAATGTTTTGCATACAATATCCCATCTGATAATTTTATACAATGCTGACAGAGCAAGTCTTTAGAATAAATAGCGTTTTAGCGCCCACTTGATGATGAGATGAGAAAAATGAGGCTACAAGTGGGAAATTCTTTCTTTTTAAGTTTTTATTTATTTTTATTTTGAGAGAGAAAGCACAGGGGAGGGGCAGAGAAAGAGAGAATGCCAAGCAGGCTCTGTGCTGTGAGTGCAGAGCCTGATGCGGGGCTCAATCCCATGAACTGTGAGATCATGACCTGAGCCAAAATCAAGAGTCGGATGCTTAACCAACTGAGCCACCCAGGCACCCCTCTGAGTGGAAAATTCTGGATTAGAATGCAGTACCCTATCACTGGAGGGTCTGTGGGTCTTCAGCCACTCATTTTTGAGCCTCTCTGAATTACACACTAAGCACCCCCAGTATATTCACTTGCACCTCACTCCTTTTTTTCCTCCCCATTTCCTTCTAACTCCCACCTCCTCTCCATCAATCTCCTTTTTTGTAAAATCCTTTCTAGACTCACGCATTGGTCTACCTCGTTGAGTCTCTGATCCTAGATCAATTTTCTGCTTGTTCATCCTGTTGCAATTCCTTGAAACAAGAAACACACAGGGCTTTTTCTGCCTTCAGAGCCCTCAGGGCCATCTTAGATGTCCCCAGCACACACCCCAGAACTGAAGAAACGATACTAGCATGGACACTATAAACGATTTGGCACCTCTTCCCCTCCTGAAACTTCTTGCTCACGAATATAAGGGTAAAGAGGAGAGGGGCACCTGGGTGGTTCAGACGGGTTAAGTGTTCGACTCTTGGTTTCGACTCAGGTCATGATCTCACAGTTCGTGAGTTCAAGTCCCAACTTGGTTTCTGTGCTTGTGCGGAGGCTACTTGGCATTCTCTCTCTCTCCCTCACTCTCTTTCCCTCCCCACCCTCTCAAAATAAATAAATAAACTTAAAAAAAAACAGAAATTAAAAACAAGATAAAGAGAGAGAGAGAGAGGGCTCAAAGATGACCCTTATGTTGTTATCTTGAAGTACTGGGTAACTGTGGTATTGTTTTCTGAGAGGTAGAAGGTTGGGAGAAGGTTTGTGGTTTGGGAATTTTTAGTGACGGCAGCCTTCCCTTTAAAATGGAAACATCAAAAAGGGAACTAAAAATTAAGACAGGTAATTCACAAGAATGAACACAGAGCAAGATTTAATTTCATGCTTATTGGATGAAAAAAAAAATCAAGCGTTGGATTTTAATGCCTACAATAATCCTAGCAACTTAATTATTTTAACCTGGGAGAATATGGCAGACATGTTTTAATAATATGACTTCTACCCATATATTTATTTGTGGACAGACATTTATTTGATCACAGTTTGTTTTGGTTTGTTTGTTTGTCTGCCTTGCAAACTAGGACATAAGCTCCGTCGGGAAATGAATCATGACTTCCTTGTTCACTGATGTACCCATGGTACCAAGTGCGATGTATTTGCACATATTAGACACTGATAAACTCCTACTGAATGAGAGAATAAAACCATACCATCAGCTCTCAAGTGTTATAATGAAGATAAAATATTTATCAAAAGTCGATTGGATTCTGGGTTATTTCAATATTGACATCAGTAAGCATTTTCATTACTGAAATTAACATTTAAATTAAAAAGTGTATTCCCGGCAATAAAGTTATTATTCTTTTCTATGGCTCCCTTTCCACTTATATACAAATGCGCAGTAGGACAGGCTGCTGAATTCCTTGGTGGCTACAGTAATTTTAAAAATCCTTGTTTCATTGCATATGGCTCCAGCTTTCATCTCTTGAAAAGCATGGCAAGGTAATATGACTGTAGATGTGAAAAACAACAAGACAGACCAGCAAATTGGTCTTGCTGAAGCTTGATGGTGGCTGCATCTTTGGCCCATGTCTATTAAACCACCTCTACTGTGCTTGGGGATTTTGCTCAAAAAAGAACGAGTTATCTTTAAAAGATGTCAAAAAATCTCCAACATCTGCAGCACCAATGCTATGTTTCTACAGGAAGCCTTTTGTCTAGAGAAAACATAGCCCTTGTAGCACATGAATGCAACAGCATATGAATTCTCCCAGGTAACGTATAAGCTATTTTCAAGAGCCATGTTCCCCTTTTCCAGAACTTCTAGAGACACCCGAGATATGCAAATATATATTTTACTTATTTATTTTGTAATTACGATAAATTCTATATAAATAATCTCCTGTGGCAGGCTAACAGCTCTAAAGATGTTCTTGTCCTAATCTCCAGAACCTATGAATATGTTACTGTATGCGGCAAAAGAAACTTTGCATATATGAGAAGTTGAGAAGGAAAGAGTATTCTAGATTATCTGGGTGGGCTCAAAATGCAATCACTGGAATCTCATAAGAAAGAGGCTTCTAAGAAGATCGGAGGGAGGAGACAGTGATGTGACCACAAAAGCAGAGAATCAAGTCACGTGGTCACAAGCCAAGGAAAGCTAGAAGCTTCTAGTGTCTAGAAGAGACAGGGAATTTGTTCAGATTCTTCCCTGGAGCCTCCAGAAGGACTAGTCCTCTGGACACCATGATTTTAGCCTCATGAGAATCTTATCACATTTCTGACCTTCAAACTATAACAGAGTAAATGTGTTCTTTCATGCCATTAAAGGTGTAGCAAATTGTTACAACAGCAATAGGAAAATAGCAAACTAGCAATTTAAATTATTGACTTTTTAAAAACACAAACTTAACTTATCTTACAGTTCTGAGAGTGAGAAGTCACAGACCAATGATGTCACTGGGCTAAAGTCCCGGTGTTGGCAGAGTTTGTTCCTCTTGGAGACCTCATTTCCTTGCCACTTTCAGATTCTGGATAACATCTGTTACCCCATCCCTGCCTTTTTTTTCCCCATTAGGGAAATTAAAGTTCTGATCTAACAAATGCTAGGCCCCTATTTCACTTGAAACATTGAAAGAACTAGTTGCATTTACAAGATGTCAAAAATCTAAAGAACGTTCTAGGCTATAAGCAAAATCTCTTTGAGCATAAAGTCAGATTACAAAAGTTTCTAAAGTACATTCTTAAAGTGATGTTTCTGTCTACCTGGAACACAACATTTAGAAGCCTCCTCTGAGTAACGGCCTCTTTGAAAAGGTGCAAAGTGCATCCATTAGTACTAACAGCCAAATATCTTTTAAACTGTAGAAATCAATCCTTAATATTGCAAATTCTCGACAGTAAAAACAATAATTAATATTTTCACAAGATGCAGGCATTGTGCATTTGTCAGTGTGTAAATTATTTTACATATCACGATGGGGCACCTGGGTGGCTCTGTCAGTTAAGCGTCCGACTTCGGCTCAGGTCCCGATCTCACTCCTGTTTCATGGGTTCGAGCCCCGCATCAGGCTCTGTGCTGACAGCTCAGAGCCTGGAGCCTGCTTCAGATTCTTTGCCCCCCTCTCTCTCTGCCCCCTGCTCACACTCTTTCTCTGTCTTTCTCTCTCAAAAATAAAAATAAAAATAAGACACATTATTTTACATGTCACGGGGATTCAAACATTGCACAGAGTCTTTACAGAATTACTTCGTGAAAGTGAGCAGCAAGGCTATGTAAAAAATCTCTCCTGTCTCTGTCTCTGTCTCCTGTCCCCTGTCTCTGTCTCTCTCTATTTCTCAAATCTCTTTTTACACCTAACTCACAATATTGCTGCCTTGTGATACACCTACCTCGCATAGATCTCATTTTCTATGTGAAGAAACAAGTTTAAAAAAATGCAATTTGTCCAAGGTGACCTTGGCTGGCAAGGAATGGAACAAGGAATGCAGTTAGATCTTCTATCATCAAAGCAACACTGTTTTCTCTGTATCACCCAGGGGTGCCTGGGTGGCTCAGTTGGTTGGGCATCTGACTCCGGGTTTCGGCTCAGGTCATGAACTCACGGTTCATAGGTTCAGGCCCCACATCGGCTCTGTACTGACAGCACAGAGCCTGCTTGGGATTCTCTCTCTTCCTCTCTCTCTCTCTCTCTCTCTGTCTTCCCCCACTTGCGTTGTCTCTGTCACTCTCAAAATAAATAAATAAACTTAAAAAAAACTGATATAAGAATTTAGGACCAGCTGGCTTCTTTCTTTATAAATGTATTAGGAAAAAAAAAAAAAGAAGAAGAAGAAACTATGAAGTACCTTCTAAAGGAATCGTTGTTTCCTGATATTTATTCCATTGCAAACCAGTATCTAAAAGTTGCTAGCCAAATTATATTATATGGTAACTATATATTATGTTAATTAATCCTAAAAATGTATTGATTAATAATAATAAATCAAGAACACGTGAAATTAAATATATATTACATACATAGGGATATCCAAGAACACGAGAGGAGTAACTTGCTCTGTGTTGGAGTGTGGAAAAGGCATTCCAGAGGCATTGAGTCTAGGACCCAACTAATAACGGAAGTGAGATGTGGCATGGGGAGTGAAGGTATGGAGGCGAGAGAAGAATTGCCAGACACTTCTTATGTTGTGTCATCTTGGTCTCCTGTGTGTGTTGTCAAGCATCTTCCCAATCTGCTGCTTCCCAGCGGTCTCCTCTGCTTTGTGCCCCTGACACAGGAGGGCGCTGAGCCACACACAAGCCATGCGTCCAGGGGGTGGCAAGTTCTTGTCTTGGGGGAGGTAGGGATCAAACTGCATGATTACTTAGCCTGTATACCTGAAGAGAAGAATTTGATCATCCTGTGAGATAGATTCACAGTCTTTCGCTTACTATTTTCTTTATTTTTGCATTAAAATGCTTATTGGTCTCTTCTGATTAACAAAGTAGTATCACTTAGGAAAAAGTTTAGAATGCACGGATGAACACATAGAAGAAAATAGATTTAAACAGCCCCACCACCCAGGAATAACTATTGTTAACATTTTTATAGAAATCGATCTAGCTTTTTTTTTAATCTAGTTTCAGATTTTTTTCCTTAGAGAGTAACAGCAATTCTTCTACTTGGCAAGCTGAAAAGATTCTCATTCCCACTCTAAGGACGACAACAAAAGCAGAGAGACATTAGGTTCATGGCTTTCTTTGACCCCATCAGAGATCTGAGGTCCCTGGGTGATACGCTGGCCTGAACTCTGGAAAGACAGGGGTACCTGGGAAAGAGACAGGGAGAAAATTGTTGTTTACCTACCAGACACAGGTAGGACAAATTCAGCTAAAATAGTTAGGCATCGATGGAGGCAACACGGGGTCTGCCAAAAGAGGGCAGAGCCCCTGGGACTGCAGGTGGATTGAAAGTCTTCATGTCTTGCGGGCTTTTCTCCATGGATCTCACAAAAAAATGTTTGGTGAGAGTCCTGGGAATATTTCCCTGTGGAACAAACCTGGGTGACAGGAACAACCATTGTTGCAGAAGGGACATGAAACCCGTGCACGCGTTTCTCCCCATCTGCTCTAAGGGAGTAGGGAGAGGGCCAAACTCACTGTCACCTTTAAGAAAGTGTTAAAACCCCTTGCAGCTGGGGAAGTGAGCAGAAAAAGTTTCCACCTCTGGGGAAGGAGCAGGAATTCCTTGGTAGGTTCAGAAATACAGCTGGGGGTGGGGGAGAAAGGAGAAAATCACACCCAGGGGACCCAGGAGCACAATGCTTGCTAGAGTCTGAGACTTAACAAGAGCTAAAAGAACACCCTCTTCCCCCCAGGATAAACCAGCAGAATAACAAGTGCAGAGTAACAAGTAACCGTGGAATGCTGCTTGGACAATGACAAGAGCCAGGAGACAGATCCAGTGAGGGGCACTGTACATAAAGAGAACATAAAGGCGAAGGTGGAAGAGAATGAAGCCCTCTGGGAAACCAGCCCACCTCCTAAACACAAGATATCATCACTGGGGTTTGAAGACTATGGGTTCTCCAGCAAGAGTTGGGGGTGGAGGGCAGAGTCTATAAGACAGGGCCACCTCTCACCTGACACTTACCCTCATGGAACTTCTAGGAATACAAGAATTTGGCCTCCTGTGCATCCTGTGCATTATTAAGGTCCTTTAACCAAATAAGATGATAACAGCCTGCTTTATTTAACAGCTTCTTGAATATTTTCCTGTTAGAACACAAGGCTGATGAACTTCTGTTGGTACACCTGCTACAGGTCCCACAAATGTCATGAATATGCTTGGATGCAAGGGGACTTGCCTAGTGTCCTTCAGCATTTTAGACATGGAGAGACAAGATCTCCAAGCTTCTAATTTCTTGGTTCTTTTTCTGTGCTTTTCCTACAGCATCCTTCACTCTCCCATAATTCAATTAGTCTATTTTCAATACAAGCAGAGAGCTGCTATAGACTCAGTAGAGGTTCGTGTAGACTTTGCACGTTAGAATCACCCCAGAAACATCTGGTGCTGATGGCTGGACACCATCTCCAAAGATTCCAATTTAGTGGGTCTTTGTGGGTCTTCATATATAGCCAGGACTAAAACACAGCAGCTCAAAGATCAAGGTTTAACCATGTTCAAGAGCAGTCTTCCCCAGGTGTAAGCTAATGTGTTCAGGTATTTACCGATAAAGTGGAAAGTGGATTACATTAAGTTGATCATCATGAGATGCGTCTTGTTGAGTTTATCAATATTATGAATGCTGTTGTAGGCATCAGGGAGGGATACTAAGAGGCTGCCCAGAAAGCGTGGCTGTAGTTGGGATCTCTGGGCATTTCTCCCCATTTCATTGCCTCTTCTGAGTTCATTACTGGCCCTTGACTTCCAAACTCCTTAAGCTGCTGAATAAATCTCACATCCCACTTGCACATACATACATCCTTAAGCTAAGTAGGTCACTTGTTTAAGGCCAACACAGGTGGATGTTGGTCATTTTCACGTACTCTTAGGAATCATGCAGGCCCTATACAATACCCAAGAAATTCTCTGACTACCATTGAATCTTGGATCCCAAACTTCCAAATCCTTATATTCTAGTTCCCGACTTAAATCGGAACCAAACCAACTGATTTCTGACTATGTTTCCAGACCACATTAAAAGTACAGTACCTGGCACCCACTCACACCCTCAGGACCTCAAATTCTGATGGCCACCATCCAGAACCATATGCCTAATTGCATCTCCTTCTTCCTGCCCCCATAATTGGTAGAAACCTACATTTTGGAGAGCAGTGCCAGAGGCACCAGAATTGAGAACCCTGGCAAAATTAACAAATTGAAAAAGACAATGTCAGTCAAACTAATGTTTTGGATAATTCCATGATACCGTATTCTCCATTTCCTTTTTTAAAATATAAATTTCCCAACTGTTTATTTAAACATGATGCACAAGAAGTTACAAATATGCCCACTCCATTATTATTATTATTATTATTATTATTATTATTATTATTGAAACTTCATTGCTTAGTTGTTTTGACAGGTACAGAGATCATTGCAATCACCAAACACAATAATGTTCTCCTTTGCTTTGTAGACTAAGACTCTGAGTCTCCCTAATCAAGAAATGTTTAGGACTTCAAATGCACATAGATATTTCTCTTGTTTCTTAACAAGTATTACACCCTGCTGTGCAACATATAAATTACAGGCCAAACCACTTATCTGCAACAATGATTTCTTTCCTGATACTTTAACTTTTTATTTTTAAATGGGGAAAAAATGTATGTCACGCCTATCACATATCTTGGAAGAAAAACGTCAACGTCAATCAGTGATGGGTACGATCAGTACAGATAGTTATAAGAACATGAGGAAACTCATAGGAAAGGGGGAGGAAGGGGGAAACGACATATTATGATGCTCACTTCTTACATTTGGCTTTGGTTTTGTACTCAACCTGAGAATGAATTGTGAGGTGCATAGGGAACGGGGAAAGCTAGCACCATAAAGAAAACGTGCTCTTTCTTTGCACTCCCCATGCCACTAAGTTCATTGTCACCTTGGAACTAGTTCAGGAGCAATTCCAGTAACTGTTGCCTCTGCCTGTTGGCCAAGCCCTTTGGCCTAAATCTCTGCACATCTAGCTCCTTCTGGTCTGGTATAAACTTAAATATTCCCTTTTGGGAAATATGTTCTCCAACCATTCAATCCAAAGTTACCTTGTTGTATGTGATTTCTACTGTCCATCACTATCTAAAATATCTCATGTGGTCTGCTTCCTGCTTCAGAATATAAACTTCATGGGGAACAAGCAGAAACCTCGCTCTTCCCATTATGCTCGATTATGCCCCTCACCTACAGTAGCACCTGGGTCACAGGACCTGCTCACTGGGTGCTTATTGAAAGATGACAGCGTGAATAGTCAGGAAAGAAGTAAAAGGAGGACACTAAGTACAACTCTGTAATAGAAAGTGTGGGACCAGAGACAAGCTGGGGATCATTGTAAGAGCAAATCATGTTTAAGACACAAAGAGAATAGCATGTCACTGCATGTCCCCGCCTACCTCTCCAGCCCACCAAGCAGCTGACCATAGTAGATGGACTGACAGCCCCTCAAATTCATTCATGCCTCAATCTCCAAAAATCTGTGAATGTGTTACCTTACATGGTCAAAGCAACCTTACAGGTTAGGCGATTGGGTTGAGGATTTTCAGCTGAGGACACTCTCCTGGATTACCCAGGTGGGCCAGTCTAATCATGTGAGTCCTTGAAAGTGGCCAGAACAGTGGGCCAGGCATGTAAGAAGGATGTGACCCACCAGTACTGTCTTTTATAGAGACAAAGAGTCATGACCTACAAAATATGGCAGGCTCTAGAATTGGGAATACCCTTGAGTTTACAGCAAGAAGGAAAAGGGGGACCTTGGCCCCACAACCATAAGAAACTGAATTCTACCCACAACCTGGATGACCAGGAAATAGACTCTCCCCCGGAACCTCCAGAATGGAACAAAGCCTACAGACACACGTTGATTTTAGCCTGATGAGACCAATATCTAATTTCTAACCTCCAGTACTGTAAGGTAATAATTTTTTTCCTGCTTTAAGCCACTAATTTGTAGTAATGTGTGATGGCAGCACTAAAAACTGAACACACAAGCCCTAGATCTGAAGAATATAGCAGAGTGAAATTCAAGTAAAATCAACATACCCGCGTGGTGGTGGCATGCCCACACTTGACCCCTCACTCTGCCCCTCTGATGTGTCCTGTGATCTGTGGGCCTAGATACAAAAAAGCTGATCTTTCAGAGACCTGCTACCACAAAATAGTCCAATATTACTTTACCCAAGACTTACTGTACAGTACTGAAAGCCTTTAAAAATTTCTTGAAAATGTTTCAGCAGCAGCAAAGTGATGATAGCATATCTCTTTATTCCACTGTGGCTAAGATGGCTTCGCATCAGCCTCTGTCCCTCCATCCCTCCCTCTTTCTGTCCCCTCTCCCCTGTCCTCCCTTTTTTTTTTTTTTTGTCTCTACTTATCCCTAAATTGCCATTGATTATGGCCACTAAGAAGATGATAGTTTTCTTTCTTTAGTGGAGATGTGTAATTTTGAGGAGCAGTTCTAAACCTTTCTATAGGTTCTATACTAGTTGCTCCATGGACATACGAAATGATAAAATTAAAACAATTATTTTCTTTTTTCTTTTTTAAATTAAACTTTTAAAAATGTTTGTGCAATTGTGGTTTTACATGCAGCTGTGAGAAAGGAAAGAGAATTATCATGTATACCTTTTATCGGATTGTTGGTTCACACCTTCACTCCCTTTGGAGCTCTTCGGGCAAAATCTGAAACTGGATCCCAACACACAGAGAGCAAAGAGAGACTGAAGAAAGCAGCAGGCCATTCCAAATTGGTAGATGGAAGCTATAATAAGCAAGAGAACTTACTTATGAAGCTTGGCTTGCGAGACTGCAAGAGCAGTAGATTTTCACACCTGTCTCTAGAATCTTCAAAGTATATATGGAGGTCTCAGCAGGGTTCAGTCACATATCAGTCCAGACGGCCTCAACAACACATTGCAATCTCAAGGCTAGGTCCTTGGGGCCGCTTCCAGCACAGGGAAGACAAGCACTATGAACATCCCAAGGATGTAGAGGGGATGAGGTCTAGCTATCAGGTCAACCAGCAGATGCCCTCTATGACTTCCTCCAACACTAGTTTACCCTAATGGTAATATGTTGCAAAATCTAACGCACGATATCACAACTAGGATACTGACATATGTACGGCCAAGATACACAATATTTCCACAACTGCAAGGATTCTCATGGTGCCATTTTATATCCACACTCACTTCCCTCCTGCTTCCAGCCTTTCCCTGGCAACGGCTCTCCCTTTCTATAATTTTGTTATTTCAAGTGTGTTATTTATATATATAAATATGAAAATACAAATATATTATATATAATATAAAATACATGTATGTAGATAGATAGGTATGAAAATGTAACATTGAAATTGCTTTTTTCACTCAGCTCAATTCTTCAGCGAGACATCTAGGTTGTTGCTTATATTGATAGTTTACTTTTTTTTCTTTCTGAATAGTATTCCATGGTATGGATGTTTAACCATTCACCCATTGAAGGACGCCTATGTCACCTCTGGTTTTTGATTGTGATGAATAAACCTGCTGTGCCTGCTATAAACACTCAAGGAAGGATGTTGTATGAACATAAGACTTCGTCTCTCTGAGACGAATACCCAGGGGTGAAATTGCTGGGTCATGGGGCTGTAGCACGTTCAGTTTTTTCCGACACTGCCAAACTGCTTCCAGACTGATTTTTCCATTTTCCACTCCCACCTGCAACAGATAAATGATGAGCGACTCACTTTCTCTGCATCCTCACCGGCCGGCACTTGATCCTGTCAATAGTTTTTATTTTAGTCATTCTGATGATAGGTGTAGAGTGAAATATCATTGTGGTATTAGTTTGCATTCCCTAATAGATAATAAGGTTGAATATCCTTTCATATGCTTATTTGTCATCAGTAAATTCTCTTCAGGGAAACGTGTTTGTCTTTTGCCCATGTTCTAGTGGGATGGTTTTTTGTTTGTTTGTTTGTTTGTTTTTACAGTTGAGTTTTGGGGACAGTTAAAAATATATTGTAGATACTAGTCTTTTGTCACATAGATGTCTTGCAAATACCTTCCCCCAGCGTGTACCTTGTCTGTATTCTCTGAATAGGGTCTTTCTCAGAGCAAAAGATATTAAACTCAATGCAATGTATCAAATTTTCTCTGTATAGATTGTGCAGTTGCCAAGTCTAACAACTTTGGCCTAGCCGTGGATCCCAAATATTTTCTCCTATGTTTTGAACTAAAAGTGCTATAGTTTTATATTTCACATCTCAGTCTGAGATTCATTATAAGTTCATTTTTGTACATGCTGTGAGACTTGGTCAATGTCCATTTTTTTTTAACATAGGAACGTCCGATTGCTGCAGCACTATTTGTTGAAAAGGCTCTCTTTCCTCCATCGAATGGCTTTTGCAGCTTTGTTAAAAATCGATTGCGCACATTTGTGTGGGTCTATTTCCGGGGTCTCTCTTCTGTTCCATTGATCTATCTATTCTCGCACGCATACCACACGGTCTTAATTAACGTTAACGACATGATAAGCCTTGAATTCAAGTAGGCTGATTTCTACCACTTTATTCTTCTCTTTCAAAATTGTTTTAGCCATGCTAGTTCCTTTGTCTTTCCTTGTAAACTTCTACAATACTCTTATCTACATCAAAAAAAAAAAAAACTTGCTGGGATTTTTGCAGAAACTGTGTTAAACCTAGATACGAATTTGGGGAGGAGTGACACTTTTACTATGTTGAGCCTTCTAATTCATGAGCACAGTATGTCTCTCAATTTATTTGGAGTGTGATTTCTTTCATCAGTATTTTGAGTTTTTAGCCAGAAGTCCTGTGTATGTTTTGTTTGATTTACAGCTAAGCCTTCCATTTCTGGAGTAAATTTAAATGGCAATGTATTTTTAATTTCAATGTTCATGTTCTCATTACCAGTATATAGAAATACAATTGGTTTCTGGGTGTTGACCTTGTATTTTGCAATCTTGCAATTTTTTAGCTCTAGGCTCTACATAGACAATTCCATATTCTGAAGGCATGAGCAATTTTATTTCTTCCTTCCCACTGCTTAGACTTTTTATTTCCTCATTCTGCCTATTACACTGGACAGAACTTCCAGCATTACAGTTGAATAGATATGACATCCTTGCCTTGTTTCCAGTCTTCGGGAGAAATAATTCAGTCTTTCACCGTAAATATAAGTATAATGTTAGCTCTCGGGTTTTGATGGATGTTTTTAATCAAGTTCAGGAAGTCCCCCTCTATTCTTATTTTTCTAAGAGTCTTCTTTATCATAAATGGCTCTTCAATTTTGTTTGATACTTTTTCTGCACTGATTGATGTGATCGTGTATTTTATTTTCTTTCTACCTGTTAACATGGCGGTTTATGTTGACTTTCAAATACGAACTACCCTTGTATCCCTGAAATAATCCGCAGTTAGTCATGGGTGTATAATTCTGTGTATATATTGCTGAATTATGTTTGCTAGTATTTTGGTAAGGATTTTTGTATCCATGTTCATGAATAACACTAGTCTATAGTTTACTTTCTGTCTCTCTAGTTTTGCTATCAAGGCATACGGATCTCAAAAAATAAATTGGGAAGTATTTACTTCTCTTCTATTTTCGGGAAGATATTGTGTTGAATTGGTGCTATTTTTTTCTTTAAGTATTCATAGAATTCTCCAGTGAAACCATCTGGGCCTGGAAAGTGTTTTAGGAAGGGTTTTCCTTTCTTACAAATGTCCTTACTAGTTACAGGGCTGTTCAAATGACTTGTTTCAAATTGGAACAGTTTAGATAATAATGTATTAGTTTCCTAAGCCTTCCATAACAAAATGCCACTAACTGAGGGACTTAGAACAGAAATGTATTGTCTCACAGTTCTGGAAGATAGAAGTCCAAAATTAAGGTGTCAGCAGAGTTGTGCTCCCTCTGAAACTTGCAAGAGAAGGATCCTTCATTGGCTTCTGGTAGTCCCAGACACCCCTTGGCTTATGGAAGTGTAATTCCAATCTCTGCTTCCCTCATCACATGGCTCTCTCCCCGGGTCTCTTCGTATCATCTTCACTCTACATGTGTGCATATCCAGATTTCCCATTTTTATAAGGACATCTGTCATATTGGATTAGGGCCCACCCCAATGACCTCATCTTAACTTGCTGAGATCTGCGAAGGCTTTGTTTCCCAATGTATTCACATCCTGAATTACTGGGGGTTAGGATTTCAACATATCTTTTTTGGGAGAACACAATTCAACCCATAACAAGGACTTTGTGTTTTTCAAGGAATTGGTCCTTTTCATCTAAGGTGTCAAATTTACGTGTGCAGAATTGTTCACAGTATTCTCTTATTTATCTTTTGATGACTGCAGGATCTGTGATGACCCCCTATTACTGACTAATGTCAGTAATTTGTACCTTCTTGGTTTTTGGTCCATTTTGCTAAAAGTCTGCCAATTTTATTGATCTTTTAAAGATGCATCTCTTTGTTTCATTCATTTTTAAATTGTTTTTCTGTTTCGATTTCATTGATTTCTATTCTTTATTATTTCCATCCCTTCTCTTGATCGAGGTTTATTCTGCTCGTTTTTGGCTAAGTGCTTGAGGAAGGAGCTTAGATTATTGATCTGGGAATTTTTCACTTTTCTAATACGTGCATTGACTATGATAAATTTCTCCACCTGGTTAACTATTTCCACAAATTTTGATATGCTGTATTTTCATCTTCGGTGGATTCGTTGTGTTTTTAAAAGTGTTTTTTAAAGTTTATTTATTTATTTTGAGAGAGAGAGAGAGAGAGAGAGAGAATCCCAGCCAGGCTCTGCACTATCTGCACAGAGTCCGACATGGGGCTCAATCCCATGAACCATGAGATTACGACCTGGGCTGAAACTAGGAGTTGGATGTTTAACCTACGGAGCCACACAGGAGCCCCTAAAATTTTTTTGAGACTTCTTCTTTGACCCATGCATTATTTATAAGTGTGTTGTTTAGTTTTTAAGGTTTGGATTATTTTTCTCTTATTTTTCTGTTCTTGATTTCTTCTCTATTCCATTGCAGTTGGGGAACACAACCGTATATGCTTTCAATTCTTTTAAATTTGTTGAGATTTGCTTTGTGCTCTAGGTTATGGTCTATCTTGGCATCTGTTCCATAGACACTTTTAAAAAACTGTGTATTCTGTTCTATTTAGGTGCAGTGCTTTCTAAATTTCATTGGATCTTATTGGTTTATGATTCCATTAAGTCTTATATCCTTGATGATTTTCTATCTAGTTTATCAATTGTTAAGAAAGAGTGGTTGAAGTCTGTAACTATAATTGTGGATTTTCCTATTTCTCCATTCTGTTCTATTAGTTTGTTGCTTCACATATTTTGCAGCTCTGTTGTTCGGTATGTACATATTAAGGGTTGCTATGTTTTCTTGGTGGGCTGACCTTTTTATCACTATATAATCTCTCTGTCTCTGGCAATTTCATTTGCTCTAATGTCTATTGTACCCAATGTTAACATAGTCACACATGCTTTCTCTTGAATAATGTTTGCACGATATATATTTTTCCACATTTTCATTTCACCCTTCTTATATAGTTCTATTTGAAAATAATTTCTTACAGACAGCATATAATTGGTCAAGTTTTTATCCCACTCTGCCAATTTTGGTCTTTTAATTGTATTTAGACCATTTACACTTAATGTAATCATCAATATACTAGGGCTTAAGATTGGCATTTTATGTTTTTTTTGTTTTCTCTCTCTTTTTTTTCTGTTTCCTTTTACCGGCCTACTGTGGCTACTTAGCATTTTTATTATTTTAATTTCATTCATCCATAATGTTTTGAGCATATCTATTTATATAGCTTTTCTTAATGATTTATTACATATTGCATTATATATATTATATATGTATATATATATAATATATATATCTTACCATAGTCTACTGGTATTTTCAATTTATCAGTTTGAGCACAATATAGAAATCTAAAATCTCATGTGTCCCTTTATCTTCTTCCTTTTATGATACAACTGTCTGACATGTTTCCTCTACATACATTTAGAAGCATATCTGAGATCGTTTCTAATTTTTGCTTTGTCAAATATAATTTAGAAAATTTGAAACAAAATAAATACTTTTGTATTTACCATACTACTGCTGATGGCGTTCTTCTTTTCTGATGTTCCAAGATTTCTTCCTTATAATTTCCTTTACATTTAGAGAAACTTCCTTAGCCATTCTTTCAGGGTAGGTCTATTGGTGAGAAATTATCTTAGTTTTCATTCATCTGAAAATGCCTTGATTTCATTTTCACTTCTGAATAATATTTTCACTGGACAATGGATGTTGTGTTGACAGCTCTTTTCCTCAGTATTTGAAAAATGCCGTGTCACTAACTTCTGTCTCCATGGTTTCTGATAAGAAACCCACTGTTATTTGAACTGTTTTCCTTGATGGGTAAGGCAATCTTTCTCCATGACTGCTTTCAGTATTTTGCACATGTCCTTAATTTTCAGAAGTTTGTGATGGGCCTTAGTGTGGATTTCTTCGTGTTTATCATGTTTGGATTTTTCTCAGCTTCTTGAGCCTACAACTTTATGTCTTTTGCCAAATGTACAAATTTTTCAGCCATTTTTCTTCACACGTTCCAGAGGCTCTGTTGCTTTTGTTTTTTAAGTCTATTTTCTGTATTTCTATGTTCAACCTAGATGATTTACAAAATTTCATCTTCCAGCTCACTAATTTTTCTCCTCCACCCTCTTCACTGTTCTGTGAAATCATCCATTTAGTGTTTTATGTTGATTGTTGTATATTTAAGTTTTAATATTTCCCTTTGGCTTTTCTTTATGTATTCTATTGGCTTGCTAAGATTCTCTTAGGCTGTCTTTCAATTTCTCATTCATTTCAAGTGTGTTTGTAGTTGCTCATTGAAGCAGTTTTATTATGGATACTTTAAATTATTTGTCAGATAATTATAGCATCTCTGTCATCTCAGTGTTGGCATCTATTGATTTTTTTTTTTCATTCAGTTTGGAGTCTTCCTGGTTCTTACTGTGCTGAGTGATTTTCTACCAAAGTCCTTGCATTTGGGGTATTATGTTAGGAGACTGTGAATCCCATTTAAAGATTTGTTTTTGTTGACTTCTTTTGGTGCTGCTCCTACAGGACAAAGGGGCTGGGTGGGGAGGTGATGCTGCCTCATTGGTGCTAGGTAGGGATGAGTCTAGGTTCCCCTCTTGACTTTCTTTGACACTTGAGGGAGAGGGATGTCCTCCTTGCTGCTAGATATGGATGGGGGTTCAGGCTTCTCACTAGTCCTAAGCTTCCATCACTAGTCTGGTAGAAGTGCCTAGGTATCGTTTCCCATGTGGTCTCATTACTTCTGGGTGGTAGCAAAAGATCTGATTCTCCCACCCTGCCATGCCTAATGGTGGGGTGGGGGGGAGGCATCATTACTGCTGTGCTGTATGAAAATGCAGGTTTCATGGACACCAAGATGGGGAGGGATGGCTACAAATGCCTGGCTCCCTACTCAGCCTTCTCTGACACCAGCTGAGCTGGGGAATTGGGATTCTTCCTTAGAGCATCGAAACAGTAGAATCTGGGTTTCCCACTTGTCTTTTGATGGTGTTGGTAAGATGGGACTACGGGATGTGTGTGTGTGTGTGTGTGTGTGTGTGTGTGTGTGTGTGCATGTGTGTGTGTTTGGCCAGAGCATCTCCATTACTATCTGCAAATCTTCTGTCTTGTTAAACTGCCCCTTTTCTGGTCCTATGGCTAGAGAGAGGAGAGGTGTTTTGCCTGCACCCACCGACATTTCCAGTTTGCCAACTTCTTCCACCCCCACATCTGGGATATGTGCAGCCAAAAGAAAACCGAGGAACTCCCCACAATGTCAGTCCTTGTGGCCCAAGTTCCCTAGCTTGTCTGCCTTCTTCTGTGTACCTTTGTGTCTTCTTCTATTTTATAATCTCCAGAGTTTTTAGTTACCCTTACCAGGAGAATAGGGCAAATACACACACTCCATCTTCCCATTTGTGGAAGCTCTCTGATTTTCTTTTAATATATATATATATTTTTTATAATGAAAAAGGATCAGAGTCAACAGTGTCCTCTCAAAAGTCATTTGTTAACACCGACGTCTTTCTTCTGAAAACGAATGTCATTTTTGCTCAAGGAGATACTGAAGCAGGCCCTTGGGGATTTCTCTGACGGCCCTTCCTTCCAGGGCCTGGGTGCTGGCCTCTGATGGATGACCACAGTCATGGGTTTGGAGACCTCTATGTGCACACGAGCTTCTAGCAGGCAAGAAGTGAGTGAGTCACAATTAAGCAAAATGAGTTAGATGAAGAATTTGAGAAGCAAAAACAGGAAGGAGAGGCCACGTAAAGAAAGACTAGTTGGGAGATCAAGGACAGTATTGCTCTGACTTATCAGCCAATTACATGGTAGAAGACACCAAAAATAACATCAGATCTAGCAACGCAAACAAGGGAATGGTGCGCGACCAGTGGGGAATGTGGGCATTGCCAGCAGTAGAGCGCGAACGAGGGAAAGTGGGTGAACAACTTCAGGGTTGAGACGCGCCGCACCCCAGAGGCAGAGGGGAGGAGACGCGACGGCAGGGCGGAGGGGAGAGAGACATTCAGAGTCACCTCTGCTGGGCTCCGGGAGAGGCCGGGAAAGCTCCGAGGGAGCCTCCAGCGCCCTGGACCCGGGCTGCGGCGGCGGAGGGCAAAGGGTTGGAGCTCGGGCCCAGCGAGCCAGCGCGATCGGAGGGGCGACGGGGAGGGGAGCTCCCAGCGGTCGCGGCGGGCAGCGCTTCCCGGCCGGGGCGGAGCGTGTCCCCGACAGCGGTCCCAGCCTGCGCGCGCCCGTCCGTGCGCTCCGGGCACCGGCTCCTCGCGCCAGACTTCCGTCCTTCGCGCGCGCTTGCCGCCTTTCTCCCCCGCGCGCGCGTCGCCAATGGATGGCAACTCCCTGCTCTCCGTACCGAGGTAAGACCCGCTTCCCCCTTGGCCCCACCCAGTGGCCCTCGAACTCCGTCGCGCGCCCCCGGTCGCTCCCGAACTTGCTCCGGGGACTCCAGGGTCTGAGCTCGGCTTGGTCTGGCCCCGGCCGAGCGAGCGGCCCCCGGGGGACGGTGGGCCCCCGTCTAGTGCACCACCGGGCGCGGAGCTGGGTGCGGCCTGCGCGCCGGGGCGGCTCGGGGTCGGGGGACAGCCCGGGCCCGCCTCGGGGGTCGGGGCCGGGGTCGGCTGTACGCAGCGGGAGCCAGACTTTCCGTGGGCACAGCCTGCGCGGGTTTCGCGCCCTGTGGGGGGACGGGCTCCTAGGTGGGGATGAGCCGAGGAGGAGCGAGACCAGGGCAGAGTACCCCATCCCCGTGCATTTGGGTCTGGGCAAGGGGGTGCGAAGGAGGAGGGGGGGTTGCCCCTAATCCCCGACGGCACCCAGGCCGCGCCCCACCGAGACCTGGGACGGCAAGACCCGGTCCGCTCCAGTCCCGCCCGCCCCAAGCGTCCCCACATCCTAGGCCGGTCTGCGCTGGCCGAGCGCGCCGCCGGCCTCCACCCCAGCCTGGGGTCCCCACGCGGGGTGGGTCGGGGACGCCGCCTCCGACTCGGCCGGGTGGGAGCAGCGTGTTTCCCTGGGAGGCGTCTCTTCCGGTCTCCTTCTCTCCCTTTGCCCCGGTTCCGCGCTCCCTCAGACTCAGTCCTTTGCGAATTTGGGAAACTGAGATTTTTCTATTTCACCCCCCCATAAACCTTAGCGGTAAACTGAGGCTGGAGCGCCGCCGTTCCCTGAGCCGAGCAGGTGGTTTTGCGCTCTTTGCGCAGCTCGAGGAGCGACCACCCCGAGCTGCGGCTCCGGGAGGGGGGTGCGGGGGTCTCACTGCCGCCCGCACAGCCCCACCTCTCCTAGGCGAGGGGCTTATAGGTGTCGCTCATCTTGTCATCCCCTACTCCCCCCCTTTCCCCCAAGCACACTTCTAGGCAGTTCCAGCCGAGATGATCAGGCACAGGAATAAACATTTTTCAGCTCGCATTCTTGGAGAGCAGCGAAACCCAACATCCAAGGGCGAGGGCACACATGCAGCCGATACTATATTGCCAAGCGGCCAAGATGGGGATGAGAGTCGAGGGGGGTGGGGGGTGGCAAAGGACCGAGACTGCTTTTCAAGCGCGTTGAAGGCTGCCATCTAGAGACTTGAAGTCTTTATTTATATTCTGTAATGAAATGGAGCTTTCCCAGCTCCACAGGCAATTTCCTTTTTAAGCATCCCTTTTCTGCGGGGTAGCGAAAGGGTCGGAAAAGGCCCACGGTGGTGTCTATGCCTGGCCTGAAGCTGCTGTAAAGTGAAAAATCTGTAACCCTGGGGACAGACACGGTCAAACTACCATGAAGTCTTTCCATTCTGCCCTAATGCACGAAAAAGACAGTTAAGACCACAGGAAGATTTTTTTTTTAAGTTATGTATATATATATATGTACACACACACACACACACACACACACATTGCTACTGATTTTTAGGGAAAAGTGTGAGGCATTTGAAAGTGAAGCCAATTGGGGGTTCCGCTACCTGAGATCATGAGAATTGAAATGGTAAACTGTGTGATTCCCACATTCCAACAGAGACACTTCTGGTAGGAGACGGATTGCGTTAAATGCAAGTTTGCAGATCAAGGGTGCTGGGCCTGAATCAAGATTGTATTCCTACTCAAAAGCTGGGACATTTTCTGAAATATTAAAATTCATTCTGCCAATTATTCTTTAACATTATTTCTGTTGCAGTATTGTAAAAAAAAAAAATGACCTTATGAAGAGCGGACCAACGGCAATGATATTGCTCTGTAAAAATATTAATATTGATTTAATATCAGCTGCAGCAAATTAAATTTTGAATTTAAACTTGAATATTTTTGTCCATTCACCAAGACATATCACATTTCCACAAATCGGTGTAGTAATTCAGCTATTTTATCAGCATCCTTACTCATATGAGAGATATTCAGTTAACTCTAATAGATGAGTTAGTTTGATCCTCTATTTCACTGAATACAAGAAACATAATTTACTTTCTATAATATTTAATTGGAAGCCACAGGCATTGATATACAAAAAATAAAGTAGAATTATGAAACAGTGTATGGAAATACTATATTATTCATACCACTTGTCCACAAAACTTTGAATAAAGAATTGATCACTGGAAACTCTACACAAGCTTTTACAAGAATATGGCAATGGTCAGAAAAAATCAAATTGTGGTCAATCAATATGTGTGCTGTCTAAATATGAAATAATGTTTTCAGTGTTTACTAAATTGAGTGATTATAAATCACTTTTTCTATAAAGAATTATAATGCTGTTGAAGAAATTTTGTTTGGCAATGGGGTAGCAAAAAGAAAATGATCTAGCTATACATTGAGTTAATTATAGAATTTTTCGTCTGTTGGCTTTTACATGTTCTGAAATTTTTCAGTGAATCAAAGATATAAACGAAATTTTATTCAAGCAGTGTTTTGTCAAGATTGATCTAAAACTTGTATGTGATTCATACACTGTAGATACTTTGAAGCATGTTTTTTTTTTTTTTTGAAGCAATTGTTTATGCTTCTTTGGGTTGTTATACTATATATTACCTTACCTCTGTGAAAGCTCCAATTAGTTCTTAATATGACACTTTTAAGTCTACAATACATTATGTGGATCACATTACAGATTTCTTTAAATCACTGGTTGTCAAAGCTGGAAGGTGTTTCCAATAATGGGGCTGAGCTGTGGAAAGATGAAATGTTCCATGTTAGTTGCGTTATAGGTCCAGACCCCACCTGTATCCTGACTAGTAGTCTAGTTCGAGCGAAAAACATAAAACAAAAAAGAAAAAAACAAAAAGCAAAAAAAAAAAAAAAAAAGAAATCTGAAAGTTTTTAAGATGGTCATTTATTTTACAAAAAGTTTATTTGATTTGCTAAGGTGGCAAAACTAAGTATTATGAAAATGAAAGAGAATCCCAGGACTCTTCAACCAGGATGTTCCATGCCGTGGTACCCCGCACTACAATATAGTAACTACTGGTGATGGACGAAAGGGTACCCTCACTTGCATTGGTAACTGGCGTGTGTAAATTAAGGTTTATATTTTATGAAGTGTTAGCCTATGTATGAAATTGTTCGATCAGTCACATCCCTGTGAGTGAATACGACAGATATAACCATCCCCACTTCCTAGTTGAAAAATTTGAAGGAAAAGGAAATTAAATGAAGAAAATAATTGGATTTAAAAAGCCACGCAATAGTATGTAGCAAAACTGAGTCATCCACAGAGTTCTTCTGGCTTCAGGTTTAATTTTCTTTCTTGTATTGATTAAAAATCCATACCTTTTTTTTTTTTTTTTCAAAAGGGGGAAAAAGATTCTGATGCACAGTTGGGACCAACACTGGTATCATTAGAACACATGGGGGCAGCCTAAAAGCAAGGTCATGTTTTAAAGCCGACAAATACTGAAAATGTCATTTTTGCGAACAGAAATAACTTGTCACCTTGATCACATCTAAAGTTGAATTTGAAGTTTCAGAAAGGGGACGTCTCATTTCCTAAATCACTTGGATTTTTTATACTGTACTATTTTTTTTTATTTCATTTCGTTTGGCTTACTGGATTCTATTTCAGTAATGCTTTTATATGGCACTTTGAATGAGTAACTTATCGAACAAAGATCGACTTTTGAAAAAAATGAACTCTTTTGATTTAGATTTCCTGTGAGTTTATTTTAACCAAACCTAAGTTTAACCTAGCAACATTTCACTACAACCCGCCAGAATCTCCAGGGTTCTGGAGAAAAACAACTAGATTTTTTTTCTTTTTAATGGAGCAAACAAGGTAATACTATAAACTAGACTATGGTCTTCTATCCAGTTTTTATTGAAAGGTTATCTGTTTTCGAATTTATACAAAAAGAAAAAATCAATAGGACATGACATTTCTGTGTCCTAGATATCTGAAACTCTCAGAAAAGATGAATCCATCACTCCTAACAATTTGAGGATCAAGGACAAACAACAGACACTGTCTTAAATTTAGTATAAACTGAAGGCCATTCTCATTCCTGGAAATCACAGTCTCTTCAAGAGCAGTGCTGATGTGACCACATTCTCCAACTCAGAATTTTCAAGGAAACATGACCCAAGAGGTACTATTTCCTTTAGAGAAAGAAACTGGGAATTAGTCAGTCCTGGTACTGAGGACTCTGAGATCCACATTGCTGTAGCATAATAGGTATCTGAAGAAGAGACAGAAACTCTGAAGGCAATTTACCATAAAAACAATATTATAAAGAGTCTAGAAGTCCACCGATAATCCCACATTTCACATACACTTTTAGGGGCCCCTGGTATCTGACCATGTGATTCCTTTAGTATAAAATATGTATCTGATACCCAATAATCAGTTTTTAAATAAACTGTTAGAGCTCTTCTCATTCACAAGGGGTTGCCTTTGTCTGGTACTATTCATTTTAATGGGGTTTTATTCTGTGCATGAGAGTAACAGCTACGGAGACTTGCAAAGTGGTGTATTTGATGTCAGGAGACCTAGTGTTTAGTCCTGTTCTGGAATTGATGGCTGTGACTAGGCAAGTTGCTTGACCTGTGGCTCTTCTGTCTTCTCCTGGATGTAATGATATAGACCCTGAATATGCTACTCTTCTGGGTCACTTTTATTTCTAACCCATAGTGTTATAGACTTTACTGAAACAATGACTCTCAATTGGGCCTGATATGGATGAACATCTCATTCTCCTAAAAGTGACAGATGAAGTTAAGGCATTTAAAGAAACTGAAGCGATATACCCATCCAAAAAAAAAAAAAAAAGTCCAGCTTAGAGAATGGATTGGTTCATTTTTAACTGAAAAAATGTTTATTTATTTTGACAGAGAGAGGGAGAGAGAGAATCCTAAGCAGGCTTCACGATGTCTGTGCAGAGCCTGATCTGGGGCTCGATCCCATGAACTGAGATCATGACCTGAGGTGAAATCAAGAGTTGAATGCTTAACCTACTGAGCCACCCAGGCACTCTGGTTGGCTTATTTTTAATGCCTCCCCATAGGGAGAGCAGCATAATGCTCAGAGAAGGTATAGCAATATCTTATTTTTTTTAAAGAATTTTGCAAGATTGTGGTTATCCACATTGAGGCAACCATTATAAGAATTGCTGCTTATCATACTTAACAAACTCCTCTAAGTACGTGTGTTTCATGATCGATTTTTAAAATCAGTGCTGATGAATAGCCCACATAAGTCAGACAGGAAGCATACCTTAGCTGATATTGGCATATCTACTCCAGCTTTCTCTTGGTTTATCTTTTTTTGTCCTTTCACTCTTAACCTGTCTAAATCTTCATATTTAATTTATTTCTTATAGACAGGCTATCTTCCTTTAAAAAAAAATCCCATCTGATAATCTCTTTTAATTAGTATGTTTAGACCATTCATATTTATTATGATTCTAGAAAGTCTGGATTAAAATTCACCAACTAACTAGCTATTTTCTGTTTGTGTTATCTATTTGTTCCTTTTTTCCTCTTTTCTGCCTTCCTTTGGGTTGAGAATTCCTTAATGATTCTATTTTATCTTCTCTATTAATTTACTATTTATATTTTTTCTGTCCAAAAAA
Organism: Acinonyx jubatus; assembly: GCF_027475565.1. NCBI lineage: Eukaryota > Metazoa > Chordata > Mammalia > Carnivora > Felidae > Acinonyx > Acinonyx jubatus. Next base: position 207,528,712 of record NC_069381.1, on the reverse strand, counting down.
AACTTCCTTTAACATTTCCTATGAGGAATGTCTCTTGGCAATGACTTTTCTCAGTTTTTGTTTGCCTGGAAAAATGTCAATTTTTCCTTTACTTTTTTAATCATTTCTTATGAGTATAGCTTTCTGGGTTGGCAAGATATTTTTTCTTTCATTGTTTTAAAGATGACACTTTATCGTCTTCTGGGTTTACGGTTTGTGCTAAGAAACGGTTTTCATTCTTATTTTGGCTCCTTTCAATGTTACCTGTCCTTTTTTCCTGCCTGCCTTCAAAATTTTCTTTTTAATCTCTTATTTAGAGCAGTTTGAATGTGATAGGCCAAGGTGGGGGGGGGGGGAGGGGGGGGAGGGTGTGTGCACACGTGCACCTGTGTGTTGCATTTATTCCACATGGTGTCCTCGGAGCTTCTTGGATCTGTAGTTTGGTGTCTGTTAATAATTCTGAAAAAAATAAATACGTGATCTTTTAATGTGTTTCCTACCCTGTTCTCATTCCGTCTTTCCCCTCCAGAATTCCGACAGTACATATATCAGGATACAGCTCTTGGATACTCTCTTCTGGCTTGGTTTTGTTAGTTAGTTACTTAGTTCCTTAGTTTTATTAGTCAGTTAGTTTTATTCTATTGTTTATCCTTTTGTTTAAGTAGTTTGTATTGACCTGCTTCAAATTCATTGACTCTTTACTCAGCTGAGTTGATTCTACTGAAGAAATTATTAGAGGAATTCTTCATTCAATTATAGTGGTTTGCATTTCTAACATTTTCATTTGATTTTTCCTCTACAGAAATTACCCCTGTGAGCTTGCACACATTGTACCTTTTCCACCAGACTCATTAACCTAATAATCATTATTTTGAGTTTTTTGCCAGATAGTTGAACATCTGTGACATAGTCACATCTGGTTCTATTGGTTGCTTTGTCCATCCCTTGGAAGTGGTTTTATTCCCCCTACCTTTTCACATGATGTAAAGTTTTTTTTATTAAAAGCCAGACATCTTATCTATCTATACAAGTGTGATAGAGTTTCCCTGAGTGGAAACTGGAAGTCAGTGCAATTATTTTATTCCTGTTTTAAAGGTGAAGGAATTTAAGCTTAGTAGGGTTAAATGACTTACCCAAGATCACTCAATTAGTGAGTGACAGAGTCACTCACTTTTCATATTCCAGTGTGTGAAATGTTGTATCACTACATCACTGCCCTTCTTAATTTCATGATACATGTACATTCCCACTATGGAGACCTAGAACTTATTCATGCCACATGGTTTCATTTATTTCAGATAGTTTTTAACTCCTATTCTAAGAAAGTTACCGAAGCATATATAATGATGAGTAAGAAATTGTTCTTGCCTTTGATGAGCCTAGTATATAATTTCAACATGCCATTTTTTTTCTAAATGTCTTTTGATTCAATCTTTCTCAAAATATGGTTTCCAAATCAAAAGCAGCTGTGAAGACAGGTGGATACTGTAAGAGATTTTGACACAAAATTCCTGCAGAGGAAAGCAGTGGAAACCCAGCACATGACAACCAGTGGAGTCAAGCCCATGAATTAAAAGTTTGTGTTTGTTCCCAAAGAGGTCTAAGAATCCAGGCACCAAAACCTCTACATGCACACCAAGCCGCATTCTGCGTGAAACAGAAGAGGTGACTTATTTGGACATATGGTTTGAAAGAATTCCTCTCTAAAAAAAATAATTTACAGACCACTGTGCTTCTTTTTGTTCCTTCGATTTAAAATACACACCACATCACCAAATTATTGAAACAGTTAACAGAACTCCTTAGGGGAGCCATGGTTTTAGAAGTACAAGTCAGTTTAAAAAAACATAAAGGTGTTATATTAGTTTTCTATTTTGCTTTAACAAATTGCCACAAAATCAGTGGCTTAAAACGACACAAATATATTATCTTAAAATTCTGTATGTCGCAAGTCTGCCACGGGTGTCACGGGAAGCAAATCAAGGTGTTGACAGGACCGCATTCTTTTCAGGAGGCTCTATGGAGGAATCTGTTTCCTTGCCTTTTCTGACTTCCACAGGCTGCTTGTAGTGTTTGCCTGATGGCACCTTTCCTCCATCTTCAAAGCCAGCAATGGTAGGTTGAGCTCTTACATCATGTCCTTCTGACTTCTGACCTCTTCTTCTGCCTCCCTTTTGTACTTTTAAGAATCCTGATGATTACACTGGGATCCATCCAGATTACCCAAGATAATCTCCCTACATCAAGGTCAGCTGATAAGTAACCTTAATTCCATCTTGAAACTTGATTCTGCTTTGCCATGTAATAACATATGCACGGGTTATGGGGATTTGACCATGGACATCTTTGGGGGCCCATTACTCTTTCCACCACAGGGATTAATTTAACTAAAATACTCATCGTACTGGCTCTGAAAGAGCACTTGAGATTCTACTAAGAGTGCCCCCTTTCTCTCTCTCCCCTTCTTCTTTCTTTTGTTTCTTTTTTTAAAAAAATTATTTTAGAGAGGGAGAGAGCCCACAAGCAGAGGAGAGGGGCAAAGGGAGAAAGCGAGAGAAAGAGAGAGGGAGAATTCCAAGCAGGCTCGATCCCACAACCCTGAGGTCATGACTTGAGCCAAAATCAAGAGTCAGATGCTCAACTGACTGAGCCACCTAGGTGCCTGTCTCCTCCTTCTTTCTTAAATAAAGGGGAAAAGTGACAGGATGGTTGGTTTCTTCACTACGATATGTGAATCATTCATGTAGCTGAGCCGTCCTCAAGTTTATTTAAGAACATAAGGCCAGATCAAAGTGGACTTGGAGACCTTAAAGAATTAACTCTTTGGCACATCTGTTTGTTGCAATGGTCATTAAAGCTATCCAGCAAATATTTCCTGCTGTCTTCCTAAGTGTGGGGAAGGATTACACTTGCTCATCTCCTTGGTACAAGGTATGGCCATCTGATTTGTTTGGGTCAATGCAAATTGTGCAGAAGGGGCATGTCTCTTCCAAGTGGAAGTGTTAAAGAGGGCATGTATGATTTGCTTCATTTCTCCAGCTTTCCGCCATGGTGTATAACATATTTCGTGTAGTTGCTGCTCTATCAGCCTGAGTTTTGGACTGAGCACAGCTTGAAGCAGAGGTCTCAGCCAGTCCGTGATGGATGGGTAACATGAGCAAGACATAGACCTTTGTGATGTTAATCGTCTGATATTTTGGAGGTTTTCGAAACTGCACGGTAACCTGACCCGTTGTGCCTGACCCTGTCACTTTCAAGGTTGAAATGGTAGGTAGTCTGATGGGCTATTGACTGGCTCATGAAGGTTTCCAAGGGACCTCACAGAATTCTCCTTTTGCTCTGGACTTCCATAGATTCTCATCACTAACATGCAGTGATAAGAGGAGGGGATTGGAGAAAGGGAGAAATGGAACTCACCTTGACCACCTGTTGAAGCGGTCAGGAAGCAGGCCCTATGGACCAGCTCCACATAATAGCAATGAAAACTGTGGCCTGTAGGTCTCTCCTCCTGAGGACATGGAAAGTGAACTGGGAATGACACTCCTCCTGATATCAGTTCACACCTTGCCCATTTCACAGTCCCACAGAGCTGCTGCTATTTAGGGGTATAATGGCATGCCATGAGCACATTTAACTCATGCAGATTCAATGCTACATGTTCATTTTCCTTTTTCAAATTTTTTCCTCTCTCTGGCTTTCTCATTATTGAAAAGATGGTAAGCTTATACTTATCTTGTATTTTATTACATATTCTGCATTTCTGTATAGTACACACGTACACGCAAATAACTTCATAAGACTTTTTCACAAAATTCAGCATGCCGTGATTTATGAGCCTCATAAGGGATTTTCAAAGGCCACTTTGACTCCACACCATGTTCAAGATAGGCAATGACATTAGACCTCCAACTTCACATTAGATGCTTCTAATGCTGCACAGTAATTCTGGTAACATGTCAACAGAAGAGTAACATGTCTGACTGGAGGGTCAGACATCAAGCAACAGTTAGGGAGCAGACACTCACTCCTGACACCGTCAAGATTCTGGGATAGAGCAAGACTGATTTCCTGCTCTCCTCGTAGATCACTGTGGAGGGACGTGGCATTGCCAATGGAAGGAGACGCACTAGGAAGTAGATTCCCACCCGGCACATGCTGACTCAGGTTTCTTGTTTCATTTCCTGAGTGACGTCTCTCAGGCTCACAAAACTGATCAGTTCTCTTATTTGATTGACATGATCGACAGGTGATCCTTAACTTCTTTAAACAATTTCTTAAAAATAACTTCTTAAAACAACTTCTCCCTAACAAGAAATTTACCTATAGGAGCGCCTGGGTGGCTCAGTGGGCTCAGCGTCCAACTCTCGAATTTGGCTCAGGTCATGATCTCACAGTTTGTGAGATCAAGCCCCGCATCAGGCTCTGCGCTGAGAGTGCAGAGCCGGATTGAGATTCTCTCTCTTCCTCTCTCTCTCTGCCTCCCCACCATGCTTGATCTCTGTCTCTCTCTCTGTGTGTCTCCAAATAAATAAATAAACCTTAAAAAAATGAAGTTTACCTGTAAAATATGTCCTTTGAAAAGATCAAATGATTTCTCTCTATGCTGGAGAAATGGGAACCCATTGATTATGGGATTTCAGAGCTACAAAAAACTTCAGTAAAGGTCACTTTGCTAAATCCCCTACCTTTACAGATAAAGAAATTGAAGTCATGAAAAGTTAAAATGAATTATTCAAATCATACAGATATTTGGATGTAGGGCCAAGAATAAAACCTTGAGCTCTTGACTTACAATTGCATTGGATTTTTTTTAAATAATGCTAATAATAAGGTCCAAAACATAGAAGCTCTTGGCATTTTCTGGCACAGCAAACTCGTCTCTCACCCACATCTAAATACCTTCTTTACTTTTCCTCAAGAACTATGATATCTATATAACTGCTCATGTTTCCATTTCAGTTCAGCTTCAGAAATCCCCAAAAACAAATTCAAAATTCAGTTGTAACAAACATGTAGGAGTTTATTGCCTGAATATGTGTGCTGTTTTGAACCATGATACTGGCCTTTTGTTATAATTTCTATTTTCCTTAGCCTTGAAATTTAACCTCTGTTTTACCATTTTATTGTATCTATCTTTTCTGTTAGCTGTTACAAATTCTTCATGGAACAAATGGAATATCCATCATTAAGTCACTCACACAATCAATCATTTTATTTATAAGCAATGCAAAAGAGTAATTTTCCTGTGTATTGGAGGAATTAAATTGATCTGTGGCAAACTGGGACTCATATAAGATAATGGTCTATTTGTATTTAATTAGACTTTCTTTGACGATAGCCTGATTGTATCTGAGAGGTTAGAAGCAGTGTCTTTAAAATGATTATGAGATAATTAAGATTAAAGTAAAGCCAACTGCTTCAGAATAAATATATAACAAAATAGAATGCTAAAGCTTTGTGAGATGTAATTTTTAATTATTTATCAAACACGATGTGGGGCCCCTGGGTGGCTTAGTGGGTTAAGTCTCTGACTATTGGTTTCAGCTTGGGTCATGATCTTGGGTCATGATTCGTGAGATCGAGCCCTGCGTCGGGCTCCTCGCTGACAGTGTGGAGCCTGCTTGGGATTCTGTCTCTCCCTCTCTCTCTCTGCCCCTACCCCTTTCACTCTCTCTCAAAATAAGCTTAAAAAATAAAATAATAGAAACCCCACAATGTTATCCACACATTTAAAAAATATATCTGTACGTATTGGATATCAATTCATATCAAGTATTAGTGCCTAAAAGTGCCCTTTTAAGTTTGTAAATTTTATATTTTAGCATACTTTGTTTAGGTATTAAAATGCATTAAGTAAAAGAGGAATTCTTAAATATTTGACTTTGCTTCCAGAGATATAAGGAGACTTCATGATTTTCTCTTTATACTTTAATATTAACATAAGTTAAACAACACACTTAATTGCTTTTTGTTCTAAAAATCTATAATTTTTAACATAATAATGAGAATGTAATAAGAATGCAATAAGTAACTTTTGATAGTTAATGCCTATGAATAGATTTATTCATTCATTTACCGCTGGAGTAACCAGTACTCCCACTTAGTTTATACAAACAATTTATTGCAGTAATTTAAACCAAAAATAACATTCAGGTAAAAAATACAGGACTAGCTGAAGTCATTTTCTTCTATGTGAAACCTTGGCCCAACATGACGAGCTCATTGCTGACTTACGCACTCAGTATAACCTGAAGACTTCTAATTTCTACTTTTTTTTTTCTGAGCGAATTAACAGTGCTTCAAAATAGAAATTAAATAGGTGCATACACTTCACCTGTCTAATTATCAACAAGTCAGTGATCTGACCTAGCATTCTGTCAAACCATTAGCCTTCCTTTCTGGCAAAGGAAAAGAAGAAGGAGAAGAAGGGGAAGGGGAAGGGGAAGGGGAAGGAGAAGGGGAAGGGGAAGGAGAAGGAGAAGAAAGAAAGAGAAAGAAAGAAAGAAAGAAAGAAAGAAAGAAAGAAAGAAAGAAAGAAAGAAAGAAAGAAAAGAAAGAAAGAGGCGACTTCATAAGAACCTTGACATTTAGGAAATGAGCTGCAGTTTTATCACATGAATCACTATTAAAAAAGTGTCCAAGAAGGCAATTCAGTATCCAGAGAACATGTTCTCCAGAGAAGCTGTCCTCCCAGCCTTAATCACATCAGCCCATGTAGATCCCTGTCATCCTTCTTGAAGGAGAAAGCATATCAACAAAATATTAATGATGGCATTTTTCTCAGTTTTCCCATGAGGTCTAAGATATTTTCCATAGGATGGACAAGGCACATATAAAGAGGGAGGCGGAAAAGGTGAAGATCTAATCCAAGTTTTAACCTTGAAGACAATATGGGACTGGTATGGTGGTTGGGAGCAAGGAAAAAAAATAGTGGGCAAGACTTGCTTGTTTATTTGAGAGGAGGGAATAAAAGCCAGTGATTTGTGTGCCATCTTCATCATGTAAGAATGAGTGGAACTTGGAAAAAGTACCTGAGGTACATTCACGACAAAGAAGAGGAAATGCCATTAAACAGCGAATGCAACTCAGACATCTGATTGGAAACTTTATGTTTAAAAATCATACAACTTATACAAATTAGTTCATTTGATCAGTATTTTAAAAATAAGAAAGTAAGTATGAATCATGTAAACAACAGATAATGGGTTCAGTGTTGATTGGATTGGAAGATCCAATTTGCCCGTCAAAATTGTCGTTAACGTGGCACTTTTGGTCACAATATCATAAGCAGTGTTAGTTCTGTATTCAGCAGCCCTCATCAATTTTGTTGGTGCTCCCTTTAATTCTTTGACTCTCAAGTCAATCTCTTGTGAAAATATCTGTCACGTCATCACCCTCATTGATTTTTCTCTTCCAAAATTAACTGATCTCACTCTGCCAGACACTTATTTGGAGATGGTTTGACATGTGAGAAAGAGTTCTCCAACATCATTTTCTTCTTCCCGCATCTTTTCCAAGATTTATTTCAGTTGATTAGCATTTTATTTAGACAAAATCACAACCTCTTAAATCATCAACAGAAAACAACCATCAAAGGTATTGATGCAGTGGACAGAGATAAACACTCAACTGGGGAGGAATCTTCACCAGAGACTAATTGTTAGTGGTCGGTCCATTTGCTTTCTTATACAATCTTGAAACTGCAGGGACAGGCTAATGAATAACAAGGACACCTGATTTAGTGGGGGCAGATAAGTTCCAGTGACTTCAGGTTTACCAGATTTTCTCCAGGGAAGGGCACTGCTGGAAATCTTTTCCATCTTCACAAACGTTATCTGTAGATGAGCAGATTATCTAATGAAGCCATGCAGGTGCAATTGAATATTTCAAAAACTCAGTCGTCTGGAAATCTCCACCGTAGTTAAGATTACAGAAGTCTTTCTGTTTCCGAAATGTCTCACAATTCTTGGTCTATTCTTGATGCACATGTGGTGATTTAGATTGAGTGTATGAAAAGCACCAAGGAAGATGAATCATTTAAATATACCTTTTACCTAATACTCCTTGAGCCACGTTTCTCTGTTAGCGCAGAGAACGTCGATGCTAATATCTCCCGGAAGACTAGCAAAGTCCATGTGAGGAAAGGGGCACTGAGCCCAGGACACTGGATCCAAGCATTGATTGCCTTACAAACAGGCAAAGGTTTACAGGATGTTGAAAGAGTACACTTAAAAAACATTGTTCCATCAAAGTATCTTTGATTGGCATATAAAAGCTTACCTTTAGCCAAATAAATATATCAAAGCATTTAATTGAGAAGGTTCACATAGTTCTAACTAAAGAAATTTGAATGTCATGATCACAGAGAACACGGACATGATTAATAAGACATTACACACTTCCTGTTTCCAATCTCGCTAATTCCACTGACAGCATTGCCTCACAGATACATTCAAAACCAAACCAAGCTGAATTGACTGCTCTTTAATCTACCTTCCTCAAGGTGATGAAGGTTTTCATACTAAAGCCCTTACCTGGAAGCTGGGGGTAGGGAATGCCACATTCCTCTGCTCCCTTTTCTAACCAACTGGGTGTCACAGATTGGCTCCCAGTGCCTGACCATATTCCCAGGAGTAGTCAGCAAACAGTTGATTAGTCTGGACGGAGATTTTAAGGACACACTTTTATAGAAATTATTTCCACAGACATAGTGATGACGGTGTAGAAGCGAAATGTGTGGTTCCCTGTGCTGAGAAATGAGGACGGAAGGGAAGCCAAGGGTTTGATGTTGGAAGCACCCGCAGTCTATCCACCAAGACGGACTTGACATTCCCCTCAGCCTGGCTAAACTTTAGACATCATATTCCTGACTCCAGTCCCAGGCTTTCCTTTCTTTACAGCATTTTCTTTAGAAAACTTGTGCTTATAAATGATTTCTCTGCTCCTCTGAGATATAAGTCCTTTGAAAAGCCTCTTATTTTACAACCCAGGAATGTTTTTGTTAAGACATTACTTGGAATTCCATTACCTGGAGAAAGTCTCTTTGAAACATAAACATCATGGGAGATAGCACCCCAATCTCCCGATCTCCCACTTTCTGTAGGAAGGGAAGAGCCTAGCTTGTGTAGGCACCTTTGCTCCAAGTTATAAAACTGTCTACTGCCATGAAGATACGAGAAAGTTTACTTTTCCTTTGGGTAAGACCAATTAACACCACCACCACCCCTCTGCTCTTAAAAATTCTCCCACTCTTTGTTTTCATGATGTTGAGTTTAGACTATATTCTGCTCTCTCTCTCTCTCTCTCTCTCTCCCCTTTTGCAATAGCCCTGCATATAGTCTTCTGTACCTGCCGAGTTTTGTCTGGTACAATTTTTGCTTTGACCTCATCTTTAGGAACACGGACTATGTCTAAGTTGGTTAATGGGACAGTGGTGGAGAGCTCAGATCTAGAGGTCCCACAACCTAGACAGGAACCCTGACTCCACTGCTCCTCAGGGCAGTTAGTGGACAATTTGTACAATAAATAGGAGTTGTTCGAATAGAGGATCAACACTGAACATCAGCA